>NC_135281.1:3512222-4138056 GCF_051311805.1 Agelaius phoeniceus
TGTGCTGTGCCCTTGGCAGACAGGCACAGGGTGGGAGTCATTAATTGTGTGGCTTCAAATGAAGGTTGTCTGTCACATTTTATCTTCTTTTTCTACCTGGGTCAGAGTCAGGATTGAAAGTGCTCAGGATGATATTTCATATTTGGACTCAGATGTTTATTAATTCTTATTTTTATTACAGTCTTACAAGCTGTGGGTTCTACAGCATTTCACTAACAACCTACAAAATGGCCCCATATCTATCTCTGCAAGGCCCTTTAAGGATAAATTATCAAATTAAGAAATGACACCTGAATTATTTTTACTTTTAACCCAATAACCAACCACCCATGTCCCACAGTGTGGACTTTTCTGTCCAATTACAAAATACCACCCAAACCCACGGAGAAGAAGGTCAAGAAGAAGGAGCAGCCTCTGCCCCAAAACCTCCATCTTGCTTTATATCTCTTACTGTATTCTAAACCCTTAAATTCTAAGTTTCCACCCTGTGATATCACACACTTCTATTCAAACTCCACACCCACAATCCCAGTTCTGTCATTCCATTTTGGAAGCTTTCTCCATGGCCTCAGGTCAATGCAGGGTTCTCTTGGGGGTCAGTGCCTAAAACCACAGAAAGTCTGAAATTCTCTGCACCCAGGGTTCCAACAGTTGAATTCCAGCTGCCCAACCCAAACTCTGAGGCTCTCAACTTCCACAGAACCCCTGGAATGTGCTGCCACCAGTTTTAGTGCAGTTGGGAGATTGATTTCCCTGTGGTTCAACAATTTGCAGTTTAATGACATCAGGGGCAGGATGGATCACAGCCATCCCCTCTGCCCCGGGGCTGCAATTCCAGGAAGGTTTTAGGAATATCACAAATTCCAGGAAGGTTTTGGGAATAGCACAAATTCCAGGAAGGTTTTGGGAATATCCCCTTGCTCCATTCCAGGAGGTTTTGGGAATAGCACAAATTCCAGGAAGGTTTTGGGAATATCCCCTTGCTCCATCCAGGAGGTTTTGGGAATATCACAAATTCCAGGAGGTTTTGGGAATATCCCCTTGCTCCATTCCAGGAAGGTTTTGGGAATATCACAAATTCCAGGAAGGTTTTGGGAATATCCCCTTGCTCCATTCCAGGAGGTTTTGGGAATACCACCTTGCTGAATTCCAGGAAGGTTTTTGGGAATATCACAAATTCCAGGAAGGTTTTGGGAATACCACCTTGCTGAATTCCAGGAAGGTTTTTGGGAATATCACAAATTCCAGGAAGGTTTTGGGAATACCACCTTGCTGAATTCCAGGAAGGTTTTGGGAATATCACAAATTCCAGGAAGGTTTTGGGAATATCCCCTTGCTCCATTCCAGGAGGTTTTGGGAATATCACAAATTCCAGGAAGGTTTTGGGAATATCACATATTCCAGAAGGTTTTGGGAATATCACCTTGCTCCATTCCAGGAAGGTTTTGGGAATAGCACAAATTCCAGGAAGGTTTTGGGAATATCACCTTGCTGAATTCCAGGACATTTTGGGAATATCACAAATGCCAGGAAGGTTTTGGGAATATCACCTTGCTGAATTCCAGGACATTTTGGGAATATCACAAATGCCAGGAAGGTTTTGGGAATATCCCCTTGTTCCATTCCAGGAGGTTTTGGGAATATCACAAATTCCAGGAAGGTTTTGGGAATATCCCCTTGTTCCATTCCAGGAGGTTTTGGGAATATCACAAATTCCAGGAAGGTTTTGGGAATATCCCCTTGCTCCATTCCAGGAAGGTTTTAGGAATATCACAAATTCCAGGAAGGTTTTGGGAATAGCACAAATTCCAGGAAGGTTTTGGGAATATCACCTTGCTGAATTCCAGGAAGGTTTTAGGAATAGCACAAATTCCAGGAAGGTTTTGGGAATATCACCTTGCTCCATTCCAGGAGGTTTTGGGAATATCACCTTGCTGAATTCCAGGAAGGTTTTGGGAATATCACCTTGCTGAATTCCAAGGTTTTGGGAATATCACAGTATGGAAGCAGCAGCAGCAGCCTGTGCACCAGCCCAGCTATTTTGCATTTGAATTTCAGACCTGGAGGCCTGAGGGCTATAACAGTTTTTATGCTTGGTTCTGCAAATAAACATCCAATCTTACATGGCTACACGATGCCAGACAGCCAAGATAACTTATAAATGCAGGAATATTATGGGATAACCCTGATGCAATCAAAGGTGACTTCCCTGTAACCCTCACATATTGCTTTCCCATGTCCCAGCAGCTTTTTCATTGCTTTTTTTAGTGGTTTGCATTTTTGATGGCAGAAATTAAAGATGCTACAGCTGAGTTTGGAGTGATGCCTTCAGCTCCAAAGAGGGATTTTCCAGCAGCCCCATTTCCAAGCCAATGCTGCCATGGCTTCATGGCCACGCTGCCCCAGCATCCTGCAGGATGCTCTGGGAGGTGAAGGTGCATTTTCCTTGCTGTAAATCTTCTTTCTGAGTGCCTGGAGGCTCAGAGCTCCTGGCAGTGGTGAGCCATGGCCAGGAGCTCCTCTCCTGCTCCATGGGATTGCAGACTTTTCCAGAAATCCCTGTGTTCCAGGGAGGTGCTGGGGTTTTATCCCAGTGCTGCTCTGAAGGAGCCTTTGTTTGCATTATTATCCCAAGCAGTGGGATAGGACTGCCCTACTTTGCCTCCCATAAAAATAGCCCTGAAATAAGGTTTGATCTTTTTCCAGCCACAGAAATAATCGTGAGCTGTTTGCTTCCATGCTCTTCCCAGTCTGTTGTTGGAGCTATTCTAAAATTATTCTTTCAGTGCTTTTTTTTTCTGATGGGGTCATTGAGATTGCTGGTAAATCTTGATACACCTGTCAAAATACCTTTTTTCCCCCACTAACAGAACATTTTGTATTCAATGTTGCAGCATTAGTGTATTTTAATATGTATCCTTTTCTTTTGCCATTCTCTAAAGTAGTTGGAAGATGCAATTTTCAAATCTTTTATTGTACAGCCTTTTATCAAACTGTCTCTATAGCTGCTGCCTTTTTTTTTTAAATCAGATTTCTCTCTGATAGAATCAGATCTGAAATCATTTGTTACATTCCTTGCATTTCTCATTTCTAAAGCCAGGCATTGCTTTTTTTACAGGGTTTCTGTGGGGCTTTTTGAGCCTTTTGTACTTTTTTTCTCCCCTTTTAATATTGATTCTAATGTTTGTCAGACCATTTTATTCCTGCTTTCTTTGTTCTCTGCTTTTTTGATCTTTGCTGTTGGTGCTTCCCTATGAGTTTTATAACTAAATTTCTTTAATTTCCACTTGATCTCCTTTCTTTAAGAACTGTTGATACAGAAGAAAAGCAGAAGAAACGTGATAGATTTTCTGCTGGTTTGACATCTAATAAGAGGTGGAACAAACCACACCCTGCAGCTCCTCAGAAATCCTACAGGTTCCTTGTAATGGGAAGAGAATGTGCCTGAAAAATACGAGTGACATCCAAGGAACATCATCAAGGTGTGGATCCAGTCAAGCCAGATTGGGAACATAAATAAATTGCATTACAAAGTACATCTCTGTTTCAGGAATCACAGACTCATGGAATGCTCTGAGCTGGAAGGAACCCACAGAAAACACCCAGTCCAGCCCCTGGCCCTGCACAGACACCCCAACAATCCATCCATGAGAGCATGGTACAAAAGGAGGAGAATTGGAGTGACTTCCAGCAGACTCATGATATATGCTGTGTTTAGGTCTGGGTAGAGATGGATCTCTTCACTCCCTTCCCAGAAGAATTCAGCAAGAGGGGTTTGTCACACAGCAGGCTGAAATTCCAACTCCAATAATAGACTCACTGAAGAGTGATGTGAAAAATTAATGAGCAGTTTGGAAAAACTCAGCATCCAGCTGCTGAGGAAGGCTGGGCTGGCTCATGCCCAGCTGCTGCTGTTTCCATTCCTCATGCTCTGCTTGTTCCTTCCCTTCCTTGCCATTCTCTTTGTTTTGGATCTTTTCTGCACGTCCCCATGCAGCCCAAGATCACGGAGAGGCACTCCTAAACCATTCCTCCTTCACTGTTTAATCCATGAAATCTGTATGTGCAGCACTGATGTGGAACTGAGAGTCTGGGCTGTGCTGTGCTCACACACACACAGGAATCCTCTGCCTCTAGGGGCACCATTTGAGTTTGGAGGTTTTTTCACCACTGCTGGGATTTGTTCCTTGGGCTTTTATTGCAGTATCAGCCTCATCACATGCTTAAGACAATAGGAAGATGGTAAAAGCTCACCTACAACCAGCAGTAGCCAAAGATTTCTTTGTTACAGAGCATTTTAAAAACTGTCCAGCCAATAGCACATTGCTAAAGCTTACAGACAATTGTTCTAGCCAATTACTAAAAGCACATGTACACTGCTGCACACAATGCTGCTTGTATGCTTTCCATTAACAATACAATATACCATTATTATACCATTACCATTATTATATTATTATTACCAATACCATTACCATTACCATTATTATATAATTATTATACACAATACTTCATTATTAAGTTTAAAACCTTCTACCATCTTGCTAGGCATATTTTCCTGCAGTCTTAAGGTCTATCTTAGCCAAGCCTAAAACTCAAGCTATTGTTTCACATCCTTGCTTGCTATACTATTGCTGTACTATTTTTCTACTTTCAGACTTTGCAGATGCAGCTAGGTCTACATTTTCTGTTCTTTCTGTTTCTAAGCTTTTACAGCTTTCTGAAAACCTTCTTACCTTTACTGTTTCCCATAGGGTGATGCACAAACCCTCCAAGCATGGCAGGGCAGGCAGCAAGCAGAGAAATGTCAGGATATCTGGAGCTGTTGGTGATAAATCCAGTCAGGAGCAGCAGTGCAGGGCAGGGAGCTGGGACAGTCCCAGCCACACCAAGGGGTCAGCTGGGGACATGTCCTAGGGTGATGTTATGATGCTTGTACCCCCAGTTGTGTGTTCTGTTCATGCTGGATATCATGTTCTGGGCCTTCAGGACTGGCTCTAGAAAGTGAATGTTTTGTTTTGTTTTGTTTTGTTTTGTTTTGTTTTGTTTTGTTTTGTTTTGTTTTGTTGTGTTTTGTTATCAGCCTGCTCCCCCACGGCTGGTGGGACACACAGACAGGGCAGAACATGGTGCTGCTTTTGCTTTTGCTTGGCTTTTCTCTTTGCTCTTGCTTCTGCTTTTTGCTTCTGTCTTTTTTGCTCTTGCTTTTGCTTCTGCTCATTAGTTAGTTTAGCTGAGCAGTTCGAATTTTTCCCTGGACTGTTTTTCTTTCCCTTTTTTGGAACCACTCAAACCTGCTCTGGACTGGGACCTGGGAACACCGAGAGTTTGCACCTTGTGGCTGCAGCAGCTGCCCCAGCAGGGAGGGACTGGGAACAGAGAGACTGCAGCCACATTTCTCTTCCCAGAGAAAAGCAAGGCACAATTCTTCCCAAGAATATTTCTGGGTTTCACATTCTCTGAATCTCAGAGAAAGAAAGCACAATTGTTATCATTTGCTGTGCCTGTGTTTGTGCCAAAGTAGAATGCAACATGGAGATTGTTCACCCACAGTGATGGGGTTTTGTCTCCTTGGCCTGTCAGGGCCAGGTGTGTGTGTGGGGACTGTTGGGTGACAGCCACGAGATTCAGTGCAGTGTGAGCAGGGTTGAGTGCTTGGCAGGTTCAGTTTTAGATGTATAGAATAATATAGTATAATAAAGTAATTAATTAACCTTCTGCTATCCATGGAGTCAGATGCATCATCCATTCCTCCTTCATCGGGGCCCTCACAGCATTGCAATAAGTGACCATTCCCAACAGAGACTTTCTGAATTTGTCATCTTTGTCAGAGCAGTGACAGAGTGGTGTCACCCAGTATTGTTCATTTTGTGTGCTGGGGGTGCTGTGCCTGTTAAATAAACAGGTTCTTTCCACTTCTCTCCAAGGAATCCTTCCCGAACCGGCTGTGGGCAGGGGCTGTGTGGGTTTGCTTTCTGGAGGGGCCCCTTTGGAGGCTTTCTCCCAAATTTGTCCTAAACTGGGACAGGACATCAGTGGGTGAGAGGTGTGGGAGAGCTGGCAGAGGAGGTGTCAGCCTGGGAGTGCCCTGGAGGGACAGGGATGGCATGAGATCACTCTGGAGCAGCAAGGCAAAAAGAGCTGCTCTCCTTGCAGTAATTGCAGCCAGGAAAGGCATGGAATAGTATGGGAATAAATTACACAGACTCCATTTTCTTCATGGTGGAAAACACCCTTCTTTATTCACATAACTGGATTTTATCCAGTTTTACAGACCTTGTGTGTGACTTCAACTGGTCAGGAGCTTTCTTGCCAATTACTTTACTGGTCAGTACCAAGTTGTTATCCTGTATTGATTGGTCACTCAAACTCTCAGTGTGTACATGCAGGAAAAGTTGTTTGTGAGAGACAGTTTTCATTTTTCTATCTAACAGTGTAAAAACAGTTTCTACAGGTGCTGGTTGTTTTTCACCCAGGAATAGATTGTTCTGTTAATGAACTGCTCACACCAGCATTGCTTTCACATGGGAACTTGCAAAGGGCTACCTTGACAAGGCCAGGGACTGATTTTAGGAGAGCAGGCTTGATTTTATGAAGCCTTTCTTTATAATTTTTCTACCTCACTGCAACAGAATAGTTTTCTTTTTTTTTCCAAAATGCTGAACTTCCCCATCCCTCAGCAGCATCTCCCCAGAGCCCCCTTGGCTCAAGAGCTGCTCATTTTAAACCATCCTCTGCTCCCTGTTAAGGGGAAAGTGCCAGGGCTCCCAAAGGAAAACTGAGCAGCAATACAACCTTTCAACAGGGCTGTTTTCTGTGTGAGGAAACCAAGCCAGCCACAGAGAAATTGTTCCCTGAGGATCAGGAATATCCTGAGTCCTTCTCTCCATGGTTCCAAGAATCAGCCCCTGCTGCTGATCAGGCACAGCCTCCATCCATTCCCTGCTTTCTCATTCAAGAGCCAGCTTAAAAGAAGTTATAACTCAGCTGTTGGGGCTAGAACAAAGGAGGAAGCGACAGGAATGTGTCACACTTGGGAATTCTGCTGGAAGATGCCACTTGCAGAGTCTTTTCTCCCAGTCCTTGGCAAGCCTGGCCTGGCCCTCCCTGAGGACTCATCTAAAGGCAAGAACAAACATTGCACTCAACAATCCCAGGGGAGGAGAGGTTTCCACCACCTTCTCCTGCAACTTCCCCATTCTCTTTAGATGGAGGAAAAAGAATAAAAGGGGAAAAAATGGATTTTATAAAATCATAAGATGATGTAGCATTTTTGCTTAGGAGACAATTTTAGATTTGGGTTCTTTTGCACATCTGCTGCCTTTGTTTAATTGCAAATAACAAACTGGGGTTTCCTTTAGGAAGCCTGGAGGTGACACAAGTCCCAGCTGTGCCAAACATCCGTAAAATTTGGGTTTTACCAGAAGTTCCAGTGCCCAAACTGATGGGCAGTGAGAGACACCCAGAGTCCTGTTAAGTCCTCACCCCCACATGAGCCTTTTCATCACCCAGGAGTCCAGGATTTCACTTTAAATCATTCTCATGGTTTGGGATCAGCTGAGAGGCTGATGAACAGCCCAAAGCCAAACCTGTCCACGTTCTCCTTGCCCCAGCCCTGCTGCATCATGCTCAGAGCAATGATTTACTGAGGTGCAGCTGGCACGGGGCCCCAGCCACGCTCTGAGCCCCAGCAGGGCCCAGGAAAACAAATCCTGGCAGAAAATTTATTTCCTTGCAGGCAGAAGAAGCTGGCCCAGAAGATTCCAAGCAGGAGCTGCTCTGCAAGTCAGGAGCCACAGAGATATCCAGCCTGAGGGAATTAATGCAGGAGGGGGGCAGCTGTTCAGAGGAGGTTTGGAGAAGGTAAAACTAAGATAAAACAGAGATTTGCTGCTTCTTTCTACCAAACCTCCAGTGGCTGGTGTGTTTGCAAAGCCCTTGCTTTGGTTGAGTGGCACATGAGGATTTTCCCTCTCTCAAGAGGAGCACAGGGGAAAGAGCTGCCTGTGTGGCAAATCTTGACATTTCCTGCAAAGCAGTGGATTGCCTGGGTGTCATAATGAAAATGAAAGTTTAAAAAAAAATTTTTAAAAATTATATTCTAATAATAATATTTTAGATATTATTAATATAATAATAATAATAATAATAATAATAATAATAATAATAATAATAATAATAATAATAATAATAATAATAATAATGGCTCCCTGTTTCTGCAGCAATGGGAGCACAGGTGCCCAAAACCTGGCTGGCCACAAGCTTCCCTAGTGGACTTGGAGAACTGCTGAGGACACTGAAAAGCCCCTCCACTCCAGACCCCTGCAGCCAAAAACATCTTTGAGAAAGCAAGACAATAAAACTCCCTCTGAAAAAGATCAAAGGGCAAAACGTCACTTAAAAATGCTCAAAGTATTTTAGGGCATTTTTCTTTTAAATCTTTTTTCTCACTCAAAACCATTCACTGAGCCTCACCCTGGGCTGTTTCACACCTCAGAAACATGGTTTTAGGGCAAACACCCTGTGCATGGCAATGTTTCACCCAGCTCTTGTTTTATAGCCAACCAAGCATCAAATGTACAGATGCAGGAAGCACAAATGTGCCAGGAGCTCTGAGCAAGAGCCCTGGGCTCTGCAGTCACTGCTGTGACTGGAATTAGTGCAGGTTTGCCAGAACAGGTTGGCAGATGCCAGCCCCCCAAATGGCAGCTCTGTGTCTGTCCATGCACAATCCCATTTCTGAATCTCCAACCCCCAACCTCACAGCTCTGGGAGGTTTTGTTATCACATCTTGTCTTGACACTGAAGATCTCCAGGAGATAAGGGCTCAGATGCTGCTGATATTGGACACCAGCACCATCTGCTCCCCGTCCTTATTCACTCTACATTAAAGACTAGAGAGCTCTCATGAAGGCAGAAGAAAGAAAAAATCATGGATATGTCATCTGGGATTCCTGCTGTTTGCTGGTAATTAAGTTTGTCACAATCTTGACAGAGCTGGGAACAATTGAGAGAATCAGAAAGAAAAGGCAGAGGGAGGGAAAATATAAAAGAGTCACTCTGGAGCTTTTTCCTTCTGATTCTGATGCCAAAGAAAATGATTAAAGGAAATAATGATATCTCATGGTGTTTGCTCTCCAGTTCCACTAGAGATAGGAATTCAGCCTAACAATTTGTCAATTTTTTCTCAAGCTCAGGTAATGTCATTCCAATATTTACTGGGCTGCATACTGTTCCTGGGGTTTCTATCAACTCAAATCTAGGCCTTCCCTCTTTGTCACACCCTCTTTGTTGCTTTGTCCTAGTTTTAGCCCATCTTTTACTTTGGGAGAGCAAATAAAGCTGAGCCCAGCACAGCAGCAGTGTCCCAGTGCTGGGCTGAAGGGCACCTCAGCAGAAGGACCTGCCCATCCTCATCTTCCTGCAGGAAAAAGGCATCACTGGAGTTCATTCTCACCTCTTGCTGTGCTCAATGCAGATCAATGGGGTTGGGAAAAGCTCTTAGATGATCCGATGGTGTGCAAGGATGCACAGAAGGTGGAGATGCTGGCAGAGCTTCTTTTGGGTGGTGAACCCAAACCAAGGGGCTTTG
Source organism: Agelaius phoeniceus (assembly GCF_051311805.1). Classification (NCBI taxonomy): domain Eukaryota; kingdom Metazoa; phylum Chordata; class Aves; order Passeriformes; family Icteridae; genus Agelaius; species Agelaius phoeniceus. Next base: position 3,521,815 of record NC_135281.1, read on the forward strand.
CCCTGCAGTGTCCACAGAGTGCAAGAAGGGCACTGCTGCTGGGACTTCTCCTCTGGAAAGGAGGTTCCAGGCTGGAAAGACACATTTCCAGTAGAGGGTATAGGATTGTGGAGGTGTCTTGGTTTGGAAAGCAGGTGTCTGCTAAGGAAAGCAGGAGCCTCCCCTGAAATGGAGAATGTAAACACCCCCACACACACACCAAAATTGCTATAAATTTTAAATTAAGGGGCTCTCAGGCAAAAAATATGGGAGCAGGAACAACAGTTCTTTATTAGGAAGAAAATAAAAGGATAAAATAAACAATGCAGTAAACTAAACCAACAGTGCCAGAGTCAGAACCCAGCCTGACACCCTGTGGGTCAGGCTGTTGGCAGCAGAACCATTGGAATTGTGGCTCAGCCCTCCTGCAGTGTCAGGGCTGGTTCTGCTGGAGCAGGGATCCTGGAGAAAGGTGCAGTCTCTGCCTCTGAAGATCCAGGGCAAGAGGCAGCTGCTGTTCCTCTGGGCAATCCAGTGCAGAAGCTGTGCTGGTGTTCCAGAATCTCCAGATTCTATCCAGGTAGGAATGCTTGGCTCCTCCCTCTGGGCTCCCATCTGCCAATGGGATGCTGTAGTTCTTATCAGCCATGCAGGGATATTCCATAGCTGTTATCAGCAGGTGTCCCCCTGAGGGAGGAGTGGGTGTGGAAGAGATAAGGAAAACTGCCCACTGACCAGAAGAGAACTGCCACACAGATGGTGATAGAACACAATTTGCTTGGCAATCCAGGACAGGAGGGGTCATTGCAAACAATCCCCCCAGACAGTTCTGGAGTTGGTCCCACCCCTGCTCTGTCACAGCCCAGCTCTGGGGCTGCTGCTGGCACCTCCCTGTCCATGGGATCACTGGTGGGCCTGGAAAGGCTGAGTTCATGCTTGGATCAGATCTTAGACGTCTTTTCCAACCTAAAAATTTCTGTGATTCCTGCTTATTTTCCTTTAGTTTCCTGGACTGAATAATAATAATTTGCCCCTTAGTTAAAAATACAGACCCTGCCAAAATAACTGCAGGAAGTGGAAGTATTCTCTGGAGGAGAAATTCAGTTCATCTCACCTGTGTCCTCACAGCAAAACTTTAGAGGCATTTCCTCTAAATTTAGAGGCATTTCCTGTGCATTCCCAACTTCATGACCAGAGTTGAGGCTGGGTTTGAAAAATGTGGACAGCACAGGGCTGCTGCTGTGATGTGCATCTGGTGCTGCCCCACCTCCTCCCAAACTGCTACAGCTGCAGAGGCTTCTCAGAGTGGACTTTGCAGAGGGCCATGAAAACAGATTTATTTTGGAATATTTTCACTTGCCATTACAATTAATCACCAGAAGCCAAGGAAAAGAAGTGCACTTTATGAAAACATCAAGCAGGGAATGTGCCTGCAGGAACCTGACAAATGGGACAGCCACACAGAGAGATGGTTTAGAATAATCCATTTTCATGCCAGCTCCAGTAAAGAGAACAGGGAAAGACTGAGCAGCATCCTCCACTCTGACAACCTCCAGAGCATAATTGTGGCCCTCATCTGAAACCTTGCAGTGGCTCCTCAGAGCATTTTTGAAAGACAAGGCACTGCATTTTTCAAACTCTTGTCTCAAGTAGGAAACTCAAAAGAGTTCCCTCTGCTATGAAAAAATAAGTGTTCCTCTATAAAAGAAGTAAATCCACATTTTTCAAACCCAGCCTTAGCTCTGGCCATGAAGTTGGGAATACACAGATAATGCCATCTAAAGTTTTGCTCTGAGGCACTGGTGGGATGGACTCAGTTTCTCCCCCTTTTCCTTGGGAATGCTTCCACTTCCTTCCACCACCTGTCAGGAAGCAACAGGCTCCTCTGGGATGTGTCTTTGTAGGGTCACCATCATGAGGATGTAAGAGAAGTGGGGAGTGGCCATTTCTAACTCAGCCTGGGTGAAGAGTCCCAACCTCCAAGTTCCCTGAAAGGATGATGAAGAGAAAAAGGAGGAAGAGAAGATGCTTTTCTACTGTCTTGGTTTGAACAGACAGGTGTCTGCTAAGGAAGACAGGAGCTTCCCCTGAAATGGAAAATGTAAACCCCCTCCCTCTGAATGATTGTAATTTTGAAATTATGGGGCTCTCAGGCAAAGATATGGGAGTAGGAATAGCAGTTCTTTATTAGGAAAATTAAAAATACAAATATAATAGTACAAAAAAAACCTCAAACCCCAGCCAGAGTGAGCACATGCCCTGTCCCCTGTGTGTCAGGGGGTGGCACAGCCCCATCCCATGGGGGCTCAGCCCTCCTGCAGTGCCAGCTGTGGCTCTGCTGGAGCAGGGATCCTGCACAAGGGGGGAGTTTTCCTCTGCAGCTCCAGGGCTGCTGCAGATGGGCCTGGGCTCCCTCTGGCCATGCAGGGCAGCAGAAGCTGCTCCTCTGGCAATGCACTGGGCAAAGGCTGCTGGGCTGTGCCAGGCTCACATTGGATCCAGGGAGGAATGCTTGGCTCCTGCCCTGGGCAATGCAGCATCTCCCCATGGGATGCTGGAATTGGATCAGCCCTGCAGGGACACTCAGTGGCCATGGACAGCAGAGATCTCCTGCAGGGAGGATTGGCTGGGGCAGAGATCAAGAAAAAACTGCCCCAAGAACAGCAGAGAACTGCCCCAGCTCTGACAGATCCAATACAGACAGACCCTAAAGCCCAGGACATCCAGAGATCCCCACCTTTGGCTCTGTGCAGTGTCAGGCACTCACAGCAGAGCAGATGGTTCAGACCAACAGGAATTCCTTCAGGCTTTCACTGCACACACAAAAAATGTCTTTTGTGTCCATCCAAACCAATCTCTTTTTTGCATCCTGGAGGCTGAGCTGTAAAGGCAAAACAAACAAATGCCCAAAGTGCAGCCCTGCTGTGGGAAATCAGCTCCTCAATGCCCTGAGGGCAGGTGTTTGGGGAAGGCTGGGGGGGTTCTGGAGTTTGCCTCCCTGTGGGACAGAGGGATGGAGCTCCCATGTCCAGGCAGTTCAGGGAGGATGATCCAGAGCCTCAGGGCTCTTGTCCAGTCTCTGTGGGAGGCAGGGGAAGATCAGGCAGGTTTCCTCCAAGATCTCATTCCAGCCTTCCAGGAAGCAGAGAGTTTTACTTTCTCCTACTCCGCTTCCCCAGACCTGTGTGTCTCTTCATCTGCTCCACCCCTGAGTGCACTCACAGCCAGGCCCAAATAATCAGAGGTGTTTTGTGGCTGGTAATTCAAAAGCTATGAAAGCTCACAGACATATTCCATGGGATTGGGGTTGGTTGGAAATACAGAGTGAGTTTTGGCGGTCTTTGCTCTCTTTGCTCTTCATCTGCCTCTGGTGACCAACCTGGACAGGTCTTCACACAGCAACACCCCCATGTGCCATAACAAGCCCCAGCCAGAGCTCCTGCTGGGGGAAGGAGAATCTCCATAACCATGAAGTGGAGCACTCCTTTCATTCCTTCCATTGACCAGGAACTCCACAGGTCACCTTGGTGAGGAAGTGCATGGCCAGATTTCACCAGGAGTAGTTCATAACCAGGAAAAGGCACCCCTGGGACCCCCAAAATGAGTTGTGCCTCCTAATTAGTTCATTATCCAAGGCATGATGCCTTCTGAACCTGCTCCTAGCAGGAGGCTCCCATGGGAAATGCATTTTAAGTAGATACACCAAAATCCTCTCCAGTATTCCTCAACGAGGAATCCCTCAGCTGGAACCTGCAGAGGGAGGGAACTCGTTGCTCCAATAGCTGAAATTTAATTTGACCTTAATAATTAAGCTTCCAAATAACAGCTTTCACATGCCAGCTGAACCATTAAATTCCAGGAGTAGAAACAAGCCTTTTTGCACTGAGTGGAGTTTACTCATGTGGAAATTTCCTGGTGCTCTGCTGGACTTGTTATTGATGTGAATTTTGTGGCACTGATTAAAAATGTTTCTCTTCCCTTTCAGACTACAATAGAATGTGTGAGTTGTTTGGTTGGGTTGGGTATTTTCAATCCACTTGGCACAAAGAAATTCCTCATTTTTTGAGCTGTGCCTCAGTGATGATGCACAGAACCTTTTCCAGAGGTGCAGTTGGAACTGGGGTCACTTCACAGCAGCCTCAGCTGGAGTCTGTAAAATTCAACAGTGGTGCCTCCAGAACCCCTCTGAGAGTCTTCTCCAGGCCTTGTCCTGAGCCTCCTCCTCCAGGATGCACCAGCCAAGGAATGCAGTGGGACCACCATGGCACCAGCACTCCCTGATAGACTCAACCACAGGAAATTAAACCAGAGGGTCTGAAATATCAGATTTGTTCTTGTTCCTTGCTCTACTCAAATGGCAGTGGTTGCCCAACACAGCCAAACACCCGTCCCTGAGGTTGGCTCAGTTTGGCAGCTTTGGGTAAAACCATTTTGCCATCACATGTATAAGGCCAGCAGAGAGGCTTCCCTCAAGCAGCTCCTCCTGGATTCCAAGCACAGACCTCTTTTTAAATCTAAGTCATTTCAAAGGACAAGCAAGACCTCTCTAGCTGCTCACATACCCAAATCTGGGTATCTTTACTCATCACAAAAGTGCACTAATGAAATTGTAATGTACACCTTAATTAATGTACATATTTTCTCAGTAAATTTTGCACAGCTTTAAGTGGCCAAATAAATAATGAATGTCCTGGAATAATTTATGGGAGCTCTGTTTCTTACTCTACATGTTTTAATTACCAGTATGGATGCATCTCAATGAATTATTGAAAGTCAAAGAATAAATAATATTAAAATTAAAAAGTACACGGGAAGCAAAGTTCAAATAGATATTTAATTCTAGTAATGCACTGCAGTGTAATCCTTGCCCAATAATTGGCAGCAGGAGAGGAAATGTTCCTCCTGGCCAGCTTGAGGTCCATTTCTTCTGGGGTTTTTTGTGCCTTTCAGTGTTGAAATTCATCAGCTAAAGCTACAGAGATGCTTTTCATCGTTGGACCTTCAGAAGGAACTATGTTAATTACATTAATTATGTCAGTTTTTCTGTGTGAGGGGGCTGAGGCCCTGGCACAGGTTTCCTGTGGCTGTCCCATCCCTGGAAGTGTCCAAGGCCAGGCTGGATGGGGCTTGGAGCACCCTGGGGTAGGGGAAGGTGTCCAGGCTCCTTTGTGAAGCCCCAACACCACCTTAGAGCATGATCAGCAGCTTTTCACACTCGCACAATCCTTCAGCAGAGAATTCACACCACTCAGGGGTTAATTAGTGATGCTTTAAAATTCCCCTGTGGAGCTACAAATTGCCACCTGACTTATACCCAGTCAGCCAAAGGCCAGGGATGTTCTGAGCCTCTAAATGCAGTTGTTGCACAATGTGAGCTGGTTTTGCAGCTGGGACCAGAGGCTGGGAACAAATGGGGAAATGGCCAGCAATTAATGATGCTGGTCATTAGCACATTTGATTGCTTGTTGCTTATGCACTGCAGAGTAATCTCGTGCAATTTGCTACAAACTGTGGGTTCCTCAAAGGTGCTGCTGTGGCTGAGCTTGGGCTGCCCCAGGTGCCCAGCTGGCACAGCTCAGCTCTGCAGAGCAGCTTTTCCTATCAGGAGCTGATGAGTGATTGAATCATTTATTAAATTATTAGCACGTGTGGAAAACAGATCAATGAGCAGATCCTGGCTTGGAAATGCCAAGTCCAGGGCCCTGCTCTGCACTTGGGGCTGTATGCATGGGCATCAGGAGCTGCTTGCCCAGGAGGAGCTGGGGCACCAAGCCCAGTCTCCAGTGAGGGACAGAATTCCCTGCAGGGAAGGATGAAAATTTGACAAGAGTCTCACAGGTATGTGTGCTTAGCAGAAAGATTTTTGAATGCAGAGCCTGATGAAGGAATAGGAATGAAAGCAAGTTTTGATATAGAAGAAAAGAATTGCTGAGCCAGTCTCACTGGATAACCAAGGAGGCAAAGGGTCTGTTAGTTAGAAGGGGTTTTTATGGCTTAGAGCAAAGGATAAACCCACCCCAAACAAGAAGATGTTTTCACCAAGCAGGAAGAGAGCACAGGCAAACAAGGCAGCAAAGCTGCAAGTAAAAAAAGGTCTCAGAATGTTCCACTGCAAGAAAACTGAAAAACAACTTCTAGCTTAAACTGTAATGCACTGACTGTTAGTGATTGGAGAACAGTAACATGAATATGGTAATTACAGTAGTTATGATAGGCTATAGATAATAGTTAAGGTACAGATTGGTTCTACTGTGTTAAGATGCTCAGCAAAGAAAAGTCTATAATGCATTGTAACCTAAACCAAAGGGTCTCCAGGGCTGCCTGCAGCTGGAGCTGACAGCTGTGGGCACAGCTCTGTCACCCACAACCCTGGGCTGCTGGAACACCTTGGATGGAATAAACTGCATTTTGGAGAGCCCCTGGAGTCCCACATCTCTCATTTCAGCTCTTACAATTCCCTCTGCCTGCTCACAGAGCACAGGATGGGAGGCCCAACAGACAAACACAAGGGGATGAGACACTGGAAGTGACATTCTTAAATGGTGTCACTTCCAATTAGTCTTTGTGCCTGCAGAATGAGAAGAACTATTTTTAAGTTATGTTGGAGATTTGTTTTCAAGCTTTTTCAAGGTATATCAAGCATTTTCCTTTCAGAGATGTCACAGCTTGTGCTTTTGATCCTTTTTATGACTTGCCTTTGCTTTTTTGCCTTTTTTTTTCCTCCTGTCATATCCCAAACATTCACCAATTTTCCCCACAAAGACAGTATCTATCCACTTCTGAATTTTTTATAAAAGGGTTTCCTGTGAAAATTCTCAGTAAACAATTAATTCTTTGGCCAGTTCTACAAATGAAAAATACTTGATCGAAGAGCAGCAATACATGGACATCTCCAACACAGACACACAAAATATCCTTGAGACAAATTCGTTTTCAAACAAAGATAAAATAAAATTGCAATTTGCAAATACACTGAGGGTAAAATTCACCCACAGAATGGGTTGGATTGGGAGGGACCTTAAAGCTCATTTTATTCCAACCTCCTGCCATGGGCAGGGGCACCTTCCACTGTCCCAGGCTGCTCCCAGCCCTGTCCAGCCTGGCCTTGGGCACTGCCAGGGATCCAGGGGCAGCCCCAGCTGCTCTGGGCACCTGTGCCAGGGCCTGCCCACCCTCACAGGGAACAACTTCTTGTGTATTTCTAACCTAAATTTCCCCTCTTTTAGTTTGATCCCATTCCCCCTTGTCCTGTCACTGCAGTTCCTGAGGAAGTCACTCTCCTGCTTCCCTGCAGCCCCTTCACTCACTGGGAAGGTGCTGAGAAGTCTCCTCATAACCTTCTTCTCTTCTCTTCTCTTCTCTTCTCTTCTCTTCTCTTCTCTTCTCTTCTCTTCTCTTCTCTTCTCTTCTCTTCTCTTCTCTTCTCTTCTCTTCTCTTCTCTTCTCTTCTCTTCTCTTCTCTTCTCTTCTCTTCTCCTTTCCCAGCCTGTCCCCATAGGGAAGGTGCTCCAGTCTCTTTGCCAACATCTCCACCTGGTTCCTCACAGGTCACAACCCATGGCATTGCTCAAGCTCAGCTCATGGACAAGATCCCAGCAGCCCTGACCAGGACAATCCCAGACACTGCAATTTAGACCCCAATGCTCAGGATGGTGAGGCTGAACATGAGCCAGCCCAGCCCTCAATATCCATCATTTCGTCCTGGGATGGAGTCTCCACTGCTGACATGTGTCACATTCATATTTTCTGAAAAATCCCTTCACCCAGGGTTTTCTCCTGGGAAGCTGAGAAGCCTCAGAGAAAAGGAAAACAATTCTGATCTCATTTGCTTCTCCTGTGTTGTGCTCACATGGGGAATGTGTTTGGAGATTGTTCACCCACAGGTGATTGTTCCATTGCATTCTGCTGGGAGTTGTTTTCACTCTTTGGCCAATCAGGGCCAAGCTGTGTCAGGACTCTGGAGAGAGTCACCAGTTTTCATTGTTATCTTTTTAGCATTCAGTGAGTATCCTTTCTGTGTTCTTTAGTATAGTATAGTATTCTTTAATATAATATAGTATCATAAAGTAATAAATGAGCCTTCTGAGAACATGGAGTCAGATTCATCATTCCTGCCTGTGTTGGGGCATCCCTGCAACTACAATAGCTGACGTCCCCTTTTTCACGTGTCCACCTGCAAGACTGAGTGAATCTTCCCTCCTCTGAGGTTTCCTTTGCTTTCCCACAGGGGAAGATGGAAAACCAAAGCCCTGGAGAACAGAGAGGTGGGAAATCATCCCCTTTTCATCACCTGGAAGCAACACAAAATTCTCCTGCTCAACAACATCTGGGGCTCTTTGCTAAAAAAGAGAAGCAGAACTCAGGGACTGCTCAGCTCCAGACCAAAAATAAAGTCCAAGAAGCAAGCAGAGTCCTTGCCAGGTTGTCCCCTGCCCCTGGCCAGCCAGGTGACTGTCTCTGAATACTGAGCTAGAGCATCTCACAGGAACTTGGCCTCAGAAATGATAAATCAAGCAGGTATTTTCAAGTTCCACCTTATCACAGTCTCTCCTCCAGCACTTCCATGGGAAGGAATAATTATTTTGTGCTCACTGCATGTATAATGAATTTGCAGGCATACTTGTTTGATCTATAGCCTTGAAAATAAAAATCCCATTAGTCTAACAAGCTCACCAATTATTTCTTGGGATCACTGAGCCTATTCCAGCAGAGAAAGTTGCATAAAATTGAAAGCGAACAGGGAACAGTGCAATATGTTGTTTTACAGGGTAAAACATTCTAAAATAGTGTTTCACATCATGTTTGGGGGCAGAGGAAAGAGAATTGGAAAGAACAGCGAGCTTTGGTCTGCCTTAGCTGGGTGGATATACCTGGGCAGGGAAGAAACACATTTAAATTTGCCTGAATTTAGATATTAACTACTCATGTGTCTCTGTCCAAGCTAGCTTTATGTTAAAATTAAAAAAAAAAGGCTTTTTCAGGACACACATTCTCATTCTAAAATCTGGGTGGTGAATGGCACTCCAGAAAAGTTTGTTTCTCTCTCTCAGCTCCAAAGAAAGCCTGGATAACTCACTCAGACACTCTGCCTGCACTGGAGATGCACAAAGTTGGGTGGTGCAGATTCCCCCTCCCCAGCCAATCTCCCTCAGTCCCCAGGAGCTTCTGGGGGCACCCAGAGCCACCCAGCCCAGCTCTCTCCAGACACCAACCTCCAAATTAGTCCTGCTGCCCTCTGGGGTGACCACCCCTCTCTACTGCCTTGGCCAAAATAAAAAATAATTCCAATTGCTCTCAGGAGCTCCTGAGCTTCAGTTGGATGCTGGTGGCAAGCTGAACCCAGCACACAAAGGGGTTCATTCACTGCAGGCAGCAAGGGGCCAAATCCAAGGCAAAGATTGCCAAGGAAATCTGCAGCTTGGAACAAGCTGGGGGTGGGCATGGACAGGACACAGCTTCTGTGGCAAAGCATCAGTAAAAAATGTGTGTAGGAGCAAGATTTGGATGTAATCCTGATTTAAACCCCCAACAAGTGATTTATTGCTGGGGGTGTAAATCATGATTACATCCAAATCTTGCTCCTACACACATTTGGTAACTCCTGGATCTACACATTGAAGAAGGCACCAGGAAAGAGGCTGGATGTGGTTGTTCCTCTGTAGAGGCGGCTCCAGGGCTTTCATCAGCCCTTTCCCTGCCACTCTGAGTGTTGGAAAGAGGAGAACATCCCAGAATTCAAAGCACAGCTTCAGTCTTGTTTGCCCTTCAGGGATGTTGGGAGATGTTTTTTCTGTGCCTCTGGAGGGGCAGAGGAGTCTTGCAGCAGCAGCAGCAACAGCAGCAGGCAGTGATTAGAGAAATGCCTAAAATAGACACTGTGTAACTCTGGCATTCCTGACTTCCAGCACTCCCCTCTGCACCCAGAAAGGTGGAAATGACTGCTCAAATAGCCATGAAAATTACAAATTAGATGGACCACGAAAACAGAACTGTACTGTCCTGATGGATGGGTCAGCAGCAAAAATGGACCTTCATGGACAGAAAGTGACTTAATCTATCAGGATAATTGCAGTCCTGAAGAGTGTGGGAATTGAGCATGAAGAGTTTTGAGGGTTCCATGGCACCAAATCAAGACCAGGCTGTCACCAGATGCCAGCCCAGCTCTGGGAAGAGCCAGGGCCAGAGGCTGCAGGATCTTGTCTGGGCTCACCCAAACTGCTGCCTTCTGCTGTTACCCCCAGCACATCCCCTTTTCCTGTGCCTTGGAGTATCCACCCGTGCTCCTGCCTGTCCTGGACTGCCAAGCAAATTGTGTTCTATCACCATCTGTATGGCAGTTCTCTTCTGGTCAGTGGGCAGTTTGCCTTATCTCTTCCACACCCACTCCTCCCTCAGGGGGACACCTGCTGATAACAGCCATTGAATGTCCCTGCATGGCTGATAAGAACTACAGCATCCCATTGGCAGATGGGAGCCCAGAGGGAGGAGCCAAGCATTCCTACCTGGATAGAATCTGGAGCTTCTGCAACACCAGCACAGCTTCTGCACTGGATTGCCCAGAGGAACAGCAGCTGCCTCTTGCCCTGGATCTGCAGAGGCAGAGACTGCACCTTTCTCCAGGATCCCTGCTGCAGCAGAACCAGCCCTGACCCTGCAGGAGGGCTGAGCCACAATTCCAATGGTTCTGCTGCCAACAGCCTGACCCACAGGGTGTCAGGCTGGGTTCTGACTCTGGCAGTGTTATTTTAGTTTACTGCATTGTTTATTTTATCTTTTTATTTTCTTCCCTAGTAAAGAACTGTTATGTCCTGCTCCCATATTTTTTGCCTGAGAGCCCCTTAATTTAAAATTTATAGCAATTCAGAGGGGTGGGGAGGGTTTACATTCTCCATTTCAGGGGAGGCTCCTGCCCTCCTCAGCAGACACCTGGCTTTCCAAACCAAGACACTGTCCCTCACCCTGTGCCTCCCTACAGTTCACAGCTGCTTGTAGCATCCCATGAAGCATCTCCAATGGACTTCTGCAGCTGCTCTTCTGTTCTTTGCAGCCTCAGGGGATCCAGGGGCAGCCACAGTTTCTATGGGCACCCTGTGTCAGGGCCTCACCTCCTTCACAGGCAGGAATTCCCTCCCAATCTCCCATCCATCCCTGCCCTCTGGCACTGGGAGCCATTCCCTGTGTCCTGTCCCTCCATCCCTTGTCCCCAGTCCCTCTCCAGCTCTCCTGGAGCCCCTTTAGGCCCTGGAAGGGGCTCTGAGCTCTCCCTGAAGCCTTCTCTTAATTTCTGCTGGCCCAAGCAGTTACTCAGCTCACAGAAACTCCCAGAGCTCCTGCTTAGTCTCCAAGAAATGCAGCTTTTCATCTTTCTTTCCTCTTCAAATGGCTGTTTATCATTGGCTCTCTATTAGGCTGTCTTCCATCATCCAGCTTTATCCCTGCCTGTGAGTCCAGTTGGGAATCTCCACATTTCCTCTTCCCACCCAAGACCAGAAAACCCCACCAGAACCAGAGAGCCCAGCCCAGGCCCCCTGAGCTCTGCAGCAGACTTGGTTTAACTGCCAAGGTGAGGCTGCTGAATTCTGCTTCAGTTCCAGATATATTATCCCAAACTCAAAAGGTTTCTTTAATAAAACATGAAGATCCAGAATGCCATCTGTGTAATATCATTGGGCTAATTAAGTTGATATTAAATACAATTTGTTTTACTCAACTCTTACATATTTAATTTTAAGTGAGTTACAGAATATTCTGGGTGAAACAAGTGTTACCAAAGCTGTTACTGGAATCTCCAGCAGCTGAGCTGGAAACACCTGGGCTGCACAAGAGGGGGGAGTCTCAGCAGAAGCCTCCTGGAGCTCCTGTTAGCAAAAGAAAAAGGATGAAACATCCCTGTAAAAGTGACCCTGCCCCATGGGGCTCTGTGTGGGAAGAGCCCTTTGCAGCCAAAAGAAAATGATGTTTTTCCAGGAGCAGCCCCGGGGTCTGCCTGAGGCAAAGCTGCCTCTCAGCATCCCCATGAGTCTGTCCAGCCTCTGCCACTTTCTTGGGTGCAACAAAAAAGGTCCAAAAATCTTATCATGCACTCCAGAGACAGAGCAAGCAGCCCCTGGGCAGGTCACCCCAGCAGCTCTGCCCTGTGCCTTGTGAGGCTCCACAACAAACACCAGCATGGGCTGCCCAGCCACCCTCAGCTCCATGGGGAAAGGTGCCACCCCTCCCCATGCCCCCAGATCCATGCTGACCAGGGACAATTCCCTGCCAGGAAGGCACCAAGGGATGGGTGGGAGCTGCAGTGCTGCCCTGCAGTGTCCCCAGCCTCTGCACGATTGTCTTAGGCTGGAAATGGGGCTGTGTGCTCTGTCCCCATGTGTCAGAGCTGGGGCAGTTCTCTGCTGTTCTTGGGGCAGTTTTTTCTTGATCTCTGCCCCAGCCAATCCTCCCTGCAGGAGATCTCTGCTGTCCATGGCCACTGAGTGTCCCTGCAGGGCTGATCCAATTCCAGCATCCCATGGGGAGATGCTGCATTGCCCAGGGCAGGAGCCAAGCATTCCTCCCTGGATCCAATGGGAGCCTGGCACAGCCCAGCAGCCTTTGCCCAGGGCATTGCCAGAGGAGCAGCTTCTGCTGCCCTGCATGGCCAGAGGGAGCCCAGGCCCATCTGCAGCAGCCCTGGAGCTGCAGAGGAAAACTCCCCCCTTGTGCAGGATCCCTGCTCCAGCAGAGCCACAGCTGGCACTGCAGGAGGGCTGAGCCCCCATGGGATGGGGCTGTGCCACCCCCTGACACACAGGGGACAGGGCCTGCTCTCACTCTGGCAGGGGGTTGAGGTTTTTTTTTGTACTATTGCATTTGTATTTTTAATTTTCCTAGTAAAGAACTGCTATTCCTGTTCCCATATCATTGCCTGAGAGCTCCTTAATTTCAAAATTATAATAATTTGAAGAGGGTTTACATTTTCCATTTCAGGGGAGGCTCCTGCCTTCCTTAGCAGACGCCTGTCTGTTCAAACCAAGGCAACCCAGCTGGACACAAGCCCAGGTGGGCAAGGAGAACAATCCCAGGTTGTACCCAAAACAGAGTGGCCAGTGTGACTAGGACAGTGATTGTCCCTGTGCTGGCACTGCTGGGGCACCTCGAGTGCTGTGCCCAGTTCTGGGCCCCTCATGAGAAAGGCATTGAGGGGCTGGAGTGTCCAGAGATGGGAGCAGAGCTGGGAAGGGTCTGGAGCTCCAGGAGGGGCTCAGGGAGCTGGGAGGGGGCTCAGCCTGGAGAAAAGGAGGCTCAGGGGGGCCCTTGTGGCTCTGCACAGCTCCTGACAGGAGGGGACAGCCAGGTGAGAGTTGGGCTCTGCTCCAGGGACAGGGACAGGAGGAGAGGGAACAGCCTCAGGCTGGGCCAGGGCAGGCTCAGGTTGGGCATCAGGAGGAATTTCTTCATGCAAAGGCTGGTTTAGCACTGGCAAGGGCTCGAAAAGACCTCCAAGACCATCAAGTCCAATCCTTCCCCAGCACCATCAAGCTGGCAGAGAATAAAAGTGGGTCCAAAAGCAGGAATTTAATACAGAACAAAAATGCAACAATGGTTGTCTCCAGTGGGATGTCTGGGCTTCTAGGATGGGCTTTCAGGTTTGATATCTGGGAGGATTTCTTCCTGGAAAGGATGCTCAGGCACTGGCAGGGGCTCCCCAGGGAGATTTGGAGTCCCCATCCCTGGAGATGTCCAAGGAAGGCCTGGACGTGGCACTCAGTGCTGGGGACAAGGTGGATCAGGCCCAGGTTGGACCCAGTGACCTTGGAGTTCTTTTCCAACCCAAATGATCCTGGGATCCTGTGAGGGGGTGCTCACATCAGGTACCCCAAACAAACCCAGTGCTGGCTTCATCTGTGCTTTCCCTCCCTCCAACACACCTCAGCTCCCTGTGGCCTCTGGGAAGAGCAGGGAAGTGCCTAAATCAGCAAATCCCAGCTGTTAAATGGAGCTGGGGCACCAGAGAGGCAGCACAAGGAGAATCCCAAGTGCAGCCACTGCCAGCCAGGCCTGCCATGACTGCAGCTGGTGAGATGGGCACTGCTGGACATACAGCAGCCAGTGGGACACTCCTCACCCCTCCATCCTACACACAAACAAGTTCTTGGTGTCAAAGTGCTTTATTTGCCATGGATGGAGGGGGGGAAAAGCAGGAGAAAAGAAAAAAGTAAAAGTCAACCTGAGGAAGTCCAAGCAAGAGTTGAGCTCCCTGACTGAGTCTCAGGACACTCTTGTGCCCCACAATTCCTCCCAAAACCTGCTGAGCTTTGAAAAGGACACTGAAATAGACCTAATTTTGTTCAAAATTCTCCCACATCTTCTCCAGCACCAAGTTTTAATGGATCAGCCATCAGGATGCCCACCAGGCTGAGTGAGAGCCCCTGCATTCCCTGGCACCCTGAATTCCAAGGCCAAAGCCAAAGGAAACAAGCAGAGCAAACCCTGCTCCTTCCCCTTCCCACTCTCACCAGCTGGGCAAGGCAAACCATTCCTGCTGAAATCCAATTCTGAATTGGAAAGGGCTCAAAGATTGATGTGTCCCCTGGCTGAGAAAGCTGGCAAAAGGGGAAAATATTATTAAAAATAAAATACATCAATCATTCCACAAATTATACTCCAATACATCCTTCAGGCAGGAAGGTCCCCTGCTTGGTGCTATATTCTCTTTCTTTGGGATTCTCTTTTTTTAGGGAACACATGGATTGCAGCAGCTGAGTGGATCATTTAAGTGGATCCTGCACATAACAGACACAAAAACTGTGTGGGGCACGGTGTTGGAACCCAGCACATTCCTCTGATTGCCCTGGAGGACTCCAGACCCTGGCAGGGGGCTCAGAGACCTTGGCACGGAGTCAAAGACACCCATGCCTTTGATTTTAACCCATGGAAACAATTCCCAACTTTGTGTGAGGATGTACAAGCCACAAGGGTTTGAATAGAATGATAGTGAATTTAGCACCGGGTAAAAATGTAGAATTTTGGGGTTTTAGAATGGGGGTTCAAGAAGCAAGATGGAGGAATCTGGGCGTGTCCTGCCCTTCTTCTCCTTCTTCTTCTTCTTCTTGGCCTCCATCTTCTGCTGTGATGGTGGCACTTTTGGATTGGTTTAGAGTAGAGACAAACTGTCTAACATAGGTGACAGGTATTGGAAAATTATTGTAAATAATAAGTACATCCAGTTTTTAGTATAAAAAGCCAACATCACCCCAAGGGCAGGGACTGTGCCACAACCTGACCTGCTGGACAGATCTCAGCAGCTCAGAGAAAGAATGTGATAGATAAGAGAGAATAAACAACCTTGAAAAGCAGAGCTGAGGAATCTCGACTTCTTCTTCAGTCGCGGGGCTGGGGAAAAAGAGACTTTAATACCTCGGGAGCCATTTCAGCAACACAAACCCGAGAGGATGGCTGTGTGGTGTTCTATGGGAGCCATAGGATCATCCCAGAGCATCTCTGGGCTCCTCTCTGCAGCACAACACACTGAGAAGAGCAGCATGGGCTGGGAAGTGCTGGGAGGAGCCCCTGAGCCATCTCCCTCTCCTCCCTCCCTGCAGAGGATGGGCTTCCCTTCATCCCCTCAGTCCCAGGGCTTTTCCCCCATTTGCATTCCTGCTCTTGAGCTGCATCCCAGTGCTTGTGTTTGTTTTTGATGTTGGGAATGAAAAATCAAAGCTTTCCTGGTGTTTCAGGGCTGGCTGCAAACCCCTCACAGGGATCAGCCAGGTCTGTCGCAGCGCCCTCGAGTTAAGGATACAAATAAGAGCTGTTATCATCTTGCTTTTCACAGCCAGGCAACTTTTCCAGCTCTTCATTCTTTATTTAAGGGTGAAACTTCCTATATTTTGTGTCTGCCTGAACTGTTTGAGAAGGAAAATGGTTTGAAGAACATATTGTCTTTTGTGGGGTAATTTTTGGGAATTGAAAGATGCTTTCCCCAGTGGTTTAAAAAGAAAATAACCATAGATGCATGTCACAGTCATATTTTCTGAAAAATCCCTTCACCCAGGGTTTTTCTCCTGGGAAGCTGAGAAGCCTCAGAGAAAAGGAAAACAATTCTGATCTCATTTGCTTCTCCTGTGTTGTGCTCACGTGTGGAATGTGTTTGGAGATTGTTCACCCACAGGTGATTGTTCCATTGCATTCTGCTGGGAGTTGTTTGCACTCTTTGGCCAATCAGGGCCAAGCTGTGTCAGGACTCTGGAGAGAGTCACCAGTTTTCATTATTATCTTTTTAGCCTTCTGTCTGTATCCTTTCTGTATTCTTTAGTATAGTTTAGTATAGCATTCTTTAATATAATACAGTATTATAAAATAATAAATGAGCCTTCTAAGAACATGGAGTCAGATTCATCATTCCTTCCTTCATCTGGCAACCTTGCAAGTAATAGATGCATTTTTCAGAACTGGAATAACACACACTCACAAAAAACCCAAACCAAACCAAACCAAAAAAAACCAAACAAGCAAACAAAAAAAAACCAACCAAACAAAAAAACCCCACAAAAGCTTGAAATTGGTTACATTTCAAGCAAAACACTTGAAAATCAGATGAATAAATCAGGTCACTTCAGGAGCAGGAGCAGGTGATCTCTGTCCCTTCAGTCAGCTTCTGTGTGATGGTTTTCTTTGTTTCTTTGTGTAGAGGAGCCAAACTAATTCCTTTCCCCTCCATTCCTCCTCTGGCACCAGTGGAAAATCTTCGCCCAGCCCTGCTGCTGGAGTGTTCTGCAGGAGGCTGCTGGGGCTTTGTCAGGGGCACAAGCAGCCTGAGGAAGTTGAAAATTGGGAGCCTGGGAAAGAAAGGAAGGTCTGCAGCCTCAGGCTGTGTGCTGTGTAAAATACTGCAAAAACTGCCATAAAAACTGGTCATTCCCCTCCTCCCCACCATTAAACACAGCAGATTTCTTTTAGGAATGAGGGCTCTGCCCTCAGCTCAGCTCCTGGGGACTCTCATCACCCATGGAGCCAGTGGGAGCATGCAGAAGCCACTGGGACTCCATGGGATGAGGTTTGTGTGGATACAGACCCCAATATCAACCAGAGCTCCCTTCTTGGGCTCCATAAAGCAGATTTAGCTCCTAACCCATCTCTAAAATGTCTGCTCCTCATAGCCAGATGAATAATGAACAAATATAAATCACAAGGAATTTATCTGATGATGGCAAGGAGAGAAAGGGATGAATAATTTATTTGATGGATATTATTCATCCATCCATGGAGCCAGCCAAGTAATGAAAACATTTATTCACAAATCACTCTGTTGACAATTGAAAACTTTGTACAAGAAGTAATTCATATGTATGATTTGACTCCCTAAAACCCAAAATAGAGAGCTGACCTTGCAGAGGAGCAAGAAGTGCCAGAGCTGGGCTTATCTTAAAGCCACCTCATGCTTTCCATCTCTGGGACTATGGAAAACAGATTTCCAGCTCTGAACTATGGAAAACCTGACTTTCACCCACAGTCACCACCAAAAATCATTAAAACATGGCATGTGACTCCCATGAAAGCAGAGATGCTCTTCTCACCAACCCAGCCCCATTCCAGTGCTCTCTCCATAAATAAACCACTAGAAAGGCCTAAATATAACTTTTTTTTCCTTCCAGAGGACATTCAGCTGCTTTCCAAGCCTTGTGCAGTTTATTCCATTATCAGAGTTCCTTCCTCTATCCCATCTTGGAGCTTCCAGACTGTTTAAATAACCCAAATGTGTCCATGTTCCCTCTAAATAACACCAACAGCAGTCAAGCAAAGTTAGAGCTGCCACAGATGAAAACATGCTATTTATGGCCTCCTGAATCCCAGTCACTATTTTATGGCCCCAGCTTCTCTGAAAAGGATCACAAATCTACACAAAGTCCCCAAGTGCAGCTCTGTGCCTTTGGGTCCTCCAACTATTTAAAATCACATGAAGATGGACTGCTCCCTATTGACCATCCAACCAGAGAGGCACAGAAACACACATTATTCCAACATGACTATGGAATAAATTGCCATCTGCTTCCAAGAAGGAGAAGAGGAAGCATTCCTACAGTTCTGGAGCTGGTGAGCCAGAAAACTTGTCATGGTTCAATTAATCTCACAAAAAGAATCAAAATCACTGCTGCCTCTCTGAAATAGATGCAAATCTCCATTCCCCTCTGGTGAGGGAAGCAGGGCTGGCACTCGTGTCTGAGCAGGTTGCTGATGAGATTTTCGTGCTTGTGGGAAAGCTCAGTGGCACAGCCCTGGGCATATGGCATTTGTAAGGTACTGTCTCCTCCCAGGGAGATCCTTAGTGCAGGACATGTGGGAAGGAGAAGGAACAGAGAAGTTCAGGCAGGCTGAGCACATGGCTGCAGGCTCTTGGCAACAAAAACCCTGGAGAGGACCTAAGTTTGGGGGGAGAAAGGTGGGAGGGGTTAGAGGAGCCTGGCATGACTCAGGACACAGGGCTGGGCTTCACATCCAATTCCCAGCATAAGCTCAACAAAGGCAGATGTGTTCCCAGGTAAGGAACTGCTCTTGGAACCTCAGACTGGATTGGAAGGGACCTTAAAGGTCACCCCCTGCCATGGCAGGGACACCTTCCACTGTCCCAGGCTGCTCCAAGCCCTGTCCAGCCTGGCCTTGGGCACTGCCAGGGATCCAGGGGCAGCCACAGCTGCTCTGTGCCAGGGCCTGCCCACCCAGAGTAAAACATTTCTTCCCAATATCCAATGTAAGCTTGTCCTCCTTCAGTTTAAAACCATTCCCCTTGTCTGTCACTGTCTGCCCCTATGAAAAGCCCCTCTTCCTGTTTTTTATAACCCACTTCAGGCACGGGAAGGGGCTCTGAGGACTCCCCAGAACCTTCTCTCCTCCAGGCTGAACCTCCCCAGCTCTCCAGATCTGTCTCAAAGATCAGAGGGGCTCCAGCCCTGCCCATCCCCATCTCCACCTGCAGCAGGACAGGATCTGAGCAGCAGGACCTCAGCCAAACTCCAGCCCAGACACAGGCACTGAGCTTTTGGACAGGATTAAAGAACCCCTCTGGCTCTTCCTTCCCAGCACCCAAAGGGAGATCACCCAGAGGGACCATCCCCAGCCCTGCCCAGAGCCAGTCCAGGGGTGACCAGCCCTCACCCCAAGGAGCTGCTCCCTCTCCCCCATCCCCAGAAAGGCCATAGTTCCCATGGTTCCATGAAAGTTTCCCGAGGCAAACAAAACCAGCCACAAAATTAGCAAAGTTTCACCTAAAAAATAACCCAGAGCTGGGCTTGGAGCCTTCCCTGGAAGCAGAGCTTTGGCTGAGACACAATTCCCTGCTCCCCACAGGAATAGCTGATCTCTTAGAGAGCAAAACCTGCTTTGTACTGTCCTACTCTCCTACTGAGGGGCCATAGTGAATACCAGACACTCCTTAAACCTGAGAGAAGCCCCATTCCAACAGCAGCCTCTGCACAGCCCCACACCTTCCCTTAATATACACTGCTTCCATTTCTTGAGCCCCTCAGTAGCACTGTACTCAGAAGAACTACAGAAATAATCACAGTCAATGTTTTGGAGTGTTAACAGAGGCTTTAGTACCATTTATAAGTTGAATTTTTAGTAAAACCACTCCTGCCTGGAGAGCAGGATCTCGCTGAGAGCCCAAGAACTTCAGAAAGATTGCAAAGTTCCACCCCAACCATTCACCTGCTGCACTTCCATTCATTTCCCCCTAATTACCAAACCCAGCACTTCCATTAGCTCCAAGCAAACCTCCATAGGTGTCTACTAAGCCAGATTGAAGGGAAATTTGCACCACAAGAACCTGCCAGCAAGTTTTATTTAAAGAAGCAGAGAAACCTCCACCCTCAAGTAAATTCCTCCAGATTCAGCCAGCAGCAGGTGAGCTGAGGGCAAGATCTACCAGCCCTTCTCTGTCCTGATTCCCAGGAGGATGGGATGCTCTGCCTTTGGGCTGACCAAAGGGATGGAAGAGGGAAGGAGAAGCATCCAGAGGGGGCAACGGGGCTGGAGAGGGGCTGGGGACACAAACCCTGAGAGTGAGGAAGCCCTGAGGGAGCTGGGGGTGCTCAGCCTGGAGAAAAGGAGACTCAGGGCTGCCCTCATCGCTCTCACAGCTCCTGAAAGGTGCCTGTGCTCAGCTGGGGCTGGGCTCTTTCTCCAGCAGCACTGACACAACCAGAGCACACAGCCTCCAGCTGCACCAAGGGAAATACAGGCTGGAGATTGGGAAAAAGTTTTTCATGGAAAGAGTGATAAAGTTCTGGAATGGCTGCCTAGGGAGGTGGTGGAGTCCCCATCCCTGGGTGTGTTTAACAAAGCCTGGATGTGGCACTGGGTGCTGTGGCATTCACATTCTCTGAAAAAATCCCTTTGCCCAGGATTCTTCTCCTGGGAAGCTGAGAAGCCTCAGAGAAAAGGAAAACAATTCTGATCTCATTTGCTTCTCCTGTGTTGTGCTCACATGGGGAATGTGTTTGGAGATTGTTCACCCACAGGTGATTGTTCCATTGCATTCTGCTGGGAGTTGTTTTCACTCTTTGGCCAATCAGGGCCAAGCTGTGTCAGGACTCTGGAGAGAGTCACCAGTTTTCATTGTTATCTTTTTAGCATTCAGTGAGTATCCTTGCTGTATTCTTTAGTATAGTATAGTGTTCTTTAATATAATACAGTATTATAAAATAATAAATGAGCCTTTTGATAAGATGGAGTCAGATGCATCATCTCTCCCCTCGTCAGGGTTGCCTCCATTTACAATAGGGTGCCATGATTTACTTGAGGGGTGGGGCTGGGACTCAGTGATCTTGAAGGTCTCTTCCAACCCAGTGATTCTGTGAATTCTGTGAATTGTTGAGACTTTTTTTGGTTTTGCAGGCAGCCAAACCAGCCTGGAGGCACCAAACAACATCAGCTAAAGGCATCCTGGGGGCTTTGCAGGGATGGGCAGGGTGGTCACTGATGGCCTGGTGCAGGTCACCTCCAGCAGCTCCCTGTGCCCAGGCACCTTGCAGAGCTGGGCAGGAGCAGGGTACCAAGGAGAGCCAGCTGTCCTGGAGCTCCATCTAGTGCAAGGCACCCTGGGTTTATTCCTGTCTCCACATTTGGGAAGCTCTGGCTCCTGGAGTCAGGATTTCCAGAGACTTGTGCTTTAGAGTCCTCCCATCAGGACGTGAGTCCTTTTTCAGCTGTTGCTGCTGCAGGTGACACCATAAAAGCACAGTTCAGGTGCATTTACAGCTAGGAGGTAACAAACATACAGAGATTCTCTGGTTTTTTCAATCCTCTGGCTAGTTTTTGACTTGGAAGTACTTGGGAGTGCAAAAGGTGTTGCTCACAAGCACTGCAACCTCTGAAAGTGCAGAGCAGCACCGGGGCTGGGTGGCTGAAACACAGCTCTGGTTTTTGAAGGATTCACACTTTTCATGTCTTAGACCTGCTCCATTGTCTCTGAAAGCCTCCACCACAGCAGAAGTGCTCAGAGCTCCAGAAAAAGGTGATTTCCCCTGAAATTCTTGCTGGAAGCGGTCAGCAAACAGGGAACTGCACCATGAGCATGAGCTCCCCGTTTTGTTTTAAACACCACTATCAAATTGGGGGGGGAAAGAAAAATAAAGAAGCCTTTTTGGAAAAAGGGTAAGGTTAATTTTCAAAGGAATAAAGGAAAAAGTGGGATGAGACCCTTCTCACTGCTTTTTCTCTAAATGCACTCAGCTGGACACAGAGACCAAGGATCTCTCTCCCCAGTACTTCATGCAAATCCTTTTCCTAAAGCCCCTCTCCATCCATGCCCACCACAACAGCCCCAAATTGCAGAGTTTTCCCCTCCTCCTGCACAGTTGCTCCTCAGGGAAGCCAAGACTTTGTGCACATCATTATATTTTTAACCACCCTCGATATTCAGAGTTTCAACTCCTGAGAGGGAGGGGAGATTTAAACAAAGGGAGATGTGTAAATACCTGAATAAAGACATGAATGATTAACAGAAATAACTGTTAATAACTGTTAATTGTTTCCATGCCACTTGCCAAGAGGCATTAAAGAGGCTACAAGGGATTTCCAGCCATTAGCTATTATTTCCACACCTCCAGGTGGGGAGGCAGTGGTGTTAAATGAAGGTCACAGAGTGATTTATACAAAATGCTACAACACTTTTGCTCACTTTTTATTCAATATCTCTGCAGTGCTATTCCCTGGGAACTCCTGCTTTACACACATCACAACTGCTCAGCTTTCCATGGAATCACGGGATCATTAAGGTTGGAAAAGACCTCCAAGATCAAGTCTGATTTTTAACCAAATACCACCATTCCCACTGAAGTGTTTTTCCAAGTGCCACAAATACTTGGTTTTTGAACACTTCCAGGGAAGGTGACAACAAAATCTGTGGCCAAAATGTGGGGTTTTGCAGCAAACAGTGGGATATCCCCCAATGCAATCCCCAACTTCTGCTGGAGAAATATCAGGGAAACTCCATGCTGTCAAGCTTGGGAGTTTGAAAACTCTCAAAAACAAGAAAGAAATCAAAGCACAAATGGAATATAAAATACCTGTGGTTCCCCATGCTGGCTCCAGGGCTGGGGAGTGCCCTGCAGGGGTGGGCTCCAGCCAGACACAGCCCCCCATCCCAGGGGGATGCTCCATTTTCTGTGAGTCCATCAGCTGCTGGTTTCATTTGGCCTTCAGCTCCATGTCTCACAAAACCCTCTTAAAACAACTTCCAGAAATGCTTTTTTTCTGAGGATGTTCTGTCTTGAATGCCTCTGATGCATCCCCCCTCTAAATGACCCTTTTACAGCACAGCCTGAGCAGCCAAAGGGAAGCAGGGTTGTTTTCTCCCTGCTATCACAATCAAGTTGTTTGGTATAAAATGTGGCTGAGAAGTGAATCCATAATGTTCCTGGCCATGTAAGGAAACTGCTATTACCAGGAGGAAAATGCAGGTAGTAACTCTGTGGGTTTTCCTCCACTGGAACTGTAATTAATGTGGATGCTGTGCACTAAGTGCAGGGAGAAATACAGACTTCACAGCAGTGAAAATGCATCTCATTAACACAGAAACTACTGTATCGTCCAAATGCATTATGTTCAGCAAGGAAAAGCTGTGTAATTGAATTCCCACCAAAGCACACTTCATCTGCATCAAACAGCACCGTGCTCATCCTGCAGCTCCTTCAGGCTGCTGCTGGAAATGAGGATTAATTAGGATACCTGCTCCTTACTCAGGGAGCAGGCACACATGCTGTGGTCAGGCTTGGGGCTGCAGTGACAGGCTCTGCTCAAACCCCAGGCAGGCAGAGCAGGGTCACTCCAAAGATTTGGATCTTCTTGCACTCAGGATGCACCAAAAAATCAACATTCTTTTGTCTGTGCAGAAAATTATGGTAAAACCCCAACAATTCACAGGAAGGCACCTCTGCTGCATAAATACTTCAGTAATAATTTATAAGTGATTTATGGGATTGGTTTTGAATTATTCTAGGCTGGATTGGCTCGAGTGGCAGGGATGTGTATAAATCATTCTGTGCACAGCACCTCCCAGTCCCAACATGCAGCTAATGAATCCTCTGGAGCTGAACACGCTCCTCCTTCAGGAAGAACCTACTGATCTGCAGCATTTTAATGAGTAAATTATTGTTAATTTAAATAAATACATTAATAACTCCCAAATACAGCAGAGGGGAGAGTTTGGGAAGGGGTAGGAGGCATCCAGACAGAAACAGCAGAGAGGGTTTGGAGATTGGAGTGGGAAATCTGTGCTTTTCTCTCTCTTTCAGTGAGATCCAAGCAGGACTAATCCATCTCTTTGCTACAGAACCTCCCATCCACGTGCCCTGGCACTGGGGTGTGTAAGGGCAGCAGGAGCTTGTTAAATGCATTTTAGCTCATCATCATCATCATCATCATCATCATCATCATCATCATCATCATCATGTATTCTCCCTTTTCCTCCCCTGTCCCACGTTCACCAGAGCCCCAGCATGCAGCTCTCCAGCATCTCACCAGCACAACTTCCAGGCTGAGAAAGCCCTGCAAAGCCAAACCCCAGAGTTCTCCTGGGCAGAGGCATCTTGGGGCAAAGCAGCACACAGGGAGGAGGTCACCCCATGTCGTGTTGGGGTCCTGCTGTGATTTTCCTCCACGTTCACCCCAGACCTTGACTCCCACAGTCCCCCACAGTGAGAGAGGCTCAGCCCCCTCAGCATCACCTTTGGGTGTCATTTTGGGCTGGAGGGGAGGCAGTGGGAGCAATCCATCACCCTCAACCTTTGGAAAACCAGCTGGGATATCATCCTAAGCTGCCACTTGGGTGAATTTTACTCACTGGAGGTGCCAGGTGTGGAAAACACCAATCACTTGTTTTAAAATTTTAAAGGTTTAATAGTAATAAAATGGTTATAAAGTAGTAATACAAATTAGAGCAATAAGGATTTGGACAATCAGAGTTAGGACAATAAAGGACAATAAAAGCAAAGAATTACGAACATTTGGACACTTTCCTGTTGAAAGCATGGCTCACTAACAAAGGATTAACCCTTAAAAGCAACAGCCTGTTGCATATTCATACATCTCATACATGATTCAAAAACTCTTTTCAAACAAAGGGTGTTCTCTGGTTATTGCCAGTTTCTCCCCATTAATCCTGTTGGTGCCTCAAAGGTGAGAAGGAGGTGGAAGAAAGTTTGTCTTTTCCAATAAGGGGGCAAGAATTCTTCTCTTTTGGACTCCTAGTGTCTTGTTGTTGTTATATCTGTGTGAAGAATTTCTTGATTATCTCATCTCTTTCTTGAGCTAGTTAAAAAGTATCTTACAGAGCATAGTTTCTATTTTAACATTATGTTATAACCTAAAACTATATTTAACACACTACTTAAGAGAATTAATACAGCATAACTTTCTAACATAACACATATAATATTCATTTTAGTATTTGCAAAAAGCCAATCATATAATACACATTTTTCACACCAGGGATGCTGAGCTCTGGCTCATTCTGGCTCCCTAAATATGTGGGACATGATGCCATCTCTGCCAGGACCTCACTGTGCTCACCAGTGCCTCGGCTCCCATGCAGCCTGGCACACCCCATTACTTCCCATGCTTCAAATCCCATTATTCAGCTCTAACGAGGAAATAATTTTAATTAAGGAAATTAAAAATGTATTTGCGTTGGAATTTTAAGTAGGTGCTAATTTGAAGGCATGAAAAAGAACCCTGGGGCCTGTTTGTGTCAGGAGCAGCAGGGGATGGGAATGGAGAGGGGAAGGGCCCTCTGCATCCCCTGGGGACAGCAGAGGGTCCCTGGGCAGCAGGGACAGGGCACAAAGGCAGCTGTGAGAAACAACTGCTCACTTTGAAAATTTAAAGAGGTTTATTAAACCTTAACAAAACTACAACAAAGGACTACATAAGGAAAAAGCTGCAGCGCTGGGAACTGCCCCTCATGAATACCACCATGGCTGGTTCATCTTCAAGATGGATGCTCAGTCTTTTATAGCCCTGGGGGTTGCATCAGCCAGCCCTGGCCCCTCCCAAGGTCTGTCAGCCAGCTCTTCTTTGCCATTTATCATTGGAGACTGCTTTCTTGTAACTGGATTGGAGATCAGGTGTTGCCATGCCACCCCCCTTAAGCACCAAGCTTGTCCATTCCCAACTGCCCCATGCAAGGGGCACATGTGCAGCCTTCTTTGTACCTGTCCTAGACAACCCCGGCTGTCTGATGGTAACAATACAGGGGGGGAAAAGGGAACTATGGGGAGAGCAGAGGACATCTAAACTACAATAACATAACTATACATCATTAAAGCTTTTCTTAATATTCACACAATAGTTACCCCTGAATTGCCAGAGCCAATCATCTCATTACCCATCTGTAAAACAGCAAAAAGCAGAGCCAGCTAAGGAGGGCTCTGCTGACTCCATTCCTGAGGGAGGCTGGAGCCCGGAGCTAGTTGGGCTCAGCACAAAAGGAGTAGGCCTCAAGTTGCACCAGGGCAGCTTTCGTTGGATGTTAGGGAAAATTTCATCATGGAATGGGCTGTCAAACATTGGAACAGCTGCCCAGGGCAGTGTGGAGTCTCCATCCCTGCAGGAATTTCAAACCCCTGTGCATGTGGCACTTGGGAACATGGTTTAGTGGTGGGCCTGGCAGTGCTGGGAGAACAGCTGGCAGTCAATGATCAGAGAGGGCTTTTCCAACCTTAATGACTCTACAGATCTATGAAAAGAAGAAAAAAAAGGTGTTGGAAAGTCCTTCAGAGAAGCTCTGAAGCCATGAGGCCAACAAGGAGGGATGAGAATATTCCCAAGGTGTCCCAGATCCCCATGGGCTGCAGAGGCCTCTTGTGTCCTCACCTGGAGGTGCCAGGTCCTGCTTCCATTCCCTCCTCCACTTGTTGCTGGTCTTCAAACTCCATCAGCACTGTCCCAGGCTTTCCACAGGTGCCACCAACCCACTGGGAGCTCAGCTGAGTGACAGTGCCACGGGGAGCTGGCTTTTGGCCAGAAGGAAGGAGATGCTTCTCATTTTGTGTCCTTGCAGCAGACACAGCCCAGAGAAGGCTGCAATGCAAGGCTCAGCTTAATGCAGCTGGGAAAGAGTCCTATCAAAACCAGCAACTAATTAAAGTAATACCCAGCGTTATTAATGCTGCAGCTCTGCCATCACCCTTGTATTTATAATAATAGTGTTCCCACTGTAATAGCATTAATCATAATGGATTTACTAAGAAATTAAGGGGGAAGGGATATTATCTCCCTCGGGAGCAGCACTTGACAGCAGCCCTGCTTAGTGTGTGGATGTGGATTGCTTTAATTCCCAGTGTCTCACTCATTAATCTGCTTTTCCAAGGGCCCCTCACAAACATCCCTCTGGGAGTGCAAGCACAGGAGGAAGGAGGAAGGACAAGTAGAGCCAGGAGAGGGGGGCTCAGGCAGAGCAGCCCCAAGGAATCCTGGCAGAGGGTCAGCACAGCCACCAGGGTGTCCTCATGGGGTGAAGGGGCAAGCTCCTCTCCTGCCTTGGTGGGCAGTGTCCATGTCTCAGCATCATCTTTGTCCCCAGCCAATCTGCTATTCTCAGCTCCATGCTTAAAAGACTCTTCTGGCTTTACCTGGGGAGCAAGGAATATCCAGCACCTCTTCCCAACATTTATAATGAGCACTCGAAGGTTTTGTTGAAACTTGTTTTCCCATAAGCCTTTCTCCTCATCAGGCTTCTGGCTGGGGACACAACAGCAGCTTGTCTGGGCCAGGGAATGCAGTGAGACACCCCCAAGGCTCAGGCCCACCACCCTCACCAGAACCCACCCATGATCAGCACATTGAGCTTCCACCAGCAGCTCCTGTCTGATAAAAATGAAAGCTTGATGTATCTCCTAAATGTCAGATGATCTGAATAAAATTAAATCCTGAAGTCCAAAGTGATCCAATGATTTTTACCAGGAGTTCAGCTTTCCTTGATTAGTTTATGGCTGTATGTAAAGACAGACGTTTTATCACAACTTGCATTAAATCCCTCTGATGCCTTTGCCTGGGAGAGTGGAAATGGCCTGGAAGTTGTTCACCTGCCAGCAGGAAAACCAGCTGGAGGAAAAATGCTCCCAAACCTGGGAAAGCCCTGGAGCCCTCGGGGCTGGTGTCCCCAACACAGGCATCTGGTTGTCCCCAGCATGGTCTCCAAGGAACCACAGCAGTTCCACAGCTAATGAGTACCTGGATTTATTGTGCCTGTCCTTTGCATCACACAAAGGGCCTGAGGACATTGGGGTTCATTTTATCACCCCAAGTTTTTGATACACAAATAAACACATTTCCCCCTTTTCTTTGCCCATTTAATTTTTTTTTCTTTCTTTTTTCTACTTAAGGAGAGATTCATGAGTGCCCAGGGACACCCCCATGCCCTCCCCCAGGCAGGGAGGCCACAGTGAGGCCTCCCCAGGGCCTTCTCTCCTCCTGACTGAGCAACCCCAACTCTCTCAGCCTTTCCTCAGAGCAGAGGGGCTCCAGCCCCTGCAGCATCTCTGGGGCCTCCTCTGCACTCCCTCCAACAGCTCCAGGTGCTTCCCATGCTCAGGACCCAGAGCTGGGGCAGGGCTGAGCCTGGGAGGGGCTGCAGCTTCATGGGCACCAGAGGGGAATTTTGTGTTATCCCTAGAGAGGAACGAAGTGTGCTTGGATGCTGAGGGATAAAATGAAAGGGATGAATGTGCTGGGCAGTTCCTTGTGGAGGCTGAAGGGATCTGGCAGGGGCAGATCCTGGGGCTCCCCTTGTCACAGCCCCCAGCCCAAAGTGGCTGCAAGGAGCAGCAGGGCCAGGCCATGGGTCCATGGCTGGCTCAGCTCAGAGCTCCCTGTGCCATGGGTCCATGCCCAGCTCAGCTCAGAGCTCCCTGTGCTGTGGGTCCATGCCCAGCTCAGAGCTCCCTGTGCTGTGGGTCCATGCCCAGCTCAGAGCTCCCTGTGTGATGGGTCCATGCCCAGCTCAGAGCTCCCTGTCCATGGGTCCATGCCCAGCTCAGCTCAGAGCTCCCTGTGTGATGGGTCCATGCCCAGCTC
The DNA here is from genome assembly GCF_051311805.1 of Agelaius phoeniceus. Taxonomy (NCBI): domain Eukaryota; kingdom Metazoa; phylum Chordata; class Aves; order Passeriformes; family Icteridae; genus Agelaius; species Agelaius phoeniceus. Next base: position 3,550,345 of record NC_135281.1, read on the forward strand.
AGAGCTCCCTGTCCATGGGTCCATGCCCAGTTCAGAGCTCCCTGTGCCATGGGTCCATGCCCAGCTCAGAGCTCCCTGTGCCATGGGTCCATGCCTGGCTCAGCTCAGAGCTCCCTGTGCTGTGGGTCCATGCCCAGCTCAGAGCTCCCTGTGCCATGGGTCCATGCCCAGGTCAGCTCAGAGCTCCCTGTGCCATGGGTCCATGCCCAGCTCAGAGCTCCCTGTGCCGTGGGTCCATGCCCAGCCCAGTTCAGAGCTCCCTATGCCATGGGTCCATGCCCAGCTCAGAGCTCCCTGTGCCGTGGGTCCATGCCCAGCTCAGAGCTCCCTGTGCCATGGGTCCATGCCCAGTTCAGCTCAGAGCTCCCTGTGCCATGGGCCCATGCCCAGCTCAGAGCTCCCTGTACCATGGGTCCATGCCCAGCTCAGAGCTCCCTGTGCCATGGGTCCATGCCTGGCTCAGCTCAGAGCTCCCTGTGCTGTGGGTCCATGCCCAGCTCAGAGCTCCCTGTGCCGTGGGTCCATGCCTGGCTCAGCTCAGAGCTCCCTGTGCCATGGGTCCATGCCCAGCTTAGAGCTCCCTGTGCTGTGGGTTCACAGCTCAGAGCTCCCTGTGCTCCCACAAGCACAGGCTCCAAAGCAAACCCTGCCCATGGGGACACAGCAGCCATGCCATGCTGGCTCCCTGGGGTGCCCACACAGCCCAGATTGTCCCCAGGGCTTCCTGGAGCCTGAGCCCAAGCCAGAGGCCCCAGTACTGAGACTCCCTTCTGGCTCCAGCCCCTCGGGGGGAGCAGGGAGTGCCCACAGCCGAGCACAGCCTCGGTGGCACTGGGGACATCGAGGGAGGAGCCATGGCTGAGGCTCTGCAGGACCACACAGGCTCAGCCCTGCTCTCTCATGGGCTCCCATGGCCCACAGCCCACTGGGGTTTGACCAGCAACTGCAGGGACAGAGGGACTTCTGTCAGTGGGACCCCCTGTGCACAGGGAACCCCAGCCCCAGGTGTCCGTGGCAGCACCCCCAGGGACCTCCAGCCCCAGGAACCCAGAGAAAATGGAAACCACAACTCTGCAAATGCTGCTTGTGCCCAAAGAAAACGCAAAGAGAGCTGGGCTGTGACAAACAAGGACAATGTATTTACAGAAGAGCAGCAACAACAACAAACTACAGAATGTATTTACATTATAAGAATCTTTATAACAACAACAATCTATGAAGTGTATTTACAGTAAAAGGATCTATATAGCAAAGAAACATATTTACAGAAGAACCTAACTACAGCTTATAGAACATATATACAGAAGGGACTGTGTGCAGCATCTCTGTCAGTTCTGGAAGAAAGGAAAGCAGCACGGGACCATTCCAGCCCGGCCCTGAGGGCTGTTCCCTGTGCCCCCAGGCTGGCACACGCTGGCACAGTGGGACTCTGCTGCCAGCACTGAGCCCAGCTGTGCTGGGAGCCGGGCCCCAGGCTCTGGGACGGGGCTGGTGTGGCCCAGAGCAAGCACAGGGCAGGCTGGGGTGGTGTTTGTGCCACCACAATCCACAGCCCCCTGGGCACCGTGTCACTGTGCCACCCAGCCCAGCCCCAGCCTGGCAGCAGGGGACCCACCCTGCCTGTGGGCAGGGCATGGCCAGCACCTGCCTGTGCTGCTGTGGGGCTCCATCTTCATCCCAGCATCATGGGCTCCTCCTCATCTTCCTCATCAACCTCCATGTCCTCCATTTCTTCCTCCATGGGCTCCTCCTCATCTTCCTCATTAACCTCCATGTCCTCCATTTCTTCCTCCATGGGCTTCTCCTCATCTTCCTCATCAACCTCTATGTCTTCCATTTCTTCCTCCATATCAGGCTCCAGCTCCTCAACAAACTCTTCAACATCCACCTCCATCAGGGGCAGGGCATGGCCAGCACCTGCCTGTGCTGCTGTGGGGCTCCATCTTCATCCCAGCATCATGAGCTTCTCCTCATCTTCCTCATCATGGGCTTCTCCTCATCTTCCTCATCAACCTCCATGACCTCCATCTCTTCCTCCATATCAACCTCCATCATCTCCTCCAGCCCCTCTACCTCATCAACCTCCATCTCCTCTGCAGTGTCTTCTACATCTACTTCCATACTCTCTTCACTATCCATATCCACTTGCATGTCCTCTTGGGTGTCTCTCCCAGGCTATATCAGGAAGGTGCCTCAGAGGGAGTCTCTGTTCCACACCAGGGACACTTTGCTCCAGCCTGCCCAGGCAGTCAGGGGGCATCCCCTTCCCTGGAATGGCACTGTATCTTCACTGGGTCAGGAGTGCACATTTTTCATCAGTGATGTGCAGGAAATGAGCTTTGGAAGAGGCAGAGATTGAGACTTTTTTGGGATGGGAAATGGTTCCATTTTGGAAAAGGGAAGGCGAGCAAACTTGCTGCCAGACCGTGGTGTCCCCTGTGGGCAGCTCGTGGGGTGTGCAGGCTCTGCAGCAGGCAGGGAGTGGTGCTGGGAGCACAGCAGCAGGCCAGGCAAAGAGGGAGGTCAGCCCAATAATCCCTTGGCTTTTCACTTTGTTGCCTACTGAAGGGTAGAATCAAAAGACTTGATGTTTTCTGGGGTGGTAAGAGGCCCTGTCTTGGTGTGGACAGAGCAGCCTTTCCCTGGGACTTGTCTCTGAGCTGTGTCACACTGTTCCAGTGTCCCTTTGCTGGTCTCCTGCCTGTCCTCCATACCCACCCTGGACTGCTCCCCACGCTCCCAAAGCTTCTCAGCAGCTCCTGGCTGGAAATGCCAGCAGCTGTCAAAGCCTCTACTCTGCAGGGCTGATTCCCTGGGGACTTCGTCGCTTAGACGAGACCACGAGGAGCAGAGCAGAGTCAATGAGGGTCCTGCTTACTCTCTCTCTCACGGTGGGGCACAGGGTATTTGTAAAGTCTGACTAACGAAACTGCAAACCCTGAGGAAGCTGCGGGCCGAGTGCGCGGCGGGGTGGGAGCGGAGCAGCGGGAGCAGCAGGGTTTGGTGCGGGACCGGCCCGGCTGTGGATCCGCAGGACAGCGGGCAGGACGGGCCGGGCCAGGGGCCGGGGAGCGGAGCAGCCAAGGCAGGAGAGCGCCGGGTGCGGGGCCCGGGCTCTGCTCCCTGCAGCGAGGGCTGAGGGGGCTGCAGCGAGGGCAGCGGCAGCGGAGCGGGCGGGCAGGGCCGGCAGGGCTGCCCCGCTGCCCCGGAGCCTCCAGCGGGGCCGGCCGAGCCCCCGGGACTGCCCCAGAGCCTCCAGCGGGGCCGGCTGAGCCCTCGGGGCTGCCCCGGAGCCTCCAGCGGGGCCGGTCGAGCCCCCGGGACTGTCCCCGGAGCTTCCAGCGGTGTCGGGCCGAGCAGAGCCCCCGGGACTGCCCCGGAGCCTCCAGCGGGGCCGGCCGAACCCCCCGTGATGCCCCCGGCGCTGCCGGCCCCCTGCTCCGGGCAGGGGCTGTCGGGGAGCTCCTGCCTGCCCCGGGGTGCTCGGGGAGCGGCTGGGGCAAGCTGCCCGGGAAGGGGCCGAGTTCGGGCACTGCTGGGCCCCGGGCTCGTTGCGGAGTCGCCTCGGCTGCTGTGGCAGCCCGCAGCCCTGCCCTACCCATCGCAGCCGCCGGGGCTCGGTGCCAGCACCCAGCGCTCCCACAGTGACCCTGCAGCCACCGGCACCGCGGGGCACGGAGCCCCCGGCCCTGCCCAGCACGGCCAGCGCTGGGCCCTCCACAGAAGTCCTAGGGCCGCTCCACAGTGAGAGACAGAGATCGCAGAATGATCGAATCCTTGAATGGTTTGGCTTGGATGAGACCCTCAAGATAATCCCATTCCATGCTGAGCAGCCTCCCTGCAGACTAGGTTGCTCGGGGCCCCATCCGGCTTTCATCATGTTGAATGCTCCCAGGGATGGGGCACCCACAGTTTGTGCCAATGTCTCACCAGCCACACTGGAAAAAATCATCTTCCTCCCCTCAGTTTTCAGCCATTCCCCCTTCTCCTCTCTCCACAGGTGCTGCTGAACACTCTGTCCCCATCTTTCCTTTGGGCCTTTCCTCAGCTGCTGTGAGGCCTCCCAGGCTCCCTGACCTTGCCTTTGCTGGTGCTCCTTTCTCAGAAGCCACCTTCCTCTGAGTCCTTATGGCTTTTCTCTCCCTGCTGTCCCAGGCTAAAATCACCCTTTCATCTGCACAGCAGCTCCTCTCCATGTACTAACACAGCCCATCTCCACCAGGCTGCTGGGAGGTTAAATACAGAACTACCTCCATAAATAAATGCCAAAGCAAGCCCTTAGTATGGTTCTGTCCTGGTGTTTTGGACGTTGCTAGAAGAGAACATCACCTGTGGGTGAAGCTGGGATGGTTTGTGGGGTGTGGGAGCAGTGGGTGTCACAGAGGGGGACACCCCAATGCATGGGAGCAGGTCACAGGTGGATTGAAGGAAGCTTTTAAAGGAATTAAGGTGAAGACTTAAGTGAGACCTTAAATTGAGAGTGACCATCTGGAGATGAAGCCCCAGCTGCAGGGTCAGTGTATGTGTGCCCATGCTGATTGAGAAGCCATGCTGATTGTGGATCAGGGGTGGGAGCAGTGGGACCTTCACCCTGCCTAAGCCAAAACCTTTGGCTGCAGTTCAAGGCAACAGATTTGAGGCAGTTCATGCCCACAGTGTCACCAAACCCCAGAGCCCCAGCAGGGACAGCTCCAGCCCCTTGCTGGCCACAGAAGGGGTGGGAACCCTGTCAGTACTTGTCCAGGAGAAGCTGCAGCACTCCCTGTCTCTATCCCAATGCTCCCATGGCTCTCCCTGAGCTGGAATTGCTGTTTGGAGGATTGATAAAACAAAAGCACCCTGAATTTTCCAAGCAATAAGGTGAGCCCTGCTGAGGAGCTGAGTTAGGACCTCCTGACCTTGCTGAGGGATGGTTTGGCAGGGAAGAATAACATCAGGTGAGGGGTGAAGAGGTGGGTGAGGGAAGATTTGTCACATTCTCTGATAGCAAATGTGTCCTGGAGGGTTTTGCAGCTGGACCAGGACACTGGAGTGAGTCCCTGGGCACAGGGGGTGCCCCCACAGCCACCCAGCACTGACAGCCCTGTTCTGGGCACACATGTGGGAAGAGCATCCCAAAAGCCCTCTCAGCAAACCACATGCACACACAGCCCCTCTGCCCTTGTCTTTATTTTCCAGTTTAACTCTGCTCGTGTCCCTTGGCTCCTGACCAGGGGATGTGGAGGGCAACAAGCTCCCTGCAAACAAAAGGAAGTTCTCCAGGACTGTGCTAGTGGGATTAGATCAGATTTGTCAATATTTGCTCAGGACTGAGGTGGAACTGAACTGAATGAGGCTGAAGAATTATGTCAGGTATTGGATTGGGAAGTGCTGTGACAGCCCATGGAGGTGCCTACTGAGGCATCACCAGCTGTTCAACTAAAAATGCTCTTTTTTTTTCTCCTTTTTCTCCCTCTTCTTTATATTTGAACTTTAATTTTGTATTTTAACTTACATGCCAGCAGAGCTGCTCCCTGTTGCATGCACTAAATAAGGGTGTTTTGCATTTTATCTCTGTGTCATTGCTGGTCAGGTGGAGCTGATACCAAACCATCCCTGGCATGAGAGGACAAGAGCCAGGAGAGGCCATGCCTGACCCCAGAGGCTCTGGCACTGGGAATCACAGAATCCTTTAGGTTGGAAAAGAGCCCCAAGATCATCGAGTCCAGCCATGAACCCGGCCTTGCCAAACCCAGCACTAAGCAGAAAGGCCCAGCCTGGATCTGTGTGAGCTCCCCACACTGAGCATCATCCCCAGCCTGGTGTGGGACACCCCATCGCACTGCCGGTGTCACCTCCAGGGACAAGGCTACGCTGGGCTGTCCCCTCCTGCGGGGCTGAGGCACCTGGGGACCCGCATCTGTCACCTTCTCCTCCCGCACTGGAGCTGGTTCAGCGCCCTGAGCTGCGCAGGGAGGGAAACCCATCCCGGCATTGCCCTCTGCTGGCAAATCTCTCTCGGATGAGCTTTTCCTCCGCTGTGCTCTCCAAAATATGCCGGGGAGCAGCTGCGCTGGCTCTGGATGTGCATCTGGGCACCCGCAGCGTCCCCAAATCCCGGCTGGTGGCACCAGCGGCCTCAGCCGGAGGGATTGGGCAAGGAGGATCTTCCCTGGGGCTTGGAGCAGGGTCAGGAAAGCAGCTCAGCGACCAGAAACAGGGACTGGAGCCCTTCAGGGCTGGACCTTCCCCCGGGGAAAAGGGAGCCCAAAATTAAAGTGGGGGGAAATGTTTTTATTAAGGTGGCAGCCAGTGACCACATCACAGCAGGGAAATATTTAATGTAAAGGAGTTTGATGGTGCTCAGGAGAGACACATAGAGTGGTTTGTTGGGAGATGGTTTTCCAGAGAAGTGGGGTGCTGGGTGATGGACACCGTTATTTAGGGTGTGGGTGACCTTGTCAGGGTGGCCTCAGCAGGGTCACCTGTGCCCCATCACCTTTGTCCCGCCGGGTGAAGGTCGGGGGATGGCAGAGCCCCCCGGGCCAGGCCCTGCATTCAGGACAAGTGGCTGGTGCCCAGGAGCTGGGGTTAGTGACCCCCGAATGTCAGGGGAAGAGCCAGGAAGGGTGGGCAGGAGCCCCTGCTGTGCCACGTCTGTCTGTCTGTCTGTCTGTCTGTCCAGCTTTGCCTCCAAGTGTTCGAGTGGGAAATTGCAGGGACCGGCTCCGGCGTTGCTTGGAGGGGGTTTGTGTGTCACTGCGGCGGCTGGGGAGGGGATGCTGGGCAGGAATCCTTCCTGTGAGGGTGGGCAGGCCCTGGCACAGGTGCCCAGAGCAGCTGGGGCTGCCCCTGCATCCCTGGCAGTGCCCAAGGCCAGGCTGGACAGGGCTGGGAGCACCTGGGACAGTGGGAGGTGTCCCTGCCGTGGCAGGGGGTGGGATGAGATGGGATTTAAGGTCCCTTCCCAAACAAATCCGAGGATTCTGCAGGCACAGCAGAGATGATGGGCCAAGGCAGGGCAGCAGGACAAGCTTTTAGGCTGTGTCTCTGCTGGACAGCCCAGCCTAAACCCCACTGGTGCCTGGGACATTTGGGATCCTGAAGCCAGGGTATTGTCAAGCCAGCACCCTAGAAAGCCCCAGAAGCCTCAGTTCTACCTCATCCCAAAGCCATCTCCTCCCTAATGCCCACAGGGGAGTCCCAGGAGCTGCAGAAGTTTTGGAAAACTCACTGTGGATGGGGAAGATCTGCCCAAGCCCTGCACATCATGTTCCTGTTCTGCTGAGCAAACCCCTCTGGGACCTCCTCCCATCACACACAGAGGAGGATGGGCCAGAGCAGGGGAACAGTTCAGCAGAGGGCAGGAGAAGCCCAAGGATGGCAGGAGAACCCCAAGGACGGCAGGAGAACCCCAAGGACGGCAGGAGAACCTCAAGGACAGAAGGAGATGCCCAAGGACGGCAGGAGAACTCCAAGGATGGCAGGAGAACCTCAAGGACAGCAGTAGAAGCCCAAGGATGGCAGGAGAACTCCAAGGATGGCAGGAGAACCCCAAGGACAGCAGGAGAACCCCAAGGACAGCAGGAGAACCCCAAGGATGGCAGGAGAACTCCAAGGACGGCAGGAGAACTCCAAGGATGGCAGGAGAGCCCCAAGGACGGCAGGAGAACCCCAAGGATGGCAGGAGAACCTCAAGGACAGCAGTAGAAGCCCAAGGATGGCAGGAGAACTCCAAGGATGGCAGGAGAAGCCCAAGGATGGCAGGAGAAGCCCAAGGACAGCAGGAGAAGCCCAAGGATGGCAGGAGAAGCCCAAGGATGGCAGGAGAACCCCAAGGACGGCAGGAGAACTCCAAGGATGGCAGGAGAACCTCAAGGACAGCAGGAGAAGCCCAAGGACAGCAGGAGGGTGACATGAGGCAGCCCCAGCTGGATCCACCCCTCCTTCACTCCCAAGGGACAGCCAGCTCTGGCCACAGCTCTGAGGTGACCCAGAGGAAGTCACCAGGTTCCCACAGCAAAAACAAGGAAAAAGAAACCTCTGATAATGCCCTAAAATGTGGCCTCAAAATCCTGCCAGCTGAACAGACTGGGAGATGTCCAGCTGAGCTGAAGCCCTGGAGCCAGGGGAGGAAGGGCAGGAAGAGGAGGGAGGGAAGGAAGGAGGAAGGGATCGGGCTGGGCCACTGAGAGCCACAAGATTTGGAAAGCATCACTTTGATTTAATGGGCCTTGATGTTTGAAAATTAAGTTGAGAGCTCTTTTCTTTGCCACAGGGCTGAGCAGCCAGCAGGATTTAGAAGGGCAAGAGCTTTCCAGATGAGCTGTGCAATTTTGTCATAAGAACCAAAATAATGATAAAAATAATGAGCAGGGGAGGGAGGGAGAACTGGGCTCATACAAATGTTAACCTGAGGGTCCTCTCAGCAGCACCTTAATAAAGGGATTAACCTGTTCTATCAATTAGTGGTGTTACACCTCTCCAGTGGGAATAAACTCATCCTTACAGACTAATTCCATAAACACACTGCACTCAGGGCCTTCAGTGAGCCTTCAGTGCTTTTAATGAAAGGAAAGAGAGGTAAACACAAATGAGATTTAAACACACATCTCTCTGCAAAGGGATTAGAGAGAGTGGCCATAATAACTCTAAAGGCTGGGATGCAATGGGGGCACCCCAGAGTGGGGAGTGCATCCCAGGGGAGCTGTGGAGGGATGGAACCCCCTGGAGAACCCACAGCCAGGGCAGCCAGGGGGGTCCCCAGCCCTCTCTGCTGTTTGGGTGCCCTGAGCTGTCAAACCCTCAGCTGGCAGCAGCAGCCTGGAGTGACAGAGGTGTCCCCAGCACCCCAGGATGTGGCCCTGGGGCTGTGCCTGGGGGTGGAGGAGCTGCAGCATCACCTGAGTGCCCTGGGGGCTTTTGGGGTGGGGTTTAGCAGAGGGGGCAGGTCTGAGGTGGGGAGAGCAGCAGGAGAGAAGCACAAGCAGCTCAGCCCAGGCTGTGAGCTCCAGGCCACCAGCTCTGTCCCTCCAGAGCAAGCACAGGACACCTGCAGGACTCCAGAGCCTGAGGGTGCATTTAGGGCTGGGAGAACTGGGAGCAGATGGAAGCAGGCAGTGACTTGGGTGGGGCAGAGCCAGGGAGCTGGGATGAGCTGCTGTGAGAGCTGCAGCAGTGGAACAAGGTCAGCTGGCCCCAGAGCAGGAGCAGTGTCGGGTCTGTCTGTCTGTCTGTCTGTGCCCCGACACGGGCAGGGTGGTTCTTGGCTGGCCCATGTTTCAAAGGACGAGTCTGGACTCTTCAGCTTTTTGATCTTCAGATTGTTTATTGTTTCTTATCTACAAAATTTTCTGTCTGCCCAACAGAGGTCTGATCTGCAAGGCAGCCAAGGGCACTCTGACCACCCACGGGGCGGTCATGTCCTTTTATACTAAAATCTACGTACATGATATTTACCTTTATTTTCCAATACTTTTCACCCATGTTGGCAAGTGCACCTTCACCATAAACCAATCCCCAAGTGCCAACATCACCACAGGAGATGGAAGACAAGAAGAAGAAAGCAGAAGGAGGAGACACACCCTGATCCCTCCATCTTGTCTCCATAACCCCCCTGTACCAAAAACCTTAAAGTTTATATTTCACCCTCTAAATGTGTCCCTTTTACACCCTTCACTCTAAAGTGATTCTCAGGTCCTCAAACTGCTGTCACTTCTGTGGATGGATCAAAATCAAGCCACCAAGCACTCTTGGCAACATTCCAGGATTTCCGAGACCCCCAAGGGTTCTCCTGGCATCTCTGGACATCGGGAACGATGTGCTGAGATCCCACAGAGCAGAACCCGAGGGTGAGATGTCACAGGATGGGGGAATGTGACACGGGGGAAGGCACCTGATTTATGGCACTGGCAGCCCCGAGCTCTCACAGGAAATGCCATGGCCTTTGTGTTGTTCCAGGGGACGCTGCCCTGCAGGCAGAGCACACAGGGATCTGTCTGATTGATGGCAGTGTGTGGAGGTGTGCTTTCCCTCAAATGCTTCAAGTACCAAATTGGAGAATGACAGATTTTAGTGAGGACATTCCCCCTGGCATGCTCCTGCACCCACCTGCTTCCATGTGAGACCAAAGGCTCTCCAGAGAGCTCTCAGCTCCTCAGAACCCCCTACTAACCCATTACTAATCCATTACTAACCCACACACACATTAACAACTCACCAGTGAAGCAACTGAGCAGCAATTTGCCTCCCAGTGGCTGATGGAGCCCCCATTCCCTGCCTCTTTAACACTGCACTGAAGTTCAATGTCTGTGCCTTAGAACAGCCCCAAAGAGCAGGAGAGGCCCACAGGAGAGCCATTTATCCACCTGGGAAGGGAAAGATCCAGCTGGATCCAGTCTGACAGGGCAGCACTGGGCAGAGCCATGGATTCCCATTATTCCTGGAGGGAACAGTGTCCCAGCTGCTGTAGCCCCAGGGGTGACGTCTGCTCAGGTTTATTTACCCTCAGGTTTATTTATCCTGGTTTATCCACCTCACCTTGGCCTCTCTGGTCCAGCTTTTCCAAGTGTTGTGTGAGTGTTCACCCTGTTCCAAAGGTACAAGGATTCTTGGTGTCAGTGGACTCTGAGCCTTGAGCAGCCATCAAGGAGGGATCTCCTTCCTGTTCCCCTGACCCAACTGTGCAGCACAAATACAAAACCCTTCCCTGTCCCTGCCAGGGCTGTGCTGCCCTTGGATCCCATACAAATGCCATGTCCTGGCTTCTCCAGCTGCACAACAGCCACTCTCTCTGTACTGAAAGCATTCCAAGGGAAAAGCAGGGATGATGAAACCCTTCAGCCCAGTCTGTATTTTCACAGAATCCCAGAATGGTTTGGGTTGGAGGGGACCCTAAAGCCCATCCAGTGCCACCCCTGCCATGGCAGGGACACCTCCCACTGTCCCAGGCTGCTCCAAGCCCTGTCCAACCTGGCCTTGGGCACTGCCAGGGATCCAGGGGCAGCCCCAACTTTTCACTCTGCTTTAAATGAATCATTCTCACACACACATACAGCAGTGACAACCCTTTCCACCTTCCCCAGAGAAAAAAACAAGAATTTTCTCTAAACTGAAAACCCCTGGTGTGTTCACAGGGGTTCTTGGATGAGGGAAGAGACGACAATGTTGACTCCATGATCAGAAGGCTTGATTTATTATTTCATGATATATATATATATATATATATATTACATTATAACTATACTAAAAAGAAAAAGAAGGACAGGTTTTCTCAGAAGCTTGCTAAGCTAAGAATAGAAAAGAAAAGAATGATAACAAAGGCAGCTCTCCCGGGGCCAAGATAGCTCAGTCCTTGATTGGCCATTAATTATACACATCCAAGATGGGCCAATCAAAGATCCACCTGTTGCATTCCACAGCAGCAGATAACCATTGGTTACATTCTGTCTCTGAGGCCTCTCAGCTTCTCAGAAGGAAAAATCCTAAGGAAAGGATTTTTAGTGAAAAGATGTGTGCAACACCCCTGGATCCCAGGTTTCTGCTTGCCTCCTTTAACACCTCCACAAGAAAACACTGGCACGGCTGCACTTGAGTTGTTGGGGCCAAGTGAATTGAGCAGAGTTTTCCAGCAGGAACTGAAGTGGCTTTGCCAGGAAAAGGGACTGAGTGGCACCCACAGAAAGTGCTGGCAGGCACAGCTGCTCCCTCCTGCACTGCCCCAAGGTGCTCTGGACAGGGAAGTTCTTCCCTCAGAACCTCTGAGCAAGGCAGAAAATGGTCCCTGGAAACATCCAGCTGTTGACTAAGGCAGGGATAAGGAATTCACCCAAAGCAGAAAGGTGCTCAGTCCTCAGACATACTGTGGAACTGAAGGAATAAGAACCACCCCAGCAGTGATGAAAAGGATGAAGAAAGAAGAGGCTGTAGGGGCTGAGGTTGTCATCCCTCAGAGTAACCAAGACGCCCAACACACACTCTGTATCTCCCCTGTGCTTGGGTACAGCTGAGTGAACAGCTAAGCTTAAAAATGAAATGTTAGAGGGACAGCTTAGTGCCTTATAGTTAACCAGTCCCTGAACAAGTACTAAAAAAATTACTTAAGAATTAAAATATATAAGAAAGCTTTTACAAAAAGTAACTAAACAAAACCATAGAGTTGAATCAAGTACCATATAAACACTTGTTAACTTTACTTTTGCAATACAGATAAACCTATAAATCAATCAAAAAGGAATGTTTAAGTTACTTTAACCAAGTCAACCAACTCAGACACCCTATGTTTAACCAATTCAAAGCCAGACCAAACTCTTTAGGACCTGCTTAGTCAGTGTACCAGAGCCAACCAAGGAGTGGCCAATACCCAATGGAAACAATTATTAGGATAAAGCTGCCAATGAGAGAAATCCCATCACCAATGCCAGGGGCATCACTGGCCCCTGTCTCTGGCTGCCAGGGCTGCCTCTGCCATCCCCAGCACTGCACAGCATGAATGGTGCTGATGGGGCTGGGCTTTCCCCTCCCAGCTCCACCTGAATGCTCCTCTTGGGACATTTCACTGCATTTGAGATGCTCCCTGGAACTGCCAGAATAAAACAGAGCTGCTTTAACAACATCTCTTAGCACAGTGCACAGTAGAGGTGATTTCCATGATGAAAAACAAAGCCAAGGGCCCAAGCTCTGTCCCTAAACCTCTTGCTTTGACCTTAATTCTAACACCCTAATTCTTAACACCCTAATTCAGCTGATTTCTCCTTGGAGTGGGGATTTTCACACAGAACAGAATCCCAGCAGCACTGAGGTTGGAAAAGATCTCCAAAATCACTGAGCCCAACGTGTGACTGATCCCCACCTTGTGACCAGCCCACAGCACTTGTTCACATCCAGCTGTTCCTTGAGTCTCTCCAGGGATGGGGACTCCACCACTTTCCTGGGCAGCCCCTTCCAGAGTCTGACAACCCCTTCCATGAAGAAAGAAATTCCTCCTGATGTCCAACCTGAACCTCCCTGGGCACAGCTTGAGGTTCTCACCTCTTGTTCCCTGGGAGCAGAGCGCAGCCATAGCTCAGCAGGCTTTAGAGTGGATGTCCCTCCTGCAGAAAGAGGCCAAACTCCACCTAAAGCACAGCCAGAGCACCTAAACAGGACACAGAATTGACCACAGCAGCCACAGGTGAAAATTAATCGAGATATTTAATACAGTGCAATCCATAGTAGTTTCTTAATTAAAATAATTGTGTGCATGTATCTGAATGGGTTATCAATTATCACAAAAAAGCAATAAACATTGTAGTGCTGTGTAGAAAAATGTACAACAGAACTTGAAACCTTCCCTACTTCCAAGAGGGTGTGGATCAACTGCAGATCATTCTCAGCAATTAAAATGGGCACAGTGACTACGTCATTGCAGTGACAGACACAGGGCTGGCACACAGCAGTCAAGGGATATAAATAGACCTGGCAAAGAACTAAAAACCTAAAGCATTCTTGCACCTAAAACACAATAAAGAAGCCAATGGGGGCTTATGACTTTTCCTGGTTTTTAAATGCCTTACAAGACTCCTAGACACACTTAAACTGACTTAAAATTACAGAGTGTTTTGCAGCTTATTTCAATTCAATATATGGCCCAAATTGAAGATGAAGATCCAGCAGTGGCAGGAGCACAGTCCCAAAGCTGAGTGTTTGATTTTGCAAATACCTTTTCTACAGAAATTCAACCGTATCGACAGCAGGCAATTCCCCTGCTCCCCCTTCTCTCCTCTGGGCAGACTTTTTTCCATGCTATGCAGAAAACAGCAATGCAGTTCCCACTGCTCTGGGTTAAATGAAAGATAAAAGACATTTTGCTTATGCTTTCTCCTCAACAAAACACATTTGCACCCAGAATAGGTAACCAAAGTCTTTTTTCCAGCCAGGAGCTGCTGTGGTTACATGGTTCCTGCCCAAGCTTCCAGCTCTTTCATGTCATCATCCTCTTCTTCCTCTTTCTTCTTGGCTGCAAAAGCACAAAAGAGAACAAGTGAGTGGGAATCCTGACAGAGCCCTCTGTGCCAGTGACAAACCAGTAAATGAAGCACCTAAGGCAAGCTGTGGACAAAAAATACATAAAATCTTTTTGAACTGAAGTAAAAAGTGCTTTGCTGAAAGAGTCAGCATGGGCCAAACTTCCTGAGTGGAAAAAACAACAGCTCCCACAGGAAGAAGGCAGTGGGCATGAAGGTTCAAGTGTAATATTTTCCCAACATTTCCAAGCCTCTTTCAGAGGGATGCAGCAGCTTCTTACAGAAATTCATCTGATGTCTCCAGTATGAATCCAAATGAAAGTCCTTGTTCCATCACTGAGTACTGTGAATGCAAGAAATGAGGTGTTTGGGTCAGGTACAGAATGTGGAGGGGCTGGAGAGCCCTGGGAACATCCCACCCCCTCTCCTGTGCTCCCTGGATGTGGATGGGAGGGAGCAGCCTGGACACTGCCCTCTCCTCCTTCCTGGTTGTTCCAGGGCAGAAAATGCTGCTCTTTGTTAGAACCTGACAAATTCACTTTCCATTAACACAGCAAAAAAAGGTATGAACCCACAAATAGCTGCAATAATCCTGGAAAATGTAAAAAAAAAAAAAAAACCACCCAAAAAGTGAAACAATTCCTGGTCCAAGTGGTGTGTGTCATTCCAAAAGAAATGTTTACATCAGGAAAACTGAGCCAGCTCCAAGCTCCAGACCCCTCATCTGTACCAGGCTGGAATTTGGTTTTCTATATGAAGCTCCTCCAGCCTCCATTAAACAAAACCAGCTTCTGCCTGAATTCCTCCTGACACCACCAAGAACAAAATTCCTCACTCAGGCTGATCTGATTAAAGCCAAAGTCCAGACTGCCCCTGAGAAGTGGAAAAGCAGGAAAGCTCGTGGTAATCTCCCCTTCAATGGATAAAAAGGAGGTAACAGAGTCAGCTCTTCCTCAAAAGACACATTATTATTCCCAAAAAGACAATTACACATGAACCTGAACCATTAGGGACAGTATTCCCTTTGGAGGTCTGACCATGGTAATCACAAGCAAACTTTTAATCCCAGTGTTAAGTCAGTTTTAAGTGAAAAAAAAATTAGGTTCAAAAAATAAACCCACACAAAATCCCCACCTAACACCATCCCAGAATCCCAATTTTTTTCAAGTGCCAGCCTTGGAGGCAGCTTTATTGAAGCAAAAAGTGCCACTTAAATACATTAATGGAATTCATGGAATTCTCATTTCCATCCAAAAGCAGCTTAGCATAAATCCTGTGAAACACTGAGCTTTATGCTTGCAGTTTTTACTACCAAACTTGTACACAATTTGTATTATTTTAGGGACTTTCCCTAAGTTTTAAGGTGTGTAGCTCCTTAAATATATCCACAATTGCAACACCTCTTATTGTGTGCAGCCACAAAATGCAAAGAGTAGATCTGGGTCCAGACATTGTGTTTTAAGACTATTTAGAGAACAAACCTCATTAAACCAGCCAGGCAATAAAAAGGCAATGCACTGGTTCATTTAATCTATTTCTCCTGAATTTGATAAAGTCTCAGATTTCAGATACTCTGCTAGAACTCCCTCCCCTCTCATCAACTCTGGTCAGCAGCTCTGCCTGGTAAAACACAACCAGGAGCACACAAAATCAGTGGTGTCAGAATAAGGAACACACAGAGTCAATGGTGTCAGAATAAAACCAGAGGAACACACAAAATCAGTGGTGTCAGAATAAGGAACACACAAAATCAGTGGTGGCAGAATAAAACCAGAGGAACACACAAAGTCAATGGTGTCAGAATAAGGAACACACAAAATCAGTGGTGGCAGAATAAGGAACACACAAAATCAGTGGTGGCAGAATAAAACCAGAGGAACACACAGAGTCAATGGTGTCAGAATAAAACCAGAGGAACACACAGAGTCAATGGTGTCAGAATAAAACCAGAGGAACACACAGAGTCAATGGTGTCAGAATAAAACCAGAGGAACACACAGAGTCAATGGTGTCAGAATAAAACCAAAGGAACACACAGAGTCAGTGGTGTCAGAATAAAACCAGAGGAACACACAAAATCAGTGGTGTCAGAATAGGGAACACACAGAGTCAGTGGTGTCAGAATAAGGAACACACAGAGTCAATGGTGTCAGAATAAAACCAGAGGAACACACAAAATCAATGGTGTCAGAATAAGGAACACACAGAGTCAGTGGTGTCAGAATAAAACCAGAGGAACACCAGGAGCAGTGGCACAAAGCAGAACCTGCTCAGGCAGTGCTGCTGCTTCCCACACCCATCCAAGCAGGATAATTACAGATACACTGACCAACTGGCATTATTTGCATCCACTGCTTTTTTAGAGGTTTTTTTCCTGTTCCAAGTAAGGACATGGAACAGAGCTGCAAAGTCTGTAAGTTATTCATCATAGTCAGGCAGATTCAGCAAAATGGGCTTGTAAAAGCTTCATATCCCATTAGTGCTGCCAGAGGTGTCCCAGCTCAGCTGAATTCCATGGGGAATGTTCATGCAAGAGGGACCAGTTCAGATTTAAGAGCAGCTTTGAACCCTCTGTGTAAATACACTTCTTGTTCATCCTCCAGGGAAAATGCTCACATCACCTAAGATTCCCTGGGTATGTGTGCTCTAGGATTGGGATGACTCTGACTTTGGGGCTGCCTGCTTTGGGTACTGCAGAGGAGCCCCCAGCCTTACCAAAGAGGGGACCCCAAAGAAAGATCCCCCAAAGGCCAGAAAAGCAGGGATCAAATTAAAACCCAAAGGAAACATGGATCCATGGGGAAATGTGAACCTGCCTGGGACTGGATGACCCTGGAGGTCTTTTCCATCTGCAATGATTTTATGAGTTAATTCACACTGCCCTCCCTTTTACCACCTCAGGGTGTCTTGTCAAGATTTTTTCCTTGTTGGCCCAGCAGTACCTGGAAAAAGGCTCCTTCTTCCACACCTCCACTGCACCCTGAGCATCATCCAGAGTACCTGGAAAAGCTGGAGCAGAAAACAGCTGCTCCTGTGACAGAGAGTGATTTTTGTGCTGCTTCTGAAAGGCAGGTGCCCCTCACAGAGAAATGGTGATCACTGGGTGTGATTTGGGATTCAGAAAGCAATTCCAAGCAAAATGTCTGTGCTGCCTGCAGCCAGATCTCCCAAATGCAAGGAGCAGGCAGATGAATAAGCACACTTTTAATGATGCAAGATGTTGCAGTAAAGGTTGATCCATACCTGGCTTGGAGGGTATTGATATTGAGGGCACGTTTGGTAGTGGTACTGTCTCGGGACCACTGATTTCCAGCAAGTTTTTGTCTAATTCTTCTTGTTCTAGTTCCTCTAGCTCTGCCATGAGTTCATCCTAGGATTTCAAGGAGAAAAAAGAAGGAACTTTAAGTTATATTTATGAGCAATCAGATATAGCTGATCATATTATTAAAGAAAAGAGCACAAATGCACAGGGTCAGAGCAAAGTGAGGAGATGAGGAGTCTGATTCTGATGTGATTCCTGTACTTCATCTCTTGGAGGGAAAGCAGAGGAGGGAAGGAGAAATCCAAGTCCAAATATTCCCAGGTCAGGTCATCCAGACCATTCTGAGCATAAAGTCCAGGTTACAGCCAGAAACAACTGCAACAGAGATTTCAGAGCCCAGTCCTGCAGCCAGGCACACAAAATGTGCAGATTTCCAGAGAAAGATCCTGGGGACACAAAATTCCTGCAGGCATTTCAAAGCCTTCACAAGAAGATGTGGTGCTCAGGGTTGGTGATGGGGCTGGCAGTGCTGGGCAGTGCTGGACTCCCTGATCTTCCCAACCCAGAGGATTCCATCGCTCACTGGTACAAAGAGAAGCAAATTAAAAACCATACCTCATCAAATTCCTCCCCAAATCCTACTGGCTTGGAGATGGCTGTAGAGATCTCATCTGCCAGCTCTTGCTGTTCTGCAATGTCCTGCATTAATTCATCTACTTTATCAATGTCCCTGGAAAAGAAAGGAAAGAATTCAGTATCAGCAGGCACCTTCCCAATCAACACTGCATTTCCTGGCTTCTGTAGAAATGCCCCACCACAGTGACATTTCCAAGGCCCTTTCCCAAAATACACTTTGCATGCAAGTCTGGGTTTTATCCCCCTGGTTTCAACACAATTAGAGATGTATTTTTAACTCTTCCTGCAAACCTAGCTCCCAGCAGTTATACAGACACCAGGGAGAGCTGCTGTTCTGCACCACTGATATTAATAATAACTTGCTCTCTTCCCTGATTCAGCATTATTACATCCACAATATTTGCTTGTGGAGCAAGCACAACATTGCCATAATGCACTTTTACCTTTAATTATTGCTACATACACCAACTCCACTGAAGAAAAACAAATTTTAAGATCCCCCCTTGAGGCTTAAAATTCTTGCTGTTACATGATGGATCTGTAACTGCTGCAGGCTCCCATTTTCTTTAGACCCCACTGGTGCTACCCAACTTTTGGATAAATATAGAAAATAAAACAGCAGTAAACTGAGGAAGCATCATATTTGTGTGTTTTGTCCAATTTCAGTTTTAAGTCAGAGCCTTTCACAAGGTATTGCTGCTCCAGCTGCACCTTTGGTTTGGAACAGCAGATCTGACAAATGCCAAATGACAGATCCCGTGGGAAATGCAGGAGGGAGTGACTTACATGTTGTCATGAGCAGCTTTCATGGCCTTAGCAGCAAACCCCATGTTCTTGAGCACTTCAGTGTTGGTGTTGGCATTCTCCAGGGCTTCCCTCTGGAATTCAATTGTTGATAACGTGCCATCTATCTGTGCCAGCTGCTTCTCATACCTCTTCTTGCGCTTCAGGGCCTGCAGGGCAGCTGCACAGCAAAGGACAGGGTGGCACTGGTGAGCTGTGTGCCCACTCACACTTTGCACCAAGTGCCACTCAGCACAGGGAGATATTTAACATGTTCTGCTGTTTGCTGCCTACAGAGATCACCTGTGCTGCCCAACCCTTGATTTGCCATCCTTCAGGGGTGGCTGCTGCCCTGTGGCTGTCACCTGTCCCTGCAGGATGCCAGCCCAGACTCACTCCTGTCCTACACACCACAGTAAGGTTAGGACTGAGTCTTTTCTCTTTGGGTGTGTGTGGCAGCCATCTTGACATCTTCAGTGTCATGCTTTTGATAAGCTACAAGAAAGTAAAATTTGGTGGGTGATTGGTTGATGATTTATCATCATGGTTTGTATTTTTGTTTGGTTTTTTTGGGGGGGTTAGTTCTGGGGTTAATTCAATGTTTGTTTGGGGGTGGTTGCTACAGCAAACAGAAAGCTTCAATATCCAGGCTCATCCACCAAAACCAGCCTTGTTCACCCTCACCCCATCACAGGAAGGCAGCAGTGCTGGTGCAGCTCCTGCCAGGTGAGATCTCTGTGCTGCTGCAGATCCCCCCCTCCTGCTGAACCCCTGTTCAAATCCAAGCAGAAATATCCCCTCAGCTTTGCACTTACACGTGAAATACACATCCTACAATGTTGGTATTTCTGCATGTTCTGTGTTACTCCTCCTAGAAGGTGTTTACCCAACAGCCTGAGCTGGGAGAAGCCTCACTGAAGGTGGTTTGAGCAATTTGCTGTTGTGGGCTGTGCAGGAGGAGCCCCCCCAGCACAGCTCCCACC
The DNA here is from genome assembly GCF_051311805.1 of Agelaius phoeniceus. Classification (NCBI taxonomy): domain Eukaryota; kingdom Metazoa; phylum Chordata; class Aves; order Passeriformes; family Icteridae; genus Agelaius; species Agelaius phoeniceus. The sequence goes on from NC_135281.1 coordinate 3,569,991, forward strand.
CCTGGCACCAGTGTGGGAGGACTGGTCCTGCTCCAACCTGCTCCACCCAGCCAGGGAGCAGCCAGCAGGTGCCAACAGCCCACAGGCAGCTCTTCCCAAGGCACCTGGGCAGAAACCATGGCCATGGCCATTCCTGAGACAGACAGGTGTGAAAAACACGTTCACACTCTTGGAAAAATTTAAGAAGTTTAACAAAGAACTTTAAAAAAGTTTAAAGAAGTTTAATAGGAGATAAAGATTATAAAGCAAAAATTATTAGAGTCAGGTGTGTCTTGCACTCAGCTAAGAGCACATTTGCTATTTTGGAAACACTCTTTATATCCTATTTTTACTGCATTAGTTTGTTACAGATTTATAAACAATTATGCATAGTAAACTTTCTTCAAATTAGTTTACATATTCTAAGAAGTGTTTAGTATGGTCCTGTTTCAGATTTGTTTCTTTGGAGCATGTGTATTCTTTGGCTGTGGTTTTAGTCTATTCTTATTATAACTTTTATTTTGGGCTTTGGTCCATATTTTCTTTAGATGGTGAGTGTTGATACTTGGTACATCTGTAGTCTTCTTCATATGTTTATTGGATGTTATCTTATCTAAGTAGGTATTTTAACATAAGCATACTTTTATCAGCTATTTCACTACTATGTCTAAGCTTAGTTATCAACATAAATGATATCTTTACAGCAAAGTTACTTTAACACCACACATATAAAATCCATTTTAATACTTGTGAAAAGCCAATATTCTAATATGTATATATAACCCAGGGAACACCAACCACCTTTACAGAGAGCTGTACAAGATGAGCTCAATGCCACAGCCCTGGCAGTGCCCAAGGCCAGGCTGGGCAGGGCTCAGAGCAACAAACACCTGGTGGCACTGGGAGTTTGGCACAGGCACAGCCTCCCTGCATGGCACTGCCCTGTCCTCCCTGCATGGCACTGCCCTGTCCTTCCTGCATGGCACTGCCCTCCCTGCATGGCACTGCCCTGTCCCCCCTGCATGGCACTGCCCTGCCCTCCCTGCATGGCACTGCCCTGCCCTCTTCAGGACAGCCCTGTCCTCCCTGCATGGCACTGCCCTGTCCCCCCTGCATGGCACTGCCCTGTCCTCCCTGCATGGCACTGCCCTGCCCTCTCCAGGACAGCCCTGCCTTCCCTGCATGGCACTGCCCTGTCCCTCCTACATGGCACTGCCCTGTCCCCCCTGCATGGCACTGCCCTGTCCCCCCTGCATGGCACTGCCCTGTCCCCCCTGCATGGCATTGCCCTGTCCCCCCTGCATGGCACTGCCCTGTCCCCCCTGCATGGCACTGCCCTGTCCCCCCTGCATGGCACTGCCCTGTCCCCCCTGCATGGCACTGCCCTGTCCCCCCTGCATGGCATTGCCCTGTCCCCCCTGCATGGCACTGCCCTGTCCTCCCTGCATGGCACTGCCCTGTCCCCCCTGCATGGCACTGCCCTGTCCTCCCTGCATGGCACTGCCCTGTCCCTCCTGCATGGCACTGCCCTGCCCTCCCTGCATGGCACTGCCCTGTCCCCCCTGCATGGCACTGCCTTGTTCTCCCTGTATGGCACTGCCCTGCCCTCCCTGCATGGCACTGCCCTGCCCTCCCTGCATGGCACTGCCCTGTCCCTCCTGCATGGCACTGCCCTGTCCCTCCTGCATGGCACTGCCCTGTCCCTCCTGCATGGCACTGCCCTGTCCCCCTGCATGGCACTGCTTTGTTCTCCCTGCATGCCACTGCCTTGTTCTCCCTGCATGGCACTGCCCTGTCCTTCCTGCATGGCACTGCCCTGCCCTCCCTGCATGGCACTGCCCTGCCCTCCCTGCATGGCACTGCCCTGTCCTCTTCAGGACAGCCCTGTCCTCCCTGCATGGCACTGCCTTGTTCTCCCTGCATGGCACTGCCCTGTCCCTCCTGCATGGCACTGCCCTGTTCTCCCTGCATGGCACTGCCCTGTCCCCCTGCATGGCACTGCCCTGTTCTCCCTGCATGGCACTGCCCTGTCCCCCTGCATGGCATTGCCCTGCCCTCTCCAGGACAGCCCTGCCCTCCCTGCATGGCACTGCCCTGCCCTCCCTGCATGGCACTGCCCTGTCCCCCTGCATGGCATTGCCCTGCCCTCTCCAGGACAGCCCTGTCCTCCCTGCATGGCACTGCCCTGCCCTCCCTGCATGGCACTGCCCTGTCCCCCCTGCATGGCACTGCCCTGTCCTCTGCCCTGTCCCCCTGCATGGCACTGCCCTGTCCCCCTGCATGGCACTGCCCTGTCCTCTCCAGGACAGCCCTGCTCATGCAATACCCTGACCCTTACCTGGGCCCCAGTGCTGCTCCAGCAGCCTCAGCCACACACAATCTTCATTTCTTCAGTGCTCTGATCTCTCAGAGTCTCACAGCAGAAACCACTTCACGTCACACACGACTGGCTCTGCTAAAAACCAGGCTTGGCCCTCCCAAATCTCAGTCACACACACCAGGAATGGTGGCAAATAAAAGCTTTAAGTCTTTGCATCTCTGAGAGAGATGCTTTCCTGCTTTCAGAGCAGGAAACAAGGAGTAGGAAATCCTGACATGTAACAGCTTCCCTTATCTCCCCTAGCAGAGGGCTGCTAACTCAGGGATGTGATGAATAAATTTATAAAGTGGCTGCTGATGGAGCCCACAGGCACCCCAGGTGAGATGCTGACAGTCCTGCAAGGTAAAGTCCCAAACAGAGCTCCAGCTCTGTAACTGGTTATGAATATGCTGTATTTGGTTCATTTCAAATTAACTAATGTGTTAGAGAACAAAAAAAGCACTTTTTTATGGGAAGGCCCAGCTAAGGATGCCAAGTACACAAAGCAGGATTGTTGCTGTCGAGGCAGTCACGACACAAAGCAGAGACTACCAGCAGTCTTAGTTGGCAACTTTTTATTATTGAATATGGTTGACTTTTATACACTTTCTAATTGTTTATGCTTCTTCTATCTTTACTATTAGCTCCAATAAGTCAACATAATACTGTTAGTGAGAAGTTATAGTAACTTCAACTAACGTTCTAAAAATGCTTCATTTAGCTGCAAAATTCTCTTATCTTTCTTCTCTCAGTCTCTTTAGTTACAGCCTTAGAAAGAGCTCCTTATCAGCTTCTTCTTACTTCTCAGCTTCCTCTCACTCCTTTAGCTAACAAGCCTGCTGTTAGCCCTTTCCACACAGCATTATTTAGGAGAAGCCAGTACAAACAGCTCAACTGCTGCAAGAGAAGCCAAGGACCCAAACCAAAGCACTCACAAACAGTGAGTGCAACACAATCAGTGCCTCTGCACTGCCTTTCACAGTGGCCAGGGAATCTGCCCAGTTTTGAGCCAGTCCAGCATTTCTGGGTGTGACAGGACTGAGAACAGGGGGTTTGCAAAGGCCAATGTTTGATCTGCAGAATGAGGCACAACACAAACATCCCAAACGTTCCAGCTTTGGGCCAGATCATCAAGTGATGAGCAACACATTGCTGGGATATTTAGGCTGCTGCATTCTGCACTAATGGTTGCATTAAGGATATAGGAAGTTTTCTTACTCAGAAAGATTAAAACCTGTTAATAGCTGTGTTTATATAGTGACAGATGCTGGGGAAATGTCCCACAACAAGGGGATGTGAGAATTTTGTGCCTCATAGAGAATTACCAGCAAAACCAGAGATTTTTAAGCATTATATAACATTATACAAAGCCAAGTGCCACAATTTCTGTACAGCTCTCCACTTCCACTGAGAACAACTGGAGTTTGTCTGCATTTCATGCAGTGTTTAAAAGCAGCTGCTCAGACACCAACACTGCAGCATCACTGTGAGTGATCACAGGATCTTATCAGGATCACAAGTTCTTATCAGGATTGTTGGGAAACCCTGTCCCTCCCATTGCCACCCACACCTCTTGTGCACCACAACTGCCCTAAACTGCACATGGATTTGTGGTATTTTCTGTTTGCCACCCCTTCAGACCAAGGAAAATTCTTATTTTCTCCTCCCTAAGGCCAAAGATCAGGAACCTACTGAAATCTTATGAATTGCCAGAGGTAACATGTTTCTGTCAAGTTTTTATTAAAGTCAAAGCTATAAAAACTAAATCAGAAATAACTAAAAGTCTTGGAACCTGGTTGCTGAGAATTTCAGCCTTTCTGTGCTGACAGGCACTGACCTTCAAGAGAACACTGCATTTGACCTGAAACCATAGAGAAAATTTCCAAAATTAAATAACAGAACTAAGATTATGAGTGGGTAGCTTGAATAGAAGTGTGTAATATCACATAGTAGAAAAATTAAAAGTTTCAAGTTTTAGAATATAGTAATATATATAAAACAAGACAGAAGTTTTAGGGCAGAGCCTAGTCCTTCTTTACCTTCTTCTTCACCTTCTTCTGCATAAATTTGAGTAGTATTATGTAATTAAATTTTAAAAAATCCACATTGCAAGCCGCAAATAATTATTAAGTTAAAAGTAAAATTATTTTAAGTGCCATTTCTTAAATAAAGTTTATCCTTAAAAGACCTTCTAGAGACATACCTCTCCATTTTGAACTTAACTACAAAACTCACTATTTATAAGACTATAATATAAATAAGAATTAAGAAATATCTAAGTCCAAACAAAAAATACATTTAATCCCAACCTTAACAAAAAAAAAAAAAAAAAAAAAAAAACAAAAAACAAACAAGCCATTAAATAAGCACCAGAGACAGTGGGGTACAAATGTCCTGTAGCATTCTTAACTTATTAGAATTAAGCACTACAAAACTCACTATTTATAGGACTATAATATAAATAAGAACTAATAAATATCTAAGTCCAAACAAAAAATACATTTAATCCCAACCTTAACAAAAAAAAAAAAAAAAAAAAAAAAACACCAAACAAGCCATTAAATAAGCACCAGAGACAGTGGGGTACAAATGTCCTGTAGCATTTTTAACTTATTAGAATTAAGCACTACAAAACTCACTATTTATAAGACTATAATATAAATAAGAACTAAGAAATATCTAAGTCCAAACAAAAAATACATTTAATCCCAACCTTAACCAAAAAAAAAAAACAAACAAGCCATTAAATAAGCACCAGAGACAGTGGGGTACAAATGTCCTGTAGCATTCTTAACTTATTAGAATTAAGCACTACAAAACTCACTATTTATAAGACTATAATATAAATAAGAACTAAGAAATATCTAAGTCCAAACAAAAAATACATTTAATCCCAACCTTAACCAAAAAAAAAAACCAAACAAGCCATTAAATAAGCACCAGAGACAGTGGGGTACAAATGGCCTAGCCCATGCAAGAGTTGGGTGTGTCTGAATTCGGGGTGGGACAGGGCCTCCCCGTGCCCTCCTCCCAGGCTGCTATCACATCCCACAGCCACAGCAGAGGCTCTGCTCAGCACCCACACCCCAAACGATGCCTTTACTGCTGCCAAGGCACTAATTAGAGGCAGAAATGCGGTTTACAGCCAGCTTGAATTGCTGTGGAGCTGCTTCAGCAGGACCTGTAACCATACAGGAGGTTAAGAACATTCATCCCTGGCCAGCCAGAGTGCACTGATGCCCCAGAACGTGGTGTACAGATCACCCAGCAGAGTGTTCCAGAAACAGCTGATCCCAGCTGTCCAGCAGTGGGACACACTCCTTATCTTGCACCCAAAAGCCTTGCAGGGTTTCCAGGGCCAGCCTCTCCCAGCAGCTCCTGCACAGGGCCTGAGATGAAGAGTCCAGCTGGGCCGAACTCCCCTGGAATATCCTGGGACATAAAAACCACCATGGAGCATCCAAAAGCTGACTCTGCTACCACCCAACAATGCTGCTTTGACAAAACACAGGAGGAAAAGGTTTGTTCATCACTATAAAGCAGACTGTAATGATAATTTCATACCTTGGGTTCCCCAAAAAGCTCTTCTGCCACAGCTCAGTGGCTGAACTCACTCTGGAATATCCTTCTGACATAAAAACCAGGACCATGGAGTACACAAAAACTTACTCTGCTAACACCCAACAACACTTGCTTTTACAAAACACAGGAGTAAAAGGTTTGTTCATCAGTAGAAAGCAGACTGTAATGATAATTTCATACCTTGAGTTCCCTAAAAAGCTCTTGTGCCACAGCTCAGTGGCTGAACTCACTCTGGAAAATCCCCCTGACATAAAAATCAGGACCATGGAGCACACAAAAACTTACTCTGCTACCACCCAACAATGCTGCTTTGACAAAATCCAGGAGTAAAAGGTTTGTTCATCACTATAAAGCAGACTGTAATGATAATTTTATACTCTGGCTTCCCCAAAAAGACTCCCAACAGCTCTTTTTGTGCCACAGCTCAGTGGCTGAACTCACTCTGGAATATCCCCCTGACATAAAAACCAGCTGCTGTGGGAGGGGATTTAACAGCCCTCAATGCCAGCAAAACCATCTGATCATTCCATGGCAGTTTTGACAAGACCAGAACAAGAACCTGCCAATAATGAAGGTTTTCCACACCTTCTCCTTACCAGGCACACTGGTGGTTTAACTTGTAAGTCCAATGTGCAGCATGAATCACAAGCACTTAAAAGATCCTCTAAAAAAGCCAATCAGCAGATAACAAACTGTACTTTATCTGAATTATAATAAACCTTGCAGAGAATACATAAGACTGAGGGAAATGCAGTTAGATATATTTGTATATCATTACTATTATAATTGAATTAAAGGTAATCTATTTAATACTACCTGGGTGACTTCTGCCATCCATGAGTAGCTCCAAATACCCTTTTCCATATGACTTTTGATATATTAATTGTCTTTATTATCAGCTGTGACAGGGATGTTGGAAGCAATTTTTATTCACGAAGATTAAAATGATTGCCCCACAGAGCCCTGAGCAGTTAAAATGGGGTATCAAGAGTTTCTTATCTCTTTTTCATTGGCAAAGGAATTAAAATTTCTCTGTGTTAATGAGCATCAGAGTGTGATCTCTGCAGTTCCTTTTTACAGAGAAACTCTCACAAAGAAAACACCACATCCAAGAGGGGAATAAAACTGCAGCTGAGTCCAGTCAGATCTGAGCTGGCTGCTTCAATTTCTTCAATGTAAAACCTGCCTAAAACTACATTCAAAGAACATTTTCCAAGCTTTTTAACACTTAAAAACCTATTCCTTCCTCTGCTTTTTGGGGTTTTTTGGAAGATGGTTTGTCCTTGATTGTTGGCTGGTTGAGTTTTTTTTATTTCCAGTCTTTGATTGAACTATAAAATACTGTTTTAATTGTCTATTTATTTGAATTTCTGTAGTAAATACTATTTTAATTGTCTATTTCTTTTAATTTCTGTGATAAATACTACTTTAATTGTCTATTTATTTGAATTTCTGTGCTAAATACTGTTTTGTCTATTTATTTGAATTTCTGTGATAAATACTATTATAATTGTCTATTTATTTGAATTTCTGTGCTAAATACTATTATAATTGTCTATTTATTTGAATTTCTGTGATAAATACTATTTTAATTGTCTATTTAATTGAATTTCTGTGCTAAATACTATTTTAATTGTCTATTTATTTGAATTTCTGTGGTAAATACTATTATAATTGTATATTTATTTGAATTTCTGTGCTAAATACTGTTTTGTCTATTTATTTGAATTTCTGTGCTAAATACTACTTTAATTGTCTATTTATTTGAATTTCTGTGCTAAATACTATTATAATTGTCTATTTATTTGAATTTCTGTGCTAAATACTATTATAATTGTCTATTTATTTGAATTTCTGTGCTAAATACTATTTTAATTGTCTATTTATTTGAATTTCTGTGGTAAATACTATTATAATTGTCTATTTATTTGAATTTCTGTGGTAAATACTATTTTAATTGTCTGTTTATTTGAATTTCTGTGGTAAATACTATTATAATTGTCTATTTGAATTTCTGTGCTAAATACTATTTTAATTGTCTATTTATTTGAATTTCTGCAGTATCCCCCCCCGCTAGAAATTCCAGCAGAAGTTCTGCACCTCCTGTTTGACCATGGTGATTGCCAAGCCTCCAGGGTGTCACTGGGATGTCACCATGGCAGGTGACACCAGTGAGCAGCAGAGCTCTGTCACTGTTTCCAGTCCCTCCTCCTACTGAAGAACAGCCAGGAATGCAAAGAGCAGAGTCACTCAGCCACTCTCCTGCTCTGTCAGCAGATCAGTCAGAAAAACACAACTGCTCACCCAGATAATTTCATTTTGTCCTCCAGAAATGCTATCTGTAAGAATTTCATGTATTTTGAATTATTTTAACCCGTGTATAGGCAAATTATTAATATTAAATGAACTGTTCTAAGTCTGAGGATTTTCTTTGCAATATTTACAGCAGTTTGTTAGTCAAATGAGGCAAATATTCACTGTGATAAGCAGCTTGCAGGATAATAAAAATAGAATTTTACTACATGGGAATGCATCCAGAGAGGGAAAACTGACTATGAATGTCAGTGGTTTTGTTAAAAATCAACAGCTCTCCTGCAAATAAATATTCCTTACACACTGGCAGGACAGGCAGTGTTCCTGGGATATTTATGTACACAGCAAAGCTGTGGAATTAATGCTTTTAAATATCATTAGTGGAAAAGAGAAGATCAGCAGATAAAAACCTGGAAGAACAAGGCTTTCTTACATAATTGGAACTTCAAGTTTTGCTGGCAAAAACACATTTCAGCTTGAGAGGAGCAAAGAGCACTGGGAATAGAACTGAGGAATTTCACTGAATTTAAGAAAACACCTGGCCAAGTTTCACTGAATTTAAGAATATGCCTGAAACAAGTTTGACTGAATTTAAGAATACACCTGACCAAGTTTCACTGAATTCAAGAATACACCTGACCAAGTTTCACTGAATTTAGGAATATAACTGACCAAGTTTCATTGAATTCAAGAATACACCTGGCCAAGTGTCACTGAATTTAGGAATATAACTGACCAAGTTTCATTGAATTCAAGAATACACCTGGCCAAGTGTCACTGAATTTAGGAATATAACTGACCAAGTTTCATTGAATTCAAGAATACACCTGGCCAAGTGTCACTGAATTCAAAAATACACCTGACCAAGTTTCATTGAATTCAAGAATATAACTGACCAAGTTTCACTGAATTCAGGAATACACCTGAAACAAGTTTCACTGAATTCAAGAATATAATTGACCAAGTTTCACTGAATTTAAGAATACACCTGACCAAGTTTCACTGAATTTAGGAATATAACTGACCAAGTTTCACTGAATTCAAGAAAACACCTGGCCAAGTGTCACTGAATTCAAAAATACACCTGACCAAGTTCCACTGAATTCAAGAATATAATTGACCAAGTTTCACTGAATTTTAGAATACACCTGAAACAAGTTTCACTGAATTCAAGAATACACCTCACCAAGTTTCACTGAATTTAAGAATACACTTGACCAAGTTTCACTGAATTTAGGAATATAACTGACCAAGTTTCATTGAATTCAAGAATACACCTGAAACAAGTTTCACTGAATTCAAAAATACACCTGAAACAAGTGTCACTGAATTCAAAAATACACCTGACCAAGTTTCACTGAATTCAAAAATACACCTGAAACAAGTTTCACTGAATTTAAGAATACACCTGACCAAGTTTCACTGAATTTAGGAATATAACTGACCAAGTTTCATTGAATTCAAAAATACACCTGACCAATTTTCATTGAATTCAAGAATATAACTGACCAAGTTTCACTGAATTCAAGAATACACCTCACCAAGTTTCACTGAATTTAGGAATATAACTGACCAAGTTTCATTGAATTCAAGAATACACCTGAAACAAGTTTCACTGAATTCAAAAATACACCTGACCAAGTGTCACTGAATTCAAAAATACACCTGACCAATTTTCACTGAATTTAAGAATACACCTCACCAAGTTTCACTGAATTCAAAAATACACCTGAAACAATTTTCACTGAATTTAAGAATACACCTGAAACAAGTTTCACTGAATTTAAGAATACACCTCACCAAGTTTCACTGAATTCAAAAATACACCCAACCAAGGTGAAGTGTTGATGATGCCACAGGATTTGTCCCCACACAGTGCAGGTGTTTCCTTCCTCTGTAAAACCCTCCCAAAACTCACACTGACACCTAAAATAGGGGTGTAAATTTTTGTCTAAAATAGAGAGAGAGGCTTCTCCTCCAGGGGTAGACACTACAATTAATAGCTCTGATTATTCCAACTGAGGGGAAAAACAACTTCACCTCCCAGCTAATTCTTGCATTCTCTCTGGCAGAAATGGCAGCAGCCGAGATACCAGGGCCCAGGGACAGCAGCAATTTGAATATTGAATTTTAATGAATTTAATGAATTTAATATTGAGCATGAGAGAGCTGCAGAGCAGCCTCAGGAAATGATGTGCACCAAATGTCAGCCACACCAAAATCATCAAGAGTGCAGGAGCTGCAGAGGAACTGCCCAAACTGGGGTGCCTTGGCCCCTGAAGCTGCAAACCCAGGCACTAAATAGGATTGAGATAATCAACTTAATAGTGGAAGAGCATTTTGCACATTACTCTGTGCATCTATCTGGAATTTGCTCTGCAGAAAGCAGCAGCTTTATTTTTGCTGCTTCTGAAAATCCCATTCCATCTTCCTGGCACTCGCCTGGGCAGCAAATTTCATCAGGAACAACATCCTGGCTGTCCTTGGAATGGGATAAACAAGGAATTGCCTGCAGTGAGGAGCTTTATCCTGGGCAGCAGCTGCTCATCTCCCACTGCTGAGGTCCAGCAAACTGCCTACAGATCTCAAAAAAACCCTAAAAAGAGAATTTAAAGCCATTGACAAGTTATCCCCCAATAACAGATAAATGTGTCTGTGAGCAGATAAAGACTGGTGACTACAGACTGATCAAACTCTGATTTTTGCCTCTGAATAAGAACCTTTGTGCAGATGGCTCCAGGAGCTGTCACACCAGGACTGCCCATGTTGGTTCCACACAGAGGCATCCAGGCCAGAGCAAGGATGGCTCAGCCCAGGTGAGTCTCAGAACACAAAATGTCAGAGCTCCAAACAGCCAGGTGTGATTTTAAAATAAAAAAAAAAAACCTGGTGTGATTTTAAAATCCAAAAAACCTGGTGTGATTTTAAGGTCCAAACAGCCAGGTGTGATTTTAAAGTCCAAAATATCCAGTGTGATTTTAAGGTCCAAAAAGCCAGGTGTGATTTTAAAGTCCAAAAAAAATGGTGTGATTTTAAGCTCCAAGCAGGAGCTTAAAATCCAAAAAACCTGGTGTGATTTTAAGTTCCAAACAGCCAGGTGTGATTTTAAGCTCCAAACAGCCAGGTGTGATTTTAAGCTCCAAAAACCTGGTGTGATTTTAAAGTCCAAAATACCCAGTGTGATTTTAAAGTCCAAAATACCCAGTGTGATTTTAAGGCCCTAACAACCAGGTGTGATTTTAAGCTCCAAACAGCCAGGTGTGATTTTAATGTCCAAACAGCCAGGTGTGATTTTAAGCTCCAAAAACCTGGTGTGATTTTAAGATTCAAACAGCCAGGTATTATTTTAAAATCAAAAAAACCTGGTGTGATTTTAAGCTCCAAGCAGCCAGGTGTGATTTTAAGCTCCAAAAAACCAGGTGTGATTTTAAAATCAAAATAAACTGGTGTGATTTTAAGCTCCAAGCAGCCAGGTGTGATTTTAAGGCCCAAAAAGCCAGGTGTGATTTTAAGGTCCAAAAACCTGGTGTGATTTTAATGTCCAAACACCCAGGTGTGATTTTAAAATAAAAAAAAAACGGGTGTGATTTTAAGCTCCAAGCAGCCAGGTGTGATTTTAAGCTCCAAAAACCTGGTGTGATTTTAAAGTCCAAAATACCCAGTGTGATTTTAAGGCCCAAAAAGCCAGGTGTGATTTTAAAATCAAAAAAACCTGGTGTGATTTTAAGCTCCAAACAGCCAGGTGTGATTTTAATGTCCAAACAGCCAGGTGTGATTTTAAGCTCCAAAAATCCAGGTGTGATTAGAAGGTCCACACAGCCAGGTGTGATTTTAAGGCCCAAAAAGCTAGGTGTGATTTTAATGTCCAAACAGCCAGGTGTGATTTTAAGCTCCAAAAACCCGGTGTGATTTTAATGTCCAAACAGCCAGGTATTATTTTAAAATTAAAAAAAAAATGGTGTGATTTTAAGCTCCAAGCAGCCAGGTGTGATTTTAAGCTCCAAAAAACCAGGTGTGATTTTAAAATAAAAAAAAACCTGGTGTGATTTTAAGCTCCAAACAGCCAGGTGTGATTTTAAAATCAAAAAAAAAATGGTGTGATTTTAAGCTCCAAGCAGCCAGGTGTGATTTTAAGGCCCAAAAAGCCAGGTGTGATTTTAAGCTCCAAAAAACCAGGTGTGATTTTAAGGTCCAAAAAGCCAGGTGTGATTTTAAAGTCCAAACAGCCAGGTGTGATTTTAAGATCCAAAAACCTGGTGTGATTTTAAGCTCCAAAGAGCCAGGTATTATTTTAAAATCAAAAAAAAAAACTGGTGTGATTTTAAGCTCCAAAAAACCTGGTGTGATTTTAAAATCAAAATAAACTGGTGTGATTTTAAGGTCAAAACAGCCAGGTGTGATTTTAAGCTCCAAAAACCCGGTGTGATTTTAAGCTCCAAAAACCTGGTGTGATTTTAAGCTCCAAACAGCCAGGTGTGATTTTAAAATCCAAAATACCCAGTGTGATTTTAAGGCCCAAAAAGCCAGGTGTGATTTTAAGCTCCAAAGAGCCAGGTGTGATTTTAAAATCCAAAAAACCTGGTGTGATTTTAAGGCCCAAAAAGCCAGGTGTGATTTTAAAATAAAAAAAAAAATGGTGTGATTTTAAAATCCAAAAAACCCAGTGTGATTTTAAAGTCCAAAATACCCAGTGTGATTTTAAGGCCCTAACAACCAGGTGTGATTTTAAACTCCAAAAACCTGGTGTGATTTTAAGCTCCAAACAGCCAGGTGTGATTTTAAAGTCCAAACAGCCAGGTGTGATTTTAAGATCCAAAAACCTGGTGTGATTTTAAGCTCCAAAGAGCCAGGTATTATTTTAAAATCAAAAAAAAAAAACTGGTGTGATTTTAAGCTCCAAAAACCTGGTGTGATTTTAAGGTCCAAACAGCCAGGTGTGATTTTAAGGTCCAAACAGCCAGGTGTGATTTTAAGCTCCAAAAACCTGGTGTGATTTTAAGATTCAAACAGCCAGGTATTATTTTAAAATCAAAAAAACCTGGTGTGATTTTAAGCTCCAAACAGCCAGGTGTGATTTTAAGCTCCAAAAATCCAGGTGTGATTAGAAGGTCCACACAGCCAGGTGTGATTTTAAGGCCCAAAAAGCCAGGTGTGATTTTAAGGCCCAAAAAACCAGGTGTGATTTTAAGGTCCAAAGAGCCAGGTTTGATTTTAAGGCCCAAAAACCTGGTGTGATTTTAAGCTCCAAAGAGCCAGGTGTGATTAGAAGGTCCACACAGCCAGGTGTGACTTTAAGCTCCAAGCAGCCAGGTGTGATTTTAAGGCCCAAAAACCAGGTGTGATTTTAAGCTCCAAAAAACCAGGTGTGATTTTAAGCTCCAAACAGCCAGGTGTGATTTTAAGCTCCAAAAACCAGGTGTGACTTTAAGCTCCAAGCAGCCAGGTGTGACTTTGAGCACTGTGGTGTCCAAGTGGCTGGGACACAGGGGTACCAAAGGATGGTTAGAAATCAATATTTATGATGCTGTGCACAGCAGCAGCTCCTTTCCTGTTGCTCACCTCCTGAGAGCTCTGCTGTCTCAGGATGTGTTCAGCTCTAAAGCCATGATCCACATTTATCCCTGATGCAGAGCCTGTCTCAGCAGTCCCCTGTGCTTTTCTTTTGGGAAATGTGCACTTTTAGCAGAGAATCATAGGCAGAGTTAAGGCTTGGTCCTTCCCTTGTCTTTCTCTGCCTGTTTATTAAATTTCTAATAAAGTTTCCAAACCCTGCCCTCAAAGGAAGGCAACTATTCCCAGCTCAGAGATTGGGACTGATTAAACTGCTTCAATAAAGCAAAGAATACAAAGTTTTTGCCTTTTAAAATACAAGATTACAACTTCCTCCTCTTGAGCAAAGCAGTGCCAGAACATTTAGTCTAGTGTGCAAGAGATGAAACAAAACAAGAAACACTCCTGCTCTAAAAATCTATAAATGTACAGAAGAAAAAGCCCAAAGAGATAAAGAACAAAGCATTTGTAGAGCAGCAGTCAGGGCTGTGATACAGCAACACCCAAACACAAGAGGAAGCAGCACCTTCACACCCCCCTGGCTCTGTCACAGACACTCCTCTGGTCAATAATCCTCTGAAAAATAATCTCCAGGCAAGTCTGGGACAGTTTTGTAAAAAAAAAAAAAAAAAAAAAAAAAAAAAAAAAAAGGGAAAAAATGTAATTAAAAAAAAAGCCATCAAAAAAAATTCATTAAAAAATTCATCAAAAAAATCATTTAAAAAGTCATCAAAAAAAAAGTCATCAAAAAAGTCAGTTTTGTCCAAAAAAAAAGGAAAAAAATGTAATAAAAAAGGGTCATCAAAAAAAAAAAAAGTCATAGAAAAAAAGTCATCAAGAAAAAAAGTCATCAAAAAAAAGTCATCAGAAAAAAAAGTCATCAAAAAAAAAAGTCAGTTTTGTCGAAAAAAAAAAAGGAAAAAAATGTAATAAAAAAGGGTCATAAAAAAAAAAAAGTCAAAAAAAAGTCATCAAAAAAAAGTCAGTTTTGTCCAAAAAAAAGGAAAAAAATGTAATAAAAAAGGGAAAAAAGGGTCATCAAAAAAAAAAAGTCATAAAAAAAAAGTCATCAGAAAAAAAGTCATAAAAAAAAGTCAGTTTTGTCCAAAAAAAAAAGGAAAAAAATGTAATAAAAAGGGTCATAAAAAAAAAAGTCATAAAAAAAGTCATCAAAAAAAAGTCAGTTTTGTCCAAAAAAAAGGAAAAAAATGTAATAAAAAGGGAAAAAAGGCTCATCAAAAAAAAAAGTCATAAAAAAGTCATCAAGAAAAAAAAGTCATCAAAAAAAAAGTCAGTTTTGTCCAAAAAAAAAAGGAAAAAAATGTAATAAAAAGGGTCATAAAAAAAAGTCATAAAAAAGTCATCAAAAAAAAGTCAGTTTTGTCCAAAAAAAAGGAAAAAAAATGTAATAAAAAGGGTCAAAAAGGGTCATTAAAAAAAAAAGTCATAAAAAAAGTCATGAAAAAAAAGTCATCAAAAAAGTCCGTTTTGTCCAAAAGAAAAGGAAAAAAATGTAATAAAAAAGGGAAAAAAGGGTCATCAAAAAAAAAAAGTCATAAAAAAAAAGTCATCAAGAAAAAAAAGTCATCAAAAAAAAGTCGTTTTGTCCAAAAAAAAAAAAAAAGGAAAAAAATGTAATAAAAAAGGGTCATCAAAAAAAAAAAAAAGTCATAAAAAAAAAGTCATCAAGAAAAAAAAGTCATCAAAAAAAAGTCAGTTTTGTCCAAAAAAAAAAAGGAAAAACATGTAATAAAAAAAGGGTCATCAAAAAAAAAAGTAATGGTCATCAAAAAAAAGTAATAAAAAAGGAATCCAAAAAAAGTAATAAAAAAAGGAATCAAAAAAGGTCATCAAAAAAAGTCATAAAAAAGGTCATCAAAAAAAGTAATAAAAAAGGTCATCAAAAAAAGTAATTAAAAAGGCCATCAAAAAAGTCCGTTTTGTCAAAAAAATTTTTTAAAAAAGGGAAAAAAATGTCACAAAAAATCATTTTAAAAAAGTCGTAACAAAGGCCATCCAAAAAAAAAAAGTTTTGTCAAAAAAAAAAGGAAAAAAAAAAGTAATTAAAAAAAGGGTCATCAAAAAAAAGTAATAAAAAAATGGTCATCAAAAAAAGTAATAAAAAAGGAATCAAGAAAAGGTCATCAAAAAAAGTAATAAAAAAAGGAATCAATAAAAAGTCATCAAAAAAAGTAATAAAAAAGGCATTCAAAAAAGTCAGTTTTGTCAAAAAACTTTTTTAAAAAAGGGAAAAAATGTCATCAAAAAAGGGTCATAAAAAAGGTAATAAAAAAAGACTCATCAAAAAAATCATTTTAAAAAAAGTCATAAAAAAGGCGATCCAAAACAAAAGTTTTGTCAAAAAAAAAGGGAAAAAATGTAATTAAAAAAAAAGGTCATAAAAAAAGTCATCAAAAAAAAAAGACAGTTTTGTCCAAAAAAAGAGGGAAAAATATGTAATTAAAAAATGGTCATCAAAAAAAAAGTAAGAAAAAAAGGTCATCAAAAAAAGTAATAAAAAAGGAATTAAAAAAAAAGTCATCAAAAAAAGTAATAAAAAAAGGAATCAAAAAAGGCCATCAAAAAGTCAGTTTTGTAAAAAAAAATTTTAAAAAAGGGGAAAAATGTCATCAAGAAAGGGTCATAAAAAAAGGTAATAAAAAAAAAGACTCATCTAAAAAAAATTTAAAAAGTCATAAAAAAGCCATCAAAAAAAAAGTTTTGTCAAAAAGAAGGAAAAAAAATGTAATTAAAAAAAAGGGTCATCAAAAAAAAGTAATAAAAAATGGTCATCAAAAAAAAAGTCAGCACAAAAAAGTCATAAAAAAGTCATAAAGTCACAAAAAAAAGTCATAAAAAAAAGTCAGTTGTGTCCAAAAAAAAAAAAAAAAAGTAATAAATAGACATTAAAAAAATGAAAAAAAGTCAGTTTTGTCAAAAAAAAAAGGAAAAAAAAGTAATAAATGGACATTTAAAAAAATGAGAAAAAAAAAGGCAGTTTTGTCCAAAAAAAAGGAAAAAAAAAGTCATTTACAGTGAGCCTTGAAGTTCAAATCAGAAAAGCAGGAATGAGAAACCCCAGTTGCAGAGGCAGCTTTGTTCTGCAGGAGTCTCAGAAGCTGCTTGAGCCAGAACCCCCCAGGCCTGAAGCTCCAAACCATTCCTGAAATGGGATCCAGGCTCTGGAAGCAAAGCCTGCCCTGCATTCCCAATTCCATCCTCACTCCTCAGCTCCTGCAGTCTTTGGATGGGATTGCAAAATGAAGGGATTTCCAAATGAAATTCTGTATTTTCTAATGCTGCCTGAGGAAATTATTCTCTCTTACTCTTTCCAACTTTGCCAGGTAAAAATCTGCACCTTCTTTGGTACACACATAAAATTCTGGTGTGAAATGAGGTAATTATTCAGTATTCAACCGAAGTTTGAACTTTTAGGATGAGAAATGTGTGTTCCCTAAGGTGTCCATGAGATTCTCACAGCCTGCAAATCCTCTTTATGGGTTTTCTCTTTTATTTTGTAGTTCTTGTTAAAAAGAATTCCAGTGAAAACTCAGAATCCCTGCCAGAAATGCATCAGGTTCAGCTTTGCAGGAATAGCTCTTAAGTATCTCAAAATGCTGGTTTCTCACAGGAAAAAAAAAAAAAAACCAAAAACCAAACAACCCAGTTCTCTAAGCTGACCAGTGTTTTTGTAATTAATTCACAAATGAGAAGATCCTACCCTGAAGTGGCACATTTAAGACCTTTTCTTGCTGGGCAATTCAAAGAGTGGCTGCCTGGGAATCCATCAGGCATTTTCCAGCCTTGGACCATTATTATTAGAGCCTTGCCAAGTCTAAAAATTTCATTGATGCTGTCATAATATTTAGCATTTCTCTTAACAGCCTGACTTCCTCAGATGAGATATTTTGGGATGTGAAAAAGCACTTTTTTGGTGAATGCTGAGATTCCAACACTGACTGGGGAGGGGGGGAAAGCTGAGAACACAAACCTTTAGAAAGCCAAAAGTTATAAAGCACATAAGACAACCCATATTTATTTTTATAAAATTTATACTTCTTGACTCAACCTCCAAACACTCCAGAGGTAAAACACTGCAGTGCTGTGTTGAGGCTGAATTGCAGTTTGGAATGGGAATGCCCTGCTCTGAGGCAGGCTCAGCTCCAAACTCAGCTCCTGCTGATGGGGATGCCAGGATGCAGTCCCAAAAAAGCCTTTCTGCCTCTCACTGTCCCCCAGGACAGGGCAGGGCAGGGGCAGAGCCCACCATGGAGAGCCCCAAGGCACTTTCAGGAGGTAAAATCATCACCTTCCCTGGAGATGCAGTTCCCAGGGAGCCCACAATGAAGTTTGCTTTCTATTCATCTGTTTTATTTTATAACCAACCAAAATCATCTCCAAATGTTTGAATACCACTGATTCCTGTCATTCTGCCATTTCTCTTTTCAGTTCCACAACATCTGAGCAACCTCTGTACACAGAATGCCTAAATCTGGCTGAAATCCTGCCAGGCCATGAGGAGCACACACAGTGTGGATGTTTGGTGACACTTTCACCCCAGCACTGCACATCCCAGGAAATGACACTGATCACATCCCAGAGATGTCATACTGGTTATTTGGACACCCCCAAACTTCAGGGGGTTTTCTGTTTGAGCTGTAGATGCAAATTACTACTAACATGCTTAATAGTTAGAAAGTTAGAATTTATCAAAGAGCAGTTCAAAAAATTCAAAACATACAGTGCCTTTTATAAGTACTTTGAGGGGCTAATTTCCTTCTTTTATTTTCCAGCAATGAAATAAGACAATTTATACAGTGAAATAAGAAGCTTGGAATAAGCCAGAATAAGTAACATGTGTGAAAATAAATTATTATTATTAATATCTAAAGTATTGTACTATCACCAAATTCACTGCCACCAGTCAAGAGCTACAAGACAACAGCTGCCCACAGAATTACCCTGTAACTGTGTTAGCTCCTAGAAACTGTTAATTAACAAAGCTTCATCTCAACACTGAACCAGGGGAAGGCACAGCAGAGTTTTTCCAACTGGGCTTCCACCTGGAAGGACATCATGGACACAACTGTTGCTGCCTTGGCCACAGCCTGGCACTGAGCTCCTCTGGGTGCCACCACTGCTGGGCCACTGTGGCCACCCCAGTGCCCTTGGGAGTGGCCACAAGGAAGGTTCCATGGGACCACAGTGGTTTGGGTTAAAGGGGACTTTAAGGATCACCCAGTGCCACCCCTGCCATGGCAGGGACACCTCCCACTGTCCCAGGCTGCTCCCAGCCCTGTCCAGCCTGGCCTTGGGCACTGCCAGGGATCCAGGGGCAGCCCCAGCTGCTCTGGGCACCTGTGCCAGGGCCTGCCCACCCTCAGAGTGAGGAATTCCTTCCCAATGTCCCACTCTGGCAGTGGGAAACCATTCCTGGTTATCCTGTCCCTCCATCCCTTGTCCCCAGTCCCTCTCCAGCTCTCCTGGAGCCCCTCTAGGCCCTGGAAGGGGCTCTGGGCTCTCCTCACCTGTCCAGGTGAGCACCCCCAGCTCCAGCCCTTCCTTCAGGATCTGGATCCCTGCTCCAGACTCTGGGGGATGACTGAGAGCAGATCCAAGCTCCTGATCAGCAGCTCTGCTGCAGCCTTGGGCTGTCTCAGGGAGAGGCAAAACCCTGTCAAACATTGATGCCTGGCCTGTTCTGGATTCTCCAAGTGCATCCTGTTTGTTTCACACACTTTGTGCCAGGAGTTCCAGTTTGTCCAACACCTGGCTGCAAACATGATGGGAAGTCAAGGATGAGATTGCTCCAGCTTTTAGCTTGGCAAAAATTATCCATTTTTAAGCAGTGACAAGATTTTACTTAAAACCCCACTCACATCCACACTTTGCTGGCTGAAAAATTCAGGCCACAACCTGCTACCCAAAGTCTCTGGGACAAACATCACATCCCCAAAAACCAGAAATGGCAATGTAATTTTGGGTTTTTGGGAGCAATAAGGGATTGACAGAGAGACCTGAATGATACAAAAGCAAAGCCCAACACATCCCAGTCGAGATAAACTCTCCACAACTCAGCACAAGTCTAAGTAAAAGAGGGTTAAACCAAATTGATGATTTGCATCATCTGCAAATTACAGTTTTTGAATTAGCCTAGGAGCAGGATTCAGTAATTAGGCCTGGAGTCTAATGAGATACTAGAATCCAACATCTAATACATTTGGAGAGAAAAAGTAATAACACAAAGTCAGTAGCTGCAATCATGCCAAGTTTCCCTCCTGACAGGGTACAGGAACAGAGGAAGGATGTATTGCATCAAATACAGTTACCAAATCATTTCAGAATCACGGGGTTTGGGGTTTTTTTTATGGTACTTTTAAAAACAGTTTTTAGAAAGGTGTTTGTGAATCCCACCATTGCTCCCAAACTGTTTTAGACCTGAGAGTCTTGTCTCCAAAAACCCCTGCTAAACATAAGTAGGGTAAAATGCAAAGAAGAAGATCTAATTAAAAAGAGCAATTATCACTTTTCCCAAGGCAGGTGGTGAATGCCCATCTCATTAACCTCGGGGGAAGATGAAGGACTCAGGCCTGCACTGCCATCAATATTCCTGCACTGAAGCCCTGGGTTATGGAGAAGCACCTGGAACTCAAACATCAATTTCCCATTAAACTGTGACATAAAACACAGAGAGGGCAGGCTGAGGTGGGCTGGAAGTGCTGCAGGACTCCCTACACAGCACCTGATGCTTCATGGAAACAAAACCAGGGTCCCATTTGGTTCTGAGAGGAGAATCACTTCTGCTGGCAAGCAGGAGCTTTAGGCACACTCCCAAACCTGTCAGAGGCCTCCCACACACTCACAGGGTTTCACCCTCTGAATCCCTGCCTGTACCCAGAGCTGAGGAAGGGGATTCACTGCCAGCTTTGAAGCACCCAGCCCTGCACACAGCAGCATCCTGGCCCTCCTCAGTGCTGCCATGAGCTCAATAATGAGCCCTGTGTCCCTCAGATGTTAGCACAGGTACTGTGATAACAGAGCTGCCCTCTGAACCGGGATTGCTGCCAGGAGAGGCCCTCACTCCTCCTTCCCATCAAATTCCTGCCTCCCTCTCCCAGCCAGCTCCAGCATTTGTGTGGTTAAGTGTGGAAAACAACTTTTCTCTCTCTTTTTTTTTTTTTTTTGTAAGAGTTGGGTTTTGTCTGGCTCAGCAAGTTAATCCAAGCCATGGCCTGCCCACACAAACAGCAAGAGCAGCACAGAGGAACAGGCAGGGCCACTCCTAGAGCAGCCTCACTCAGTCAGTGCCAGCTCTGACACCAGGACCCTCCAGCTGCAGGGCAATCACATCAACACAACTTTACCTTTAAAACAGGCAAAGGGATGTAAGCAGTTGATTTCCATTACAAACCATCACCTGAGGCAGCACTGAGAGCCCCAGGTGGGCCCAAAGTCAGGAGTTCAGCCAAGCCCAAGCTCCTGGTTTGTTTGGTTTTGGTGCTGGGTGGAGAACAGGAGTGTTCTCTCTCCAGGAAAAGCCTGAATTATCCAGCAGGAATCCAGCAGTGGGTTTGCATCTATTTTGTGTACTTAGTGCTGGGGAAAAACCTAACACTATATTTATGTACAGTGAAAAGAACAACTGACATCAGGAAAGAAAAACTGCTCACTAACAGAAACCTGAGCAGAGGGAAAATCCATGGAATGTCACTCTCCTGCTAAAGCCTGAATATATTTTGACACAAAATCGGCTTTTCACCCATTCTACTGTTTGTAGCCCTAGTGTTAACTAACAGACAGGTAAGATCCGTGGCAGGCAGGCAGAAAAATGCATCCACTCAGCCCAGATCTGCACCTGAGCGAGTGAGCTGCTTTTAACACTGGCACTCTAAAGCAGCCCTGAGCCTCTCTCCCTCCTGTAATCTTCACACGGAGACACAGCTCGAGCTTCGGGCTGCAGGAGAAACAGACTGGAATTGTTGTACCCGAGGTAGGCAGAGCTCAAGGCATTAACCCTTTGTTGTCTGTGTGCCTGTGCTATTCCTCGGTGTCCTAGGGTGATGTTATGATGTTTGTATCCCCATTTGTGTGTTCTGTTCATGCTGGATATCATGTTCTGTGCCTTCACGACTGGCTCTGAAGAGGGAGAGTTTTGTTTTGTTTTGGTTTTGTTATCAGCCTCTCCCCCACGGCTGGTGGGACACACAGACAGGGTAGTACACGGTGCTGCTTTTGTTTTTTGCTTGGCTTTTTGCTTTGCTCCTGCTCATTAGTTAGTTTAGCTGAGCAGTCCGAATTTTCCTGGACTGTTTTTCCTTTCCCTTTTTTGGAACCACTCAAACCTGCTCCAGACTGGGACCTGGAAACACTGAGAGTTTGCACCTTGTGGCTGCAGCAGCTGCCCCAGCACAGGAAGGACTGAGAAGAGTGACCACCCCCAGAGAGACTTTCTGAATTTGTCATCTTTGTCAGAGCAGTGACAGAGCGATGTCACCTGGTATTGTTCATTTTGTGTGCTGGGGGTGCTGTGCCTGTTAAATAAACAGGTTCTTTCCACTTCTCTCCAAGGAATCCTCCCCAAACCAGTTGGGGGCAGGGGCTGTGTGGGTTTGCTTTCTGGAGGGGCCCCTTTGGAGGTTTTCTCCCAAATTTGCCCTAAACCAGGACACTGGCAGCTCAGCTTTGCATGATCAGCCACAGGAACAGAAACACCAGAGCAGCAGAGATTAGGATCAGCTTCAACTCCCCTGAAACTGAACCCAGAACCGTTGGAGTAGATGGAGCAGCTTAGTTTGTATCACGAGGTTGGAGCGCTGAGAAAACATCCCAGATGAAACAAACAACGGCACGGACAAACTGGAGCGGAATAAAAGGAGGCAGCAACAGCACGGGGCTCCCAGGGCATCAGGCTCACAACTGCACTCTGCTTTTGTTAGAGCAAAGTTGATTTTCAGGGCAGATGTAAAACGAGTGAGATCCTGGCTGAGCAGTGTTCAAATTAGTCAGCATTGCTGCTGTTGTGAGGAATTCATTGAGTAAATCACTACTCGTGAGGTAGAGCTGGAGTGTGGGAGGGTTTCTCAGAGGGGTGGGGACAACCAGAACGCTGTTTTCAAAAGCTTGAACGTTTCCATGAGAACACAAAGCACAAGCATAGCCCAAGTTCCTCCCAGAAGAGGGAAGAGTAACTTGCCTGTTTTCAAACAACCCTTCCAATGATGATTAATCTTGAGAGTTTTTCATCCCATGGACAAAACACGGCAAGCACATTCAAGCCATCACTGCTGCTCTCCCCAGCACACTCAGAACTTTTCATACAAGATTAAAGCCTCCCATGCCAAGAAACAACACAGACTGGGGAAATTTATACTGCAAAGTTCCTTATTATAACCTCAGAATGTCCTGAGTTGTTTGGTTACACAGCCTGGATACCCTAAATACAGATTACAAAAAATACCCACGGGAAACAATTTCATAAATTAACAAAACCCTGCACGTGCTTGGGGCGGGCACAGGAAGCAGAAGCCTCTAAATTTTAGATTAAGCTTTCCTTAGACTCCAGAAGTGCTGCAGGAATGAGTGAATGAGCCTTTGGAAAGCGGCTCGCTTGGCACCTGAACAATCACCCAGTGTGCTGGGGAGCTGAGAATGTTTCCTTTTGTTTCCTCAAGGGTTTCAGACACCCGCCTTTCCTCTGGGACAACAAAAACGCCATTCCAGGTTTTCCCAAGGTGATTTAAGCTTCCAGGTAAACTCCCTGCCCCATTCTTTCACCTTCTTTTGGTTGTCCCACAGCAGCTTCCAGGGCCGCCAGGCAGGAGTGCCCAGCTGAGATCACAAATGTGCAGCATCCACAGGAGATCCTCCAGGAACAGCAGGGATTCCAGAGGGAAGTGATCAAATCTTGGAAACTAAGCCTAAGGATTCTCCAAATTTAATTTTTTTAAAGTTGATCCAACACTTAAAATAATCTCTAGCTAATTATCTTTCGTTCAATTTTACTTGAAAGCATTTTAACTATATCAAAGTATTTATATTAAAATGACAGACTTTCGCATATAAAACTGATATATTTTTATATTCAGGTAAAATATGGATTTAAGTGATTTTGCATCAAAATCGCATAGATAATAGATTAAAAACCAAGCTAAGGTCAGAGAAAATCCAGTATCTGGATATCAAAAATGCAATTTGTAGAACTCAGAAAAACTGAGTGTGTCCTGAGGGGACTTCAGTTCCCAGCAAGGCACAGACAATCAGCTGCCTTAACTCCCAGCCCAGTAAGAACAGTTGGCCTCTCAGTTCCAGAAATGGAAAAAGAGTGGTTTCCTTTTCCAGCAGAAACCCATCCCTGCCCTTCTCCTATTCACAGCTCTTTAATTACTCCTCAGGCTCCTGTGCTGCTGCAAGCCCTCAATTAGTGTGAGCCAGAACCCCGCCGTGAATGGGCAGGTTTTCCTCCTTCCTCCACCTCCAAGGAAATTTAATCCCTCCCTGGCCAGGTTCTGAAGGGCAGCAGACAGAGAGATGCCTTTACAGGAGAGAGACAAAGCTCAACAGAAAGTTTAGCAGTTCAAAGGCCAGCGTGACCCAGAAGATGAAGAAACTGCAGAGACACATTTTAGTTCTCATTCTGAGCTCGCTGCCACAAAAACCACAGCCCAGGCTCACTTCTTAGAATTGCTGCAATGTATTTGATTTAGTGAGTTGGCTAAGCCTGAAGTCAGGCTCTGCTGAGGTCTCTGATAATCCCTGAGCCCTCATGAGCCAGCTCCATCCACGTCACCCACACACAAGGAAGTTCTGGAGTCTGCAAGGAGCTAAAAGTGCTGACGGAAGGAGTGACATGAAACTCCTGAGGGTAATTACTGCCAATGAACCCTTGCCAGACCTGTGTTTGCAGCTCCCTGTGCCACAGGCAGAGCCACTCCTGCTCCTGCACAGAGAAGGCAACAACATCCACACAGAAATCAGGATGTGCTTTCCTGGAAACTTTTACTGACCAAGCTAAAACAAGGAAGAAGTTTGTTTTCAGAGCACTGGAATATGTAATGTGACAACTGCCTTATCTCCAGACTCATCAAGCACTGCCTGGAAAACACAGCCAGACCTGTCTGGGGAAGTCAAATTCCACCTGGGAAACAGCAATTCCATTAATTAACTTAAGAGTGTGTGTGGAAGAGCCTCTTGGAGGGGGCTGAGCATTGGGAATAAACCCCAGAACAAACACTGCTTCCAAAAGAATGAATATTTGTGAGAACACAAAACAAAGCACAAGCATAACCCAAGTTATTCCCAGAAGAGGAAATATTACCTATTAAATCTATGTTTATTTTCATCAGCTCTTACCTAAAGTTCTGAGCGTGTTGGGGAGAGCAGGAGCTGCAGCCTGAACGTGTGTGCTGGTTGTTGTCTGTGGGATATTAACTTACCTATTTTATAGAAACCCTTTTAATGCTGGCTAATTTTCTCCCTGGAAATTCTTCGTCCCAACAACAAAAAACAACCAACACAAGATTCAGGCTGTAACTCCTGCCCTCCCTAGCACGCTCAGAACTTTTGGTAAGACTTTCACTTTTGATGAAAATAAACATAGATAGTAAAGACTTTTGTGGGTTGGAATTAAAACCACCAGCATGGCAAATCAAGAGCTGATGGCGGGGTGCTGCCCGGCTTTTCCCTTTCCTTTTCAGGGATATTTCCCTGAGCTCTCGCCACGGTGAGGGGCAGGAACACCACGGAGGAGCCGAGCACTATCGCGACATGGGAGTCACGAGAGAGTGACGGGACCCCCACACGGGGCAGCCCCAGGGAAGGGAAGGGAAGGGGAAGGGGAAGTGTCCTCCCCTCAGAGTGAGGAAACCCGGCTGGGGCGGGAACCGCGCCGGGAGGGCGGTACGGCCGCGGAGAGGTGGGATAATGCCAGTAAGTACAAAATAAAGGTACTACGGTATAAAAATAAAGGCTCCGGGTGTAAAATACAGCAGCACAGCCGCGTCTGCGCTGGCCAAGGCCCTCCCGACCTGTTGCCCGGGTTCGGCTCGGCGCGGCGCGGCCCGGCCCCCCCCCGCTCACCGCGCTTGTTTTTGG
The DNA here is from genome assembly GCF_051311805.1 of Agelaius phoeniceus. Lineage (NCBI taxonomy): Eukaryota > Metazoa > Chordata > Aves > Passeriformes > Icteridae > Agelaius > Agelaius phoeniceus. Next base: position 3,595,864 of record NC_135281.1, read on the forward strand.
TGCCGTGCTTGCGGGCGGCCGCCAGCTCCTGCTCGATCTTCTTTTCCAGGAACTCCTGCTTCTTGCTCAGCATCTCCTCCGTGTCGCGGAGCCGCTGGATCGCCTCCTGCGGGGACGGGCCCTTCCCGCCGCCCTTCCCGCCGGCGCCCGTCCCAAACAGCTTCCCCAGGAGCCCCGACATGGCTGCGCGGGGCCGGGCCGAGGCCGTGCAGCTGCGGTGCCCGCTCCCCTCGCTCCGCTCCCCGCACACACCGACCCGAGGCCCGACGCCGCCGCTGCCGCCGCCCGACTCCGCCCGCTCGCCTCGCCCCGCCGCCCCCGCACCGCCTACAACTCCCGGCGTGCCTTGCGCCGCAGCGCCGCGCGCGCCGGCGGGCTCCGCGCGTGGGGGCTGCTGGGAGATTGAGGCGCGGCCGCAGCGAGACGCGGGGCACGCCGGGAAGGCGGTGCCTCCGGAGCAGAACCCGGCAGTGGCGCTGGGGCGTGTTCCGTTACGTGGGTGGTGACGTCACGGAAGGCGTGACGTCACGCTCGGGGCCGGGCCGGAGCGGGGATGGAGCGGGGGCGGCTGCGGCCCCGGCCCGGCCCGGCCCGGCCCTAGGAGCGGCTCCGGCGGGCAGGGGACACACGAGGGCACGGCCCAGGGAGCCGCGGGTGAGGCGCCACAGAGTCACTGTGGAGTTGGAAAAGCCCGGCAAGGTCACTGAGGGGTTAACCTGGGCCTGATCCACACCGTGTCCCCAGCCCAGTGCCACTCCAGGCCTTCCTTGGACACCTCCAGGGACGGGACTCCGAACCTCCCTGGGCAGCCCCTGGCAATGCCTGATGTTAAAAATGAGCTATCAACTATTTTACAACAGTTTCTAACCTATTTTTAACATCTGACAACTTTTTCCATCAATAAATTCTTCATAATATCCAGCCTGACCTTCCCCTGTCCCAGCCTGAGGCTGTTCCCTCTCCTCCTGTTCCCTGGGAACACAGCTCGACTGTCCCCTGGCTGTCCCCTCCTGGCAGGAGTTGTGCAGAGCCACAAGGTCCCCCCTGATCCTCCTTTGCTCAGGCTGAGCCCCTTTCCAGCTGCTCCTGGTGTCCCTTCCCTGGACATGCCTGAAGTGCCCAAGAAGTGCCCAGGGGAGCCTGGCCACGAGCAGAGCCCCATGTCAGTGCCAATCCTCCTCCAGCACCCATCCCCACAGCCAGGGTGACTCCCCTCTAGGTACCCCTCAAGCCTGCTCCAGTGCTGAGATATTTATTCTTTCAAACCTCCTTTTCTGGTGTGCCAACTATACAGAGGCAAGTGTTTAAATGCACAATTACCAGCAGGGATGTTTAGTGGGTGGTGACTCACTGTCACTTCCTGGACACTTGAGGCACATGCTCTGAGCTGTGGGGGCAGCACGGGCATCAGTCCATGATGTAATCCATAATTTCACAGGACATTGGACATCATTCCGTGATGGAATTCATAATTTCACAGTACCTACAGACAAAATCCCATAAGGAAATCGAGTCCTGAGTCCCTCAGCCTGCTGACAACTGGATACTTTCCACTTCTCTTTCTTTGTGCTTGGCCTCAATCATCTGTAAAATGATAATCCCCCCTCTATCTCCAGTCACAGCAGGGTTGTGACAACAGATCACTGATAACAGACTTAGGCAATAATAATGTTTGTCATTGGAAATCACCCAGGAAAATTAATCACTGCTTTGGAGCAGGACTGGGGTATCACACACCACATGAAAAACAGGAAAAATGACCCAAACAAATGCTGGTTGGGTAAGAGAGCTTTTTTGTGCCCTGAATAAGAGGGAAAAGCAGTGCTTTGGGAAACACAAAGAATGTCCCACGTAGCAGGTGCCAGTTGAGCAACAGAGCCCTGTAAGGGTTCCTGCCCTGTTCACCTCCCTGACACTGCAGGTGGGTGGGAAAGGCAAATCACACAAAAAATCACTGAGGCTGATGGAAACACTGCCAGGGCAAGAGAGCTCCAGCTGATAGCACAGGAGGCTGAGGAGAACAGGGGAGGGATGGCTTTTACATACCTTGCTTCCTCCCACACAAGTGTCACTGCTGTCACCTTTGCTCTGATCCACTTCTCCCCAGGCATGGCTCTGGTGCTGGGGTTCTCCTGGGAACTTCCAGAAAATGCCAAGATGCTTCTAGAGCTGGGTTTGTAAAGAAAATAGCAGCGCCTAGGTGTGGAAACCCAGGGCACTGGGAATATTTCTGTGTCTGCTCTGGGGTGCCCTGACCCCCAGGGCAGCACTGACTTTGACCCTCATCCATGGAGAAAGTTTCCTAAACTCCAGAATAGACTGGAAGCCACAAAAGTGTGAAATAGATTGTAGAGAGCAGTGTAGGTGCATCACTTGGTGAGAAATTGAGGGTTTGGGATTTTTAGTGTGCTGTGGATGGAAGCAAGATGGAGGGCACAGGGTGTCATCCTGGGCTTCTTCTTCCTTCTTCTTCATGGGTTTGGGTGGCATTTTGTAATTGGGCAGAAAAGTCCCATTGCAGTTCTTTGGGATCAGTTATTGGGTTAAAAGGGAAAATAATCCAGGTGTCAGTTCTTAATTGGATAGTTTAGTCTTAAAAGACCTTGCAACAAGAGATTGTTGGCCATTTTGTGCCTTCTAATGAAAAGCTGCTGAACTCACAGTGGTGAGACTGTTTTACTGGTAAGAAATAATAAACACCTGAGTCCCAACATGAATTACTGCCTCAAGTGCCTTCAATCCAGACCCAGAGAAACCCACACCCAGGACACAGGGAGAAAACCAGTGCCCTGAGCACCTCTGATCCACCCAGCCAGTGGGCAGGGCTGTGCCAGGGAAACAGAGGGAATTTGGGCAGAAATCTTCCCTGCAGCAAATGGAAGAGCCTGTAGACATCTGAGTTTGCAGGAGCTGAGGCAGCTGGACAAGAGCAGGGCAGGGAGAACAATCACTCCAAGGTTTACTCCCAGAGGACAATCATTTTGTCCAGGATAAAACTTGTTGTGGTTCAACACCACCCCATGTGCAAACACCTATCAAACACCCAGGGTGGCATCTCTGAGCCCTGGTGTGCCACAGGTGTCCCACAGTCATGTCAGGGGAAGTCCCCAGCCTTGTATTCCTCAGCAGTCACACTCAGCTGGGTGGCTCTGCCCCCATTCCCAGTGTGGCCAGCTGGGTTCCAGCATCCCACTGAGCTGGGGGAAAGCAGCATTTGGGAAGGGCAGGCCAGGTCTCCAGACAGATCCTTCCCCTGAAGCCAGTGCACCCTGTGGCAGTGCAAAAGCAGAGGCACTTTCCAACACTTCCATTGCCCTGCCAATGGAATTTTCAGTTTCTGGGTTTGCTGCTCCCATGCTGGCTTTGGGACTCCTGCTTAGGAAATCAGAGAAGCCAAGAGGACAACAAATGTCCCAGTGACACCAGCCCAGACAGGGCTTCTGAGCTGGAGGAGCTGCACCCACACACAGCACCCCAAAATAGACCTGAGTGCATAGGACACATTATAATGACACCGACAGCGTGGGACAGAGGGCAGGGAAATAGGACAAGTAAATTTAGCCAACTGTTTCCTGATCCTGTTCCCCTTCTGGGAGAGCAGGGTAAAACAAACACTGTGGGTAAACAAACTGCCCTTCAAAGCAGACAGGAGCTTTCACAGAAGCACAGGCACACCTAAGGAGGAAGGACCACCTGGATGTCCCCAGCCCAGTCAGCTCATGCCAAGCATATCCACCCAGGGCAGGACAACCTGTGCAAATTGGTAATGAGGTCTCAGGACCTCTCTGCAGCCTCCTTCCTTATACTGAGTCAGATGATGGAATCAAGGAGTGGTTTGGGTTGGAAGGGACCCCAAAAATCATCTCATTCCACCCCTGCCATGGCAGGGACACCTTCCACTGTCCCAGGCTGCTCCCAGCCCTGTCCAGCCTGGCCTTGGGCACTGCCAGGGATCCAGGGGCAGCCCCAGCTGCTCTGGGCACCCTGTGCCAGGGCCTCAGCACCCTCACAGGGAACAATTTCTTCCTAATACCACATTTAAATCTTCCATCAGCTTGAGGCCATTCCCCCTTGTCCTGTCACTCCAGGCCCTCGTGAAAAGTCCCTCTCCCCTTTAAGTTCTGGAAGTTGCCATGTTTCAACACATCCCTGTCACCTCTCTTCCCATCCCTGTGCACCCCTGCAGCCTGGCTCCACCTTTTCCACCCCCTTCTATGAGGCAGGGGCAAGACTTCTCCTTAGCCCCATGTAAATCCTCAATAACCCTTTCTCCCAGCCTCCCCTGGAAGCCCTGAGCTCCATTTCCTCCCACCCACCAACAAGAGGTGCACAAACAGCATCAAAAAAGTGAAATGAGCAGAAAGTAAGTCAGGAAGTGAGTGAGCAAAGTGATCTGATGGCAGACCCATGCAGACTGTCAGTGTGTGACAGTGTCCCAGGAGTGACAGTGTAAGCCATCATTACACAGAGCAGACAGGGAGCACAGTGTACACTCCTCTGCAAGCTGCTGGTTTCAAGATTTTAAGAATTAAATAAGGAGACAAGAACACCTTGAGGTCAAAAAATGGCTTGGATCAGACCAGTCAGACCAGTAATGCTGGGCTGACTGCTGCAGTGGCCAGAACAGCCACAGAGTCCCAGACACAGCCAGGATTTCCATAGCCAGGACTGACTGAACCCTGCCAGGATTTCCATAGCTAGAACTGACTGAACCCTGCCAGGATTTCCATAGCCAGGACTGCCTGAACCCTGCCAGGATTTCCAGACCCAGGACTGATTGAACCCTGCCAGGATTTCCATAGCCAGGACTGACTGAACCCTGCCAGGATTTCCATAGCCAGGACTGCCTGAACCCTGCCAGGATTTCCAGACCCAGGACTGATTGAACCCTGCCAGGATTTCCATAGCTAGAACTGACTGATCCCTGCCAGGATCTCCATAGCCAGGACTGCCTGAACCCTGCCAGGATTTCCATAGCTAGAACTGACTGAACCCTGCCAGGATTTCCATAGCCAGGACTGACTGAACCCTGACAGGATTTCCATAGCCAGGACTGACTGAACCCTGACAGGATTTCCATAGCCAGGACTGCCTGAACCCTGCCAGGATCTCCATAGCCAGGACTGCCTGAACCCTGCCAGGATTTCCAGACCCAGGACTGATTGAACCCTGCCAGGATTTCCATAGCTAGAACTGACTGAACCCTGCCAGGATTTCCATAGCCAGGACTGCCTGAACCCTGCCAGGATTTCCATAGCCAGGACTGCCTGAACCCTGCCAGGATTTCCATAGCCAAGACTGATTGAACCCTGCCAGGATTTCCATAGCTAGAACTGACTGAACCCTGCCAGGATTTCCATAGCCAGACTGCCTGAACCCTGCCAGGATTTCCATAGCTAGAACTGACTGAACCCTGCCAGGATTTCCAGACTGACTGAATTCTGGATAACCAGGCTGGGGATGCAGCACTTTGCAGCCACAGACACCTCAGCAGCTCATCACACAAACTCACCTGGGAAAGCTCAGCTTGGCTTGCCCTCCCCTTGGAGCAGGGAGAAAGCGTGGGAGAGCAGAGCATGGGGACACAAATCCCAGCAGGCAGCAGGGATGAGCAGGTCTGGGTGCAGATCCTTCCCCTGAAGCCAGTGCATCCTGTGGCAGTGCAAAAGCAGAGGCTGAGGGCAGGACAGGGACAAGGAGCCTGGCAGGGCACTGGAGCAGGCAGCAGCACCCCTGCCCCTGTGGCTCCAGACCCACCCCTGCACAATGGGAATTTTCAGTTTCTGGCTTTGGGACTCCTGATTAGGAAATCAGAGAAGCCAAGAGGACAACAAATGTCCCAGATGTGACACCAGATTTCCTTGCTGCTGAACCACACCAGCTCCCCACTGAAACTGCTGACAAGCACTGAGCTGAGGGAATGTAGAGGCTGGGAAGCAGCTGCCAGAGCTTCTCTGCAGCACCTGGCCCAGAGCTGACACTGGAACATTGGCTCCTGGAGGCATCACAAGTCCAGGTCACCTCTCCCAGCCCTTGGTGAATAGAGGGGTCACATTGAACTGTTCCCAGGGATTGACTCATTGATGTTAAAGGCACTCAGAAATCCCTGGATCTGGGGAAAAACCATGAGCAAACACTGTGGAGAGAACAGTACCCAGGTTCCCACACACACACACACACACACACACAGGTTCCCACACACTGACTGCACAGGTGAGGTCCAGGCTGTTTATAACTTGTAGTACAGACACGGTGATCTTTCTACTGAGACAGACAGAGAGAAGATACCAGACAGAAGTCTATTGGGATAATTGTGAACAGTGTTCCCAAAGGATCTCAGGATGAACTTGCTTCCACTAGGAAGGATGTTTGCTCTCAGAAGGGCCACCCAAATACTGGGCAATACAGTTTTTAGGCCAGAAAAACCACAGATGGGACAGGCTGTGATTTGCAAAGCCACCTGATTTCAGCAGCTCTGTTTGTTGCAAGTCTGCATGGTCCTTCTTCTTCCCTGATTCAGGGATCTTTGTCTTTCTTGCCCTAAGCTGACCCGTGGTACAGAGGGACAAGAAATAAGGGAGCCACCCTCTCCAGTGCCTTGTAGGCATCAGTGGCCTCCAAGCAGTCCTCTGCCCAAGGATGGGAAGAACCAGTGGAGATGGAAGCCATTCCCTCCCATATCCATCTACCTCCCCAGAAGAGCTTTGGTCTTTTCCACAGGGATAAACTTGAGCACCAAGTGGGACAGTGCCAGCAGCAGCCCCCAGCCACACAGTGGCTCTGGGCATTGTCACTCAGAGGTCTGGATGTACACAGGCACAGCCAGCATGGTGCAGGGCCCATCCGAGGCTGTCTGCAGCTCTGCCAGGGCCAGGTTGGAGCCCATGCTGTTGGGCTGCCCTGGAACTAGCTCAGGGTCCGCAGCTCCTGACCCACCAACCACGATGGACAGGACAGCGTCTGACTCCTGGAAGGGCTCCTTGGTGGGGCCCCCCTCGGGGGAGCTGTCCCCGGCAGCGCCGTCCTTGAGCTCGGGCAGCCCCAGCGGCAGCCCCGCCTTGCGGCCCCGCGCCGCCCGCTTCTTCTGGGCCTTCCTGAGCTGCAGCTCCTTGTCCTTGGGCGAGCCCAGGCGGCACTTGTGCTCCCTCATGTACTTGTGGCGGGTGAAGCCCTTGCTGCACGTGGGACAGCGGTATTTGTAGTTGCCGGTGTGCGAGCGCTGGTGCTCCACCATGTGGGCGCGGCGGCTGAAGGACTTGTTACAGTACTGGCACTTGTGGATCTTCATCCCTGCACACAGAGGGAGTCGAGTTACAGCCAGCCATGCCCCAGGGAGAGCAGGACAGCTCTGGGTGCCACACAGGCTGTGCCACACACAGTAAATAAAGTTCGGTGGCTACAGCTTCAATGTCTGTGTTTAACCATAACCACTCGTGACTTTGTAAAGTCGAAACATGTCCTGAGCTGGGAGGGACCCCCAGGGTCACCCAGGGCAGCCCCAGCCCTGCCCAGACCCCCCAACAGCCCCACCCTGGGCATCCCTGGCAGCTCCTGCAGCTCTGGCAGCCTCGGGGCCGTGCCCATTCCCTGGGGAGCCTGGGCAGTGCCAGCACCCTCTGGGGAAGAGCCTTTCCCTGATGTCCAACCTAAACCCCTCTGACATAGCTCCAGCCATTCCCTGGGTCCTGTCACTGTCACAGAGGGCAGTGCCTGTCCCTTCATTGTCCCTCAGGAGGAAGCTGCAGTCTGCAAATAAAAATTCTTGCCTCAAGTAAGAGCATTAAAATATCACCAGAAAAACATGTCAAGTTAATTGTGATGAAAATGCAAAACAATCTTGAAGTACTGTTTTTTCCAAGTGCATTTAGTAAATAAAGAAATTTTCACTTTTTTCCCCCTCCAAAATATGGGAATGTACAGTCTGAAAGAACCCATGACTGCACTATCAGCCCATCCCATCTGATCCCACTCTGCAGGGCCTTGGGCACAAGGAAAGATGTCCAGTTTTACCCTAGGAGATCAAAGTCTGATTGTTCCCTTGGGGCCTAGGAATAATTATTTGTCTTTATAAGAATTGGGAGCATCATTTTTAGAACACAAGAAGGCAATCAAATCCCATGAGATTTTCTTTTGCATGTGAGATGGGACTGGGGAGGAGTGGACAGAGCACTCTGAATGTTCACTTGACAGCAAGCAGACCAAATAATGCAGCTCAGCTCCTGAGTCTCATCTGCAGGTCCTGCCTACAGATTATATTGTCTTAGAAACCAGCCCAAAGTTTAGACATAATCCTGAATAGACACTCACTTAAACAGGCCTGCAGCAAAACAAAGAGAAAAAATCTAAATGATTCAAATGATTTCTCAGACTTAGTCCTTTTGTCACATGCTCCTACAGCACCACAGGGAATCCCAGTGACTGCATTCCCATCACTCACCTGAATGGGACAGAATGTGAGCCTTCAGCTTGTCAGGCCTGTTGAATTCTTTATTGCAGCCTGTGTGGCTTCTGCAACAACAACAAATGCTGGTGAGGTGTGGGAACCAGCTGAGGAGCAATGTACAGACAGACCCCACATCATAAGGACATCCATGACCCCTCTCCTCAGCAGCACCTAGATGTTCCTCTTGGTGCAGCCTCAGCAGGAGTTCCACTATCTCAGCCTTTCTGGGGAGGAGCAAGGACTAAACAGGCTGCCACAGGGACATGTGGCTTTTCCTAAACTACACATGGTCTGTGTCTCACTATGAATGCTCTAAAATGCAGCAGGTTCAAGATCCCAGGTGGAGATAGAAGCATTTTGGAAGGAGGCATGAGGTTGGTTGGAGCAGGGAGAAGCCAGTCAGCCTTGGCTCTCATAAAGTCCATGGATTTGGGACTGCACCTGCCAAAACTCGGCTCCTCTGGCTTGGACATTAGGTCCTAGGTTGTCACATGCTCTTGGATGTGACAAAATCATGTCACATGATTTTGTGACAGTGAGTGAGAGCTCATCATCCAGGGAATCTCTGTGGTCAAATAATGCTCCTTCTCTCTCTAGTGCCCCCCCCCCCCCAAGCCTCCCATGAAGGTAGCAGTTATTTTACAGAGCTGATAAAGCAATAAAATGTGGCCCTACAGGAAGTCAGTGACAAAGAATTGAGACTCTTGGGTTCCCAGTTAACAGCACACAACATTCCAACCTCCCCAGGCAGCCTGGGAGGTGCCACAGTGTCCCCTAGGACACATGCAGGACACATTCCCCCCTCCCAACCCCAGTCAGACACGCTACATACGAGAAGGGACATTTGTATTTCTTGAAGGGCTCGTGGATGAGCATGTGGCGCTTGAGCTTGTCCTTGCGATTGAACGCTGCCTCACACACCGAGCACTTGAAGGGCTTCTCACCTGGGGAGGAACAGAGCAGGCCTCAGGGACACTGCAGCCACACAGGCTGCTCTGGCCAGGGACAGGCCAGCTGTGCCACACTAGAAACTTCCCTGCCCTATGGGTAAATCACACAGAATTTGGTTGGAAAAGACCTTTGGGATAGAGTCCAACTTATAATCTATAACACCACCTTGTCAACTAGACCATGGCACTGAGTGCCACATCCAGGCTTTTCTCAAATACCTCCAGGGATGGCGACTCCACCACTTCCCTGAGTAGCCCATTCCAGTGCTCCATCACCCTTTCTGTGAAATTCTTCCAATGTCCAGCCTAAACTTCCAGCCTAAACTTCCCCTGGTCAAGCTGGCACAATTTTATGCTGTGTCCTCCTGTCCTGTTGCTGGTTGCCTGGGAGAAGAGACCAACCCCTACCTGGCTACACCCTTCTGTCAGGGAGGTGTAGACAGTGATAAGGTCTCCCCTGAGCCTCCTTTTCTCCAGGCCAAACAACCCAAACTCCCTCAGCTGCTTCTCAATAAAATAACAAATGGATGAGCACAATCTGTGCTGCACACTGCTCCTGCTCTCCAGGGCCAGACTCCTTAGCTCTGCCAGCACAGCAAGTGGGAAAGCCCCCTGTGTTCCCCATTTCTAACGAGTGCAGTGCTGAACCAAACCCACTGATCTGATACCACATTACAACAAACAACTCTGTCACTCCTGCTGCCAGGGCACAGGGCAGCCAGGGCTGTGGCACAGAGTGAGGAGCACTGGCAGCAGGGCAGGCGTACCCGAGTGGATGTGGGCGTGCAGCTTGAGGTAGTGCTCCCGCCGGAAGAACTTCTTACAGATCTGGCACTTGAACTTGCTGCCCCCGCCGTGCGTGGGGATGTGGCGGCGCAGGTACCGCTCACAGGGGAACACCTGCAACACACACACACACAGAGGGATCAGGGGACAGCTGGAACACACACACACACAGATCAGGGAACACCTGGAACACACACACACACACACAGAGATCAGGGGACAGCTGGAACACACACACACACACACAGATCAGGGGACAGCTGGAACACACACACACACACAGAGAGATCAGGGGACAGCTGGAACACACACACAGAGAGAGATCAGGGGACAGCTGGAACACACAAACACAGAGCTCAGGGAACACCTGGAACACACACACACCCCTGCAACACATAAACACAGAGCTCAGGGAACTCCTGGAACACACACACCTGGAGCACACACACCCAGAGCTCAGGGGGACACCTGCAACACACACCTGGAACACACAAACACACAGCTCAGAGCCAGCACCACACACAGGACACCGCAGAGCTGGCACAGGGGGTGTAGCCAGGATAAAACACGTAAAAATCATGGAATGGTTTGGGTTGGAAGGGATCTTAAAGATCAACCAGTCCTGCTGCTGTAAGCAGGGACACCTTCCACTATCTCAGGCTGCTCCAAGCCCTGGCCAGCCTGGCCTTGGACACTGCCAGGGCTGGGGCAGCCACAGCTTCTCTGGGCAACCTGAGCAAGAAGCTCAGTCACTGCTTTCCCAGGAAGGATGCACTGTGAAAACATTCAGGACTGTATAATGAAGGTAGAGATAGGGCTTTAAAAATAAGCCAACAAAAATTCAAAACAGAAAAAGCGCCAAAAATTTCTTAAGAAACCCAGAAGCTGAAAGCTTGCTGTCAATTATGTAACACTGTGCTGAGCACCAGCACCTCAGAGGGATGCCCAGTCTGCCCCCAAAGCCAGCAGCAGGGTGGGCTGGGCAAGGATCCCCAGCAATTCCTACCTTCCCCACAGAGTTAACTTCACTTTCTGCTTCATCATCATCTGTTATCCAAGCTCCTACTCATGGAGCTGAGGGTTCCTGTCCCCCTCAGAGCCCTTGCCAGGTGTCCAGGCCTGGCTCAGCAAGCCATGCTGACCATCCATGGTCAGCACTCACCTTCTGGCAGTGAGGGCAGGGGAAGTTGTGCGTTGCTGTCTGCAGATGGTGCTCCAGGGCTTCTGGGGTGGAGTATTTATTGACACACTTCACACACCTGCATGTGGAGAGAAAGGACAGAGCCTGTGAGCAAGGCTACTGCAGCAAACCCCACACCACAGGCACACCTGCCCAGCCCAGCCACCTTCCAGGGTGATCTTTGACAGGACTGATACAGAAAATAACCACTCAGGTGCTCTAAAACCTCAGCAACCCACATGCCAGTTCACACTCACACTTAGCAGCCTTCAGAGAGGGAGATGCTGGAAAAGTGGGTGGAGAAGCCTTTAAATGCTAGTGCACTTGCCACAGGCTGCCATGGGAGCAGCCAGACTTGAGCACATATTCCACACTGCTTCCTTAGGGAGACAAGCCTTAGGTAAGGACTTCACTTTCCTTCAAACACATCCTTCCATCTTCACTGCTTGAAGGCATCAGCCCCCAGAGAAGGAGCTGAGAGTGGGCACACAGCATGGCAGGGTCACACATGCTGGCAGTGCTTCTGCCAGAGGGCTCTGCCAAAGCTGGCTGACAGCAGGCACTGGGACAGGCACCACCAGCAGTGAGGACAGGAGCACTCACACCCTGCTCCTGCTGGGAAACCCCTTCTCCCTAGGACAGACTAAAACCTCCTCAAGCTCAAGCAGGGCTCTGATCTCAGGGATCTCCACACAGAGATCAGGGAACACCTGGAACACACAAAGCAGTAGAACAAAGCTCTGTAGTGCAAGGATAACTAGAAACCATGGTCTAGGCAAGAATTAGCAGATATTTATTCCATGAAGCTCCCAAGTGACTCCATTGTCTCCTGGGCTTCCTACTCCCCCTGAACATTTCCATGGGCATTCCAAAAGCTATGTGGAGCTCTTTGTGGAACTCCTCACACCTCCCCTCCACAGGAGTAGAAAAGCTTTCCAAGGAACAGACCCTTTGGCAGCAAAGGGATAGGAAACTTTTTTCTGAGCACAGCTTCTACAACTGTTCCAGAGTGCAAGGCAAGCTGTGTTCTCTTTGCCATCTGTATGGCAGTTCTCTTCTGGTCAGTGGGCAGTTTTCCTTATCTCTTCCACACCCACTCCTCCCTCAGGGGGACACCTGCTGATAACAGCTATGGAATGTCCCTGCATGGCTGATAAGAACTACAGCATCCCATTGGCAGATGGGAGCCCAGAGGGAGGAGCCAAGCATTCCTACCTGGATAGAATCTGGAGCTTCTGGAACACCAGCACGGCTTCTGCACTGGATTCCCCAGAGGAGCAGCAGCTGCCTCTTGCCCTGGATCTTCAGAGGCAGAGACTGCACCTTTCTCCAGGATCCCTGCTCCAGCAGAACCAGCCCTGACACTGCAGGAGGGCTGAGCCACAATTCCAATGGGACTGTGCCAACAGCCTGACCCACAGGGTGTCAGGCTGGGTTCTGACTCTGGCAGTGCTGTTTTGGTTTATTGCATTGTTTATTTTATCCTTTTATTTTCTTCCCTAGTAAAGAACTGTTATTTCCTGCTCCTATATTTTTTGCCTGAGAGCCCCTTAATTTAAAATTTATAGCAATTCAGAGGGGTGGGGAGGGTTTATACTCTCCATTTCAGGGGAGGCTCCTGCCTTCCTTAGCAGACACCTGGCTTTCCAAACCAAGACAACAACCCACAATCCCTTTGCTGCAGGTGAAGAATCAAGGAAAGGCTGGGAAGGGCTTCCCTGGCTCTCTGACCCAGCCCAGGACAGGTTCAGCTGTGTGTATTTGTCCTGGTTTAGGGTCCTGGTTCCCTGGGAACTTTGCTGCCTCAGTCAGCAAAAACCAACTAAATGCAAAGGAAAGCTCTCTCTCACTGTCCACAGAAAACACTGTCCAGGAGAAGGATTGTGGAGGAGTGAGTGCAGCTTCTGAAAACAAACTGTGCACTACTTGTCTCCCCCCTCCTTGGCTCTCAGAACCAGTCTTAAAGGTGCAAAACTTATTTCTGGGCTAAACAGATGAATGGGGATACAATTCAGTATCATAAAGTCACCCCAGGACACCATCTCACTCTTGACTGGTGATAAGAGGAGTTGCAGTGACAGGATCTTCCCATATAACCAATCCCAGCTTTTCACTGTCATTCAAAGAGACTCCCTGTAGCCATGATATTTTCTGAAAAATCCCTTTGCCAGGATTTTTCTCCTGAGAAGCTGAGAAGCCTCAGAGGAAAAGAAAACCAATAATTATCTGCTGCTGTGGAATGCAACAGGTGCATCTGTGATTGGTCTCATGTGTTTGTTTCTAATTAATGGCCAATCACAGTCCAGCTGTCTCAGAATCTCTGGTCAGTCACAAGATTTTATTATCATTCCATTCCACTTCTTTCCTTGCTAACCTTCTTATGAAATCCTTTCTTCTATTCTTTTAGTATGGTTTTAATATAATATATATCATAAAATAATAAATCAGCCTTCTGGAACATGGAGTCAAGATTCTCATCTCTTCCCTGGTCCTGGGACCCCTGTGAACACCACCACAACTCCCTGCATTCAAAGTGCTTGGCCTTTGCAGTCTGATGGAGGGAACCCCCCATGTGCCACCTGGGTGTCCAAAACCACCAGGGCCACTGGACACAGGGCCCCCTGTCCCCTCTAAGGTCCCACCAAGCATGCTCTGCACCCACTCACTCCTACAAGCCTTGTGAGCAGCGATTGTACTGTACTTGTACACGGCCATGTCCTTCTTGGGGCTGTGCTGGGGCAGCAGGCTGTGTGAGTACTGGTGCACGCCCAGCTCGTACAGCGAGGGGAAGTCCTTGCTGCACAGGTGGCAGCGGTAACTCAGCTCCTCCTGGTGGCTCTTGATGTGCTCAAGGAAGGACTCCAGCTTCTGGAAGGTCTGGGCACAGGTCTTCACCACACATTTGTACACCTGGGGGAAGGGAGAGCAACTGGAGAGGCTCACCATGGAAACAGGCAGGGAAAGCCCTCTGCCAACAGGCAGAACTGCCTTCCTTTCTGGGAAGAAGCACACACTGTCAGGGCACACCCCTGAGAAAGCAGGGTGGGACATAAGGGTGTTGATGTGAGGGCCTGAAACCACTTGAGTGGGTGGGACCACAACACCCCAAAGTGATTGTCCCAGGACCCAAGAGCTGCCACTTACACTGAAAATTTTGGACTTTACAGAATCACAAAGGTTGGAAAAGACCCCCAAGGTCAGCGAGTCCAATCTTTGACAGAACACCACCTTGTTAACTAAACTACAGCACCAAGTGCAGTCAGTTACTGAACACTTCCAGGGAGAATGACTGCACCAGCTCCCTGGACAGCCCAGTCCAATGCCTGACAACCCTCTCAGTAAAGCAATTCCTCCTGATGTCCAACCTGAACCTCCCCTGGCACAGCTTGAGGCTGTTTCCTCTTGTCCTGTCCCTTGTGGGAACTGAGCCTGACTCCCCTCAAGAATTGTGGAGAATGAGAAGGTCCCCTCTGAGCCTCCCCAGCTCCCTCAGCCCCTCTCCTCTGCCTTACTCTCTAGAACCCTTCCTCCACTCCACTGCCCTTCTGTGGGTAGGCTCCAGCACCTCCATGTCTTTCTGGAAGTGAAGGGCCCAGAACTGGACACTCTTCACTTCTTTGTTTCCCCTCTAGCCACCCAAACCTGCTTGGCTGAATTTCTCACTCAGTTTTCAAAGGAGTTTCCAAAGCCACCCAGCTACAACCCTGAGAGCTGAGCTGCATGTGAAGAACTGGCAGCTCTGCAGAGCAAAAGGCTCAGGTCAGACCCTGGTAATGGGTGCATTATATGGAGCCAATCCCAATATGCCACCCAGCCAGGCACCCTCAGTCCCTACCTGCTCATTCTTGTGCTGTGTCATGTGTGACTTGAGCTGGAAGTAGGTGTTGAACTTGCTGGGGCAGAACTGGCACTGGTAGGAGCTGTCAATGAGGACAACCTGCTTGGCCTCCAGCTTGGCTGCCTCGCTCTCCTCCAAGGGGCTCAGCTCCTGGGCCGGGGGCACCGCGTTCCTGGGGGGCAAACCTGGAGAGGGAGAGTCCCAGCCTGCCATGAGACAGCTCTGCAAGCTGCTCTGCAAGCCCTGTGCTGCCAGCACACACCAGGCCAGGCCCTCCTCCCCTTCAAAGACAGCCTTTTCAGATCACATGAGTCTCACTAACAGGGTTGTTGAAAATTGGTTGACAGATTATTAAGGGCTCTGACCACTCCATCTTCCCCTCCCTAGCCCATTATCTTTTTCCAGGGATATAACTGTGCTCTGTGGAGCAGTCAGAACAGGCCTCCTGTCACAGACATGTTTTATGAAAAATCCTTTCCTTAGGATTTTTTCTCCTGAGAAGCCAAGAGGCCTCAAAAACAAAATGTAAACAATAATTATCTGCTGCTGTGGAATGCATCAGGTAGATCTGTAATTAGTCTCATGTAGTTGTTTCTAATTAGTGGCCAATCACAATCCAGCTGTCTCAGACTGTCTCAGTCAATCACAAACCTTTGTTATCATTCCTTTTCTATTCTTAGCCAGCCTTCTGATGAAATCCTTTCTTCTATTCTTTTAGTATAGTTTTAATATAATATATATCATAAAATAATAAATCAAACCTTCTAAAACATAGAGTCAACATTCTTGTCTCTTCCCTCATCCTAGAACCCCTGTGAACACCACCACAGCCTCCACCAGTGAACCAGAACCAGATCTACTCCCACCAGTGGCAGGAGACAGGAGGTAAGATCCAGCCAGTGGTTCACAGTCCATGATGCACACAAACAGAGCTCCAGTTGTTCCTTATCCTAGACATGACATTGCCACTGCATCCCCTCCCCTACCAGGTCTGAGGCCACCACCAGAAGGGGCATCCAGACACCAGCAAGGAGCTCTCCTCTGCCTCAGGTATTTACAGGAGGGCAGATCCAGCCTGGCACGACCTGCACAGTGCAAAGCCAGAGCACTGGGCTATCCTAAACCAGCAGCTGTGTGTCCCCTGGGCCAGAGCTGCCAGGTGTGGCTTGTGCACTGCCAAAGCTGTACTGCCAGGGAGTGAGAAGGGGAAGACACCTGGCCCTGTTTGTGCACATGCTGGGACAGAGTTTGGAGCCACTGTCCCCACCAGCACCTGCACCCACCACAGGGGTGTGAAATGAGCTGGAGCTCAGGAAATGCCACTGTTAGTGTGAGATGCTAAACACTACCAAGGAATGCAGACAGCACACACAGCTCCCCTCCCTCCCTGTGTGGAGGGGCAGAGACCTGCAGCCTCCTCACACCAGTGCTGTGCCCCACACACACCATGGCCAGGCACCACACCTGTGTTCTCCTCGTCCTCAGGCTGGCTGGGGTTCAGGGCCATGACCTGCACAGTGATGGAGTTGCGGGAGATGGTGCAGCCCAGGCCTGGAGGCCACACCTTATGGGTCTGCATGTGCTTCTTCACGTTGGACTTCTGGGCAAAGGCACGGCCACACACAATGCACTGGAAGGGCTTCTCACCTGTGTGACTGAAGGAAAGGCACCAGGTCAGCAGTGGTGGAGGCAGGAGACAGCCCTGCCTGTGGGGGACAAGGACAGTGCTGGGCTGATCACACCTGGACACACCAAACAAGGCTTTGAGACCTGATTCACCAGAGGAGGTGCATTGGGAGAGGCCTGGGGAAATGAGGCTGGTGCACAGATAAAACACCTGTGGTCTGGGAATGACAGGGGATCAAAGGAAGAAGCAGGAGAGGAAAACAGCTCTGCAGCAACATCAGGGTACCTGCACAGACCTTGGGGACCTCATCATTTTCTCAAGGTTACAAGCCTTTCCTTCCCTGTCACCCTTCTCTCTCCTGCACACATCTTTTCTAGTTTGAAGCCCCCAGATCTGCATGAATGTGCTCTCCTTTGTCCATAGCAAAAAGGTCTTTCTACTCTGCCCTTCTGCTTCAAGAAAAAGCAAGAGTCCAGGCGGGGAAGAGGTGCAAAAACCACCACTTGTTCCTTCCCATCTGTTCTGAGTCCAGCTGACTCCACTGGGGGAAAGAACTCTGCAGATTTCAGCTTCCTCCTGCTAGGGAAAAGCTCTGTGATTAGAGCTCCCTGTATAGACACTGAGCTTGCCTTACACTTTGCTAACAGCAGCAAACAGGAAAGCTGCAGCTTGCTAGGGAGGGAGAGGAAAGGGAAGGGCAGAGGCAAGCAGTGGGAATGCTGCTACTCCAGTGATCAGGTGGCAAGAGGTTTGGCTGTCAAGCTCTCATCAGCAAGGAAAATAAGCCTCCAGTCCCAGCACATAATCAGCATGAAGATTACATCCACAATACAGCCTTCACTCCAGTCTCCTGGGGTGAGAAGGATGAAGAATCCCTCCCATTGCAGCACAGATTCTGGGACATAACAAACTGGGCTGCACAGACTCCCTCAGCAGAGCTGTGCCCTGCCCCAGGCCAGTGACTCTGCTGTGTGCAGGGCAGGGCACTGTTACCTCCTGATGTGCTGCTGCAGGTCAAAGTTCTTGGTAAAGGCCTTGTCACAGTATGTGCATTTCAGCTTGGGGGACTTGGGTTTGCCTGAAAGGAAGAGCACACACAAGAATGAGATCACGTGGCACAGCCCTGTCCCCACAGCTCACAGGGCCCTCACCTCAAGACATGACTGCTCAAGACCAATAAAGAGCTTATAGGAAGATAAGATCTGCCTGGCCAGACTGGGAAGTGGTTACAGGCACAAACATTCATTAACACAGCCTGAGACAAATCTACACATCCTGAGCAGTGCAGTCTGCTGGGGAGGGCATCCCCTCAGGCAACAACCACTGCCTTACAGGGACCTACAAAGTACTAGCCTTAAAGGTGCTCTGGGCATTGGGAAAAGACACAGCACGAGTGAGAGGAAGGGCCTCAGCTCTGTCTCTGCTATGAACCCCCCAGGTCATCCACCAATTTCATGCAAGGCCTTGTGTTCCCCTTCCAGAGCTGCACAGCCAATGCCACCCCTCAGGGAGCCCATGGCTCAGCAGCCCAGCTGGGACAAGCCCAGTGACCCTCAGGGCAGAGGTTGGAAGGGACTCACCTTCCTGCAGCCCACTCAGGACAAGCCCAGTGACCCTCAGGGCAGGGTTGGAAGGGACTCAGGGACTCACCTTCCTGCAGCCCACTCAGGACAAGCCCAGTGACCCTCAGGGCAGGGTTGGAAGGGACTCAGGGACTCACCTTCCTGCAGCCCACTCTCGTTCTTGCAGCGGCGAGTTTTGGCAGCAGCAGGGGAGTCAAAGGCAACCACAGAGCCTCCTCCTGCACTGCTCAGGGGGGTGGGAGCACTGGTGCTCTTGGCCTTGAACCCCTGCTTCCCAGGGCTGTACACAGGGGGAGAGGGGTACACTGGGCTTTCCACACACTGGCTTGGTACCTGTGAGAGGGCAGTTCATCAGTGGAACAGGTTTGCTACAGAGAATTATACCATGCCCTAACTTCCATCTCCACCCACACCAGGCTGCACTTGGGTTGACTTTTCTTCTGCCAAAGTGGATCAAATTTCTGGTTCCCCAGGCTACCAGTGTCTCTCTAACCAAAACTGACACCCTGCACAGTGTGAAACTCTCCTGCTGAACATCAAAAGCATCCAGAAGTTATTACAGCAGGAACAGGGCAGCAAAGAAACACTCTGAGGGAGCTGTCTTGTGCCCCATGTGTGCCTCATGCCTGGAAGAGTCTCTCATCCCTCTGGAGCAGGTTACCAGAAGGGTCACTGCTGTCCAGTCCTGAACCAGTCCTGAAGCAGGGATCACCAGGTCCTGCTGTCTGTCCTGGCAGGACTGCAGAAAGGAAGGAAGGCACAAGGAAACTCCAGGTGCCAAAGCACAGCTGTTTATGTCAGCATCAAAATTAGGAAAGAACACTTAAGAGACAGAGTGATCAGTCTGGGGTGATAGTTTAAAGGCATTTCTGCTGCCCATCCTGATAAATTAACACAGACCACTATTTATCCAACATCCCCATCCATTCCTGTCCACTGGCACTTCCAGATCAGATTCCAGTTACACAGGTAAGGATGCCACACCTCAGCCACACCCAGCAGCTCCTGTTGTGAAGGGCAGTGCAAATGTAGAGACTGCAAACAGCTGATCCATCAGTAAATCCACACCCTGCCTGTGCCAATCTTTAGCAAAAGCCACCTTGACAAGCTCATTGAGATTTAGACTGGATTCTTCTCTCCACCTAAGCTGAAGTGTGCAGTGTGATGCTCTGTGCTTCTACAGAAGGTGAGGCCCTCACCTCTACTGCCTCTCACTCCCAACATATGCAGGTATCCCTTGGCCAGAAACAAATGTTCAGGTCTCCTAAGTCTGTCCTCTGTCTCTCTTAGCTGTTTCTCCTGTTCTCAGAATCATCATCATCTTACTGATCTCCTTCTGTTTGCTGCTTTCTCCCAGAGAAAATAATTGTTGTCAAATAACCCAGCCCATCTTCCCACACTGTAATTCCACACTCCTCAAGGCCAGATTGGATGAGGCTTGGAGCAATCTGATCCAGTGGGAGGCGTCCATCCCAAAGGCAGGGGATGAGTTTTAAGGTCCTTTCAACCCAAGCCATTGTGTGATTCTCTAAGGACACATCCTTAGGAGCAGCCCTGGCCTTACCTCCATGGGCGGGTACGGCTGCATGCCCAGGCTCTGGATCTCCACGGTGCTGGATGCTGCCATGGGAGCAGGGCCACTGTACACCTCCACCACGCCGCTGCCGCCGCCGGGCTGCCCGGGAGCCGCCAGGCTGGGCGGGGGAGGCGGGGGCTGCGGCGGCGGGGGCGGCGGCGGCGGCGGCGGCTGGGACAGGTAGCCAGCCCCGGCGTGCATACTCAGGCTGCTCTGCAAGCACAGAGACACGGCACGTTGGAAATGCAGCAGCCAGGAGCTGCACACATTCCCCACCCCAATCTGCCTGCGGGAACAGCAGGGATGTCTCAGCACACCACAGCACATCCCCCTGGCAGGTTGGACCACACTGTGCTGTGCTGGAGGCCTGGAATGATCTGCAGGTACACGCTGCCTCCTCCAAACCCAGCCCTCAAGTGCCACTGCTTTTATTGATTTATTTTTAAAGGTTTTAATCCTTCTGGTTACAAGGAATATTTTTAGAGCATGGAGAGTGTGTACAGCCCAGGCAGTCTGGGGAGAGCCCAAAGAAAGCTCCCAGGAGGAGAGGAATCCATGGAGTAAGCTGACAAGGACCCTGGAAGCCAATCATGATATGAGGGCTCAAAAAAGCTGGGGAGACCACATTACAAAGATCTGAGCATCCAGCAACAAACGGGTTTGTGAGCAACACCAAGCTGTGTGCTGCAGTCCAAACACTGGAGGGAAGGAATGGGCATCCAGAGGGATCTGGACAGGCTTGAGAGGTGTGTCTGTGTGAACCTCAGGGACTTCAACCAGACCAAATGCAAAGTGCTGCACCTGGATCAGGGCGATCCCAAGCACAGATGGGGCAGTGAACGGATTGAGGGCAGCCCTGAGGGGAAAGACTTGGGAGTGTTGGTGCATGAGAAGCCAAAAATGACCCAGCTGTGGGCACTGGCAGCCCTGAAAGCCAGCCATGTCCTGGGAGGCATCCTCAGCAGTGTGGGCAGTGTCCCTGGCAGTGGTCAAGGCCAGGCTGGACAGGGCTTGGAGCAACCTGGGACAGTGGAAGGTGCCACTCCCATGGCCAAGGGGCTGGAACTGGGAGAGCTTTACCAGTGACTCCCTGGATCCACACGTGGCCCTTACCTGCACTGGGGGCTGCACTGCTGGCATGGGCTGGTCCAAGGAGGTGAAAGCAGACATGGCTGACATCAGCACCTCATCACTGACCAAGATGTTCCCCTGCACCAGGGTCTGAATCAAAGGTGATGGGGGAACTGTGATGTACGTAGAGATTTGCTGAAAGAAAAGAAAGATACACTGTTAACCAGCAACAGGACAAAACAATACCCAAAAAACAATGACACTGCTTTTTCCTGAGCCTCAGGGTCTCTGCTTTCACTGCCTCTGGTCAGCACTGAGCCACAGTAATTATCTGCAGCTTCCTGCTGAGTCCATGGGAGTTTTTAGCTCCACAAATGTTCTTCAGAAAGGAGGAAAAAAATATCACAGTGGCTCAGAAAGTGGCCACTGGCTGCAAGTCAAATCAGGGGTTATTAAACAAGATCTGCAGGACAAACTGGTCATGGACAAGTTCAGGCCTCTCCTGAGTGCTTGCCCCAGCAAGGGAAGATGGAAAACTCAGGGAGGCTGCTCTGGCTCAGACAGTGAATGTCAGGCTCATCTCTCCAGACTGGACTCAGGTTATAGGAGGGGAGGGAGGCTGTTGAATTTCTTGGCAGTAAATAACCTGTGTTTACAGCCCTGTGAAGAAGCACCATCCACTGGGACTACATTAATTTGCAAAAAAGCAGCTGGTTTGAAAGCACTTTGGAAGCCACAACTGCAGGCACATTACATGTCATGCACCAGGGACTCCCACTGGAGGATTCTCTAGGGAATGAGAATTACTCCAGAGGGGATATTCCCCCAGCACTCATCACACTACATTATGTGGCTTATTGCAAGAGTGAGAGAGAAGGGATGCAGGAACAAAGCTGCTTCACTTCTGCCCACGAGCCAGACCACAGCCCAGGGGACAGCAAGAGCACTGTGAGAGTGCACCCAGGCTTGTGGCCAGGCTCTGACACTGGGGCTGCTCAGTAAAGCCAAGGTCTGGCTGCAGCACAGACAGAACATGAAACCCCTTGTGTCCTGTCCTGAAAAAAGGCTGTCAGACTCTTCTGCTGTGTCACCTCATTGCAGAGGGCCCCACTTTAACCACGAGGTGAAAAGCCAACAAAGGGACAACAGCTGAGCCTCCTAGAAAAGAGCTCAGTCATGAGACAGCAGTGGATCTAAACCCATCACCCCCATGCCCCCCAGCCCCAAATCCCAGCAGCAGAAGCTGTGCCTGAGCACGGTACCTGGCGGGCAGCACTGGGAGCCTGCTGCACCGAGGTGATGGACGGGGTGTACACACTGTTGGTGGCCAGGGACACTGAGGAGAGCGATGGGGCACTGCCCTGGCACTGCTCTCTCTTGTGGGTCATGAAGGCAGGCAGGGAGTTGAACTGCTTCTTACACTTCCCACACAGGAACACGTCTTCATCATCTGCAGTGAGGAAGAGCAGAGCTTCAGGCCTTCTCCTGCATTCCCCAGTGCTCCACCCAGCACTCACTTTTGGATCTCAGCACCTTGAGAACAGCCTTGTCAGGAGAGAGCAGCTGCAAGGGCCAAGCTGTCCCTCCTTCCCTCCCTAAAGCCAGGTGATGTGACTGAGCCCATCTTAGCCCTGCTCCCACACACAAACCCCACTGTCTCCCTGGGACACACTAATCCCACTGTCTGTCTTCTCATCCCAAATACAGGAACAACCAACCTTGCTCCCATAGCACCCTCTGCTTTTAGTCAAAGCAGTTCCTTCCAAAACATCAGCATTATGCTGGCTGAGGCAGATTTTATTATCCAGACTGCACAAAGCACAAGAAGTACCTTGGATAAGGGCACAGAGTCACTGTCAGCTTGTGTCCTAACACCCCTCCACAACACTGCTGGGTTTTGGCACCTATGCCTGACATTAGAAGCAGAAAGAAGACAACCCAGTTACATGTCCCAGCTGAAATCTGCAGCGTTAGCAAACCACACACCATTTGCACTCCATCCAGGCAGACTCACAAGGCTGTTCCCTGCCTAAGTCACAGCCTGAAGTTAATCTTTTTTGGGGACACAGACTGTAACTCCTTGGGGGATAACTCCCCATCCACCCAACACATTCTAGGCCAGCACTGTGAGGGTCCACATGCATGTAAATGACCAGTTTCCATTACCACAGAGATGTTCCAGGACTGGAGCACTTGAGCATCTCTAGAGGAGGAGTGGATATTAAATAAAAAACATGAACAGTAACAGGCACCAGATGTGGGGACAGTGGCTTCTCCCTCCCTTTGTGTCTTTATTGGAAGCTCATGGTCAAGTCTGTTGCCATGACTCTCTCTAAAAACATCACTGCTCGCTTGGGCACTTGTCCCTTCCTCCTGCTCAGTGTGGTCCTGCTGAGGGCTCCCAACACTCACAGCAGTGCCCTACACACCCAGCTGTTGTGCAGCCCTCCTGCCTGACCTCTGTCCCAGTGCCAGCAGGACTCACCCATGGGCTGGATGGCGGCGGAGGAGTTGACAGTGGCAGCAGACGGGTCCGTGACACCTCCTTGCCCATCCAGTAAGGACTGCACAGCCAGCACTGTCTGGTTATCCATCCCTGAAAGGAGACAAAGCATGGGTGGTGAACTGAACACAGCCACACTGGGCTGTCTGGGCACTGGGACACCCTGCAGCTGCTGCTCCCTCCTCCCTGAGCCACTGTCACCTTGTCACCCTCTACCCCACAGCACCAGCTCCCACACAACAGCAACACCTCCACCTGTCTGCAGGAGTCCTTTGGTGCAAAAAGAGAAGGGAAGAAGGGCAGGGAAAGCCAACAGGGGGTTTGGTTTCAGGCACTTGCTGCAGAAAGGAAGGATGTTTATAACCCTGGGTATGAGAGGAGCTGAGAATGTCACAGGAATGTGGGGATGTCACAGGGCAGAAGCCTGGGTGGAACTGCCTGGGGATGCAGCACAGACACCAAGCTCAGGGCACACAAAATCCTTGTGCTCCCCTCCTGCTCTCCCAGCAGCAGTGTCACAAATGCCTCCCTGCTCCCAAGGGCAGCACTCCCAGATCTGATCAGACACAGAGCACACACACCCAGCCTGATTTGTTGTTAGAGTCAGCTTACTTGCTTTGGCACAAACATTTTTCACTACAGCTAAAATGTTTTCCAATATTCCAGATAAATACAGAAGATTGGGACTGCTCATCTAGGGAGACAACCTGGCCAGCAGCATGGGATTGTGGATTAAGCATGACACACTCTATTTAGAAATTGGATGTAAAGACACAAAGGACAACCTGATTTTGGGAGAAAAAGAGCAAAAAGGAGTGATTTTTACCACTCCTTCCTATCACTCTTTTATGACACAGAACTCACAAAGGAAGCAAATGGAACAGCAAGGTTGTATGTTAGATCTTGTGGATTAAGGGAGAGAAGAAAGCTGGGGGGTTCTTAGGTGATTTTTCACTTCCAGATCTTTGCAAAACAAAAGTGCAAAGCTCTGAACTCAGAATGATGTGCCACAGGAAAGGAAAATCAATGGGTTTGATCACTCCTAAGCAGTGAGGTGAGGACTGTGCTGAGATGAGGGGAGGTTGCTCAGCAGACAGCAGCAGGAAAGACAGTGAAACACCACAGCAGACCACAGCATAAGGGATCAGCACAGCAGGAGCATCCACCACCCCAAGTTCCTCTCCCAAAATTCCTCCTGAACAACTGGAATGTTACCTTCCTGGTGGGGAGTACCCATATAAACTACAGCTTTTTAAGATACCCTAAACACTCATTTCTCCTGTATGTCACATTAAGATTCTGTGAACACTTTCTTCATCCTTTCACTGAGGAGATGCTGCAAGCCCTGCCCGTGTCCCTGGGAGAGAGCAGAGCACCATCCTCCAAGGGCACAAGCAGCTGCTGGGAGGCAGCAGATCCCAGTACATCACACACTCCCATCAAATTCCCACCATGCCTATGGGAAGCCTTTCACACAGATCAGAGGCACAGCAAAGCTGCAGGTCCAGTTGAGCAAGCCCTGGCTTGCAGGGAGAGCTGGAGGCAGCCCTGCAGCTCAGCCCCGCTGGCAGAACAGTGCAGGGAGGATTCCTCTCTCCAGCCAAAGCCCTGCTCTAAAATTCACCTCCCTGCACCAAGAACCTCTGGGCAACTGCAAAGGGAGCACTGCAGCCTTAAAGCACACAGTGGCATGGAGCAGCATTTCACCAGCAAAAATAAGCTAGGGGGGAAAATAAGGATCAAAAATTCAGGTGAAGTGTAGTATGGGGATAATTACTACTGCACAAACAGTGCCACTCTTGGTATGCCTGGCACTGGGTTTCCTTCTGGCACAGTCAGATCCTCCAAGGAAAAAAGCCAAACAATTGCCTTGATGCCACGAAGAGGAAGAAGCTTCAGGAGAGGCCAAGATATGAACACAATGATGCAGCAACATTGTCAGTGTTGCACTCAGCCTCTTGATGGAGAGAAATGGCCCAGGACAACAGAAATATTTCTTTGGCAATTCAGAGCCCCTGCACTTCACCCAGTAACTGCACAGCACCACACTTCCAGGGGGAAACCCCTGAGGACATGGCTAGCAAGGCATGGAGCCAAGCTGGCAGTTACTTGGTTACATGGATGCCAGTCACAGCCATGCACACTCCAGGAGAAAGCTCTGCATCGATCCTGCCCTGCCTACAGCCAGCACCAGCCTGCAAGATGCTCTTCAGCCATGGAACTGAAAAACCCCAGCTCCTCTCTCCTGGCAGCAGCAGGAGCTGAGGTGCCCAGAGCCTGACAAAACCAAAGTGATTTGGGGAAGCCAAGATAAAAGCACAGGACTACTGACTGATCTGTCCTTTTTGTCTTCCCTTTCAAATTTCTCTTAGCTAGAGATGAAGCAGGAGTGTCCAGGTGCTAATTTACCCCTGCGATAAAGCCTTTTTTTCTGACAGGAGCACCAGGTGCTTTAGGGACAGGTAAAAATGCACCTGTGCCCTGCAGCACTCTGAGACCAGGCTGCTCTAAGAATGCCAAGTCACCATCGACTTGTAATCCAATCAACAAGACAAAACAAACAAGCTCAGGCACTAAAAGCTGCCAATTGCTGCGGGCTTAAAAAACCCCCACTCTTTTTCAATTTGCTAAAAAGCTTTGCTGTCCTAAATGCTGCAGGGAAACTAACACAATGAGGAGCCGATTGCAGAGAGGAAATAGGGACCTGATTCTACACGAGGGTGCTGGCAAATTCACCAAGTAACCTGACAAAAGAGAGAAAAAAATATTTATTCTCTGCTGGTGTGGTCACAGGTGATACTCAAAGGCACAGGTAACAATCTCCATGTCACACCTTCCAGGCAGTGCTGGCATGTAAAGGAAAATACTCCTGTAATCCAATTTAGGAAATCAATACCTATGAAATAGTTTCTCTCCAAAGAAAGTAGCCCCTAGCCCAATGTCAGACTGCCACAGCTTGGCACCTCATCCTCGGATGGCACCTGGCTGTAACAGTGTCCCAGCACTAAAGTGAGATGGATCTGAGCACAACCTGTTCACCCTCACAACAGGCACTGCCCGGGCTGTGCCAAGAGCACACCCCTCAAAACACACATGCAGGGGCAAGCACCCACCCAGGCACTATCCCAGGGGCTGGCACGGAGCATGGCACAGCAGAGGGACTGGCAGAGTGAGCCCTGGAGCATGGGGAGGATGGGGGACCCCAGCATGCAGGGACACGGGAGGTGCAGGGGCGGTGACAGTGCCCTGGGCACTGCTGGTGCTGCTTCCTGGGCACAGAGACAGGGGTGATGGGAATGCCCTGGTGGGCACAGGAGCAGGGAGGGGGTCAGAGGGCCTGGAGCACCAGGGGCAGGATGGGGATGGAATATCCAGGAGCAGCAGGGACAAGATAGGGATGAAGTGTCCAGGAGCAGCAGGGGCAGGATGGGAATAGAATATCCAGGAGCAGCGGGGACAGGATGGGGATGGAGTGTCCAGGAGCAGCAGGGACTGGATGGGGATGGAGTGTCCAGGAGCAGCAGGGACAGGATGGGGATGGAGTGTCCAGGAGCAGCAGGGACTGGATGGGGATGGAATATCCAGGAGCAGCAGGCACAGGGGCAGGGTGGGGATGAGGCACCCCAGAGCAGCAGGGACAGGGTGGGGATGAGGCGCCCCAGAGCAGCAGGCACAGGGCAAGGAAAGCATAGAATGCCTTGTGCCGTCGGGCACTGGCACAGGGTAGGGATGCGGTGCACCGCGGTGCACAGGCAGGAGGTGGCACAGGGCCGGGGGACCGGAGGTGACAGCGGCGCCGCACGGAGCCGCGGACGGCGTGGCGAGCCCCGGGCAGCGGCGGGGGCTGCAGCCGTGCCTGCGGTGCGGGCAGCGGAGCAGCAGCGCGGGAGACAGCGCGGGGCTCCCGGGAGCGCCACACGCCGCGCCGGGCCGGGCCTCACGGGGCAGCCCCGCGGCGGCCCCGCGACCCGCGCGGCAGCGGCGCTGGACAGGGGGAGCTCGGAGGAGCGGGGGTCGCGCACCCCGGCTGTGGCCGCGGCCCGGGAGGTCCCGGCGCGGCCCCGGTCTGGCCCCGTTACCTTCCAGCGCCTCGAAGATCGCCTGCGCCATCTTGGAGCGGCGGCGGCAGCGGCGCCGCCAGGGGGCGCCCGCCGCCCGCTACGGGCCCACAGCGCGGGAGAGGTGGGGGAGGCCCCGGGGGCGGGGGGTCGTGTTCAACTCGGGGCGCGGCGGACCGGCACTGCGACAGCCCGCGCAGACCGGGCAGGGACCGCCCGGTAGCCGCCCCTGCCCTGTTGGGGCTCCCGGCGTGGCCGCGGCGGCCACGACCCCCGGCCCATGACCGGGCTGTGCCGGGCCGGGCTCACAGCGGCGCCCGCCGCCCTCACGGAGCGGGTGGGCGGGACGCCTCCCTCGGCGCCCATTGGCTGCAGGACAGACTATCCGCACCAATGAGAGAGTGAGGTGGTGCCGTTTATTGGCCGAGAGCCATGATTGACAGCAGTGCCGGCCTATGGGAGCGGCGGGCGGGGCGGTGCCCCGGAAGCGGCGTGCGGCAGGGCGCTGTGGCCGGCGGGGCCATGGCGGGCGGCGGGGATTCGCTTCGCGCTCTGCTCCGCGCCGCCAACGCGCTCCTGCAGCAGCGCCGCTACCACGCCGCGCTCGCCGTCATCAAGGGCTTCCGAAACGGCGCCGTGTGAGTGCCGGGCCCGGGCCGCGGGGTCTCCATCCCTCCCGGGGGGCTGTGAGGGGGAGGCGGTTCCGCTCCCCTCAGCCGCAGTTGGGGTGGCCTGGGCTGGCTTAGGGTCCCCTTGGGGCCTGAGAGTTTAGAGACACCTTGGGGTCTGGCTCGCTGAGGTGCGTGTACTCTTCTCCCTCCTGCTCGGCTCCCCCCGGTTTGCTGTGCTGCTGCTGCTGGGCTGGCTTAAAAGTAATAGATACTTGGCTAAATAACCTTTTTTTTTTCTGTTAGTAGACTAGAAATAAAAGAATTTCGTAGTGTAAAACGAACTCTGTGAAATATTTGTCCACCTTTACAGTTATGGAGCCAAAATCCGTGCCCCACACGCCCTGGTGATGACTTTCCTGTTCAAGAGTGGAAGGTACAAACACTAATTCTGTGGTTTTGTGTTGCTGCTTAGAACGTTTTCATCACAGCTGTTCGTTTTCTATGTTTGGAGGGGGTTTAAAAGGCAGAAAAATGTGTGAACCATGGTTGAGCCTTGTCCTGATAGTGAAGCACACACAAATATATATAATTGAGGGATTGAATCACTCATGCAATGGTTGATGAGGACAGAGGGAGAATTAACAGATGCCAATAGCAATGTTCTGTCCTGTGTTGAAATAAGGGAACCCAGGCTATAGCAGTGCACGTTGTGCCTTTCCCTGAGTGCCAGAGGTTTGTATTTAGCAGTAAAAAAGTTTTAAAAGGGCTGTTTGAGTAGTGAGAAAATGAAACACAGTCCACAGTGTGGGCAGGGCTGTGCTCTGATGAGGGAAGCCAGGGCTCCTTCCTAAGACATTCCTGGGGTGCCCAAACCATCAGTGCAGGTGGGGAGTGCAGTGCCTAGGCTGTGGGTGCAGGATCTTGCCTTTTCTCTCCTGTGATTATCTCTTTCCCTCAGTTTCAGGGAGAAGCTGAAGTCCATTGCCCAGGCCACGTACGCTCACTCCCGGAACCTGGCTTATTTTGTGTTCACCTACAAAGGGCTCCTGGCAGCCCAGTCCCGCCTGCAGGGGAAAAAAATCCCATTCCATTCCTTCCTTGCAGCCTGCATTGGGGGCTGGCTGGTGTTTGGTGACAACAATCCCATCAACAGCCAGGTAAAGGCACTTGCTGAAAGTTTCTCTGGCCAGGAAAAACAACAGGTGTGCCAGGAACTGGTTGGGGGCACCTATTTCTGGTGGTTCTGACCAGAAACAGGAGCTCCTTTTTCTCTGCACAAATTGCAGTGTTGACTGCTCTGCACTCAAGTCCCAGGTGTGGCTGTGTGTCTCCAGTTGCAGTGCTGGAAACCCAGGTTTGCCTCCAGAGCTGCACTGGGTTTGTAGGAAGGCAGTCAAACCCAGAGCTGTGGGGTTATCCCCCCTGTCACCTGAGCTGTGCTCACTACCTGTGTGTTCCTGTCTGGCCATCACAGGGTTAAACTCCTCACCTGAAGTGTTGTGAGTGTAGAACTTGATCAGTTAGAGCTGGACTGAACTAAACTGGTTAAAGTGACCACTAAACTGGTTAATCTGACAGATAAACTGACAACTAAACTGGTTAAACTGGCAACTAAACTGACCACTAAACTGGTTAATCTGACAGATAAATTGACAACTAAACTGGTTAAACTGGCAACTAAACTGACCACTAAACTGGTTAATCTGACAGATAAATTGACAACTAAACTGGTTAAACTGGCAACTAAACTGACCACTAAACTGGTTGATCTAACAGCTAAACTGGTTAAACTGACCACTAAACTGGGTAAACTGACCACTAAACTGGCAACTAAACTGGCCAAACTGACAACTAAAATGACAAATAAACTGGTTAATCTTGACAGCTAAACTGGCAACTAAAATGACAGCTAAACTGACAACTAAAATGACAGCTAAACTGACAACTAAAATGACAGCTAAAGTGGTTAAACTGACAGCTAAACTGATTAATCTGACAGCTAAACTCACCACTAGACTGGTCAAACTCACCACTAAACTGGTTAAACTGATGAGAGCTGCTCAGGGGGTGTTTGATTTAAAGCTGGTTGTTAACACACAGTCACAAACCAGGGAGTAAAACAGCTGCAGATTAATCCCAAGTGCTTGAATTAAGCCAGGCCTGGTGTTAGGCTGTGTCCAGCCTCCTGAGCTCCCATCTGCTTGGCAGGACTGTTCTATCAGCACTGTCTGAGGTGGAATGAGCTGGGCAGAGACAGAAGTTGTGCAAGTGCCCAGCAGTGCTGCATGCAATGCAGCCTGTGATTGCCAAGTCAGAGCAGCAGGCCCTGCAGGAGACACAGAGTTTTGGCACAGTGCTGGTAGGGGCAATGACAGCCTGTTTGCTTTGAAGTGGGGGAGTTGTTCCTGTCCCTCCTGGCTGCATTGTCACTTGTGAAGCCCTGGAGGTGGCTGTGCTCAGTTCTCACCCTGCTCCCTGGGCTTCTCTGTCACCAGCCAGGGGTCTCTGTACAAATCACCAACAGGACAGGACTGCTGGAACGTGCCTTGAGCTGTTTTATTTTCCAGCATCACTCTCATTACATGGTTATGACAATGGGAAGATGCCACCAGCTCACATCCCAGGCAGCAGACCCAGAACTTAATGTTACATCTCACTTTATAAGTTTTTTAACCAATCCCACCAAGCAAAAGCCCATTGACAGTAGTTCTATCCAACCACTATAAGCACAGGTACCTTTGGTTAAACAATGCTTGCTTATTTCAAATACAATACCTGCTTGTGAGCCTTAAAGCACAATGCACAGAGCTCCATTATTAAGCTTAGAACTCCCTAATATCTCACTAGATAAACTTTTCTGTAGCTTAGGCAGTTATTCTAAACAAGTGTTAATACACAGACCATTGTTCTATTTGTCCTTGCTTTTCTACTTTTTAAATAATTTTTCTGCTGACCAATCTCATGGCTGCTGCTTAGCTCTACTCACAGTTCTGCTGTCTCTGAGGCCTGCCTTTTGCAGCTTTCCCCAAACCCTCTGATTTTGTGGATCCCCACATTTCTCCTCTGCAGATCATCATGTACCTGCTGTCCCGCATCCTGTTCGGGCTGTCCCGGCTGGCTGTGGAGAAGGGCTACATCCCCCAGCCCAGGCAGGACCCCTTCCCTCTGCTGGCTGCCCTGGTCTGGGGGACAGTCCTGTGGCTCTTTGAATACCACAGGCACACTCTGCAGCCCTCCCTGCAGTCCTCCATGACCTACCTGTACGAGGACAGTGAGGTGTGGCACGACGTGTCTGACTTCCTCATCTACAACAAAAGGACAGACAGCAAGTAGGTGCTTCACTCTAAACCACCTTGGAATGGGATGGGACCTCCCAGCAGCTGGGGGAAAAGGTTATTCTGTTGCTTTTAACCTGTGATTTTTTAAAATTACCATCTATCAAACAGAGTTGGCTCTTGTCTGCAGGGCAGAATGTTCTGATAAGGTTTTTGGCTCCTTTTAGAGCAAGCTCAGCCTCCACAGAAACTTGTTGCAGTCTGTTTTTAAGAGGCCTTATTTTCCCTACAAGTGTGGCATTGGGGTTTGTTCTTTTAAAACTAAATATATTTATAAAATGACAGCCTGACACTCAATGGAGAGTATGAAACCATGTTCTAGGGCTCATCTGAATGTTCACAAGTGGTTTTTTCTGTGCTGTTGTGCTCACTGTGGTATAACTGAGGGTGAAGGGAGTGGGGGACCTGCTTGAGCTCTGAGAGCAGGGCCATCATTTCTTCATTGCTGTGGATGGCTGAGAATCCTGTTTAAACTATTATAAGGACAGTTAGGTGCTCCTTGAGAGAGTTCCTCTGCAATTTTCCCTGAGGGAGACAATAAAATGTGTGAGACTAGAACTGTTAGGATTGTCTTGGACCAGCCTGGTAAATCAGGCTTGGAAAGACTATTTTTGCTTGGTTTCTTCCCTGCACTTGGGCTGAATCTGTGCCTCTATAAAGTGCACTAATGAATACCCTGTAATTATTTTAAACTCATTTGTAAAGCTTTTAAAAGCTGCTTGAACTAAATACCAAAAACAGTTACACAACTTGGGCTCCTCTATGACCAGGCCTCAGATCTCATGCTGGGGATTTTGTGTGTCACAGGGAGCAACATTTCCCAAGCACTTTTATTTATTTTATTTTGGTGGAGCATGAGAAGGGTTTCTCTGAGGTCCAGAGTCTGCTCTCCACAGCAGTGGAAAGTGTTGGCTGTAACCAGATTTGAATCTGATTTTGTACCTGTAGTTTGTGCAGGGTTCATGGATTAATTTAATTGATTAATTTATTAATTATCTTCCTCTCAGAAACACTGCTGAGCCCCAGGACAGGGCAGCACACCCTGGGTTATGGCAGAAGATTGACTAGATAGCTGAGAAAGCACAAAAACTGATTTAATTAATCAATTAATTCAAACTCCTCACAGTGCAAGGCACTCACCTGCCATAAAACACTACACAGTTCACTCAATGATGTGCATTGAAACAATTCCTGGTTTGATGTGCTGATATTTCCAAGAGAATCATTCAATTCCCTGCTCCCTTTTGGCTCAGTTGGGACTGTTTGGTTCACTTTCCCTGTCTCCACCTGCTTTTCCCTGACCTGCCCATGGCATTTCATAATCCTGCTGATGCTCTCTTCATCATCCTTTCAATTCTTTACCCTCCAGGCTCTGGCAATTTCTCCTATTCAATGCTACAGCTGAAATGGTACATTTCACTTCAGGGAGCCTCTGATTTAAAAAAAGTTCTCAATTTCTTCTTAAGTCATTTTTCCTTGTCCTCCTAACCTCCTTTATTACTGCTGCATATATTCAGAGTCCTCTTTACTCTTTTATTTTCCCACTTTTCTTTGTCCATGCAAATCCATGATGTACATGGTGCCCAAAAATCAAGATAATTCTTTGTCCTAATAACTTTCTATGATCCTTTCAACTTCTAATTTCATTGCTAACTTCTAATTAACTGCTGTTACAGTCTGGACTGAATAATTGAGTTGGAATCCATCAGACCCCATGAAAGCTGTAAAATTAGGAATTTGGTTTGTTTCTTTTAGCTAAATATTTTTCTCTATATACAGCTGAAATGGTACATTTAACTTCAGGGAGCTTCTAATTAAAAAAAAAGTTCTCAATTTCTTCTTAAGTCATTTTTCCTTGTCCTCCTAAACTCCTTTATTACTGTTGCACATATTCAGAGTGCTGCTTTTCTTTATTTTCCCCTTTTATTTTTTTGCTTTTCTTTATTTTTCCCCTTTTATTTGTCCATGATGTACATGGTGCCCAAAAACCAAGATAATTCTTTGTCATAATAACTTTCTATGATCCCTTCAACTTCTAATTTCAATGCTAACTTCTAATTAACTGCTGTTACAGTCTGGACTGAATAATTGAATTGAAATCCATCAGACCCCATGAAAGCTGTAAAATTAGGAATTTGGTTTGTTTCTTTTAGCTAAATATTTTTCTCTGTATAGAGAAACATAAAGATTCACTACAGAAAAACTGCTGGAGATACAGGTGAGGTCTGATTACTTTATAAACATCTTTCCACCACTCTTGGCTGTTTGAAGCATCTCAGTTTTTCTGTCAGAAACCTCAGTATTGTTCCAACTAAGAGCATTGATATTCTGCTAAAATTGCTGAATTCCTGCAAGCTTTGATGGGATTTCAGAGAGCTGACAGCTGTGCCTTGGGAATTGCTCCCTAAAACTATTAAACTCACAAATCCTTGACCATGTATAATTATTGCAGCAAAAAAAGCTCTGGGCTGGGTGTCTCTGAGAAGGTTTTGATCTGTTAAATTTGTAGCTTGTGGTTCCCTTAGAGGTGGAATAACCTTCCTCTGCTGGCCATTGGACCACTGTGGCTGCTGGTGGAAGGACCAGTGGCCTTTCCTGACCTTTTCACTGCTCTCTGTCCTCAGGAAAATAAATCCCAGCCAAAAACCAGTGTATGGAATCATGCAGTCAGTGACCATGACTTCTCCTTGGTTCAAAACTCCCTTTTTCTCTTGGGAGTCTCTGTCTTTGTAAGAAAGCCATGGCTGAACCTGCAGTGGAGCTGCCATCCCTGGATCCCAGCTCTGACCTTTTCACACTGCTCTGTGTCCTCTGCAGAAAACAAATCCCAGCCAAAAACCAATGTCTCAGTCAGCCTGGCACAGAGACCATGACTTCTCCTTGGTTCAAAACTCGCTTTTTCTCTTGGGAATCTCTTCCTGAGCCTGAGGAATGTGCAGTGGAGCTGCCATCCCTGGATCCCAGCTCTGACCTTTTCACACTGCTCTGTGTCCTCTCTAGAAAATAAATCCCAGCCAGAAACCAAAGTCTCAATCAGCCTGGCAGCAGTACCATGACTTCTCCTTGGTTCAAAATGCCCTTTTTCTCTTGGGAATCTCTCCTTTCTAAGGAAGCCATGGCTGAGCCTGCAGTGGAGCTGCAGGGGGCAGCTGCCATCCCTGGAAGGCCAGTTCCTGACTGCTCTCTGTCCTCTCTAGAAAATAAATCCCACCCAAAAACCAATGTCTCAAGCAGCCTGGCAGCAGTGACCATGGTTGGTTGGTCTCCTTGGTTCACATCTCCCTTTTTCTCTTGGGAATCTCTCCTTTTCTGAGGAAGCCATGGCTGAGCCATGTGCAGTGGAGCTGCCATCCCTGGATCCCAGCTCCTGACCTTTTCACACTGCTCTGTGTCCTCTCCAGAAAACAAATCCCAGCCAAAAACCAGTGTATGGAATCATGCAATCAGTGACCATGACTTCTCCTTGGTTCAAAACTCCCTTTTTCTCTTGGCAATCTCTTCCTTTCTAAGGAAGCCATGGCTGAGCCTGCAGCCATGTGCAGTGGAGCTGCCATCCCTGGATCCCAGCTCTGACCTTTTCACACTGCTGTGTCCTCTCTAGAAAATAAAACCCACCCAAACACCAGTGTCTGCAGTCAGCCTGGCACAGTGACCATGACTTCTCCTTGGTTCAAAATGCCCTTTTTCTCTTGGGAATCTCTAAGGAAGCCATGGCTGAGCTGCAGGGGGCAGCTGCCATCCCTGGATCCCAGCTCTGACCTTTTCACACTGCTCTGTGTCCTCTCCAGAAAACAAATCCCAGCCAAAAACCAATGTTTGCAGTCAGCCTGGCAGCAGTGACCATGACTTCTCCTTGGTTCAAAACTCCCTTTTTCTATTAGAAATCTCTCCCTTTCTAAGGAGACCATGGCTGAGCCTGCAGTGGAGCTGCCATCCCAGCTCCTGACCTTTTCACACTGCTCTGTGTCCTCTGCAGAAAACAAATCCCAGCCAAAAACTAAAGTCTCAATCAGCCTGGCAGCAGTGACCATGACTTCTCCTTGGTCCAAAACTCCCTTTTTCTCTTGGCACTCTCTAAGGAAGCCCTGGCTGAGCTGCAGGGGGCAGCTGCCATCCCTGGATCCCAGCTCCTGCCGGGATCCCAGCCCCTGGGGCTCTGCTGCCGTTGGTTTTCCTGCTGGGCTGGGCCAGGACGTTAAGCTGCAAGTCCCTGCTTTCCCCAGGGAAGTAACTGGGACAGCTCCTTAATGACATCAGCCCCCCTGGCTGTTCTGGGAGCAGATAGCTGGGGATGAGCCCCTTCTGCTGCCAAGGTGTTGGAACAATGCAGGAGTGTCGTGGGGAAGCGAACTAGAAGTAATTTGTCTGAGTCAGACTTTTGGGATATGTAAGTGACACTCCCTGCCCTCCCCCAGGGCATTGTTTGGGGAATGGAGTGCCCTGTTTGGGTTCTGTTTTTATTAGCATTAAAAGCAAAAGAAATAAAGAGACAGTTGGGAAGCCAC
The DNA here is from genome assembly GCF_051311805.1 of Agelaius phoeniceus. Classification (NCBI taxonomy): domain Eukaryota; kingdom Metazoa; phylum Chordata; class Aves; order Passeriformes; family Icteridae; genus Agelaius; species Agelaius phoeniceus. Next base: position 3,631,930 of record NC_135281.1, read on the forward strand.
CTGCATATGGCCAAGTGCTTAAGGATCACAAAGAAGGGTCATTTTCTTCTCCCAGCCCTGACTGGTTTTGAATTTTAAGATGAGCATGGGGTTGTTTGTCTACAACAACTTTATTTTCCCCCCTGTTATTTTTCCCTTGACACCTGACTGATGCTGAGTGTCTCTATCTTTGCTCAGTTTGTCAAAAGCAAGGAACCCTGCATAAAATTGAAGTGTTTAAAATGATGCTTCTCCCTCACATTTTAAGCCTCTCTTAGAGGCAGTTTTAAAGGTTAATGAATCGAACTGATCAAAAGTTTTCAGCAATCCTGAGCTTATCAAGCAGATTGACTATCCTGGGCTATTAATCATTTATTTTATGAAGGAACAAAGCAGGCTCAAGGTTATTTACTGCTGCTGCCTGCTGCCCTGGCATACCCACTGTGCTTCCCTTGCCTTTGGAGGACAGCTTGTGTGCTGGGCTGGAGAACCCTTTCCGGGACAATTGCATTATTTAACAAAGGTGAAAATGAGACAGCTGCCTGACATTTGGGTTAGGGAAGCTTTTCTGGGCTGTGTTTGATGCTGGCAGTGAAGGAGAGGGTGTTTGAACCTGTGTTTGGCCATTCAGTGCTGCAGAGGAGGGTTTGAGGAGGCTGCTGGGAGCTGTGACCCTGTGTCTGTAGTGGGACAGTGCATTTGTCCTGGCCACCATCCCTGTGTCTGTGCAGTACCCAGAGAACTGGCCCTGCTCAGGGCATTTCTCAGAGAATTGTGGGGTGGTTCAGGTTGGATGGGACCTCAAAAACCATCCCACCCCTGCCATGGGCAGGGACACCTTCCTCTGTCCCAGGTTGCTCCAAACCCCATCCAGCCTGGCCTTGGGCACTGCCAGGGATGGAGCAGCCACAGCTGCTCTGGGCACCTGTGCCAGGATGGGGAGGGTGTAGAGCAGCTTTGATATTGGTGCTGTGAGACTTTGCTGCCCTGCTGGAGTAGCTCAGGCTCTGCTTTACACGCAGCTGGGTGTGTGTGGAAGGGCAGAGATGATCCCTGGCTGCTGGAAGGAGCCCTCTGTGCAGAGTGAGCTCTGCTGGAGCCACCAGAACCCTGTGCAGATCCCTCACCAGGAGGAGCTGCTGGGGAGCTCCAACTCATTTTCCCTGCATCAGCACAAAGGTGACCTTTGGTTAATACCCCAAGCTGGGTGCTGCTCCCTGTTTGTCAGGCTGTGTTTGTCTCCCTGGCTCATGGCAGCCTGAAGCTGGATGTGTTTTCTGATGCTGTTTTTGAAACCCAACAGATAAGGGAGGAGGGAAAATAAGGCATCATGTCTGTCTGCCACTGTTAATATTTTTGGGGTGTTAATCTTGAGTTTTCAACCTGTGTGTTCCTACCAGATTGGTGGAGGAGGTAACTTTTTTCTTTACTTAGAAGAATTTTCATGTCTCTGCTGGTGAGGAGGGAGAAAAAACAAACTAAAAGCTCTATAATACAGGTATTATTACCTCTGCTTTTGAGTAATATTTTGTATTCATAATTACTGTGTAATTCAGGCCTTGATTTTCTGACAGCATAGAATAAAATAAAGGACATAAACTCAGGTAACTTATGTGACACTGATCAGAATGCTTGTAGAAATATCTTGGGTTTTGGGTTTAAAACAATAAAAAGAGAGGGCAGGGGGTTATTGATGTGGCTCTATCCACTATGAATCACCTTCTTGTGGCCATTATTTCTGTATAATCACTCTTTGAATATTACAATACTGTGCTTTGTCTACAAATAAAAATCCTAATTTTTTGTCTTTTTTTTACTGTCCTCATTTTTAAGCTAAAATCTGTGAAGCAATGCTTGATTACTGCATGTCTGTAGTCCTGGATGTAGAGAAGCCATGCACAAGGTGCAGTTTTGGCATGGTTTGGGCTCTGGTGTTACCAGCTTGGAAACAACAGGCAGTGCTGCTTTGACCCCAGCATCAGATTTAATTCCTGCAGGGGTAAGGGTACCAGCTGCAGAAACAAACTGGGATGGCTGACACCCCTTTTTGGTTTTTTAATATGAAAAACAGAGAAAATAAGTAGATCTATGGATGATTTTTCTGCCTTTTCCAAGCTAAAAGTTGAGAGGGAATGTGCTGTAGAGGTCACTCACTGCTGTGGTGGTGGGGATGAAGCAGTTGCTGAGTGTCTGTAAGACCAAACCTGCAGCTTTGTAGCTGTTGGAATGCTGGAGTGTCCAGCCTGGGCCATGAGAAGCCAAATCAACACCTCCAAACTGATGCCAGTGCTACCTTCAAGTGGTTTTTTTCCTCCTTACAGAGTGTCACACTCTGTCTGAGCCCTTGTTCTGCTCCAGGTGAAGCTCTGGGTGACCTGTAGGTTTTATTCTGACAAAAGCAAAAGTGTTCCAACGCTTTTGGGTTCTCAGTGCCAGTGACCATGTGGTGGGAAGTGAACCTGGACTGGCTGCAGACACTCAGGAGAGGTAGAAGCCAGAGCCTGGCATATTCCCAAATCACTCCTGGATAAAAGCCCCAGGCTCCCAGAAACACTTCAGCCTCTCTGTTCTTCCATGGGGTTTGAGTGAAGGAAATGCAAGAGCCTTGTGGAATGGAGTGGCTCTCAGTGTTTGTGGTGTTTTGGCTCAGAGCATGAGACAAGGCTGCTCTGGCTGGGTGTGGAGCAGAGCAGGAGGGGAACAGGCTCTGTGCCCATGGCTTCCCTGAGAGACCCTGCCTGATGTGAGCTTTAAAGCAGATGCCACCACAGGAGAGGAGGAGATGGCACTGCTGAGTCTGGTGTGCCCAGCATCCAGAAGAGGAGCTGACCTGGTGTCCTGTGGAAAGAACTGTGTTATCTTCTGTAAAGATGCAAGGGAACAGGCACTGCCTGGCTTTTGGGACTGGGATCTGAGAGGAGACACCTAAGCCAGGGCTGCTCCCTTCTGCCACAAGCCAGCTTTAGACATTGTTTATGCTTCCAGAAAATTGCTTTGGTTTGCACAGAGCAACAGTGATGGCTCAGGGGCAGAGCTGAGGGACTGCAGGGTCAGGGCAGCACAACTGGGGGGCTCTGGGCTTTCCCCAGCTGCCTGGTGCCACCACAGGCAGATTGTGCCACACTGCCCATTCACCCTCTTGTGAGCAAACCAGTGACCTGGGAACAGGGGCATTGGCTGGAGACCCCAGGGAAGTCCTACTGTCCTTCCATGTGCCAGCTCAGCACACTCTGTCAGAACCCAGCACATCCCTGTGGGTGCCCTGCAGGACTCGAGACCCTGGCAGGGGCTCAGAGACCTTGGCACGGAGTCAAAGACACCCATGCCTTTGATTTTAACCCATGGAAACAATTCCCAACTTTGTGTGAGGATTTACAAGCCACAAGAGTTTGAGTAGGATGACAGTGAATTTGTCACAGGGTGAAAAAAGTAGAATTTTGGGGTTTTAGAATGGGGGTTCAAGAAGCAAGATGGAGGAATCTGGGCATGTCCTCTCCTCCTCCTCCTCCTCCTCCTCCTCCTCCTCCTCCTCCTCCTCCTCCTCCTCCATCTTCTGCTGTGATGGTGGCACTTTTGGATTGGTTTAGAGTAGAGACAAACTGTCTAACATAGGTGATAGGTATTGGAAAATTATTGTAAATAAAGCACATGTAGTTCTTAGTATAAAAAGCCAACACCACCCCAAGGGCAGGGACTGTGCCACAACCTGACCTGCTGGACAGATCTCAGCAGGTCAGAGAAAGAATGTGATAGATAAGAAAAGATAAACAACTTTGAAAAGCAGAACCAACGAATCTCAACTTCTTCTTCAGTCATGGGGCAGGGAAAAAAGAGACTTTCTGATACCTTGGGGTCATCTCATCCACAGAAACCCAAGAACACTCCATGTGGGAGCTGCTGGAGGCAGGAGTGTGGCGGCAGGGACAGTGACTGTGCTCCTGGGACACCCAATGGGAGCTGCTGGAGGCAGGACAGACTGCCAGGGCAGGGACAGTGACTGAGCCCAGGGCTGTTTCCATCCTGCCAGCTCTCCTCCCCCTGCTCCTGCTGCCAGGTGATTTTCCAGCACAGGTACCAGCTGTGCTCCAGCTGCAGCCTTTCCCCAGCACACACCCCTTGCTCTGAGTCTATCCCACAGTGCCAAACCCACCCAAACTCCCACGGGCTGAATCCTGCTGGGGCACCGAGTGTCTGAGCAGCCTCCTGATGCTCTCCAGGCCGAGCAGGGCTGCGCAGACAGGGCTTTATCTGGGAGCAGCACCTGCCGCACTGCTAATCTAGGGAGCACGTCTGCACTCCTTAGCGGGGCTGCAGTTGTGCAGGAGACAGAATTCATCTGCTTCCCCTCATCCACATGCAAGGAAAGGCCCTGCCCGCCCTTCTCCCACCAGCGTTTGCCTTTCATTTGTCTCCACTGCCAGCCCTTTTCGCGCTGAAAGCCTCGGAGAGGCTCCGGCAGAGGGGGCAGAGCCTGCTCCCCCCGAACAGCTCCTGCATGAATTAGGGGGGGTGAAGGCGGCCTTTGTGAGCCGAGAGGGAGCAGCTGGTGCGGCAGCTGTGTCCCAAACCCTGCCTCATCCCAGGAAACGCCGGGCTGGGGCTCCCCAGGGATGGGGAGAGCACCGCCAGCCATGCGCTCCCGCCCGGCTGCTGGGCTTGCCTCTTCCCCCTTCCCCAGATGGAAGAAGCATTAACTGTGTGCAAACATCTGGTCTAACTGTTGCTTATGCTTCCTAGTAATGATGATATTGCAGTGGAAGGGCTCTGGAGAGTGGGGCCTGGAATATTAGAAGGGCCAAGTGTTAATTAACTGTATTAATTTCCTTTAAGCAAGGCAGCGTTTCTATTTGCTCTCTGCTGATGAAGAAATGAGGCACAGCGAGTTGATTTGATTGGTCACGGACATGCACCACGTTCCTGCTGTATTTAAGGATGGAGAGATCCAGGGAAATCACAGCCCTGCTCAGTGCTGGCCATCCCCATGGGAATTGCAACCGCTGCCAAAATATCCAGCATAAAATCCTTTAAAGCCAGAAACCTGTTAGGCCAGCACAGGGGCACTGCATGTCAGGATCTGCTCTGCAGCAGAGGAGTTAACTCATCCCTGCAAATGCCTCCTGCATCCCACGCACTGCTGGGAAAAACAACCCTTCTTTCTCCTGCACAGCCCTTCTCCTGCCCAGCCCTTCCTTCTCCTGCATCCCAGGCAGGTCAGGCTTGGCACTGCTGGGAAAAACAGCCCTTCTTTCTCCTGTCCAGCCCTTCTCCTGCACAGCCCTTCTTTCTCCTGCCCAGCCCTTCCTTCTCCTGCATCCCAGGCAGGTCAGGCTTGGCTGCAGGGCTGGGGCAGGAGCCAGGGCTGGCTCCCAGCCCTGCCTGGCAGCACAGCGGGCTGGGGGCCACTGTGCTCCACCATAGACCCCTGGGACAGCTCCTGGGGGGCACAGAGGGGTGAAACCCTGGCTTGGGTGCCTTGTTCGGAGCCCACTCCACACTTTCCTCATGAGCTTCCCCTGCAAAAGGCCTAATCTTGAAATGTTTTTTAAAAATTATTATTAGCAGGATGTACTTTTTTCCTTTTTAATTTTGCTTCCTCATGCAGCAGGAGGTTATCGGTGTCCTGCAGGCAGGAGATAGTGGCGCTGGGAGCCGCCTGTCCCGTGTCTCGTGGGTGGACTCTCATCTCTCTCAGCATATGGGGCCACTCCCTGCTCCGTCTGCCGTCCCTGTGTCCCTGCCTCTCCCCTGCCACACGGTGCCACGGCCGGAGATAGCGCCTGGCACGGTCAAGTGCAGGTTGTGCTGCCGGCAGAGCTTTTCCTCTGCCCTCTGAGGGGTTATCAGGCAGTCCTGAAGGAGCTGCCGAGATCCGCAGCTGTTTGGTGTTTGGAAACACAGAATGCCGTGAATCAGCGGCCGAACGGATGGAGCAGATTGCAGCATCCCGGTGCACCCCTGGAGCAGCGTGAGCCTGAAACCTCCAGACTTGCCCGACAGCCTCACCCATGGTCTCGGGGCTGCTTTGAACAAGGGCAACCCTGAGCTGAGCCCTTCATCGCTCCAGCACTTTTAGACTAAAATCCTGCAGGCGCCTGGCCCTGCAAGACAGGAGAGCTCCGGCCCCAGCACGGCTGAGCACCAGTGATGTCCCCAAAGCAGGGCAGGCTGGGCTGGCTGTCACCCCCGGGCCAGGGGAACACACGGGGACAGCCTGGGACACCCTGCAGAGCCCAAAGCCACCCTCCTCCTCCCCAGCAGTGACACCCGTGCGTGGGAGGAGCGTGGCTCACACCGTGCAGGGCACGGAGCGAGCTGAACTTTGCTCGTGGGTGCGTGGCCCGTCCTCCCGGGCAGCCAGGGCGGGGAGCGGCCGCAGCCGGAGCCCATCAGCCCGGCGGGGCTGAGCCCGGGCCGGGACCGGCTCCGCCTGAGCCTGGAACTCCCCACGGGGGAAAACCGGGAGCTGGGGCCGGGGCGGAGCGAGGAATCCGCGGCGGCACATAGGAGGGGACACCCCCGTGGGGGACACAAAGAGGGACACGGGAGGGGACATCTCCGGGGGGGACACAAAGAGGGACACCCCCGTGGGGGGCACAAAGAGGAACACGGAAGGGGACACCCCCGAGGGGGGCACAAAGAGGGACACGGGAGGGGACACCCTCGGGGGGACACAAACAGGGACACAGGAGGGGACACACATATGGGGGACACAAAGAGGGACACGGGAGGGGACACCCCCGGAGGGACACAAAGAGGGACAGGGGAGGGGACACCCCTATAGGGGGACACGGGGGACACAAACAGGGACTTGGCAGCACCTCAATGGGCGACACAAAGAGGGACACGGGAGGGGACACCCCCGGGGGGAACCCGGGGGACACAAACAGGGACAGGGGAGGGGACACACACAGCGCGCGCCGCACCCACGCGCCGCCCCCGCCGCGTCCCCGAGCCGCGCTCCCATTGGCTGCCGCCCCGGCGCGGCGCCGCTGATTGGCCGCCTGTCAGCGCGGCCCCCGCCCGCCAATGGCCGCGCGGCACCGCCCGCCCCCCCGCTCGCTTCAGCCAATGGCAGCGCGCCCTCGCCTCCCCGCCGCGGCGGACGCAGCCAATGGGCGGGCGGCGGGGCGGCTCGCGCCGCTTTTCGCGGCAAAAAGGATTTGGCGCGCAAAGGCGCGCGGGGCCGGCGCGCCGAACAATCCGGCGGCGGGCGCAGCGGAGCCGGAACCGGAGCCGGAGCGCAGCGGCCCCGCGCCCGCCATGGGCCGCGCCCCTGTCCGCGCCCTGCCCGCTGCGCCGCCCGCCGCACCGGCGGCACGGGCTGCCATGTGAGCCATGGCGGCGGCGGGCGGCGCGGCGGGGCTGGCGGCGCTGCTGGGCAGCGCCTCCCCGCACCTCCTGATCGTCTCCGCCGCCGCCGAGGAGCCCGCGGGCGGCGGCCACCCCGATACCGACCTCCTGCTCTTCGCCACGCCGCAGCCCGCCCGCCCCGGCGCCGCGCCCAGACGGCCCGCGCTGGGCCGCCCGCCGGTAACCCCCGCGAGCGGGATGGGGAGGGGGCGGGGGCCGGGGCCGGGCGGGGGCTCCGGGGACCGGCGGGCCCGGGCTGTGTTCCGGGCTGTGCAGTATTGAGCCTCGAACCGGCCGTGTACCGACCGGGCCGTATACCCGACGGGGTACATCGGGCCGTATACCCGAGCTGGGCTGTACAATGGGCCCGGCTGGATCCCGGGCCGTGCTTTGTAGCGAGCCGTGCCGTACCGAGCCGGGCTGTACATCGAGCCGTGCTGTATCCCGGACAGGGCTCCGTACCGGGCCGGGCCGGGCCGTACTGCTCCGTGCTGTGCCCCGTGCCATATGCCGTGCCCCGCTCGGTGTCAGCCCGTGCCCGGTGCTCCCGGCTGTGCCAGGCTGTACGGCCGGGCCGTGCCACGCAGCACCTGCCGGGCCGGCCCTGCCCCGCCGCCGCTCCGGAAGCCGCAGGCCCGGGCGCCGGGCCGTGCTTTGCTCCCCACCCACGGCCCAGGCCGGCTTTGGGGCGCTCCCCGCAGCGTGGCAGGGCCCCCGCCGTGGGGACAGCCCCCCATCCCCGCCGGGGTGTGTGACAGCTCCCGTCACCCCCTTCCTGCTGGGATCTGGGGTGTCCGTACCCCACGGTGCTGGGGGGGTTCCTCACGGACACCCTTCGGGAGCCTGGAGGGGCTGAGCCTATGCTGACCCCGTCCCTTGCAGGTGAAGAGGAAGCTGAACTTGGAGACGGATCACCAGTACATAGCGGAGAGTTTGCCAGTGAGCCGGGGCAAGGCCAGGAACCCTGCTAAAGGTATCAGCTCCACTCCCCCTGGCCCCCCTTGCCAGCCCAGCTCAGAGCAGAGCTCCAGCAGCCCCACTCTGCTCTCCCAGGCTCATCCCTGGCAGGTTCTTCCAGGCCCTTTGTGTCGGTGTGGATGGGCTGTCCCTGGGGCTGTCCACTCTCCACACTCGCTGCTGTGCCCTGTGCTGGTGGCACGGTTGTCCTGCCCTTCTGCTGGGTGTCACACTGGCTCTGTCCCTCCCTGTGGGATGGAGCTGAAGGTGCCAGCATGGTGTCAGTGCAGTGTCCCAGGAGGACGTGCTGCTATCTCCCCCCTCGGTGTCTCAGTCACAGCTGCGGTCACCACAGAGCACAGGTGTCACAGCCTGTGCCAGGTGCTGCAACATCCTTCCTGCAGGGCATTTGGGCAGCTCACCCCATTGCCCTGACAAAACAGATTGGGTTTGGGGTGCCAGTCCTGGTCACTGATCCATAAGCCACCTGCAAGCGGGTGGCAGGAGTTTTGTGACCTTTCAGCTCTGGCTTTCCCTTGTGGCTGAATGACACTTGTCCTCCACGTCTGGCAGGGGCAAAGTCTCCTGGAGAGAAGTCCCGGTATGAAACCTCCCTGAACCTCACCACCAAGCGCTTCCTGGAGCTGCTGAGCCAGTCCCCAGATGGTGTGGTGGACCTCAACTGGGCGGCCGAGGTGCTGAAGGTGCAGAAGAGGCGCATCTACGACATCACCAACGTCCTGGAGGGCATACAGCTCATCACCAAGAAATCCAAGAACCACATCCAGTGGCTGTATGTCCCTGGCCTCATGGGGTGTGCCTGGGGTGGGGGAGCTGTCTGGGTGGAGGAGGGTCTTACTTGGGTGGAGAATTTCAGGGTGGGGTCACCAGAGCTTCTGCTGCAGGGGAGGGCTGTGCTCAGTGGCACAAGGCTCCTGTGAGTCCCCCTGGGACCCCCAAGTCATCCAGGGCATTGCGTGGGGGGGCTGCCTCCAGCCTTGGGGAGGGCTCTGCTGCTAAAATCCCTGCAGGGCTGCTTCCCTGGCTGTGGGCTGGGGCACAGGAAGCTGTGGGGGCTGGCTGCTGATGGACACGGTGCTCCCCAGGGGCAGCCAGGCCACCGTGGGAGCGCCAGGCCGGCACCGGCTGCTGGAGAAGGAGCTGCGGGAGCTGCAGGCGGCCGAGCGGCAGCTGGATGACCTCATCCAGATGTGCACGGTGCAGCTGCGCCTGCTCACCGAGGACCCCGCCAACCAGCAATATCCTTTGGTTGAGGGGCGGGGCTGGCTGGGTGGTGGCTGTGGTTGAGCCCTGGAGGCACAGGCAGGGCTGTTCTCAGCCCACATCCCCGTGTCCCTTCCTTGACCCGCCCCACCGCAGCCTATGTCACCTGCCAGGACCTCCGCAGCATCGTGGACCCCGCGGAGCAAATGGTGATGGTGATCAAAGCCCCCCCAGAGACCCAGCTGCAGGTGTCAGACCCTGCAGAGGTGAGTTGGGGTCATGCTCTGCTCCTCCTGTGCCCTCCCTGAGCAGCCCAGTGTTCTCTGCTGTCAGAGTGTCAGGGGCAGGATGGTCAGGACAGACGGACACGAGAGATCTCTGCAGCCAGGGCTGGAACTTGGGGTTATTGCAAAGGGCCTGGGGGCAGGGCCCTGCTGGGAGCTGCCAGCCACAGCCCAGAGCAGGCCTGAGAGAAGAGAGGGGGAGAGAGGATGAGAGGGAAAGAGAGCAAAAGGGTAAGGGAGTAAAAAAGGTAAGAGAGTAAAAAGGGTAAGAGAGCAAGGTTCCCATTACAATACAATAAATCCTCTTCTGGTTGAATATTCTAATTCTCACTAACCAATCTAGTACAACATACAAATCCTACAGCATTTCCATACAGCCTGTAAGAATCATTACATTACCATCCTGTGTTACATTTTAAACCCTAAAAACTCCTCTTTGGGCCCCTTCTGCCCAGCCAGTGGGGTCTGCTCTGAGCCTTGGGCCTGTCTGCAAGCAGAGGGTGTTGTTCCATCAAAAGGGGGTCACCTTCAGCTGGCCACACCATTGTTTTCCAGTTGTTCAGTAACTGAGGGATCTCAAAGCTTGCTTTCATTTCAATCTCACCTATAGTTTCTATATTCTCAAAATCTTTTGCCAGACAATCATATTGATAAGGCTTTCCTGTTCCATCTTCCCCAACACTCTGCGTGTCCCTGTGCCACCTTGTGTCACTCCTGTCCCCTCCCCAGGCGTTCCAGGTCTCCGTGAGAAGCACTCAGGGCCCCATTGATGTGTTCCTGTGCCCCGAGGACAGCTCGGGGGTCTGCAGCCCTGTCAAGAGCCCCTTCAAAGCCCCTGCTGAGGACTCTCCTCCCAGCCATTCACAGCCCAGAGCCCCCCTGCTCCTGCATCCTGCCCAGGATGTGAACATGCCTCTGCTGCCTGGAGAGCAAGGTGGGGCTGGGGACACGAGGGAGCAGGGGACACGAGCTGGGGACATGAGGGAGGGGGCTGGGGACACAAGGAGGCTCTGGACACGAAGGGGCTGGGGGACACGAGAGACTTCGGGACACGAGGGGGCTGGGGACACAAGGGAGGAGCTGGTGGGATGTCACGGTGGCTCTCAGTCCCTAGGAAGTGGCCCAAGCAAGGAGCTGGCATGCAGCTCAGGCACCCCAACAAGGCAGGGAGGTGGGAAGGCAGGATCTCCTTAGCCAAAAAAGCTTTTTTGGGGGTTTCTTTGGAGAGTATTATGGGATTTACAGCTGTTGCCATGCCCACAGAAGCGCTGCTGCCAGGGCCGAGCGCGCTGCCCAGCAAGGGCCCGGAGGAGGAGGAGCAGGAGCAGGAGGAGGAGGAGGTGAGCCTGTCTCCCCTGGCCTCCATGGACATGCTGCTGGAGCAGAGCAGGGAGGACCTGGCGGGTTTCCTGCCCGATGAGTTCATCAACCTGTCGCCACCCCAGGCACAGGACTATCACTTTGGGCTGGAGGAGGGCGAGGGCATCAGCGAGCTCTTCGACTGCAACTTTGGGGACTTCACCCCCTTGGACTTCTGAGGCTGAGCCCACCTGGGTGTTTGGGGCAGTGCCAGGGGAGGGGCAGCCCTGGCAGGGCAGGGCAGGGCAGCCCCTCTGGCTCCAGCGCTCCCTGTTCTCCCCCATCCCTTTTTGCAATATTTTCTCGTTATCCCTCCAGCCCGGTGGCATCCCCAGCTCCAGCCCCACCAGGAGGATGCCAGGGTGGGGTTCCCAACTTGGGGGACCCCCCCATAGGGCCCTGATCAGGGGCACTGCCCAGGGCAGAGCCACTGCCCCCCAGGAGCCCGTTCCAGAGCTTTAAGCAGTCCTGTGTATAGATTAATGATTTGATTAATTTATTATTGTCCCCTGGGGACAGCGTTTCATTTCCATGGGGGTTTGGGGGGCTGTACAGCAGAGTGGGGGTGCTGAGAGTTTTTGTTGTGCTGGGAGGGGGTGGTGGAGGTGTGGGGGTGCTGGCTTAGGGCTGTCCCCCTGCCTGGGGGCTGCCCACAGCCTGGCTGAGCGTGGGGTATTTATTTATTATTTATGGCATGTGGAGCTCTCCCAGGACATGGAGGGGGCAGGAGGGAGCAGGAGGACGGTGCTGGTGGGACATGGAGGGTGTGACCAGGGTCTCACCAGCACATCCTGGCTTTGCTTGTGTCCAGAAGGGGGCTGGCAAGGCCACGGCTGTGGCAGGTGGCAGTGGGGACGGGGCTGGGGGGGCTGGTGGCCCTGGGACCGTGCGCTTGTCCCCTCAGGGGACACAGAGGTGGCCAGGGGGAGCGTCTCTGCAGGTGAGCACCCAACGCTGTCTCCAGGCTTTCCTTCCCCTCCCTGTGCAGCCCTTTGGCTCTGGCTCCCCAAGCCCAGGCCACTGGGGCTGGGAGAGGAGGGGAGGGGGATCCTGGGGTCCCCCTGGGCCGAGCTGGAGACGCACTTTCACTTTTACTGCCATTTAACAAGCTTGTGTTCCTCTGAGCTTTGTGTTTAATAAAGGTTTCTACTGACTCTGCCCTTTGGCTGTGTTCAGGTGCCTGGGGCTGGGAGGGGTGGTGGGGAACCTCAGCTGTAAAACCGAGAGGTTTGGGGTTGTTCTGTGCTCTGTTCTCCACTTTGAACTTGAAATCCATGACCAGGTATGTCCATACCTGGGGCTGCCAAAGGTGCTTTGGTGCTTGGTCCCACACAGGGTGGGATCTGGGCCTGATCCTGCCCTCCCTGCTCCTCCAAAGAGACTGAGCTGCAGGAGGATGGGGGTGATGGGTCTGGATGGGGTTTGCTTTCCTTTCAGCAGCCCCTGTCCCCACCTGGCTCCTCTCCTGCCTGGCTGTGACCGTGTTCATAGGGGTCTGAAGATGAGGGAAGAGGATCTGACTCCATGTTTCAGAAGGCTGATTTATTATTTGATATATATTACATTAAAACTATACTAAAAGAATAGAAGAAAGGATTTCATCAGAAGGCTGGCTAAGAATAGAAAAAGAAAGAATGATAACAAAGGTTTGTGGCTCTGACTCTCTGTCTGAGCCAGCTGGGCTGTGATTGGCCATTAATTACAAACAAACCAACAAGGGTCAGTCACAGATGCCCCTGTTGCATCCCACAGCAGCAGATAATCAATGTTTACATTTTGTTCCTGAGGCCTCTCAGCTCCTCAGGAGGAAAAATCCTAAGGAAAGGATTTTCCATAAAAGATGTCTGTGACACCTGGTTCCCTCCCCACCTTCACCCTGGTTTTGGGGCAGCATTTTCCTGCAGCATGGGCCCAGTGTGAAGCCACTCCATCCACTGAGTTCCCAGCTTTCCCTGTTCACCCAGCTCTTGCTGCTGCCTCAAGGCACCTGCTGGCACAGGTTTCTGGCCCAAAGTTCGAGGTCCCCATGTCCTTGCTGGCTGGGGACTCACTGCCAGCAGCAGCAGCCCTGCCCTGCCTGCCCTGATCCCTCTGCAGCACTGAGGGGCACTGGGGACCCCAGGGAGGGGTGCTTGGGGCTCCCAGGGGCTCCTGGCAGCCAGGGCTGTGCTGCTTCCTGCCCCTGTTTGTGCCCTTTCTCCCCTCCTCCTGCCTGGTTTTCCTTTAAACAGCCTGATAAATATTTCACCCTGAGCACGTTGTGTAAACTGCCCCTGCTCCTGCAGCAGCAGGCAATGGGATCCCACGTCAGGACAGGCTGCTGGGTGGCACAGAGAGCCCATTGCACTGCCTGGCATCCTGCCTGCATCCTTGTGCCTCTCTTCCCACACCTTGTTCTTCATGGGTTTGGGTGGCATTTTGTAATTGGGCAGAAAAGTCCCCATTACAGCTCTTTGGGATCAGTTATTGGGTTAAAAGGGAAATAATCCAGGTGTCAGTTCTTAATTGGACAGTTTAGCTTTAAAAGACCTTGTAACCAGAGATTGTTGGCCATTTTTGTGGTGCTTTTCCAGCGTGCTGAGCCTGGTGTGGACAGCGTGCAAAACTTAAGAGAACAATAAACAAGAACCTGAAGACCAAAAGGATCCAGTGCATCTCTCTTTCCTGGCACAGAACCAGCCCAGGAGGGTCTCCCCCGACAGGGGAGCCCCCAGGGAGGGCCCAGCCATAACCCAGACGTCGGGGAATTGGCAACAGATACCCTGACACTGCAGGGTGCCCAGCCCAGCCCACGCCAGCTCCTCCCCAGCCATCCCCCCCTCCTCTGCTCAGTCCCGTGGGGATGGATGCTGATGGTGATGGTGATGGTGATGGTGATGGTGAGGGTGATGGTGACCTGCAGTGCTGCAAAGGGGAGAGACCCCAGTGTTGGAAACAGGAAAGCCTTATCAATATGATTGTCTGGCAATAGATTTTGAGAATATGGAAACTATAAGCGAGATTGAAATGAAAGCAAGCTTTGAGATCCCTCAGTTACTGAACAATTGGAAAACAATGGTGTGGCTGCTGAAGGTGATCCCCTTTTGATGGAACAACACCCTCTGCCTGCAGACAGGCCCAAGGCTCAGAGCAGACCCCACTGGCTGGGCAGAAGGGCCCAAAGAGGAGTTTTTAGGGTTTAAAATGTAACACAGGATGGTAATGTAATGATTCTTACAGGCTGTATGGAAATGCTGTAGAATTTGTACCTTGTACTATATTGGCTAGTGAGAATTAGAATATTCAACACAGAAGAAGATTTATGGTATTGTAACAGGAACCTTGCTCTCTTGCTCTCTTATCCTCTCTTTTACTCATCCTCTCACTGTCTTTTACTCTTTTGCTCTCTCCCATCTTTACCACACTCTTGCTCTCTCTCTTTACCTCTCTCCCTCTTTGGGGCCTGCTCTGGGCTGTGTTTGGCAGCTCCCAGCAGGGCCCTGCCCCCAGGCCCTTTGCAATAACCCCAAGTTCCAGCCCTGGCTGCAGAGATCTCTCCTGTCCGTCTGTCCTGACCGTCCCACCCCCATTGCTCCTACACCCCGGCACAGGGAATGGTTTTATGGAGGGGCACAAGGAGAGGGGAGAGGATTTGCGCTGCCATCCCCAGCTCCAGGGGGCTGCTCCCACAGCCAGCCCAGCCCCAGCCCCAGCCCAGGTCTGCCCCTTTCCCCCAAGAGAAGGCAAAGTGCCACAGACATATTTTCTGAAAAATCCTTTTGCCAGGATCTTCTCTCCTGAGAAGCTGAGAAGCTTCAGCTTCTCCATGTTTTGCTGCTTTGGAATGTGGTTTGGAGAATTGTTTACCCAGCATGTGAAACTGTTTTTACCTGATGACCAATGACAGCCACCTGTGTGAGGCTGTGAGCAGTCACAAAATTTTATTATCATTCCTTTCTATTCCTTTCAAGCCTTTTGATGAAATCCTTTCTTCTATTCTTTTAGTATAGTTTTAATATATCATTTTCTTTTAATATAATATATATAATAAAATAATAAATCAGCCTTCTGAAACATGGAGTCAAGATTCTCATCTCTTCCCTCATCCTGAGACCCCTGTGAGCACCACCACAGGGACAGGGCTGTGTCCCCCTGGGGGCTGCACTGCCAGCTCCACGTGAGCCACGTAAAAATAACCACTGTGCCTCCCAGGATGATTCATGATGCAGCTCAAGGGCTTCCCTCTGCTATTTCGGGTGCCTGGAGAGGGAGCTGATGGTAGAAGAGCACATGGCAGCATTGGGAAGCAGCCCCAGGCACTGCCTGGTTTGATTTTTCTGCTGCAAAGCTGCTTTTCTCTGGCAGGTGAAGGCAGCAGGTCAGGGGATGGGCACCTTGCACTCATCCTTGGGCTCTCATTGCCAGGAGTGTCACCCCACAGGGACAATGTCCAACCAGCCTGGGGCTGCAGTGGTGACCCCCTGGCATTGGAAAATGCTGGGCAGGATGTGCTGAGCCCAGGCAGCCCCGGGGTGTCCTGGCCCTGGGCTGTAGGGTTGGGATCTGGGGGGTCAGGGGAGCTCCATAGTGGGGTGAGCTCCAGGACAGGCTGGCAGTGGCATTAATGCCTCCCATAAGGGGTTTGTATCTTCAACCTGATCCCCCTCAGAGGGTCCTAGGGGGCTTTGTGGTCTCTCTAGGCAGGGGTCCTACCCCACCTCTGCATCCCACCCTCCCCTTCCCTATTTCCACTTCCAAAAATCCCTCCTGTTTCCTGCAAAGGAGGGAGCTCAGGGAGCTGAAGAGCAGCATTGTTTATTCCTGGGATGCTGTTGAGTGGCTGCTCCCTTTAATCCCTCCCCCCTGAGGTGCTGGGGAGCAGAGCAGAGCCCTGGTGTCCCCCCCAGCTGGGCCATGTCCCCCTTCCCTGCCGTGGCTTTCTGGGATTGGGAGCTCCTGTCACCTCCTGCCATCAGCCTGAACTTCACCCTCACTCTCAAGCTGCTCCTTCCCACATGGAAACCCATGCTGACTCCCAGGGATCCCACTGGGCACCAAGTGTGGATTTTTGGGGCAGAGGGGAGTGTGGGAAGCCCTTCCAAGGGGGGGATTTTGATCCTCACCATCACCCAAGACCCTTCCATGCTCCCTGGCAAGGTGAGCCCCTGTCCCTGCTGCACCCCTGGCCTGTGTTCTGTTCCTGCTCCCATTTCAGATGGATTTGATGATGGCCATGCTCAGCAGCTCCAGCCCTTGGAGCTCTGTGCCTCCCTGGGGACAGGGACAGCCCCGTGCCAAGGGCAGGGAGCGCACGAGCACCCTGGAGCCCTTGGATGCCCCTGCCAGGGCCCAGCTGTGCTTTTTCCACCTCTTTTGCTTTGCACACCCCTGGAACAGCTGGGAGATGGTAAAAATAGCTGTGATGCCGTGGGCTGAGCTTGGAGCACATTGTCCCAGGGGGAGCAGGAGGTGAGCGAGCTCCACGTGCTGCAGTGGGTCACGTTGGGGTGGGGAAGGAGCTGGGATCTGAGACCTGGCCCAAGCAGAGCTGAGCTCAGCAGTCAGGGTGTCCTGCAGAGCTCCAGGTGAAAGCAGAGGTGGTGCTGAGGGAGGCAAAGCCTGCCTGGGATTCTGCAAAACCCAAGCAAAACTGGTTCGTGGCCCTTTCTCATAAAGTGAAATCCTGGAATGGAGGCACAAGCCCCCAAGTGCCTGTGCCAGGCAAGGGATGGGGGCAGCTGCTCTTCCTCCTCCCCCTCCTCCTCCTCCTCCTCCTGTCCCCCAGCCTGCTGAGGCAGGGGGGGTTCCCATCTCTGGAGGTACCAGGATCCTGGCATGTTGCTCCAGAGGGAAGCAGCTCTGAGCAAAGGCTGCCTGGCACTGGAGGAGCTGGCACCACCAGGCACTCATTGGGAGCCACCCTGGGATCTAGGGCCACCAAAACCACAGTGGGACCACCTGTGGTCAAACTGGGGCCAACCCAGGGCCAACTGAGGCAACCAGGATTTTCCCAGTGCCATCCGTGTCCATGTTGGGACCACCTGTGGTCAAACTGGGACCAACTGGGACAATCAGGGCTGCCCCAAAGCCAACAGTGACTGCACTGGGACCGCCTGTGGACAAACTGGGACAACTGGAGCCACAGTGGGACAACCAAAGCCATGCTAGGACCAGCCATGACCCCACTATGACCACCCATGGTCAAACTGGGGCAGACCCAGGGCCATCTGGGGCAACCAGAGCTACCCTGGGGGCAACAGCAACCACACTGGGACCACCCACAGTCAAACTGGGACCACCTGGGGCCTCGCTTAGGGCACCCAGGGCTACGGTGGGGTCCACAACGACCACACTGGGACCATCCATCACCAGACTAGAGCCACCCCAGGGCCAGCTGAGGCACCCAGGGCTGCTGTGGGGCCAACAGTGACCACACCGAGACCACCTGTGGCCACACTGGGATCAGCTGGGGCACCCAGGGCTGCTGTGGGGCCAGCACTGATAGCTATGGTCACACGGGGACACTCAGGGACGGTCACACAACCCAGGGGTGGGACCCCACGGGACTGTTCTGGGTCCACCGGGACCGCCCCAGCGGCGAGCGGGCACCGGGACCCAGCGCGGCCCCGCCCCTCTCCCCTACGCAAAACCCATTGGTGGTTATTGGTGTCAATCACAGCTCGTGGCCAATAGAATGGCGGCGGGGGCGGGCCCTCCGCGGAGGCAAAGTTGGCTGGGGCGGCGGAGCCGCTCGGCTGAGTCGGGATCGGCGGGGCGCGACCTGCGCACGGAGCGAGCCCAACCGAGCCGGGCCGAACCAAGCCAACCAAACCGAGCCAACCAAACCGAGCCGAGCCACCCTGCCAAACCCAACTGAGCCCAGCTGAACCAGCCCTGCCGAACTGAGGAGAGCCGAACCCATCCCTACGGCACCGCACCGAGCCCGTCCCTCCGGCACGCATCTGATCCCTTAGGCACGGAACCAGACCCATCCCTACCGCACCGAGGCCGTTCTTTTCGCACCCAGCCCATCTCTACGGTACCGCACCGAGCCGTGCCCCCCGGCACCGCACCGAACCCATCCGTACAGCAGCGCCCCTGCCCTGCGGCACCGCACCGCATCCCGGGGTACCGCACCGCATCCCGGGCACCGCACCGAACCTGTGCCCTGCAGTACCACACTGCATCCCAGGGCACCGCACCTCATCCCGGGTACCGCACCGAACCTGTGCCCTGCAGTACCGCACCGCATCCCAGGGCACCGCACCGCATCCCGGGCACCGCACCGCACCCTCCGGTACCGCTCCGCTCCCCGGTGCCCGCAGCACCGCGCCCGGCGGGACCATGATGTCGTGTGCCGAGCTGCTGGCCGTGTGCCTGCTCTCCGCAGATCGCGGCCCCAAGCCCCGCCGCCAGCCGCTGCCCATCTTCCACGACGTGAGTACCGCGGGCGGGACCCCCGCAGCCCGTGCCCCGCTCGGGAGCCGCCGCACGGCTGGGATCGGGTGAGGCTCCTTCCCGCAGGAACCCGCCCGGGGGATGCGCCCGTGCCAGCGTGGTCGTGATGGCTTCAGTAATGATGTCGTGTCCTTCTGCCGAATGCTGGGCCTCTGGTGGCTGGGAACAGCCCACGCCTCATCCAGAGCTGGCTGTCATGACTCCCGGAGCGGGAGCTGTGTGGCAGGAACGCCGTGGAAGGTTCCCTGGAGCTGTTCACAGCCATGGGATCCAGCAGAGCGTTGCCTGCGGCAGCCCCCGGGTGCAGCCCCCGGGTGCAGCCCTGTCCCTGCCCGCTCCCGACGCTCCGGGATTGTGGAGGAGGATGCTCCGTGCGGGTTGGAGGTTGCCTCGGCATCCTGGCGGCTGTGGGTGGCACGGGGGAGTGGGAAATGCAGGTGGTGGCTCTCTTTGTGCTCGGGGATGCTGGCACAGTTCCTCCTGTCACACCGCGTCCCCTCCTGTGCCAGGGGCCAGGGCTCCGGGGGAGGCGGCTGCATGCCGGCCATGGGCCAGGGGCACAGCCCGGGCCACAGCCACCCCTGGAGCACCTCCGGCCCTCCTGCTCCTGTCCAAATCGCCGTGGTGACAGAGCCCTGGCATTGCCGAGTGTCCGGCACTGCTGCGCTCTGAGCCCCCCTGGGGAGCAGGGACGTGCGGGGACACAGGTGCTGTCCCTGCCCTGCCGCAGGGAGGAGGAGGAGAAAGGCAGCGAGGATGGGGTGCCCGGGGAGGAGGAGAAAGGCAGCGAGGATGGGGTGCCCGGGCACTGGCACAGCCCAGGTTGGTCCCAGCTGCCATCTCCGTCCTGACCCGCTCCCGTTCACCCCCGTGCCCCAGCCCATGCCAGAGGAGGGGAACAGCAGATCCCGGTGTGGACCAGCCACGTCTGGTCCAGTCCAAACCCCCCGGCATGGCCAGGGAGGCGCTGGGAAGCCGTGGTGCCGCTCAGCTGCCAGCTGGGGTCGGGGTCTCTCTCCTGCCTGGGGGGCTCGGGCTGCCAGGCTCTCCAGCCAGCATCATTAACCGCGCTAATTACTCGGCTGAGGGGAGGTGGGCAGGAGGGGGCGGTGGTGACAGCTGTGTTCCAGCTCAGCTCCTCAGGGCACTCGCTGAGTCGCACATCCATCCCTCAGGGTGTCATTAAAGCAATTAAAATGGGAAATGTTAACAACGCTAGCAGCTGCTTTCCGGGTTCTGACGGCTTCTCTTCCTCTACCCTGTGACTCCTTTGCTCCCACCTTTGCTCCAGAGCTTGGCAGGGTGAGTTTCATCTCTGCACCTTTGGCTCTGGGCACTTGGCCGGTGCCCAGCTGCCCCCAGGTGTGACGGTGTTCACAGGGGTCTCAGGCTGAGGGAAGAGATGAGGATCTGACTCCATGTTTCGGAAGGCTGATTTATTATTTTATGATATATATTGTATTAAAACTATACTAAAAGAATAAAAGAAAGGATTTCATCAGAAGGCTGGCCAAGAATAGAATAAGAAAGAATGATAACAAAGGCTCGGTCTCGGACTCTCTGTCCGAGCCAGCTGACTGTGATTGGCCATTAATTAGAAACAACTAACGTGGGCTAATCAAAGATCCACCTGTTGCATTCCACAGCAGCAGATAATCAATGTTTACATTTTGTTCCTGAGGCCTCTCAGCTTCTCAGGAGGAAAAATCCTAAGGAAAGGATTTTCCATAAAAGATGTGTGTGACAGCCAGGCTGGTCGGGGTGAGTGAGCATCCCTTGGCAGCAGGGCAGGATCCCTGCCTGCCCCTGGCAGCACTGCCCACTGCACATCCCGGTGGCTGCTGCTCCTCTGGGACCTGCCAGCACATCTCCTGCCTTTGGGAGCAGTGAGGAGGAGGAGGAGGAGGAGGGCTTTGCTGCAGGCAGGGTGTGAGCCGCAGTGCTGCCATGGCCCTGTGCAGCATCTCCAGCCTCAAGGAGATTCATCCCTCAGGCCCGGGGCTTGCTCTGTGCCCTCCTGGGACACAGGAGCTGAAGGAAGGATGGTGCTGCCTGGCCACAGCCTGTCCATGTCCCCAGGGCAGCTGTCCCCTCCCCAGCACTGCAGCTGCCTCCACACCTCCGGGCAGGGAGGAATCCTATAATCTCCATCCTTTCTGGGGTGCGTGTGGGGCTCATCCCATGAATAAATGGTGTTTCAGTGCCTCTTCCATTGGTATTGGTGAGGCTGCAGCTGCTGGGGCACAAGCCCAAGGGCTGAGGGAAACATCCCGGGCTCCAGGCAGTGCCTCTGGGGCTGCACCCTGAGGCAAGAGAGAGATTCCTTGTAGGGCCCTAATCCCACTCCCAGCCTGGCTTTTCATCACCTTCCCCTGGCTTTGTCCCAGGGTGCTGTCCTGACTGGGGACAGTGCTCAGCTGCTGAGCCCAGGGAGGGGACAGCACTGGCCCTGTGGAGCATGGAAAGGGCTCTGTGCTGGCTGGGCTGGGCTGGAGCTGGGCTCAGACTGGGATGGGATGGCTGCAGGCAGCCAGAGCCCTGCCATGCCAGGCTATATTGGTAAATTATTACCAATATAGCAGGACAAGACGTGCCTGAACTTGTCTGGACCTTGCTGCTTGACCAAAAGGCGGCAACTGTGGTGTTTCACCCCACAGACACTTTTGGCTGCTGGGTGTGTGGTGTTTCACCCCACAGACACTTTTGGCTGCTGGGTGTGTGGTGTTTCACCCCACAGACACTTTTGGCTGGCTGGGTGTGTGGTGTTTGACCCCACAGACACTTTTGGCTGCTGGGTGTGTGGTGTTTGACCCCACAGACACTTTTGGCTGGCTGGGTGCTGCAGTTGGCACTGGGGACAGGTCCAGGCCTGCAGGAGCTCTGGTGGTGCTGGGATGGAGCTTCCCCCATAACAGGGGCTGCTCCTCAGGTTTCCCTCTGTGGAGAAGCTTTGAGGCCATGGTGAAGGAAAGGAGTCGGTTCTGATGGAGGCTTTGGATCCAGAGCTTTATTCTGGCCCTCAGGCCTCTGAATGCAGCACCAGCTCCCACAGAACTCCCTGAGCCCGTGGCTGCTGCTCCTTTAACCCCGGGGAGAGGGCAGGGAAGGGGCAGGGAGCCACCAAGCAGGGACAGGAGGGGAGGGACAAAGGGACAAAGGACACCTGGATGGCCCAGTGCCCCCCAGGGGTAGAGGGCATCCTGTGACTCTGCCAATCACTCAATGCCCTTCTGGAATGCCAGGACTGACAGACAGTGCTGGGAGGGGTCAGGGAGGGAAAGGAGAGGAGACTGACACACCTGGGAGGGAATTATCAGGGGAGGGACCCGGGGTTCTGGGGTAAACCCTGACATCACACTGCAACAGGGAGCCCTGCAGCAGACATGGCCTTGCCCCGGGGGCACTCACAGCTCCTGCCTGTGCCACGTTCCTCTGGAGCTCCAGGCAGCTGTCCTGTGTGCACTGGCTCCTGTAACTCACTGAGCCTTGTGAGTGAGGAACAGGCATCCACTGTGTGTGCTGAGGCTCCTGCTGAAGCCAGGATGGGCTCACCCCAGATTAGAGACCACCTCAGTGTAGTTTTCTGAAAAATCCCTTTGCTGTGATTTTCCCTTTTTCTCTTGAGAAGCTGAGAGGCTTCAGGAACAAAATGTAAACAATGATTATCTGTAGAATGCAACAGGTGGATCTGTGATTGGTCTCATGTGATTGTTTCTAATTAATGGCCAATCCAGACAGTCTAGCTGTCTGGACTATCTCAGTCAGTCACAGGATTTTGTTATCATTCCATTCTCTCTGCTTCCCTGGCAAGTCTTCTGATGAAACCCTTTCTTCTATTCTTTTAGTATAGTTTTAATATAATATATATCATAAAATAATAAACCACCCTTCTGAAACATAAAGTCAACATTCTCACCTCTTCCCTGGTCCTGGGACCCCTGTGAACACCACCACAGCTCAGGTCTCTGGTCTCCCCTGAAGCTGAGTTCTGCCTCTGAGCCCACAGATAAGCCCTGCTGAGCAAGGCCAGCCTGAGAGAGGGAAATGTTTGCCCTTGCTCAAAGTGCCTGGGTGACACTTGGCTGTCTCTGGGATGAGCTGGGTGGCCTCTGGGACACCTGGAGCCACACGAGCCATGTGTCCCTCTGATGACACACAGCTCTGCAGGATGAAGCTTCTCCCTTGATGGAGAGTCCATGGCAGGGTGGGACCCACACCTGTGGCATTCACATTCTCTGGAAAAATTCCTTCATGCCCAGGATTTTTCTCCTGGGAAGCTGAGAAGCCTCAGAGAAAAGGAAAACAATTCTGATCTCATTTGCTTCTCCTGTGTTGTGCTCACATGTGGAATGTGTTTGGAGATTGTTTACCCACAGGTGATTGTTCCATTGCATTCTGCTGGGAGTTGTTTTCACTCTTTGGCCAATCAGGGCCAAGCTGTGTCAGGACTCTGGAGAGAGTCACCAGTTTTCATTGTTATCTTTTTAGCATTCTGTAAGTATCCTTTCTGTATTCTTTAGTATAGTATAGTATTCTTTAATATAATATAGTATCATAAAGTAATAAATGATCCTTCTGAGAACACGGAGTCAGATTCATCATTCCTGCCTTTTTTGGGCCAGGAATACAATAAATACAAATTTAAAATTGTAATACAATAAATACTGTAAATACAATACCAGGGGTGCTGCCCCTGCAGCTGTGAGACCCCACAAGGAACCCATTAGCCTGGAGAAAGCTTTGCTCTAAAATCCAGAGGAATCACCAGCGTTTGGGAGCTGCAGGTTTCCCTCTCAGCTCAGTGTGTGCTGTGTGGTGCTCAGGGGGTGCCCACCCCCTTTCCTGGCCAGCTGGGACCCTGGGGATGGTTCCCTGATGCTGCCTGGCCCAAGGCAGCCCCTGCTCTTCAGCTTGGGGCAGGAGGAGCTCGCTGTGCTCACAGGAGCATCCTCCAAGGAGCTGCTCCTGATTCCCAGGGAAGGAACCAGGGAGATCCAGCCCTATAAAAACCTCAATCCAGCTGCAAGCCAGAGGCTCAGGGGGTTTTCCTGGGCAGCTCCTCCTTTGCCTCAGGTTCTCAGGGGGATGTCAGGGCCTGGGGACATGCACAGAGCTGGTGGTGGGCAGTGCAGGAGGAGCAGTGGTGCCTCTGCCTGTGCAGAGGGCTGCTCTGGGTCTGGGGGCAAGAATAGAAAAGTTCTGTCTCCTTTCCTGGCCCTTTTTCTTTCCTAATCTTTCTTCAGACCTGCAGATTCCTTCATCAGCCAGTATAGTAAATCAGGGCAACCCCGACAAAGGGAGGATTGATGAGGAGGACTCTATTCAGAAGGCTAATTAATTATTATTTTATTATATATAGGCTAATTAATGAATTATTTTATTATACATTATTATTCTATGTTATATTACACTGAATCTGCACAAACACTCCACTCAACTGCCCAGAATCTCCTGTCAGTGACAGTCCTGACACACACCCCTGGATTCAATTGGTCAGTGAATCAAAACACACACACCAGAATCCAATTACCAATTCCCTTCAGGTAAACAATCTTCCACAATGCATTCCACTTGTGAACAACACAGGAGCAGTAAATGAGATAAGAATTGTTCTTTCTTTCTCTGAGGTTCCTCTCTGTGATTCCCAGAAATGTCCTTGGGAAGTTGTGCCTTGCTTTTCTCTGTGAAGAGAAATGTGGCCACAATCCAGGATGAGATAAAGGATGGTTTCCACATAGAAAATTTTCTGTTGTTGGCTCCATTAGGATGTGCTGGACAAAACCTTGTACATTTTGGTCTGGAAAAACGTTGCCAGGCTTCAGAGGTGATGCTGTTCCTCACTAGAGTCAGCCCAAATAATTCCTGGTCAATCAGGTCCCAGCAGGGCTGAGCAGCCCCAGCTTTCTCCTGGGTCATGGGAGAAGCCTCATGGTTGGGAATCTGTGCTGAGACCCTGAACTGGAGCAGCTCTCCAGCTGTGCCCTGTGGCAGAAGCAGTTACAGATTAATTAACTCATTAATGATTAATTACAGTGAGTGTGCATGCCGAGGAGCTGTGGGAAGGGCTGTGCTGAGGGCTGGTTACAAAGCTCAGGGCAGGAGCTGCTCCTTGATGCAGGTGCTGGAGTGTTGGTGATGCACAAAGTGCTTCCTTCCAGACTGGGTTTATCCCTAATGTTCTTTCCTTTAAATGGACTGAAAAATGAAACAGTTGCCATCACAGGATGCAGCAAAGTCCTTTCTGCTTTGCCTGTGTGTTCTCTAAAGGTGCTTGCTGTGAGTGCTGGGCTCACTCAGCCAAGAGCTCTGTGCATTAAGGGCAAGAAATGGGTTTAATCATTGGCAAAGGGGCATTTCCCAGGGCAGCCTGTGCAGTCCCAACAGCTGGAGCTGTTCTCCCTGAGCTCCTGGAGGTGTTTTTCCGTGCTGCTGGCTGTTGCCTGCCTCACTGCTCAGCTGCCCTTCTCTCCTCTTGTGTTTTGTCTTGCAGATTTTCCGGCGAGCCGACAAGAACGGTGAGTGCTTTGTTCCTCTGCTGCCTCCCCCTCCCTGCCTGGCTCCTTCCCACTGGGAGGTTTGGCCGGGAGAGGGAGGGTGGGAAAGGCTTTTCTGCTTCACCTGGATCCCAGAGCCTGCCCAGGGCCTGGGGAATGGCTCTCCCAGTTCCCATCCGTGCAGGACACAGCCCCTTCCAAGCCCTTCTCCTGCCCAGGGCCTGCCAGGCTTCTGCTGGGTCCCTCACAGGATTGGTTCTGTCTCCGTGCTCAGTGCAGGGTTTTACAGAGCAGAAGGGACCCTCAGACAGAGCTGTTTGCAAATTCCTGCAAATGTAGGAAACGTGGGCTTTGGGGAGTGCAGGATTTGGTGTTGTATGAGGGCTGTGCTGGTGCCCTGCTGTCCCCATGGTGCCTTGGACAGCCCTTCTCCCCTGGCCTTGTCCCTTGCACTGTCAGGAACTTAATATTTCAGAGAGCTGGCCCAAATTTGCTGCCAGACTGAAGAATATTACAAAGCTGGGAAGCAGCTCCAAGCTCTGCAAGCAGATCTGGTGTGATGCTTTGTGTCCTGAAGCTTTGGGGGTGATGGGAAAGTTTCACCCTCCTGGCTGGGGGATTCTTTTTCTGGGTGCCCCTGCAACCCCTGGCATTTGGGAATTAGGCTCTGCCACCCAGTTTTTAATCCAGTACCCATAAACCAAGAGGTCCAAAATCACAAGGGATATCCCTGAGCCTTCCCACACTCTCTTGGCTCTTTTCCTTCATGGTAGCACAGGAGGTGCTTTTATTGTAGATCAAAATGCAGCCCAGGAGCTGCAGTCCTCCACAGAGAGGAAGGAAAAAGCTCTTGAGTCCATGGAGAGCACTTTCTTTCCATGGAAATCTGGTGCTGCCCTCAGTGTGCTGTTCTTGGACAGTCTGTGTGCCTTTCTGAGAACACCACAGTGGGGCCTTTAGGGAAGGGCTGGAATTCCCACCTGCACTTCCAGCAGCACCCAGTGTCTTTGCTGGGCTGGTGGGCCAGGCTCTCAGGGAGATTGTGCTGTAATTATGATGCAGAACACGCCCAGCCCCATCCCACGCAGGGCTGGGATGCTGCTTTCTACAGATATATAATTATTCTTCCCTTTCCTTTGAATGCAGATGATGGGAAGCTGTCATTTGAGGAGTTCAAGAACTATTTCTCTGATGGCATCCTGAGCTCGGAGGAGCTGTGGGAGTTGTTCAGTGGCATTGACAGGCGTCACTCAGAGTGAGTACCATGGTGGTGGCACTGAGGAGATGCAGGAGAAGCTAAAACTGCCTGACTGGAGGTGGAGGAGCTTGGGAGGCGGGTGTGATAAATAATCAGGGTGAGACAAACCCACCTCTTGCCACAGAGCCACTGAAACCAGCAGTGAGCCCTGGGAGTGCTGAGAGCAGCCAGACATTTTGAGAGCAGCCATGGATTTCCTGCAGCTCCAGAAGGCAAGCAAGCATTGAAAATGCCATTCTTGTGGTTTGGGAAATGTGCTCCAGGAATAGGCAGCCCGTGGAGCAGGCTGTGTGCCTGCAGGAGCCTGTGCTGGTGTGGGGACACACAAAGTCACAGACTCTGCCACTGCTGACTCAGGAGCTGCTTGGCACTTATGTAAGAGCTGCTTTCCACACAAGTGGGCCTGGTGCATGTAGAAGGGAATTTAGGACAGCTACTTGTAAAAAAAAACAAGCCCCACAGATCAGGAGAAGGAATTGAGTTTAACTCTGGTCTCCTAACAGGGAATTTAGGGCAGCTACTTGTGAAAAAAGCTCCACAGATCAGGAGAAGGAATTGAGTTTAGTTCTGGTCTCCTCATGAGTGGTGCTATCCAGAGGGCTCTGCTGGGCTTGTCTGGGATTCTCATCCCAGCTTTTTGGGTATTTTGGCCTCACTGGGGTCTCTATGCCCAGCTGGGTGCTGTGGGTGAGTCTGTCCTGGCACTGGGAGGAGCTGGGTGCTGCTGCATTGCATGGCTGGGGTCTGTCCACACCCTGGGGTGCTGCTGGGGGACAAGGGGCTGCAGCTTCTCCCCAGGCTGGGGGGCAGCTTTGGCTTCCCCTGCACCTCTGACACCCTTGACCAGGGCACAGGTCCCTGCCAGGGTGAGGAAATCTGGGGCAGCCTGAGCTGCACACGCTGTCCCAGGGCTTTGCAGGGAGCCAGGGTGGTGGCAGAGAGGGCACTTGTCCCCCTGAGATGCCAACAGCCACCAAATGCCACCAACAGCAGACACCCAGTGTCACCACCCACTCAGGACTGGGGCAGTGGGAATGGTGAACTCCCAGTGCTGGTGGAGCTGGGTTTGGTTCCTACAGCAGGGGTGGGCAGCCTTGTGCTGCTTTCCTTGGAGCCTGCTGGTTGGGCTTGTGGGTGTGGGCAGCAGGAAAACATCTCTGAAACCTCTCTGTCTCTGGGCTGTGATCCCAGGAAGCTGCAGTGAGTGTGCCCTTTCCTCTGGAAATGCTCCTTTCCTCTTGCTCCATTTTGGGGTGATCTCAGAGTCACAACAGCCCTGGAAAACACAGGGAGCAGCAAAAGATGTGTCAAGGGAAATACAGGTTGGATATTGGGAAAGGTTTTACACAGAAAGAGTGATAAAGTTCTGGCATGGCTGCCCAGGGAGGTGGTGGAGTCCCCATCCCTGGGTGTGTTTAACAAAGCCTGGATGTGGCACTGGGTGCCAGGGTTCACTTGAGGGCTTGGGGCTGGGTTGGACTCGATGATCTTGGAGGTCTCTCCCAACCTGGTCATTCTGGGAATTCAGTGAAGCTGGGAGCTTTAACCCAGCTCAAAACTGAGCAGGAAAGGTCTCCTACCTTCATGTGGGGCTTGTTCCATCCATCTGGAGCAGCTGAGGGGGCCTGGCTGGGCTGGGCTGCCCGGGGAGCCGTGGCTGCAGCAGAGCCCCCAGAGCTCGTTACCTAACAAGGGCAGCAGTGACAGCACTGAGCTGGTGACACCTTTAGCAGGGTGTGAGCCTTGGCTTCTCTTCCTGCCACCAAGAGCAGAAGGGACCCTCAGACAGAGCTGTTTGCAAATTCCTGCAAATGTAGGAAACATGGGCTTTGGGGAGTGCAGCATTTGGTGTTGTTTGAGGGCTGTGCTGGTGCCCTGCTGTCCCCATGGTGCCTTGGACAGCCCTTCTCCCCTGGCCTTGTCCCTTGCACTGTCAGGAACTTAATATTTCAGAGAGCTGGCCCAAATTTGCTGCCAGACTGAAGAATATTACAAAGCTGGGAAGCAGCTCCAAGCTCTGCAAGCAGATCTGCTGTGCTGCTTTTGTGCCCTGAAGCTTTAGTGGTGATGGGAAAGTTTCACCCTCAATCCAGCAGGTGGGTTTGGTGCTGTGTTTGTCATGTCAAGGCTGGAATTGGTGTTTCCTCATCCCTGCCAGGCTGATCTGAGGAGGGGCAGTAGCAGAGATCTCCATGCCCAGACCCCTCCTGACCCTCACCCACCCCTGGAACCTGCAGCTGCTGGGAACATGAACATTTCAGAGCTCTCCCACATTTCAGAGCTCTCCCACATTTCTTGTTCCCCTTCCAGAGAGCCCCATGCCCTTCTCAGTCCACCTCCCACCCCTCTGGCTCTCAGGTGGGACACTGGGCCTGTGCATCACACACCTCTGCTGGGGTCACTTCACATTCTACATCTCCACAGCAGGCTGGTTTTGTTCTGCATTTCAGAAAATGGTTCCATTTTGGCATAAAGTATCCCCTCACTTTAATTCTGTGACATTTCAAAGTTGATGTTGAAGCCAAATTCAGCTCTGGATGGCAGCTGGGACAGCAGCAGGTCCATGGCTTTGTGTGGCTGGTCCAGAGCTCCACACAGCTCTGGCAGTGGCACAGTGAGGTTCATCTTCCTGGAGAAGGGCATTTTCATCCTCTGAAATGTCTGGGTGAGGAGAGACTGATGTTTTTGGAGGTATGAGAGCTCCATAGCTGCATCCAGAATTGCAGGGGTTGAATGCCAGCCCTGTGAAACCTGCCCAGGGAATTGCTGTCTGGATTTTACCTGTCCTTCTGTCCTGCACCTGTTGGGGAAATCTAGAAAAATAAGGTCTGGAAATGCATCTTTCCATGGGAGTGTTCAGGAATTGGGTGCAGATTGCTCAGAGCCTTTGACAAGGGATGGAAGTGCTGACCTGGTGCCTCCTGAAGTCTCTTGGTGGAAATAACCTCAAGCCTGTGATTGTCTGGAAGAAGGGATTTGAGTGGATTCCCTCTCCTCTCTTTACTCAGAGACTGCAGCATCTGCCAGCCCCAGATGATGGAGAGTGACTGAAACACTCTGTGTCACACAAAAAAGGTTTGGAAAGCAGATCTGTGATGGCAGTGGAGGTTCCCAACATGATAAATGATAAAAATAATAATAAAAAAACCAAACCCCGTCTGCTTTTCTGCAGCTGATTGCTGTTTCCTTGCATAAATTCCAGGCACATTCTGACAAAATCCCAACAGCATAATGATGACAAGCTCCTCCATCATCAGTTCAGGCTTAATTACAGTTAATCAGTGGTTTGAGCACAGTCAAAATACAGCTCTGGGAGATGTGGAGAGTCTCAGGATGAGTGCTTTGGAGGCAGAGGATGGCTCTTCTCCTGGAGTGGGAATGGCAGAGAGGGAAGCTTGCTGCCCCTGGCAGCCCTGCAAAGTGGGTCAGCATTTGGTGTGCACACTCTGTGGGTGAGCCCCACCCTGGTTTGGGGGTGAGTCAGTTCTGGCAGCATCAGAATGGCCCCAGCAGCCCCAGGGTTTGCCTGCTGTGCTCTGTCCTGCCCCTGCTGTGCCAGGGGGCTGCTGCAGCCTCTGGGACATGGGAGAGGTTCCCCTGCAGGGCTGCTGCTGGAACCGGCTGCAGATCCCCCCCTGGACAGCTCCCACAGGGGGGATTTCTGCCACGAGCTGTCATTGATTGGTTCAGTGGTCAGTGCTTTAGTGATTGATTAGTTAACATTTCTTTTTAAGCAGCCAAGATATAAAGATATATACCTTTTTATATATATATATATATATATATATATATATCTTTATAGATATTGTATCTTTATATATATATATCTTTTTATATATATAATTTTTATATACATATAACTTTTATGTACATATACAAATTATATATATAAATATATAAAAATTATCTTTATATATATAAAGATATATATATCTATATATAAAGATATAGATAAAAATATATCTTATATATATTTATATATATAAAAAGAGATTATATATAAATATATATCATATATATGTATATATATGTGTATATATATGTGTATATATATATATGTGTATATATATAAAGATATAAAGAGTTATTAATAACCTTGGGAGCCACAGGGTGGGAGTTGATGGCAGCTCCTGTCACACCTTGCTGGAGCTGGGATGGCAGTGAGTTGAGCTGCTGGCTCCTTGTTCCTGCTGAAACCAGTCCCAGCCCCAGGTGCTCACTGGGACCAGTGCAAATGCCTGGATAATGTGTGCACAAAGTGTCCACATCCCCTCTGGGGTGATTTTTACCCCTCTCTTAGGTGGGAGCCAGGTTTCTCTGCAGCTCTGGGGCTGTGCTGTGGATGCTGCAGTGCCAGGGCTCTTGCAGCACTGCAGCAGCTCTGCAGCCTCCAGGCAGCTGCCAGAAATAAAGGGGGAAACTTCACAAGGAGCCAAACCTTTTTCCAGTGCCCACTGGTGCCCCAAACCCCAGTGTCTGTGTCAGGCAGAGCTGCCCAGAGATGGGATCAGCAGAGTTGGGCAGAGTGAGGGGCTGTGGCTTTGCAGGTTTATCTGGATTGAGTCTCAAGGGAAACAGGATTTTTTTCTCCACTTTACAAAGTGCCTGCAGTGCCAGGTCAGTGCACAGAGCCCTGCCTGAATCAGCTGCTGTGTGTTTAAAATAGCTGAGCTGAACGTTCCTGTCCCTCTGTGCTGCTCAGAGCTCCAGGTGCAGTCCCAGAGCAGCCTGCAGCCCCCTGCCCTGGCTCTGCCACCCCTCACACCAAAATATTGCCCTGCTTTGAGCCACTGCCCACTGTTAAAGTGCTCTCAATGGAGCCCAGGAGAAAGGGAGAGACACAAACAGCCTTTGATGTCTCAGGAAAAGCTGCAGGAAGATTTTTGCCTTAATTATTTCACCTTAAATGGCATTTTAGACAGTCCACACAGTGTTCTCTAATTTTAATGGGGGTGTTTTTGTCCCTTTGCCCTGTGAGCAGTGTCAGGAGAGGACAGGGTGATGGTTTCTCACCCCTGGGCAGCAGCAGCACTGCAGCATTCCCTGTGCTGGGAGCCTGGCAAACTCCAGGTACTGCCACTTCCCCCATGTGTGACAGCACTTAAACACTTGAAAACCACTTGAAAAGCTCTCTTTGGGGCTCTCTTCCACTTTCCCAATCAGGATTAAAATTGGTTGTAATCATCTGGGGGATTTTGAGGCAGCAGAAGGCCTGGAGCAGAGGCTGATTTGAATCAATGCCACGCTGGGGTCTGTCCCTGCAGGCTCTGGGCACGGAGAGCAGCTCTGCCTCTGTGCCTTTGGCCACCTGGGCAGCTCCTGCAGCACCCTGCAGACCCATCCCAAAACCTGGGGCTGTTTCTGAGCATTCCCTCCTCCCTCTCTATCGCCAGCCAGGGGTCTCTGTACAAATCACCAACAGGACAGGACTGCTGGAACGTGCCTTGAGCTGTTTTATTTTCCAGTATCACTCTCATTACATGGTTATGACAATGGGAAGATGCCAGCAGCTCACATCCCAGGCAGCAGACCCAGAACTTAATGTTACAACTCACTTTATAAGTTTTCTGACCAATCCCACAAAGCAAAAGCCCATTGACAGTAGTTCTATCCAACCACCATAAGCACAGGTACCTTTGGTTAAACAATGCTTGCTTATTTCAAATACAATACCTGCTTGTGAGCCTTAAAGCACAATGCACAGAGCTCCATTATTAAGCTTAGAACTTCCTAATATCTCTCTGGATAAACTTTTCTGTAGCTTAGGGAGTTATTCTAGACAAGTGTTAATACACAGACCATTGTTCTATTTGTCCTTGCTTTTCTACAGTTTAAATAATTTTTCTGCTGACCAATCTCATGGCTGCTGCTTAGCTCTAACCACAGTTCTGCTGTCTTTGAGTCCTGCCTTTTGCAGCTTTCCCAAAACCTCTGATTTTGTGGATTCCCACACCTCTCAACCCAGCAGCACCTTTAGCAGCCTCAGGAGGGACCTGTCCCAGCCCTGCAGGGATGCCAGGGGGGATTGTGCTCTCTGTTAGTAAAAAGGGTGGGGGTCTGGCCCCTGCCTCCAGGATTTTGGAGGCAGATCCCTGCTTTAATGACCTTCAGGGCAGGAACAGCTGCTCTGGAGGGCTGGGAAGTCACCCAGCCCCTGGGAGCCTGCAGACAGCCCCACAGCACCTGGGCTCTGAGGGAGGAGGAGG
Source organism: Agelaius phoeniceus (assembly GCF_051311805.1). Taxonomy (NCBI): domain Eukaryota; kingdom Metazoa; phylum Chordata; class Aves; order Passeriformes; family Icteridae; genus Agelaius; species Agelaius phoeniceus. The sequence continues at coordinate 3,664,478 of NC_135281.1, forward strand.
AGGAGGGGGTCTGGCCATGGGGGGACCTGGGCTGAGGTCAGGGATGAACAAGGAGGGAGTCCTGGCTCGATGCTCCCCAGCTTTGGGGGAAGAGGTTGGGTTGCAGAAGCAGCTCCAGGCTCAGGAATGGCCAGGCAGGTGTGGGGCACCTCCATGCCAGCCCCACTCTGTTGTCACAGGTGCTCTCCCAGCACACTCCAGCTCCAGGAGATGGTGGTGGAGCAGATTTTCCTGCTCCTTCAGCCCCTGGGTGCTGCAGGGGCTGGGAATGGCTCCTGAGCTGCTGGCTCTGAACCTGTGCAGCTCCTTCTTTTTCTAATGCAGCTTGTGAAAATACATGAACATGAAAATCCACCAGCACACAAGACAAGCCCCCAGACCCCTGCTCACCACCACTGTTTCCCCCACACCAGCCCCACTATCTAACAGGAGCTTTTCTGTGTTTCTTGCAGCAACGTGGACACGGAGAAGTTGTGTGGTAAGTCAGGGATGTTCCTGCCCTGGAGAGCTTCCCCTCCCCAGGTGTGTGGTGGGGTTTGTGTGTGTCTGACCTGGGCTGGACTGGGTGGCTCAAAGGCCCCTGGGGCTGGATCCCAGCACAGAGGTGCTTTTCCCAAGGGGAGAGGTGTCTTGGTTTGAAAAGCCAGGTGTCTGCTAAGGAAAGCAGGAGCTTCCCCTGAAATGGAAAATGCATTTTCCCTCTGAATTATTATAATTTTGAAATCATAATAATAGTTATTTCAAAATTATTATTATAATTTCAAAACCACAATAAATTTTATTTATTATATTTTAATATTTTAATATTTTAATGATAATTAATTATATTTAATAATAGTAATTAATTTAATTAAGTATATTTAATAATATTAATTAATTTAATTAATTATAATTAATGATATATAATTAATTATATAATTTAATTATAATTCTATTTTAACATTTAAATATTTTTAATATTTATATTCTAATTATTATAATTTTGAAATTAAGGGTCTCTCAGGAAAAGATATGGGAGCAGGAATAACAGTTCTGTATCAGGGAAGAAAATAAAAATAAAATAAACAATGCAGTAATACAAAACTCCACTGCCAGAGTGAGCACATGCCCTGTCCCCCTGTGTGTCAGGGGGTGGCACAGCCCCATCCCATGGGGGCTCAGCCCTCCTGCAGTGCCAGCTGTGGCTCTGCTGGAGCAGGGATCCTGCACAAGGGGGGAGTTTTCCTCTGCAGCTCCAGGGCTGCTGGAGATGGGCCTGGGCTCCCTCTGGCCATGCAGGGCAGCAGAAGCTGCTCCTCTGGCAATGCACTGGGCAAAGGCTGCTGGGCTGTGCCAGGCTCCCATTGGATCCAGGTAGGAATGCTTGGCTCCTGCCCTGGGCAATGCAGCATCTCCCCATGGGATGCTGGAATTGGATCAGCCCTGCAGGGACACTCAGTGACCATGGACAGCAGAGATCTCCTGCAGGGAGGATTGGCTGGGGCAGAGATCAAGAAAAAACTGCCCCAAGAACAGCAGAGAACTGCCCCAGCTCTGACATATGGGGACAGAATTTACCAAACTACAGCCCCAAACCACATCTTACAACACAGGACAATAGGGAAGGATTTTTAATTTCAGTCCAAGTGGGAGAATGATTCTGGAAAGGGAAGTGAATTCCCCCCTTGCAGCTCTGGGCTGAGTGTGGGGAGCAGGAGCAGGGGAGGCAGGGATGGAGGTGCTCAGGAGCCTGACCATGGTGTTCTGTCCTGCTGCAGATTATTTCTCAGCATACCTGGGGGAATACAGGAACGTTCTCTCTGCCCTGGAAACGCTCAACGCTGCAGTGCTGGCAGCCATGGACAAAACCAAGCTGGTAAGGATGGCACAGGGGAGGGCAGCTGGGTGGGAAACTGGAGCTGTGGTGAGCTCAGCTGCTTCTTAGTGTGGAATTTCAGGGTTGGAGGCAGCAAACCCCTCAAATCAGGGCACACAGCCTGGAGGAGGGCAAGGGCAGCAGCCTGGTATCAATGGATGGTGTTTGCTGCTACCTTTCCCAAAAGCATCTTCTGAGAAAGCTGCTTGGGCAAGCACAGACTCAATCCACACTCTCAGCACAGCTAGATCAGTAAAAAAAGACAGAAAGGGTCTCTGTATAGAGTTCCAGTGAGGTTTGTTGTACAATCCCACTGAAGGAACCCAGGGACAAGGACAGGGCAAACAGTGAGTGTCCTTGGTTAAGTATGGGGTCAGGAACAATGGTTTGGGGACACAGGGACAGTACAAAGGGCAGTGACCTGTGAGAAAGGGCAGATTAACATTGCTGCAGGACACCATGGGAGAAGCCCCTTTACACTCATCCTTAGGTGAGAGGTACTCTCGAACCTGTGGTGAATTCTTCCAGGGCAGCATCCTAGAAGTTTCCCTAACAGGCTCAAAGGTGTTCACAGAGAAGGGTAAATCCAAAACTTTTGTGCTTTGGAGACCTTATCTGCGTTCTGGGGACATGATCTGTGCTCTGGGGACATCACCCCCCCTTGCAGGGCTCTGGCAGTGCCTGTTCCAGCAGCTCCCTGCAGTGTCCTGCCCACAGACACTTTCATGGAGCATCACTGAGAGCCTGTGGTGGGTTCTGAGCCAGAACAAAGTGTTTCCCCCCAGCAGTGAGACTCCAAACTGCCCTGCAGGGCTGGTGGTGCTCGGGATGGAGCCCAGCCAGCTGTGCTGCAGAGGAGGGGCAGGAGCAGCTGCAGTTCCTGCTCTCCCAGCCTGGTGCAGGGCTCATTGCTGCCCCTGTGCTCACCCTGTGCTGATGGAAGTAGTTTGGAGGCTGCTGATTAGGGCAGGCTCTGAGCCCCAGCTGGGCTGGGCAGCCTCAGGGTAAGGACAGTGGGGAAAGGCAGCGCTGGGAGGGCCCTGCCCAGGGACCAGCAGCTCCTTCTGCACCTGAGCTGGGTCAGAGGGCTCAGCTGTGTGCTTGGGCTGCTGCTGAGCCAGAACACCCTTCCTTGGAAGCAGGTGAGGGGCATCATCTGTGTGAATGCTCCTCTGAGCTCTTGGTCAGACAGACAAGGAAAGGGGGAGCAGCCCCACGCTCACAGAGTGGTGTTTGTGCCTCTGTAGTGTCAGTCCCTCTCTGGGCTTTCCTCTGGCCAAACCCAGCCTGAGTTTGTCCTGTGTGCCTGCAGTCACTGCAGTGTCTGATTGAGCCCTTTTCTGACCCAGAGATGGGCAACTGAGAGGTGTTTTCAAACCTGTGTGTGGAAATTTCATGCCAGGAGAGGGAATCTCCTGAAAATGCATTTTCTCATTGGCTCAAGTCCCTGGCCTCACTCACTGTTATTCAATACAAGTCCAGAGGGAGAGGAGGAATCCTCTCCAGAGAGCTGGGCTTTATTTCAGCTCCTTTCTGTTCTGTTTTTTGGGTATTGAATGTGTACACTGGTGTTTCTCCAAAGGGCAGCACAGTCACTCTCTGCTCCCCAGTATTGCTGTGAGGCATTCACTCCCTCTGAGGCTCCTGTGCCACTGCTGTTCTCTGGAAAAGAGAAGCAGGTTTTTCCTGTTGAAGCAAATTTTGCTGGAGTCGTTTCTCCACCTGTTTGGATGTGCCTGGAGCCAGGGCAGTGCAGTGTTCCCAGCACTGCTCCCACCCAGGAGGGGTCTGTGCTGATCAGGAGCTCTGACCCAGCCCTGCTGTGCCCAGTGCAGGAACTGATGCTCCTGGGGTCCCTTCCCTGCACTCCCTGCTCTGCTGGGCTCTGCTCAGGGCAGGAGCTGTGGGAGGGATGCCTGCCCCTGCTGGAGGCTGCAGAGATGATAAATGCTGCATTCCTACCTGCTGGCACCTGAACGTGTTCCCACATTTGTATTTCCAGAGTTGCACTCGAGGTTGAGTTGTGATGGGATGAGTGGGCTGGATTTTAGCCAAAGCTCACACCTCTGTGAGCCAGGGCAGAGAATTTTACACCTGCCCCTCAGAATTTTACACCACATTACACCTGCCCCTCAATTCTTCTGGCTCAAACACCCCTCTGAGCCCCCCTTGGCAGAGAGAGCAGCCTCGTGGAAGAACCAGATGAACTTTCACCCCAGGGAGCTGCTTGAGCACTGAGAAAACTGCAGTGTTGGAAACCTAAATACTGAGAATTTCAGACTTTCTGTGCTGACAGGCACTGACCCCCAGGAGAACACTGCATTTAACCTGAGGCCATGGAAAAAGTTCCAAAATTAAAGAATATAACTAATATTATGAGTGTGTAATTTAAATAGAAGTGTGTAATATCATGTAGTAGAAAACTTATAATTTAAGGTTTTAGAATATAAGTATATAATATATAAAACAAATATTATATATTAAATATATATAATATATAAAATATATATATTTAAAAACTTATTTTATACTATACTTCATACTTAAATATATATACTTTATATATACTTTTTAATATGTATATATAGTATATATACATTATATGTATATAGTGTATATATACTTTATCTTTTTCTATACTATATATTTTTATATATACTATATACAATAGGTATAGTGTCTATATAGTATATATAATAATATACTATATTAATATAGAGTAATATATACTATATATATATAGAGTATATATTTTATATATAATATATAAATATTATGTATTATATTTTATATATAATATATAAAATATATAGTATATATAATATATACTAGGTATATATTAGGTATAGTGTCTATATAGTATATATAATAATATACTATATTAATATAGAGTAATATATACTATATATAGAGAGAGTATATATTTTATATATAATATATAAATATTATGTATTATATTTTATATATAATATATAAAATATATAGTATATATAATATATACTATATGTATTTTCATATATACTTATATATATAAAATATATACTTATATAGTTTATACTTATACTAACACTTTTAAAACTTAGTTGTAGTTTCATCTCTCTCTCAACAATATCTATCTTATTCTATAATATTTATAAGTTAACATTTCTTATCTCAATGTTTACATACAAATATGTACTATGTGAGCCTTCTGTCAGATTTTAAGAATTTTCTATAAATCCCACACTTCAGGAAGCTCTGTGTGTGTGTGTGAGCAGCAAACCTGCTCCTGGTTGTTTTTATGGATCTACAGGTCAGCAGGAGGAAACCAAACCATTAGGGGTTCCCATGCCTCCATCCTCCCTCACTAGGAACCTGCTGAAGAAAATTTGCCTTGTCAAAAAAGAGAGTTTTTCCTTCACATTCTGTCATTCCCACTTATTTGTAAAATATAACTTGGTAGCTGTGCTGTAGTGTGCTAATTACACCTTATTTTGTGGCTGAACTTCATGTTTGCAATATAATTGTGTAGGGATAGGAGGTGAACAGAGGAAATAGAAAACAGCCTGATGTTTCTCACAGGGGGTCTGTATGCTGAAATCTTTCCATTCCTCAGTGTGCAAACACTGCAAACCCTCACATCAATACCTCTCCAGGCCAGGCAGCCTCATTGACCCTTTGACAGGAATTATGTGGCCACCCATTCCATTCTGTCCTGAGCTTAAATATCATCATAAGAAATCACTGAAACCCCTCAAAAGCAGAATTATAGCAGCTCCTGGAAACTTGGTGATTTTCATCTGGATAAACAGAGCTGAAATACCAGTGCAGGACCAAAATTCCTTGTCTTGAGCTTGCTGAGTTATTTCCTTTGTGACTCCCAGCCACAGGGCTTTGCCATGAGCAGAAATGCTGTGCTTGCTGAGTTTATTGATAAGAGGGTTTGACCTCTGTGCAGTATGGGATGAGAGGATTTTGGGTTTTTGCCCCAAAATGAGGAGTGCAGTGGGGGCCGAATTTTAGGTTCTTTCTCTCCCCTGGCACAAATTTTCCCAAATTGCTGCTGCTGCAATGTAGAGCAGCATTTGGAGCTCTCCTGGGGATGGTTGTTTCCATCCTGTCTCCAGCACGTTCCCCTGGGTGTGCTGGGTTTGATGAGGCAGCTGGCACTGCTGCCATGTCCCCTCCTGGCACAGCCTGCCCTGGGCTGCCAGGGGGGACTGGGGGCTGCCACCCCACACTGCTGCCTGTGTGTTTGGGGGTGTTAGAAAAATTCATCCACAAATACCAGAGGTTTATGTCCAAAAAGGAGACAGAGGAGTCCTTTTACTTTATTGGAATAAAGGGAGAGGCCATGGGGCATTCCCCTGGGGTCTCTCTAATTTTTGGAGGACTCAGCCTCCTTTTTATCCCAGTTTCCCAGCCACATTTCCCTTCTCTCTTTCCCCATTGGCTGAGGTACTTGGGAGGTACAGATTTCCCAGAATTCCTGATACCAAAGATTTCCCTCTGATGTATAACCCTCCCTTTTAATTTTTAATTCTTATGGAATTTAGGGTTTTTTCCTCTCCATTGTTTCTTTCATCTTTCAATATCCAATTTCATTTAACAGCAAACCTACAGTTTATTTGTAAAGGCAAATATCTTCTTCCATTCATCAATCAGTGCAATCCTTCCCATTGTTTCTTTCATTGTTTATCTACCAGCAGACCCACAGCTTGTTTGGAAACACAAATCTGCTGTTCCTCTCAGGGTGTGGGGGCTGTCCTGGATGGGCTGTGGGGCTCAGGGCAGGTGGAATGTGCTGTTGGTGAGAGCAGCTCTGTCCCTGCCATAAAACTCCATCCACGGGGGATGTGGGGCTTGGGGCATTCAGGGTGGGAGCTGAGAGGATGAGGAGTGCTGGGATGAAGGGTTGGTGCTTCTCCCAGAACCTGGCCCTGGAAAGGTGTCAGATTATGCTCTTTTCTGACCCAGAGATGGGGCAACTGAGAGGTGTTTTAAAATTTTTTAATTTATTTTTAACAGTACAATAACAATATTCTACTTTAACAATAAAATTTTGTACTGAGTTTCAGTACTAAAAAAATTCCATAATTAAATGTTACTCCCCATCACCTATATACAGAAACTCAGGTTTGCAGTGCAATTGTACTAGCCCAGTACCCCCTAAAAATAAAATTACTAACCTAAATAAATTCCCACAGGAAGGGAGTGATGTGCTTGGGGAGAAGCCTCCAAGCCCCAGGGCAGGGGAAGTGTTTGTGTGCCCAGGCTGGAAGGACACCTCAGAGATGGGAGCACACCTCATTTGGCTGATGCTGGGGGAAGGGCCCTGGGAGGTGCCAGAGGCATGACAGGGCTTGGGTTTGGATTTTGGGCACTGAAATTGGTGCCTTGTGAGGGCTGCCCTAGAGCAGAGACTGGACAGAGCTAAAGAATAAAGCAGGGATTTATTCAAAGGATCTCCTCAATGGATCCACCTTGGGCAGCACAAGAGCCCAGCCAGGGCTGCACCCAAGATGAACCAAAATGGCCCCAAAATGCACGGCTGGGCACGGGGTCTGTCCCTGGGATCAGTTCTGCTCCATTTGCATCTTGCAGTTCATTGTCCCATTCCAGCTTTAGCCCCTGCAGTCCCACCCTGCTTGTTTTTCTCTCTCCAGCCCACGGGGTTTGTGCTCTTGGGCTGAGATTTGGATCATTTGTCCTTGGTCCACAGCTAGAGCAGGAATTGTTTTGTCTCCCTGCTCTGATATGAAGCTCAGAATTACACACTAAAGCAGCACAGAATCTGAAAAATATAAAAGCTAAACCTGAGGCATCAGAACAGACTGTGCAGGGCTCTGTGGTGGGTGAATAATGTTCCTGCTGTGCCCCCTGGGCACTCTCTCCCTCCAGGTGTGTCCTGGGGAGGCTGGAGTGTCTTTGTTCCCCTTCAAGCAGGGAGTGGGTCCAGGCTGTGGCAGGAGCTGGGCAGGCACAGAGAGGCAGTGCTGGGAGGGCTTTCAGTGCCTGCACACCCTGGAATGAGGAGGGGAATGGTGGGCAGGGATCCCCAGCCCTGGGCTCTCCATTTTTGGGGTTGTGGGCACAGAAGGATTTGTGGGAACACGTGGGATGCTTGGCTGGGAGAGGCTGGAGATGCAGAGCTGGAACTCAGTTTGCTGTGGCTGCATCTTGTCAGTGTGGCTGCCATCCTCTTCCTGAGGCAGGAAAATGAGATTCATTTTCCAGCAGGGATGGAACCCCCATCCCCCTGGCCCCCAGTGCTGGGGATAGGGGGCTGTGACCATCCTTTGCTGGCTCCAGCATGAGCCCAGAGCTTGGGGGATGAGCATCCATCCTCTCCACTCTCTCCCCTTCCCCTCCTTTCCCATCCAGGCACAGCTGTGCCCAGTCAGACACAGCTCCTGGACTGGCACAGAGCAACCAGAGAACCACGAGGAGCTGCCCCACTGCTCCCTTTCTTTGGCACCAGCAGTGGAAGGGTTACAAGGAAATCCTTCTGTGCAGAGCTTCTGGAATTCCAGATCCTCAGTGTGCTGGAGAGAAACACAGCAGGAATTGGAAATATTTGACCCCAGTGATGGGGTGGCATTGCTGGACATTATTTTGGACATGGTTCATGGAGCCTGGGGGGGTGAGGGCAGCTCTGGGTGCTGCAGCCTTGGGGTCACACGAGGACACACAGGGAGGGCAGGGATGCTGCTCCAGCCTTGTCTGTGTCCAGGAAAGGGGTGGATTTCTCCTGGTGGATGCTCCTGGGGAGCAGCCAGCCCTCCTGCATCACGTGGAGGCTCCTTCCTCGCCCTCCCACTGCTGCTCCTGTCTGTCTCAGAGCTCACAGTGACTCCTGTGGTTTCTGTGTCCCTTGGGGAGCTGGCACGGGGCTGGCCATGGGGACAGCAGTCTGCTGTGACAGCTGGGCTGTGCTCCCCAGCTGCTTCCTTCACCACCTCTGATCCCTTTCTAGTCATCTGCCCAGCTGAGTCAGTTCAGGCAGGCAGTGCCAGGGGAGGAAATGCCTGCTCAGGGAGCTGAATCGGCTCCCTGCAGCACCAAATGACCTTTAGACCAAAACTGAAGGAGTGAAAGCAGTTCCCTGGTATTCAGCTCATCTTCCCCAGCCAGTGCTGACCTGTTCCCTGTGCCAGGTGAGGAATCACCTCCTGCAGGGAGTGGCTGCAATGCAGGTGCTCTGTGGACCTTGTCCTGCTCAGCTCCTTCCTCCCACACCTGTGGCTCCCCTTGGGGGTCCTGCAGTGCTGACAGCTGGAGAAGGTCCCTCCCATTCCAGCTGGGAAATGCAGCCTGGAGCATTGGGATTGCGTAAATATACCCAGACCAGGCAGTCAGCATGGCCTGGATCCCCAGCATGAGCCCCAATTGTTTCCCACCCCGATGGGACACACTCTTATTAGACAGGAAATAACCTGGAGTGTCAGTGAAAAGCACTTTGCTTCTTCTGGGGCATTTTATTGACTTTGCACCCCTGCAGCAGCACAGGAGCCACTCAGGCACTGCTGCAGCTGCCCCAGGGGCAGGGCAGTGTTTCAGTGACACAGTGGGATGGCTGCCACCTCTCTGCTGCAATTTCGTGTGCACTCCTGCAGTGACACAGGGGATGGCTGCCACCTCTCTACTGGAATTTTGTGTGCACATAGTGGGCCCCGTGCTCCTGGTACTCCCCCTTTGTCATCCAGGTGTGCTGGAAGGAGGTGAGCGAGGCTGCCATGGAGCCCCCAGCCCAGGCTGCCGTGGCCCTCCTGGGGCTGGCCAGCACCTCGACGTGCACACCTGCTCCTCGGAACAGCAGGTTCAGCTCCAAGCACATCCTCTCAGGAAAGCCAGGGAACATGGAGGAGCCCCCTGAGAGCACGATGTTGCCCAGCACGTGTCTCCTGGCCTGCTGAGGCACGGCCTGCAGGCTCTGCCAGGCCAGCTGGTGCAGCCCGGGGCTGCTGAGCTGCAGCAGCTCGGGCCGGAACAGCGGCTCGGGGCAGCAGAAACGCTCCTTGCCCAGGGTGATCCAGTGCCCGTCAGGGGTCTGGAATCTGGCAGGATGATGGGATCCCTCCTCCTGGAGGTCTCCCTCGTAGTCCAAGGACACGTAGCAGCACTGCTCCTTCAGCTGGGTCAGCACCTTCTTCGTCAGGGCCTGCAGCGCTGAGGGCTCCATGTGGCTCTGCTGCTGCAGCAGCTGGTGCAGGTGTCTGGACAGGTGATCCCCGGCCACCCCCAGGCTGCGGGTGCCCTTCCTCAAGGTCTGGCCCTCCCAGACGGAGGTGACATGGGACACACCTGCCCCAGCCTCCACGGCCAGCCCAGTGACCCTGCCGTGGGCACAGAGTGACAGGAACCCGGTGTTGGCCAGGTGCAGCGCGGGCACCCCCAGGCCCTCCATCAGCACCTCGGCCGCCTTGGCCCGGGCAGTGCCAGGGCAGGACGGGGACTCGGCCAGCAGCACCGGGTGCTCCTCTGGGGACGCTTTGAGGCAGCAGCGGAACAGGTGGCTCCACAGGGTTCTCATGCCGTCCCAGTCCTCAACCAGGCCGTACTTGAGCGGGCAGCGCCGCGGGGCCGAGCACTGTGGGCTCTCCGTGCCGGGGCAGGGCTGCCAGGGGGTGCCCAGGCTGCAGGGCTGCCAGGGGTCCCAGGGGGTGCCCAGGCTGCAGGGCAGCAGTGTCCTCAGCACGCTCTGCGGCTGCTCCTGGCCTGCAAAGCCGCCCCGGGTGAAGCGGCTGCCGCTGTCGATGACCACCGCGGGCTTCAGCATGGCTGGTGCTCCACAGGGGTAACAGGCATGGAGGAACAGCCTGCAGCGGGACAGGAGGGGTCTGGTGAGGGCAAAGCAGGCTCAGGTGCCTGCTCTGCCCCTCTGGGGGACAGCAGTGTCTGCTCTAGAGGTGTCTGGGTTTGCCCCTCCTCACTCCCTATCTCGCTGGGCATCCCTCCTTGTCTCCATCCCCTGAAGTTCTCTGACAATGCAAGGAGAGAACTTGAGGTGGTTTTAAGGAAGCAAGGGAGCACGGGACAGGAAGGTTGAGTGGTTGGACTAAATCCTGGGCTGTATCTGAGGGACAGGGGCCAGAAGGTCAAAGGAGGTGACTCTGCTCATCTACTCTGCTCTTGTGAGACCCCATTTGGAATACTGTGCACAGTTCTGGCATCTCCAGCACAAGGAGGACATGGAACTGTTGGAACCATTCCAGAGGAGGCCACAGAGTTTCCGAGGGTACTGGAGCACCTCCCCTCTGGAGGGAGGCTGAAAGAGCTGGGGCTGTTGAGGCTGGAGGAGAGAAGGTTATGTGGAGACCTCCCAGCACCTTCCCAGGGTGTGAAGGGGCTACAGGGAAGCAGGAGAGGATTCTTTGTCAGGAACTGTGGTGACAGGATAAGGGGAATGGGATCAAACTGAAGGAGGATAAATTTATGCTGGATATTAAATGCAAGAAGTTCTTTACTGTGAGGGTGGGGAGGCCCTGGCACAGCAGCTGTGGCTGCCCCTGGATCCCTGGCAGTGCCCAAGGCCAGGCTGGACAGGGCTGGGAGCAACCTGGGACAGTGGAAGTGTCCCTGCCATGGCAGGGGGGGATTGGAACTGGATGATCTTTGAGGTCATTCCAATCCCTTAACATCCACAGATTCTGTGAATGCTGCTGCCAGCAGAGCCCATAGCACATGGAGAGGAGCTGAGAGGATCTGTGATCCCAGCTGGCAGAGAAGGGCAGGAGTTTGGGGTGCCTCTGTGTGTGTCCAGGCCTTTCCTGGCTCTCTGTGCCTCCCAGACCTGCCCCTGTGGCATGGTGTGTCTCTTGACCTGTTCTTTGGGCACTCTCCAGGCCAGGTGACCCTTCAGAGGACACAGCCTCAAGCTAGGTCAGGGAAGGTATAGATTGGATATTAGGAAGAAATTTTTCACCAAAAGAATAATAAATACTGGAATGCTCTTCCCAGGGAGGTGGTGGAATCACCATCTCTGGATGTGTTTAAAAAAACACTGGCCATGGCACTGGGTGCTATAGTCTGGTTGAGGTGTTAGGGCATAGGTTGGACTCAATGATCTTAGAGATCTCTTCCAACCTCATTATTCTGTGATTCTGTGATTCTGTGATTCTGTGATTCTGTGATTCTGTGATTTGTTCTTCCCCAAGAGTCTCAGATGCCCCTCTGGATGCACTCTTACACCACCCATCAGAAATTCCTCAGGGAGTGTCTCATGGGAGCAGACAGGCTGGCACTGTTTCCCTGGGCAGAGAGGGCACAAAGCCAGCCCTGCCTGGGCCTGCCAGTGCTGGGGGGGTCCCTGGAGGAGCTGCCAGCACCCAGGGGCCACCACAGGCTCCCAGCCTTGTCCCCAAGCCCTGCAGTGAGCAGAGCAGTGTGTGAGCAGGGGGCACAGGGGATGCTATGGGGCCCTGCCTGGGGCTGGGGGCTGTCCCTGACAGTGACCCTGACCTTGTGGCTCGTGTCCATGTGCCCTCCTGGAGCTGGCAGTGCTGGGCCAGGGCTGGCAGGGCTGGGCTGTGGGTGCTGGGCAGGAGTGCCCATGGAACCATGGCTGCGTGCCCTGCTGTGATCTCACAGCAATGCACCCCGGGGTTCTTCTGCCCCACAGCCTCACTTCTACCCCCAAGTGTCACTTGTGGGGATAATTAAAATTTGATAAAAAATAAACCTCGTTTGGTTTATTTAAGGGACAGCCCCTTTCAGGTGTGGCTCTGCTGCCCCTGCACAGAGGCAGATCTGACAGATCCTGTCCCCTCTCCCCAGAGGTACGAGACAGCCTCCAAGATGGAGCAGTTCCTGACGCGGTTCCTGCTGCGGGAAACCATGCACCAGCTGCAGTCCCTGCAGGCGTCCCTCGAGTGCGCTGTGGACACCGTGGAGGAGCAGGCGGGACGGGAGAGGTACCGGGATCGATGGGATGGGATGGGATGGGATGGGAGAAGAGAGGTACCGGGGTGGGACATGAGAGGTTCCAGGGTAGGACAGGAGAGGTACCAGGGTGGGATGGGAGTGGTGGGACACGGTGGGATGGGAGAGGTACAGGGATGGGAATGGGAGCGGTACCAGGATGGGATGGGGGAGGTACCAGGCAGGATGGGATGGGATGGGATGGGATGGGATGGGATGGGATGGGATGGGATGGGATGGGATGGGATGGGATGGGATGGGAGAGGTGGGACAGGGTGGGATGGGAGAGGTACTGGGGTGGGATGGGAGAGGTACCAGGTGAACATGCCCAGCCTCTGTCCCCAGTCCTGCTCCTCACTGGGAGGGAGAGCCAGGAGCCCTTTCCCAGCCCAGTGCTGAGCTGACACCTCTAGGAATGGCTTCAACCCCTCCTTTTGAATTTTTTTTTTGTTTTAATTCCAGAAAGGAGATCAAGAAGTCGGAGACTTCGGTTGGCCTGAGGGCAGGGAGGCGCTGTGGGCGCAGGGGACAGAAGAACGTCTGTCTGTCCCCAACAGACCCCTACTCCGGGATGCTGACAACAGGTACCTGCTGTTCCTCAGTTCTTTGTGTCCTGCTGGAGCCTGGAGGGGGTGTGGGACCAGCACAGAATCACAATAAGGTGGGAAAAGATCTCCAAGGTTGAGTCCAGCCATTCCCCCAGCACTACCAAGGCCACCTCTAAGCCATGTGCTCAAGTGCCACATCTCCAGCAGCACTGGGCAGTGAGGGCTCCTCCAGGATGGAGCCTGGAGCATCTCACCCAGGTGCCAGCTGGAGCTTCTGGGGGATGCTGTATCTCTTGGGCAGTAGGAAAAAAATCAAGTTTTTTGGATGAGAGGTTTAGAAGATTTTGTGGTGTTTGGGTGTTAAGAAAGCTTTGGCTGTGACAAAACTGAGCTGTTTTTGGTTGACACCTCTGTGCCCTTTGCCCTGCAGGTGTTTGTGTCGAGGACAACAGCCAGTGGATGGCTCAGATCAACAGGCTCCAGCAGCTCATTGAGAAACTGGAGTGCAAGGTGTGTGCCCAGGGGGGTGCTGGGGCTGCCCCATGCCTGGGCACGGCCACGTCAGTGCTGGGACCCCCCTCCCATCAGTGCCAGCACCCCCTCTCCAGCCCTGGCATTGTCACAGAGCTGCCCCAGCCCTGCATGCCCTTGCCCCCAGCTCTGCTGACCCTGTCCTGCCTTCCCCGGGGGGCTGAGGACTCCCCCAGGCCCCAGTGACCCCACAGGTGTGCAGGGCACAGCCCTGCTCTGCCCAGGTGCCACAGGGAATGTCCCTGGGGTGGTCCCCAGCTGTGCCCGGGCCACTCCTGCTGCAGAGCTCTCCCAGTGACTCTGGTTCTACCCAGTAACTCTGGTTTATCCCAGTAACTCTGGTTCTACCCAGTAACTCTGGTTTATCCCAGTAACTCTGGTTCATCCCAGTAACTCTGGTTTATCCCAGTAATTCTGGTTTATCCCAGTAACTCTGGTTTTACCCAGTAAGTCTGGTTCTACCCAGTGACTCTGGTTTATCCCAGTGACTCTGGTTTATCTCAGTAACTCTGGTTTTCCTGGTAAATCTTGTTTTTCCCTGTTGCTAATGCAGAGCCCCCGCCTGGAGCCGCTGAAGGAGGAAGCCATGTGCAAGGGACAGGATGCAGTGAGTCCCTGTCCCTGCCCCTGTCATTTCCCTGTCCCTGTCCCCATCCCTATCCCTGTCCCCATCCTCGTCCCTGCCCCTGTCATTTTCCTGTCCCCATCCCCATCCCTGTCCCCATCCCTATCCCTGTCCCTATCCCCGTGCCCGTCCTGTCCATGTCCCCATCCCTGTCCCTGTCCCTGTCCCTTTCCCTGTCCCTGCCCCTGTCATTTCCCTGTCCCTGTCCCTGTCCCAATCCCCATCCCTGTCCCTGTCCCTGTCCCCGTCCTTGTCCCCGTCCCCATCCCTGTCCCTGTCCCTGGTGTGCAGTGCCCCCTGTCCCCCGCTGTCCATCCTGGCAGCTCTGCTGTTCCTCGCTGATGGAGCAGCCTGGGCTCCCGGGCTGGGACCATCCAGGGGACAAGTGCAGCTCCCTCGTGTCCCTGCCAGCCCCGGGCAGTGCCCCCTGCCAGCCCCGAGGGTGCCCACAGAGCCAGGGGAGGGGTCCCCGCGCCCCTTTCTGGGGGCATCTGCAGCATCTCCTGTCCAGGTGGGCAGCAGCGCTTGGTGTCCCCGCTGTCCCCAGCGCTGCGGTGGCACCGGGGGGGAGCAGGGGGCGGGAGGGGACAGCCCCTGAGCCCGTGCTGTCCCTGGCAGCACATCCTGGTGGCCAAGAGGCAGATCTCGGTGGCCACGAGCAGCATCGAGCAGTTCCGGCGGGCGGTCCGCTCCTACACCGAGGGCACGGCCGGCCACAGCAGCTGCCTGCAGTGAGTGGGGGCTTTGCTTTCGGGGTGGTTTGGGGGTGGTTTGGGGGGTTCCCCCCCCAGAAATGCGGGGTTTTGCCCCTCGGGGGACACAAGGGTATGTGTGGGGTGTTTTGTGGGCGAGGCTGGGCTGGGACCTGGCAGGCAGAGTGCCCCCAGTGCCATCCCATCTGCTGCAGGTGTTCCCAGTAAGAACCAGTGCCTGCGGAGGAGTGGGGGGGTTGTGGCTGTGGTGTGTTCCTGTGGGTGAATGCAGGAGCTCCTGCAGCGCTGCAGGACTCAGCAGCAGTGGGAAGGTCAAGGGCAGGGCTCCTGCCGTGCTCTGGTTGTGGGAAGCTGCCCCTGGGGAGGCCAAGGCTGCCCCAGAGCCCTGCAGGGCCATGGCAGTGCCAGGCTGGCCCTGATGGCACAGCTGCTCCCTCCCCTGTCCCACGGGACACTCCAGGCTGCCTCCAGCAGGGAATGTTCCTGCTGTTCCCATTTCAAGTGTCCTTCCTCAGCTCTTCACTTTCAACAGCACAAATTCACATTTTCAGTCCAAACAAAAGGAAGATGCTGGCTGTGACACATGTGGTGGAGAGAATGGGAGGGTTTTCCTTTGGAATTGATGTTTTTTTCTCTCATCAGGGTTATTTGTGGAGGCAGCAGGGTGCTGTTGTGTGGGCTGGCTCTCCATGGGAGCACAAAGCTGGAGCTGAGCCTGGGGACATTCCATGGGGCTGGGTCCCTGCAGGGCATCACAGAGCCCCGTGTGGGGCAGGGCACACAGCCCCAGAGCTGCTGGGTGACATTCTGTGCTGTGCCCCCGGGCTTGGCCCCCTCCAGCAGCTGCAGGAAAGGCTTGGCCTCAGCTGGAATTGCTGCTGCTGCTGCCCAGCACAGCTGCTTCCCCTGGCCCTGCACCCCAGCACTGCAGGGAGCCCTGGCTGCCTCCCCCAGCAGCCCCAGCCTCTCCTGGGAATGTGGAATTATCACTGTGGGGGCAGAGAGCTGGGGGTCTGTGCTGTGGGCCCAGCTCCTGCCCCCGTGCCTCAGTTTCCCCCCGTGTGAAGGGTGACACCAACCTGCTCCAAGGGGCTGGAAGGATGAGCTGTGGCAGTGCTGGGGAGGAGTAAGAAATAATAAAACACGGTAAGAAATAATAAAATACAGTAAGAAATAATAAAATACAGTAAGAAATAATAAAATACAGTAAGAAATAATAAACCACAGAAGGTGCTGGCTCCTGGGCAGCAGCAAAGAGCTGTGTGAGAGCTGTACAGCTCCTCTGCCTCCTGGACCCAGGAACTGTGGAGCAGGATTTGGGTTTGGGATCCTCTGGAGCTGGGAATGCACCCAAACTGTGCTTTGGGAGCCTTGTGGGGAGAGTGATGGGCACAGCAATGCCAGGGCTGTGCCAGGACCGTGCCAGGGCTGTGCCAGGGCCGTGCCAGGGCCATGCCAGGGCTGTGCCAAGGCCGTGCCAGGGCTGTGCCAGGCTCATGCCAGGGCTGTGCCAGGGCCGTGCCAGGGCCATGCCAGCCTGCCCAGGGCTCAGGGTCCCTCTGTCCCCACAGTGTCTCTGCCTGCAAGCTGACTGACGAGGCCTGCTTCATCCTGTACGAGTTCTGGCAGGACGTGACCTCGTGGAGAAGGTGGGGCAGTGCCCACGTGAGGGCTGGGGGGCTCACAGGGGGTGCCCCCTGCTCCCTTCCCCTGCCCAGCCTGTCCCCCTGCCCTGCCCTGTGTGCCCTGGGGCACAGCTGCAGCTCACAGGGCTGAACACACCCAGAAAGGCTTTGGGGAGCAGGGGCTGGTGCTGGGGGTGCAGAAGCTGCTCTGGGTGGGCACAGGGCCCTGGCACCACATCCCCCTGACCCCACACCCTGCTTTACAGCCATTTGCAGTCCAGCTGCAGCAAGACTTTCCAGCAGTCCATCCTCAGCCTGCTGGAGTCCCCAGAGCTGCTGACCACCATGCTGTTCCCAGGTGAGGCTGCCCCAGTCCTGCTCTGATGGGCTGCACAGGGCAGGAGCAGGGCAGGAGCGGGCACTGAGGCTCCCTCCAGAGCACAAAATGGCTTTGGGGTTACCTGAATGAGCTTCTTCAAGCCTCAGGGTGAGACCTGTTGTCCCCAGCAGGTCTGGCTGTGTCAGCTGGGCTCTGTCCCCTGCCCAAGGGTGGGGACAGCCAGGAGCAGGGACACTGCCCAGGTAGCAGATGAGCTGAGTCCTGGCCCAAATACAGCTGGTGCCTCATTTTGTGTTTCTCCTGAGCCCTGAAGCTGCTCTGCAAAGTGCTGCTGCTCCCAGCTCAGGGCCAGGGGTTCCAGCCCAGCTGGGCCAGGGGGTGGCCAGCACAGGGAATGTGCCATTCCCAGGGTACCCATGGAAGTGGGACCAGCTGTGGGGACATTCCCAGGGTACCCAGCTGTGGGGACTGGGAACCAAATTCAGCCCCAGTTTGCTTTCAGGGATCACTTCAGGGTCTTGGAAAATAATAGTCCATAAAAGATGGATTAATTTGGACTGAACCCTGCTGCTCCTGAGTTGCCAGTGCCACTGACCACGTTCCCAGTGCTCTGCTGCAGGAATTGCCACAGTGCCAGGGGCTCACCCCTCTCCAGGCTCCCTGCCCAGGGTGGGGGTGGGTGCTTTAGGGACCTGCAGGGTCAGGTCCCCCATCTCTGCCACCCCAAATCCCCATTCCCAGTCTCACACTGCCCTCAGCTCCCTGCTTTCCCTCTCTTCCCAGCTTCCTGGTGGATCATGAACAACAACTGACCCGGGGCAGCGTCTCCAGGACACCATCAGCATGCGGGAGGACGTGGGCACAGCCTTTGTCACCTCTGTCACCTCCCTGTCCCTCCATTCCCTCCTGTGGCCAGCGGGGGCTGCCTGCCCTCGGCCCTGCCAGTGTTTTGCTCTTTTCATGTTAATTTATTTATTTCTCCTGCTCCCAAGCCGGTGTCTGAGCTGCCTGGGGGGGCTCTGGGTGGGGTGGCAGCCCTGCCCCTGGGGGAGCATCCCAGGGGGGGCCTTCAGTCCCTCTTGCACTCAGCTCCTCTTCCTCCTGGCTCTGAGCTGCCCAGGGGTGGGCAGGGACACAGCACTGGCCAGCTGTGACATCCAGCCCAGGGAGCCAGGTGGCCTGATATGGATTGGCAAGAGTGTTTTATAGGGGAAAATATTTCCTGAAGTGCTTCTGGCAAGGTGTACCTGCTCATGGCCTGCCACGCTGGCAGCATGTGCCTTTGGGGCTGGCTTTGTGCCCCAGCAGCTGTGCCCATGGCTGAACCTGTCCCCAGCACATCCCAGAGAGGCTCCAGTCCCTGCTCAGCTCCCAAACCCAGCCTTGGCACCAGGCAGTGGTGCCAGGAGTGGAGCTGAGGCAGTGGGGAGGGGTCTGGGCTGGGGGAATAAGTGAGGGGGGAAGGCTGGGGCAGATCCCACCTGCTCCAGGGTGGCTCTGGGGCTTTCCTTGGTGCTGCTGCAGCAGCAGAGCCTCTGCTGAGCTGGGAAAAAATGCATTGTCACAGGCAGTGTGGAGGGAGTGGGATGGCACAGGGGACAGGAGGGACACCAGCTGTGGGAATCTATCAAATCAGAGGGTTTGGGGAAAGCTGCAAAAGGCAGGCCTCAGACACAGCAGAACTGTGATTAGAGCTGAGCAGCAGCCATGAGATTGGTCAGATTCCCACAGCCAGCCACCCATGCTGGCCTGGAGAACATCATCCTTGTGCCCTGCCTGTCCTCAGCACCAGTGTGGCACAGGGGTGCCTGCAGCCCCAGTGCTCACCCACCCAGCACCTGCTGCCACCCCAGGCTCCTCTCCCAGTCCCTGTGGGTGCTGCTCCAGCAGAACCATTACCTGGGGTGCAGCTCCCTCCTGGGGACCCCAAACAGGCTGTGCTGGGTGGCTCTGACCAGGGGTGACAGCACAGCAGGGCTCACAGGGTTTTAGGGTGTTTGTTTTGCTCCAGCAGGAGCTGCCTGGGTTGGGGTGCCAGGGGCTGGCCTGGCTGATGGCAGGAGGAACCTGCAGGGAGCAGGGAAGCTCCTGCTTGGAGGGACAGCAGCAGCCCCTGCCAGCCCAGCCCAGGGCAGGCTCAGCACACAGACACAAATGAGGGGTGGGGGGCAGAGCCTGTCCCTGTCCCCATCCCCAAGCCCCCCATTGTTTGTCTATTACCAATCCCTGCTGCTTGCCCTGGCCAAAGCCAGGATTTGCTGGGACCATGGGGCACAGAAGTGGCTCAGCCCAGGGCAGGGGCAGCTGCAGGGCCACACTCCTGGCCCTAGGGTGACAAACAAGGGCTGCAGGGATGGTGCAGCCACAACAGCACCACCAGGAAGGGCCAGGCTGTGCCAGGGCACTGCCAGGGGGGTCAGACAGAGGCAGCCCTGCAGCAGGCCCTGGTTTGGGATTCCTGAGCTGCCTCCCAAGCCCCATGTAGGGTTCACCCCTCAGTTTTGGGGTTTTTCACCACTGGATTAATGTTTGCAGCAGCCTGGAGATCAAAATGCTCTGTTCAAGCCAAGGTGTGGGAAGGGGGCATCCCTGGGGGGCACAGGGCTGGCAGTGGCAGCCAGCTGGGACAGCACCCTGCAGGCTGCTCTGTGCTCACATAAAACAAGATCATTTATAAAAAGTTTGAAAACAACACACTGAGCTATAAAGCCAAAGGAATCACTGAGGATAGGGCTGAACTCCAGCTCTGCCTGCACTTGCTCCCAGGCTTTGCCCAGAGCATCACCACCACAGGGGAGGCAATTTCTGTCCCTAAAAGCCCAGGGTGTGGCAGCATCCCCCAAAAACCCCAAGAGCTGCCTGAGCACTGCTGAAAACCTCTGCCCCTTCCCAGAGAGAAGGGGAGCTGGAGGATGAATATAGTCTTTTTATTGACTACTTTTGAGTAGAACAAACTAAATACATCTGTAACAGTTTGGGTTCCTTTATACAGGACATTAAATAAGTTATGCACAGGAATGAAGTAACAAATTTCTATTACAGAATTAAATGTCAAAAAAAAAAAAAAATAGAAACCTTAACCCAATGTCTTCCCACTCCCCAAGTTCACATTTATCATTCCATCTTTAAAAAAAACAACAAAAAAGGAAAGAAGCAATCATTCTAATCATGACTGTTAGTATTTCATTCATTTACACTGGGGTTAATTTTAATACACAGCCATCAAAGTTGCATGAGAATTATGGAAGACAATCTATTTACAAGCAATTCCTCCCAGCCCTGTCCTGCTCCCCCTCCCCACCCCAGCCTGGCACTGCCACCATTCACCCACAGCACGAGCCTGGGGCTGCAGGTGAGGAGGGGACCTGGGATTGACCTGAGGCTGTTCCAAAAGTGTCCCTTAGGGCAGAAAATCCCTTCCTGCCAGCCCCAGGATGGGCTGCTGCAGGTCAGGGTGGCTCCAGTGCCACCCCCCTGGGAGCTGCCTCAATGCCAGTGTGCTCCAGCACCAACTCCTGGGGACACAGGGGACACAGCCCCAGGGCCACTGGAGCTGTGGGATTCACTTCAACACCAGGAGACCTTGTGGCTTTTTAATAAAACCTTGCAGACCAGCTCCCTGCCACAAGAGCAGCTTCCCAAGGGGCCAGGCCTGGAGCAGCAGGTTCCCTGCTCACCCCTGTGACAACTCATTACAGCTCATTATTGGCTTCCCATTGAAAAAGTGATCAGAAATAATTAGGGAATGACTTGCCTCATTGGGCTCCAGCCCAGCAGTGGCACACACACAGTCCCAGACATGGCTTTCCTGAAGAGGAGGATTTCTAGAGCCCCTGTGGGAGTGGGGAGCAGCTCCTGGAGGGCACATCCCCTCCCTGCCACGGGCTGTGCCACTGCCACCCTGTGTGACACTCCTGGCCAGCCCTGCTGCAGGGCTGTGCTGCCACACCCTGCACTGCCCTGGGGGCCCCCAGTCCCTTCTTCCACCCCACAGCAGGGACTCTGGGATGGACAGAGCTCCCCAGGCTGGCCCCATTCCCCAGGGACCTTGTGATCCTCTGGTGTTGAGATCCTCTGATCCTGGGGTTTCAGGACAATCTCTGAAGGTGGATGCACATCCCTGGGCATCTCTGGATGCAGCACTGCAGGAATCCCCTGGAGCAGGGGATAAAAATCCACACAGGACACCCAGTCCTGCCTTTCTTTCAGCAGTGTGAGTGGAGAGCATAGGCTGTAAACAGCCCCTCGCACCAGTGAGGATCTCTGGGCTCAAAAACAACAGCAGGAACTCACAAACCAGCAGCTTCCAGGCAGTGAAAAAACAAAACAACTGCCCCCAGGTGGAAAGGGCACCTGCAGCCAGCCCAGATCTGCTGTGCACGTGTTCCCCCAGCACAGGCCCCACCCAGGAAACACCCAACTGTCTGTCTCACCACAGACTGGGATGAAATCCAGGCCATCCAGCACTACCTCCCTGCCACTGCCTCTTGTTTCAGAGCAGACAAATCCCCTCCTCCCTCTCTGCAACCCTCAGCTGCCAGCCTGGAGGCAGGAGAAGTGGGCTCAGCTTTTGCCATCCACAGAGGATGAGATGCTCCCGCTGGGAAATTGGCTCTGGTCTGTTCACAGCAACAACCAGCCCACACAGCCACCTGAGGCACAGCTGCCTGGGAGCAGGGAACACACATGGAAATGATGGAGGAAAGGTGGCAGGAGGAGGCAGTGGTGGCTCTGGCACCTCGGGAAGCGAGTCTGAGCATGCCACAAGGACAGGGCTCCCTGCTTGGGCACCACACTCTCAGCACCTCTGGCATGTGCCAGTGCTCTCCCCATAGTCCAGGTCCCCTGAGTGGGTGCCCAGTGTCCCCCAGGCCCTGACACTGCTCTGGTGTCCCTCTGAGAGGAGCAGGGAGATGCTGCAGGCGAGGCTCACCCCAGTCCACGAGCCACAAAGGAAAAGGCAGGATGAGAGGGCAAGGCCGGAGTGTCGGTGCCCCGATGTGTCAAATATATCAAGTGATAACAGTTGCTGCAGGGGCTTTTTCAGCTTTAAAAACCCCAGGGAACTCATCCAGTGGAGTGAAGCCAAGCCTCCCTCCTAGAGCCCGTTGGTGTCTATGGCTGTCACGGACGCCGGCGTGGAGGAGCGCGAGGTGGTGGCCGAGCTCTTCTCCAGGGCTGGGCTGGGGATGCCATCCAGGCTCTTGGCTGCTGCTGCCACCCGGCCCGTGGGCAGTGCCAGGGGCTTGCTCTGGCCGTGCAGGCCTTGCCCACAGATGCGGTGGTGCCTCTCCCAGTCCTTGTGCTGGCAGAAGGAGCCGCAGTAGCGGGCGATGTTGCAGCCGCTGCACGTCTCGCTGGCCTTACGGCCACAGTTCCAGCAGCTCTGCAAGACCAAAGACACTGGGCTTGAAAGGGGGTTCGCTTCTCTAGGAGCTGCAGGATGGTGCTGACTCAGCTCTGGAGGGGGCTGTTCATCCCCTCTGGCCCAGATTTGAGAATGTGAAAATGAGCAAGCCATTAATTGCTGCTATTTCCCAGCTCTTTGCCAACGGTTCTAACCCCCACTGCTCGTTGCCCACAGCCTCTGTCACACTGCTCCAGGCACATCCTCTGCCCTAGACCCACCCGAATGCAGACAGGAAACAGCAGGCAGGGACTGAAAAACACTCTGCAGATGCTGCTATTGGGCCTTTTTATTTCCTGTTTTAAGCAGCTCTATTTTGGTCTCCCTCCCAGCCAAGTGCTCTCTGCGGGGATCAGGGCGCGCTGCACAGGCACCATTTGCTCCGCACCCTGCCTCGCTGCACAAGAGGTTGGAGCAGCCAATTTGGAAAAGCAAATGCTCATTTGAAAGCCTCCCAGCCAGGTGGAAGCACTGCCAGAGCCCGAGCTTCAGTCTGGAAGCGGAGCAAAGCCCCTCTGGCCGCAGGGAGAGGCGTCAGCTGGTGGCTCCCGCGTGCCACCGCTTCCCTCGGAGCGCGGGGCAAGGGGCCAGCGCCGGATCAGGGCTGCAGCTGCTCTGGGGAGGGGAGGGACAGCAGAGCAGCTTCCCTGCAGCTGGAGCAGGGCGTAGCAAACACACACTGGGGAGGGCAGCTCAGCTGTGGGAACGCAGCTTCTGTCAGAGCTGGCCTTTGTGGGCACACGGCTGCTGTGACCACCAGCAGAGAGCTGTGGGAGGGGGGTGCTGGGCTCCTCCAGGCAGCCCTGCTGTGGGGAAGGGCTGGGAGATTCCCCAGCACTGGAGCCACCAGCCCATGGTGGTGATTTATGGGCTGGCAGTGAAGCACCTGACCGGTTCACTTTGGAGTGAGGTGCTCCAGAGCCTCTGTGTCCCCAAAGATCCTCCACCTTCCAGGAGAAGCAGGACTTGAGACCAAAAAGCCCCTACCAAAGGATGTGGTAGTTCTTTGAAAACTGGGTCACTGCTTCGCAGCTGTTTACACTTCAAGTGTTTTTCAACTGTGTTGCAAAGGTTACAAGATGTGCCAGAAACAGGACAGCTTTTACACAAGGGCTCCAGGGCTTGCACAGGGGTGCTCAGCAGCTCCCGAGGTCCCAGACTGCTCCTCAGCACAGCTGGACGAGGAGGACACTCCTCTGCTATTCCTCTATGGAGAAATCACTACTTGCCTCATTCCTTCCATGGCTTCCTGAGCAGTTCCACCCACTCCCATCATGCGACTGCTGTGTTCAACCCTCAGCAATTTCACTGGGAATTGCACTATGGACATAATTCTCTGGAATAACACCTAGAATTCCATGGTTCTGGCCACACTTCCCAAGCCCCAGCTGAGCTGAAACCCACCAGGAGGTTTGGACCTGCTGTCCCCACATCTCAGCAGACATGAACAGCACAGTCCCATCAGATTTCTGCTCAGCAGACACAAACCCTCTGCTCTTGTACATGTAGAGAAATTAAAATAGGGAGCAAAGCCCACATGGATGGGATGTGGTAGTGCAGGAATGAGCCATGTGATTCCCCTTGCCCAAAATCTCAAAAAGTTCTACCCAAGTGAACTTCCTGTTAAGCAACAGGGAGGATGATTGATGATTGAAGAGTAGAAAGAGATTCTCTGAGGAACCCATTCAGCACATGGCACTGGCTATGACAAACCAAGATCCATCCCTTCTTATCCAACATGCAGGTGTGGCACAGACCACCAGGAATGTGCAAGGGCTTTTCCTGCAGCCCAGCTTCTGCCCTGCCCTATTTTCAAGCCCACAAACAGCAATTTCTTTTTTGCAAAGATCAAGTAACTCCACCACAATTTCTGAGCTAAACTGCTGCATGCACCAGCATCCTTTTCTCTTTGCTTCTACACCTCTTTCAATCCCACAAAATCCCTGGTCATTACACTGAGTCCAGTTCAGGGTGCCCAGTGGCTGCACACACTCGTGTCCACAGACATTGTTCAGGCTGACTCCCTGCCAGCAAAACCTAAAAAGAATTTTTGATTATACTGGTGCATTGCTTTAGCTATTGATTGGAGAGAGACTTCTAAAAGGAAAAGGGGTTGAAGACTGGAGTTTGGAGCATTCTGGTCTAGTAGCAGGTGTCCCTGTTCATGGCAGGGGCTTGGAATGGGATGATCTTTGAGGTCTCTTCCAACCCAACCCATGGTGTGATCTATGACTCTGTGAAAAGGCAGGGGGGACCTGCAGGTTCGACCTGGAGACTCTGCAGCCTTGGCAAGCCCTGGCCAGGCTGTGCCCTCACCGCTCACCTCCGTGGACTCCTCCTGCTCGTTGATGACCAGGAAGGCATCCTCGGTGGCCTGGCGCTTGGCGTCGGCGATGGTCTGCTCCATGCGCGCCCGCTCCGACGCGATCATCTCAAAGGCCTTCTGCTCCGCCTCGGCCACCGCCTTCTGCACCTCCGACATGGCCTGCCGCTTCACCTCGTTCACAGCTTCTTCTGGAAGGAAAGAGCAGCCTCACACACCCACCCTGGCAGTGAGGAGAGCCTCCCAGAGAAACACAGCTCCAGCAGCATGTTCACAGCACAGCATCCAACGCACGGCGAGGCCAGGCTCAGCACCATGGGATACCCGTGGCATCACAGAGGAGCAGAGCCCTTTGGGAAAGGCAGGGTGGGGATGATGGCAGCCAGATGTGCACATCCTGCACATCCAGCAAACCCCCAGTTTTGTGCTTAGCTTGGGTGATCCAGCAGGATCCCAGCCGTGGTCACTGCGAACATTCACCGGGTTTTTTCCAAATCTGCCCCATGACAGCCATGGGATCCTTATGGCATCCCAGAGGAGCAGAGCCCTTTGGGAAAGGCAGGGTGGGGATGATGGCAGCCAGATGTGCATGTCCTGGGGCACTGCTGCAGCTGGGTTCCTGCTGTTTCTGCACAGCAAACCCCAGCTTTGTGTTTAGCTTGGGTAATCCAGCAGGATCCCAGCCATGGTCACTGCGAACATTCACCGGGTTTTTTCCAAATCTGCCCCATGACAGCCATGGGATCCCTATGGCATCCCAGAGGAGCAGAGCCCTTTGGGAAAGGCAGGGTGGGGATGATGGCAGCCAGATGTGCACATCCTGGGGCACTGCTGCAGCTGGGCTCCTGCTGTTTCTGCACAGCAAACCCCAGTTTTGTGTTTAGCCCAGGTGATCCAGCAGGATCCCAGCCGTGGTCACCGCGAACACTCACCGGCCTTTTTCCAAATCTCCTCCGTGACGTAGCCCGTCCCCGACCTGCTACTGAACTCCCTCAGGGAATCTGCTGGAGGAAGGGACACAGGGAAAGGTTGGCAAAGCCTCATCCCACTCAGGTGCAGCTGATGTGCCCAGTGGTAGCTCAGGACATCACAGGGCAGGGAAGGATTGACCAGCTAAAACTCCAACAGAGGATTCCTACGGGTAAAGCCAATCCTCAAACACTGACATGATAAATTACAACACTTAATTAGCACCTTGCATAATTTATGACACTGTATAACCTATCTCCTGGTACTCTAAAACAACAGGCAATGCTTATAAATGTATGTTATCCAACTTCTGCACTGTCCACAGGCTGTGAGCATCAGTCTGTACACCAGCAGTTCACATTAATCACAGCACTTCCCCATCCCAGGGCAATTCAAAGGCTTGAACTTATGGACAAACTGTCCTCCAAGACACCTGGAGATGCTGCTTGATGCTTAACTGAACCTTCTCACAAGAGCAATAGAGCTTGAAAATTATCCCTAGGTCCCACCAGGGGAGAAAGCAACAGCTTTCCAAATTTATATAAAAATTTTAATTATATCAACACGAGGCTGGAAGTGTATTAGTCATGATATACTTAAATATAGAAGGGCTAAAAGCTGGCTGTGCCCCCCAGGCTGTCACATACACCCACTGCTCCTCAGGCTTGGTGGCAACTGGAGCCAGGGACACTTGGATTTCTTGCAGGAGAATTTACTCTATATTTTGTATACAAACAAGTAGAATATACATCAAATTGATATTTATTTTTGCTAGAAGAAATCCATTTTTATTACTGAATAATGAGAGGTTTTTCCCCCCAGAACTTGAATTGCAGTGGGTTTGGTTGTATGGAAATCTGAATTACATTGTAATAAATCAGCATTTAAGACTTGTTTTTTTCTATAGGGTCAAACCCCTGCATACTGGATGGGGAAACCAGTCAGCTTCAATAAAGTTGACTCATGATACAGAAATAGAATTAGTAACACAGGTAGCTATTACACTTACAAAAGCCTTTGGTATTTTTAGAATAAATAGACCTCAACATTTAAAATCCTTCAGGCAAGAGGGACTGGAAGGGGGAGAATGGTGGAGACTAACACCTCCTCCCTGCCTTTTCACCCCCAGCTTTAGACCAACATTGGCCAGCAGTGACAAGGAAAGCATGAGCAAAGGTGCCTTTAGACACTGACAAAAAACTGCTTCCTGTGTCACCTCTCTTCAAATCCTTGAGAAAAATACTTAAGCATTGTGTGGATGTGACAGCCTGGGGTTTTTTTTTTTTTTTGTTTTGTTTTTTTTTTTTTTTTTTTTTTTGTGTTTTTTTTTGTTTTGTTGGTTTGGTTTTTTTTTTTTTTTTTCCAGAAGGCAAAATGACAAAAGCCCTGTTTATTTGAGCCTCTCTTCATTTATACCTTAGTTTGCTACAGGTGCACCTGATTGGTCATTTAATCAATATATTTCACATGATTGCCTAATTAACAAGACACCCATTTGTAAACAACCTTATGAGAAAAACAGCAAAACACATTGTTAAAAAACACCACCTGCAGACTGTTTTAGTTTTTGACTATCATTAGTTATCTCCAGCTCCCTAAAGCTTCCTAGGCCAATTCATGGGAAAACGTATCCAGCTTTTTCTCTCTCTGACCAGGCTGTTATAGTATTTGTTGGGAAGTGCCCCAACAAAGGCAGGAATGATGAATCTGACTCCATGTTCTCAGAAGGCTCATTTATTACTTTATGATACTATATTATATTAAAGAATACTATACTATACTAAAGATTACAGAAAGGATATTTACTAAATGCTAAAAAGATAATAATGAAAACTGGTGACTCTCTCCAGAGTCCTGACACAGCTGGGCCCTGATTGGCCAAAGAGTGAAAACAACTCCCAGCAGAATGCAATGGAACAATCACCTGTGGGTGAACAATCTCCAAACACATTCCCCATGTGAGCACAACACAGGAGAAGCAAATGAGATCAGAATTGTTTTCCTTTTCTCTGAGGCTTCTCAGCTTCCCAGGAGAAAAATCCTGGGCATGAAGGGATTTTTCCAGAGAATGTGAATGCCACACCCGTGGGCCATGGACTCTCCATCAAGGGAGAAGCTTCATCCTGCAGAGCTGTGTGTCATCAGAGGGACACATGGCTCGTGTGGCTCCAGGTGTCCCAGAGGCCACCCAGCTCATCCCAGAGACAGCCAAGTGTCACCCAGGCACTTTGAGCGAGGGCAAACACATCTGTGCCATCCACAGCAGTGCTCAACCAAACCCATCCCACGAGTGGCACACAGGACCAGCCCTCCCTGCCCGCTCACCGCTGCCCGCGGAGTCGGCGCTGGCGGGGCTGTGCTGGCGGCTGAGCAGCTCGGTGCCCGCCTTGCGCGGCTCGGCCGTCTCGGAGCAGCGTCTCTTCCAGTAGTTGAGCTCCTCCCTGTCGGCCTCCTGGCAGCGCCGCAGCACCGCCATGGAGCGCCGCGTCTTCTCCACCATCTCCATGATGCAGTTCAGGGCCTGCGGGGCGGGGAAAGGGTCTCAATGGTTATAGGAATGTGTCTCTTGTTAACAGAGTGACATAATGTTCCAGACTGCAATGAAAGATGTTTTCTATTATTACCATCTGTATGGCAGATTATCTTGTCAAGTGGGCAGTTTGCCTTATCTCTCTCTTTGAGTGACCACAATGACTCCTCCCTCAGGGGGACACCTGCTGATAACAGCCATTGAATGTCCCTGCATGGCTGATAAGAACTACAGCATCCCATTGGCAGATGGGAGCCCAGAGGGAGGAGCCAAGCATTCCTACCTGGATAGAATCTGGAGCTTCTGGAACACCAGCACAGCTTCTGCACTGGATTGCCCAGAGGAACAGCAGCTGCCTCTTGCCCTGGATCTTCAGAGGCAGAGACTGCACCTTTCTCCAGGATCCCTGCTCCAGCAGAACCAGCCCTGACACTGCAGGAGGGCTGAGCCACAATTCCAATGGTTCTGCTGCCAACAGCCTGACCCACAGGGTGTCAGGCTGGGTTCTGACTCTTGCAGTGTTGTTCCAGTGCACTGCATTGTTTATTTTATCCTTTTTTTTTTCCTTCCCTATTAAAGAACTGTTATTTCCTGCTCCCATATGTTGTGCCTGAGAGCCCCTTAATTTAAAATGTATAGCAATTCAGAGGGGTGGGGAGGGTTTACATTCTCCATTTCAGGGGAGGTTCCTGCCTTCCTTACCAGACTCCTGTCTTTCCAAACCAAGACACAAAACTATAATTTGTGCCCTTAAAATAAGGCCAGAAGTTTCTCTCCTCAATGAGCTGAAAAGGCATCTCATAAGATCTGGAGGATTTCACCTCAAACTTAAGGATAGCTAATTGGACAGGAGCCAAAACTCCCGCCTGAGCAATTACTAGATATAATACTAGAATATAGATAAATACTAGAAATAGAAGAGATAAAATAATAGTAGAAAAAGAAGAGAACAAAGAAACTAATGGCTTTTGTGGGGTGTTTTACCAGGGGCAGGAGGGCCTCCTGCACCTGGATCTGTTTTTCTCTGTAAAGAGTTTTGTTATTTTGTCTTTTATTAAAACCTTTTTGTTTCCAACACTGCCACAGAAGCCATCCTGCTGATTTTATGCCTTCTAAGGTAGCTGAGCTATCTTGGGTGTGAAATAGATCTCCAAGAGCTCATGAGACCTGGCTTGAAGAGAATCATATTTCAATCATCACAGGTTTCACTGTGGAGGGACCATACCAGGCAGATGAGACAAGAGCGGGTGGTTTCCCTGGATTTGGGATGGTGTCATGCCCAAGGATACAGCACTAGGTTGGGTCACCACAAGAGGCAGCTCAACACCTCCAGGACATGCTCCTAAAAGTGGAGAGGAAAACCCCACCACTTTCCTATGGGATTTGGTTATGATCCTGGTGTCAGTGCTGCAGAGTCACAGTCCAACTCCAAATATTCAGCTACAGGGCCTCTGCTCCACCCCAACACCATCCCCTCAAAAACCCATTAGCTTTAAACCGTGAGGTCTCTCTGCATTTATGATCAAAGCTGAATTTTAATCCCATCTCTGATAGAAACAGCAGTGAAGTGCCTGGAGGAGCTGCCTTGCTAAGAAGGAAAAAGCTCAGCATAAAATCTGCCAGAAGCACCAGGTCTTGCTGTTGGTGCTTTTTTTTGGTCCATAAAAGGCTGGCACCTCGGGGAAAAAAAGTCTTAAAATACAGTAATGATAGGTTTACTCATTTTGTAAGTAAGTCCATATCCTGACTGCACTTAGTGCATCTGTGCACTTGTGCTGGCCAGGGCTGGGGCAGAAAAGATCCCAGTGGGGATAAAGCTGGGGTTGGTTGCTCAGCCAGCCATGGCAGCACCTGGCCATGCTCTGTAGGAGAAGCTCCCCAGCTCTAGACACTTCAGCCACACCAATTTTAGTCTCCACTGACCACGGGCAGAGGAAACCTGCCAGGAAAGCGCTACAGCTCCTCTCAGCCCTCCCCACCATCCACCTGCTTGTGGTGGCTTGTTCCACCACCAGCCACCAGGAGAGCCTGGCTATGGTATCAACAAGGAAATCACCAACTGGAGCAGGTGGAACACTGGGTTGCTGCTTCCCACAGAGCTTCCCACAGCCCCTGCAGTTCCTTACGTGATCGAGATGCTTCCACTCATCTGCCCACTCCCTCTCTGTCAGGCGGTGATCCACCAGCTCGTCCTGGTAGCCTCCATTCAACCCTGCAACAAAACACAGCCACACAGGGATTGATTAGATGGGCCAGTGGGGAGAGAAGTGGCCCCAAAGCAAGAATAAAGAGCTCTATTTCCAGCTCCACAGAGCTGGGATTTTAAAACACATCTCCAGGTGGCAGCTCTACAGGGGTAATTCCATGCTGGTGCTTTTATATCCCTGTCTGCTACAATCCACTTGTGGCTCCAGCTCTGACCTGCTTGTGGAGCTGGTTCTCCTCTTATAAGCCCACAGCAGCTCAGAGCCTGTGATTCAGGCTGTTGTGCTGGAAACACATCATGCACCTCCCACACATCCCTTGGAGAAACAGGGCAGGGGGTCAATCTCTACTCTTCTGCTTTAGAGATCTTGGAAAAGTTAGTTTCTATTTCCCTGCCCTCTCTTCCTGCCTGCTGGGTTGGCTACACTCAACTCACACACTAAGTCCTTCCTCCAGCCTTCATACAGGGAAATACAAACACTCAATCTTCCTGTTTGTAACTTCCCATGGAGAGCTGTTTCCTCTGAACTCCCTGCAAAGACTCAGCTGTGAGGACATGCCCAGCATCAACCATCTTTGGCACGAGTGGCCAAGCAAAGACCAACACCAAAGCTCAACCAGGAACCCTCCAGGCTCTCACCAAGCCCGCCGTGCCTGTCCCGGATCTCTCTGTGCTCCAACATCTTGCTGGGGTCCCTGTAGAGGTGGGAGGTGGCAATATCTTCCAAGGTGTAGTGCTGGAGGGGTGGTGGGGTGGGGTGGAACTGCCCACTGGGGTTCATCAGGGGGATGGTGAGGGCAGGGCTGTGCCGGGGCGCGGGGCTGATGGTGCAAACCCTCTTGGCCGGAGGCTCTGTCGGCAGCGGCTCCCTCTCAAAGCTGCTGTCTTCCCTCCTGCAATCACACCAGCACAGACAGGCATTCCTTAGCATCCCATACATGTAACTCAGAAAGATGCAGATTTAGAATCAGCAGGGTTTGGGCAGCAAGGATTTTACCACGGGGTAAATGCAGAGAGCTCAAACAAATGCGCTCAATTTGTGAGGCGATGCACAAAGTGACCCCGTCAAAGAAAAGGGTTCAGGATGCCTGAGTGTTGTGATTCATCTCTCTGAGCATGACCAAATTAAAATTTCACAGTTTTTATAAATTTGAGGCATGCTCCACATAATTGCATAACAACTTTTATCTTGGAATAAAACGTGGTGAAAATGAAGCGCATCCTTCCCAGCCCTGCCAATGCCTCCGCTCCTTGCCTTGGGGGTGGGAAACTGCTCAGCTCTCTGGCTCAGGCTTTGCAGTGCTACCCAAAAGTCCCTCTGGGACACACCCTGCCTGAAAGAGGAACCCAACCTGAATTCATAGTGCAGTAGGAGCAGTCATTGAAGTCTTAGAACAGCCAGAATTTGTTGTTGAGAGTGATAAGATCCTGATCCTTAAAGCTTTGTCAGCAGCAAAGATAAAACAGAAGTCACTACTTCAACAACTGAGCAGAGGGACAAAAGCTGTCACCTGTCTGGACTGTGCCTCTTGCCATTGCCATTGACCTCGATGAGCAGCTCAGAGGAGTCAGCAGGAGATGTGGTGTTGGTGTTGAGCAGGATGTGCTCGTGCTGGGCCAGGTACTGGGAGGGCGTTTGCTTGGCAGCGCGGGCACAGTGCAGCAGCTCCCGCTGCAGCAGAGGGAGGTTGGCCTGGAAAACAAGCACAGAGCTGGGTTACAGCAGCTGTTCCAAAAGGTTTGGCTTTCATTAATAGCTCAGAGCAGTAACACCTGTGACCCATGACCCCCACTCAGGATCCCCCAGCTCCTGGTGTCTGCACTGGCAGATTTAGCTGCATTTTCCCAGGAGCCTGATGTTGGTAACCCAAAATCCAAGTGTTACAGGAAGCACTGTGTGCTTCCAGCATCTGGTTACCCAGAGGTGTTGTGGAATCCCCGTCCCTAGAATGCTCAAGGCAAGGTTGGACAGGGCTTGGTGCAACCAGGTCTAGTGGAAGGTGTCCCTGCCCATGGCAGAGGGCTGGAATGAGATGAGCTTTAAGGTCCCTTCCAACCCAAACCACCCTGTGATTCTGTGATTTAACCATCCCAGACAGACTCCGTGTGCCAGCACTTCAAACATTCTAGATCTGAACATTTGCAAATAAGATTATAGGCTCAGAAGCTGCCACATGGAGCTTGGTTTGCCTCCTTTATCTCCAGCACACAAGCAGACATATGTGGCTCACAGCACAACGTCAGCCAGTCCCACACGGCCAGCTCTGTGCAGTCTGTCTTGGGCTCCAGCAGAATGCTGTGGTGCTTGCAAGGAGAGCTTTCCCAGCAATGTCACAGTGCCAAGAGGCACAGGCAGGCACACAGAGTGGCAGCAAGCCCCAGCAGCTCCCTGTCACCTTCAGGAAGGGGATCACAAATGGCCGCAGGGGGAAGTTGGTCGCCTCTTGCAGCTTGCAGTGAAATTCCTCGATTGTCACCGTTGAGTTCTGAGAAAAGAAATTAAGAAATGAAATGGCAATTATTTCTTATTTTTAGACATGTGGGAAATGGCTCCAAATGAACAGAACTGGGAGGGAGACAGCATCTGCTGCTCCAGGGCTGACAGTGTTTGCATTGGATCCTGCTGGATGCAGCCAGCAAGGCTCAGGCCAGCAGAGCAGGAATGCTGCACTAGGAGAGGGGTGGGAACTGCCTGGCTCAGCACTCCCCCAGCTCCAGAGTGGGAGGCAGAGGCTGACTCCAGGGCAGCAGGACCCAGCTGGCATCTACTGCATGCTGGGGCAGGCTGTGGGGAGTCAGACTTTGATCCCAGCTGCTCAGAACTGCACACCTTCCTCCCCTTCAGTTCTCCTCATCTAACCTATCCATGGAGTCTCAGCAGCCCTCTGTTTACTGTGGTGCCCTCCTGGTCCAGCCCTGCCTCCCCTGGGGCTGCTCAGGATGGGGAATGCCTGGGACAGCAGCATTTGATAATCTACATGTACAAAATGCACCCCTGCAGCAACAAGCACAATCTGGGGTGAGAACAAGAGCCAAAGGGACCTGGACAGCTTCTCCTTCCTTCCCCAAAAGGGTAGGCTAAGGCACTACCCTACATCCATGGAATGAAATAGGCTATATAAATGCAGCAGCAGCATTTTACATCCAGTGCTTAAGCTCTGGGAGTGACCCAGAGGACGTGGACAGACTCAGGTTTGCCTTGGAAGCAGAAATGCTCCATGCTGCTGCAGTCTAGCTCCCTTCAGTGCCTGCTGAGCCTCAAAAGAACACGTGCCAAAAAGCAGAGATCAGTGCAGGAGCTCCAGGGGACCACAGCTGCCCAGGGCTCCAGAGCCTCAGTCCAAGGTCACAGAATGGGTTGGGTTGGAAGCATCCTCAAAGGCCATCTCATTCCACCCCTGCCATGGCAGGGACACCTTCCACTGTCCCAGGCTGCTCCCAGCCCTGTCCAGCCTGGCCTTGGGCACTGCCAGGGATCCAGGGGCAGCCCCAGCTGCTCTGGGCACCCTGTGCCAGGGCCTGCCCACCCTCACAGGGAAGAATTTCTTCCTAATATGCAATCCAAACCTCCTCTTTTTCAGTTTAAAGCCATTCCCCCTTGTCCTGTCACTCCATGCCTTTGTGCATATGGAGTATCATGTCTAATGCACTGGACAGCATTTCTCCCAGTTATTCTGTATAAATGCAAACTCTGGATACAATTCTGCAGCAAGACCTGTTCATTTGGGTTTGAAGGGTGTTCTCATGGCAGGGGTTAGGAATGAGGTGATCTTTAAGGTCCCAAATCAAACCATTCTGTGATTCCATGATTTACAGAAAGGCTTTGTCCAATTCCTTCCAGCTTTCCTTAAGTTTAGCTGCACACAATCTCGTGCCTAAGCCACTGGACCAACAGCTTTTTGAAACACAGCAAAGAAAAATTAAATCATTCATTTTCTCAGGAAGCACAAACATAAGAGTCTGGCTTAGCAAAGATGCAAACAAACACTGTGTGCCAGGACCTGGGAAAAGCCAGGCAGCCTGGGATGGTTCAGGACTTACCACGAGTGCCAGGACGAGGGTGCGGACCTTCTCCCCGATCTCTGGTGAGATGTCATTCCCAAACTGCTGCAGGGTGGTGAGGAAACGCTTCAGCTTGCTCAGCTGCCGGGCTCCACACGTGGCTGGGAGCTGCTGGTTGGTCAGTGAGGAGGAGGAGGATGAGGAAGGGCCGTTGCTGAACCTCTGGGGTGGGGATGGGGCCCCGTTCAGGGTCGGGGGGGAATGGTTGATTCCGTTGGGCACTGCAAAGGGCAGACAGAAGCCATGCTGAGCACCAGGTGGGCACATCCCTGGGCCCTGGTGCTGAAGTGGATCCATCCTCCAGCCAGGAGGCTGCTGCTGCTGCTGAAGGCAGCTCAGGTGGCTCCACCTCACCCAAGGAGGGCTGGCAGAGCCTACCCTGTGCCTGCCATCCCTCCCTGGGGATTTACAGGGAGTTTCACAAACACAGTTGTTTTTATCCAACCTGGTCCCATCTGCAATTTTGCCTCCTGTAAGTGGTGAGCATGTTGAAACAGACTGAAGGGCTGGAAGTTTGGGAACTCAGCAAGGGATTAGGATAAATTGTTGACATCCCCACGCTGTGGTTGTGCAATGTCGAGCCCTGTCTGATGAGCAGCTGTGCACTGGGGCCCCAGCTTGGTATAAACCCAGAATTTCAGAGTGAAAAGCACATCATTGGAAAGAGAGTCATAGCTGATCCACAGGGCTTATCCTTAAAAACCCAGCCCTGAATCCCTTATGATTTAAGTCCTGACAAGGGGGCCACGAGGTATAAAAAACATTTCAAGTGATGGTGTTCAGAGAAGCCCTGAAACCACCTGGCAGAGCTGCCCTTTGCCTGTGGGAAGAGCAGAAACTTGCTAGAAAAGATGCCAAAATTTCTGCTGCAGCTTCATGAGGATCATACCAAATCCTGATGAACCCAGTGTGGGGTTTTTCACAGAAGACAGGAGGTACTTGAACAGTTAAACCACTCTGGGGCATGCCAGGGTCGGAGGCTGGAAAGGCTCCACACACCTGGACCTTCGTGGTGAGCACAGGAGGGAAACTTAACCAGAGTCAGTTAAGATGCAAGGAAAGATAAGGCTACAGAGACCAACAAAGGTGGTTCCTGCCAACCAAGGGGTGACAGCCCTCACAGACAGATGATGAGATGAAGGTGAAGGCCAGCACTGAGAGGATGGAGGTACAAAGGCAATGTGAGCTCATGGCTTTTGTTATGGAGCAAAGCAACCTGAAAAACTCCTGTTTTTCACACCCACTCCCAAAGCAGCAAAGCAACAGGGACGTCAGGATGTACCCACAGGTACAGCTCCACAGAGTACACCAGAGCTGTGTGAAAGGCAAGGCCCTTCTGGTAATTACTCATAAAGGCCTTTATTTCATATAAAAGGGCTACAGATAGGGTGAAGCTGCCAAGAGAAGCTCCTCTCAAACAGCAAAGGCTGTGCAGCTCCGTGCTCTCCGGCGGCCACAACCGAGGCGCTTTCCCCCTTCTCTATTTCACTTCCTCTTATTCTTTCAGATGAAAGCCTGGGGAGAGCAACGGGC
Organism: Agelaius phoeniceus; assembly: GCF_051311805.1. Classification (NCBI taxonomy): domain Eukaryota; kingdom Metazoa; phylum Chordata; class Aves; order Passeriformes; family Icteridae; genus Agelaius; species Agelaius phoeniceus. The sequence continues at coordinate 3,700,644 of NC_135281.1, forward strand.
TCTATTTATACCTCAGGAGAAAGAGGGACTGTGTGACACCCCTGGGGCTGTGGGGGACCCTGGGGAGAGGCTGCCAAGGAGGGAGCAGGGGATGCTGGTGGATGGGGGATGCCGTTAGACACGGCCCCGTAACCGCGCTCTGCCTTTCTGGGCTCAGCCCTCCTGACCCTCTGCCAACGGCACCACCACAGGGCAGCTGGCACTCATCTGATCCTGCACATCACCAGGACCTGCTCCACCACACAGCACACAGCAGGGCTGGCACCTCGACTGCCAGGTGAGAGCAGAGCGCTGCAGCAAGCGAGGCAGAGCACCATGACCTGCGGGATTGCTGGTTTGGGGACAGCAGGGTGATAAAATTCCTGGGAACAAAGTCATCATCCAAGGCTACTCTTAAATTCTGCCTTAGGTCCTCCACAGTCAAAGGTTTTGCTGTTTATCCAACCCTGTGTTAATGATCCAACCCTGTGTTAATGATCCCTTTGTTCCAACTGCTCCACCTCACCTGCCCAAGCCAGGGCAGGTCACTCCCCCACTGAGTGACCAAGACCCTCTGGTGCAACTGAGAAATGAAAAAGCAAGAATGAACTTCACCATAGGTCACATCTCTCACGTGTCTTGGAAAGAGGCAATTAAGTCATCTGCAATCAGCAGATTCAGGCTTCTTGGCCCTTAACAGCGTGCCAAGCATCCTCATTGGAAAAATTAATTTCTGTCACTTTGCTAATGGTCTTTTTCTGCCTGAGCAAAAGGAGAGCCATTAAAAACGCCTGAGCACATAAAGATGGGGACAATGTGTCTGGCGGGATAACCCAGTGATTAGTGCTGCTGCCAGCACATCACAGTGTGTCCTCCAGGAGGCTGGGCTGGAAATCTCCAAATCCCAGTGCCAGCATGGAACTCTGAGATAGCCCAGACACTGTCATGGACAGCACAGCAACACAGAACCAGCTAGGGAACACTCTGTGCAAGGAAAAGGGGTGAGGAGAGCATGGAAAATATGTACATGCCATGTGTGGGGGTCAGATAACTCCATGCCCAACAAAGTAAAGCAGCTTTGCTCCGGAACAATGCTTTTAAAAAGACATTAAATGGCTTAAATGTTGGCTAAAGAAGGAAAAAAAGAGCCTTTCTAGGCTGTAAGAAAAGGCTGAAGGTCCTTTCCATCCACAGAGTCACCTCTGAGCAACACTCAGCTAGAAGAAGTGGGTGCAAGGCTGTGCTACAGCTGGGTAGGATCAGGACTGACTGTGGCTTAATAGGAAAGATTATGAAGAGAAGATGGAAAAAAGAGAATCTGGATGGACAGCAAGGAATTTTCAAGGCTGGGAAATTAAAAAAATGAAAAACTTTCTAATCTCAGCTGCAGGAATGCTGCCTGCAAAGTGAGATACAGCAGAGTGGGAATTAACTCCTCCAAAAGATAAAGAGGAAAGCCCAGCTCTTGGCTCGCTTGAAGCTGACCTGATAAAAGATTCAATTTCTTAAGGAGTTTATGGTGGAAATCAAGGCTGCACCTGCAAAGAGAAAGACTCAAGGCAGCACCAGGAGCAAGGCAGGAGCAGGCAGGGGGGCAAAGGGGGATTACACAGCCTGTTTTATGTCCTGCATGCAGTACAGAACTGCAGGAAAGCCCCGGTCCCCCCTCCCACACAGCCAGGACGCATCACCCGCCGTGCCCTGGCTGATGGCTGGGACATCCCAGTGGGTTCTAGGAGCAAAGCCTGCCCTGCTGGCTGGAGCTGGTCCCAGGACAAGCAGCAACACTGGGCTTACGTGCAGTTGGAGTGAAGGACACGGGCCGGGGGCCGCCGGCGTTGACGGGGGGCAGCGGCGGCATGTTGGGAGGAGAGGACCTGGACTGGATCTTCACTTCCACGGGCGATCCGGGCATCACTGGCACCCTCTTCTCACCAGCAACTGTACCAAGAGAAGGTGGCAAGGCTTAGTGACAGTCCCTGACATGCATTTCCCCGCCCAGCACGCCGGGAACAGTTGCAAGGGAGAAGATAAGAGCTGGGGGAAGTCACGCAAGGCTGTCGCGCTGCTCTGGAGGGCCCCGAGCTGGGGACAGGCACCAGGGGTCATGTCTGTGGTGTCTGTGCTCACCATCCCAGTCTCCTGACTCCATCTCCTCATCCCTCATGCCCAAAGATCCTGTTCAAAGTGTTTCTGTCGATTTGCTCTGCCCCTGTTTAAGATCTCTCTGATACACACCTCGCTGAGCCTTTCCAGAGGAATCACAACCTCTGGGAGCCATGCAAGCAGTAATGGGGACTTGGGCTGGGCCAGAAGTGACTGGAAAGGGCCTGGGGTTGTAGAGATGAGCTGATATCAGCTACTCACAGCCCCACTCCTGTGTACAGCCTATGACCAGCTCAAACTGCAGCTTCCTTTGCAGCCTTGAGGGATGCCCCAGCTCAGGGGAGCAGTGTGACCATACTCCCAGCTCCAGTGGCTGGGATCAGCTTCATGAGACAAAAAGGAAGAAACATCCTGATGTAATAGTGGGATGTTTTTTTTTTTTTTTGAGAGGGGTGTTTTGGGGTATTTTTGGTTTTTAAAGTGCAGACAGCTCAGCAGACAAAGCCTAAGGATCTCCAAAGCACGGCTCCCATGGGAGCCAGTCCCATTCCAGGGGTGCTTTGTATTGCACTGCCAGCATCTCCAGTGTCCATGACCCCAAAGAAACCACCCCTCAGACATGATGGTCCCCACTCTCTGCTCTTCAAGCTGGCCCTCTCTTTGCTCAATTAACTCACTAACGAGATGAGAGCAGCTTGTCTCCCCCAGGAACACAGCCAGGTCTCCAGCTGCACCCCAGCTCAGGCTGTGAGGGAGCTCAACCCAACTTCCACCTCTCCAGTGGTGCAAACTGGGCTTGGGACCATTAACATGCAATTTGTTATCCACAGCTCTTACCAGTATCTGTCAGCTGCAAGAAATTCAGCTTTTGAGCCCAGGCAAACGATTAAATGCTGCATTCCCATACAGCACTGAATAGGTGGCAAAATTCTGCACTGAAATACAACCCAAACCTGCTACTTCTTGACTCCCAACAACAAAAACGCTGCTTTTGAGAGCAGAGAAAACAGAAACTGGCACCTGAGCCCTCGTGCTGCTGCCTGGGATCTGCTCTGTCAGCCCCAGCACCTGCTCTGCCACCGAGCTGCCTCATTTATTTTCCTTATGACAAGTCATGGGGAATGCCAGAGAGGTAACAAATGAACTTTGTTATTCCCAGCATTTCTTTCTGCTGTTTGCAGGAAGGGGGAGCAAGGATGATACACTCTGAATGAAAATCCATGTTTTCCTGCCCTGTCAGTACAGGTGGAATAACTTGGGTTGGAATGGCTACAAAACCCACATCCCAGAACAATTGTGTCTTCATTTATCTAAACCTGCTTTCAAGAAAAGGAAAAAATTCCAGGCTCTGCTTTCATGAAGTGGGGAGATATTGAAGCCATGGGAAACTACTATTAATTTTAACTTATAAGAACTACATTAATCCCATATTGCAAACTACTGTACATGTGGCCCAGCTTCCATACAATTGAACCCTGATGTGCAGACCCTCCCTGTCATTCCCATGCATGAATATGATATTCAGATGAATAACCATGCATTGATGTAGGAACATGACATCATTTATACATGTAGGCACCTATTCCAGCAGGTGAGTTTATCACTAGGAGCAAGGAAAACCCCATGACTTTCCTCTCTAAATAAATGCAGCAAAACAGTGAAATTTTGTACACAAAGTTAGGGGTATTTCTACCACAAAAAGTCTGAGTTCCCTCACTCAGGCAAGGAAGGGACACATTGCTAAATGACCCAAATTAGTCAATCAAAGCAGCACTAATTGTGCCTCTCCAGCACTCGGTTTCAGCTGCCCAATGACCATCCAGGGTCCCACTGTCACCCACCTGCCTCTTCCTCTTCTCTCTCTTCCCATGAAACCCCCTTTTCCAGGTGCACATGGCCAATCTGATATTGCCATACTCTGGAGAGCATGAAATCCTTAACTCTTCTCCTATTCCTTCCTAAAATGTTCCTAGGGCACATTAAGAAAGCAGAACTAATTTGGTTAATTTACAGAGAGGGAGATAAATTTTGCATGGAATTTATAACCCCAAAATAAAACCAGCTACTGTGTCAGACACCAAAACTGAAGCCCACAAGAAGCCAACACCTTCCCTTCCAAGCCCACTCCAACAGACAAGAAGCAAACAGGATTGTTAAATTTAAAAGCTTCCTGCTAATGACCTGGGGCATCTATAAATGCAGATAAAAACCATCTTTCTGAAGCTCTCCTTTTTTAGCCTAAACATGTCCATTTAATGAGAATCATCTGAGCAAACCAGGCTGTGACCAAGGGCATGAGTCAGCCTTGAGCTGACCTGGGGCTAAAACTGAGCCAGTGAGCAGCTCCCTGGAGAAAGGCTGCCTTCCTGGACTCATTCTTTCACTTCCACCACTCAGAAATATTTACCAAGAGCAGCTTTTCAGTGCTGCCTCCATTTGCACAGGGAGGATGCAGAGATGCTCCTCAAAATGTGTGCAAGTCCCTCAGCTGTGTAACTCACCTAAAGAGTCAAATGTCATCACAGACTTTGGATGATACTCTAACAAGAATAATTGTTGTCAATGCCTGAATGCTCTGAGCACCAGAGCAAGACACCTGCCCAAACTGGAAACACTGCACTGCTCTCCTTCAAAAACTCCTTCCAAACCTTACCTGGATCAGAAACACAAATGCTGTTGTTCCTTCTCAAGCAGTGCCTGCAGGAGCAGGCCAGACATATTTATGGCACAACACTTTGTTTGTCAAGCTGCCAAATGCCCAAAGTTTGCAGTGCCACGTGCTCAGCTCTGCACCAGGACGTGCCCAAGGTGACCAGGGACAGAGGCAGCAGTGATGTGGACACTGGGTGGGAGAGCTGCCTTCCCAGCCTCAGACACACTGGAATTACCATGGGAGGAGGACTCAGAGAAAATAAACCCAATGAGGTGCTGTTTTAGTCCTGGCTCCATGCAGGAATTCCATCTCCCCATCAGTGGAGGGTTTGCAGCGTGGATTCTGCAGCTCTCAGCTGGGATGGGCAGCTGCAGCACAGAGCAGCCTGTGCTCCTGCCCTAGATATTCCTGTGGCCCATTTAAGGAGCCCAGGTGTGCAAGAGCCCAGAAAGCCCCAGGGCTGTGAGTACACCTGGAGCCCTCCCTCCCTCCCTCCCTGAGAAGCTGCAAGGCCCTGGGTTCATCTGCCTCTGCTCTGGCTGTCCGTGTGCACCAGATTTCCTTCGCCGCTCCAGTCGCCATCCTGGCGTAACAAATTAAAAGGGAACATATGTCAGGATTAAGTGCAGCTGATGATTTTTCTTTCTGGAGAGGAGAAAGAGCTAAGTGAGACAATGGGACAAGAGGCCAAGAAAAAATCTGGGGTCTCAAGTGACGCTCAGAGAGGTCCCACTCCTGCATTCCCAGCTCTCCCAGCACATTTCAGAGGGGCACTTTCAACACCAGCTCCAGACAGATCTCATCCTATTTATTTTCTTTAAAGAAGCCCTCCACCTATGGTGTTCAGTACAAAGAGTGTTGCTGTGACAGGTAACCTCAGCATTTACTGGCACTATAAACTGTATAAAGAAACTGCTTTATTAATCTCTTCATGCCTGTGGGCTTGAGGAAAGGGAAAAGGCAGAAGGAAAAAAAAACAGCAACAAGTTAGGGAGTATCTCAACTACACTGGAATTTAAATTAATCCTAAATTCCTCTGTCAATTAGAGAATAAACTAAGTGATGAAAAAGAAGTAAAACAGTGCATGAGGAGAACTGGATGTTACCTTCCCCAAAAAAGCAAGATTAGGAACTGGAGAAGAGTGACAGTGAGGAGACAAACACAAACAGTCTCCTCCTCATCCTCTTCCCAAAGCTCAAAATATAATTCAAGGCAGTACCAGGAGGTGCCCCACTCTGCTCAAGACAAAGCCTTGATCTAGACGTCCTGGCAGAGCCATGGATTTGCTGAGACCAGGGGAAGAGGGGAAGAGGGGAAGAGGGGAAGAGGGGAAGAGGGGAAGAGGGGAAGAGGGGAAGAGGGGAAGAGGGGAAGAGGGGAAGAGGGGAAGAGGGGAAGAGGGGAAGAGGGGAAGAGGGGAAGAGGGGAAGAGGGGAAGAGGGGAAGAGGGGAAGAGGGGAAGAGGGGAAGAGGGGAAGAGGGGAAGAGCCACTGCCACAGAGCAGAAAATGGGGATGCTTTATATGAATTTACACTGCAGTGTCTGCATGGGCACACTTTAATCCAGTCACCTCCCTGAGAGCACATTCCTGATGCACAGCTAGGATTCCCCTTGGTTCCATGGCACGAGAGTTAAGCAGGAAGGATGAACTGTGGAGTGATTTTGGAGCTGTCATTTGTAAAAAAGCTGCAAAGAGTCAGAACTGTGTCTCACCAACCCATGTGCCAGACTCGAGCTCTCCAGCTTTCTGTAGAAGTCAAACAGTGAAATATCTTGGAAGAAATAAGAGAAAACTACATTAAACATGAGGCAGCCCTGCACCACCAGCAGCTATGCCCAGGTAAGAGTTTGCTTTTCTCTTTGGCAGCTTGCAGGACACAGAACAGGCTCAAAATCAGATCTTGTCAACAAAATTTTTACCACTAAGTGGTTATATTGCAAACCTGTAAATTAACAAAGGTGGCTTTTGAGTAAAAGGCTGTGTACAAGGGTTTGCCCAGTGGTTCAGTCTCAGGAGGGAAAGCATGACATGGTTTCAGACAGAAAGAAGAAGTTTAATCAAAGCAGATGTTTTCAACTTTCATCTGGATCAGGCAGAACATATTCATAACCTAAAAGGCCTCTCCTCACCCCAAAAAGTTAAAACCCCAAATTCATCCCTGCCTCTTGAGAGCAAGGGACTGGAGAACTGTCCCAGTAACAACAGCCAAGGTCGGGTCCAGCAGGAGAAATTCTTTGGTCACCCACGAGCCAGGTCTGAGCTTATTCCAGAGCCAGTGAACAACCAGACACCCCAAAGGTGATCCAGCCCATCCCAAAACATCCCTCAAAGCAAGGGAGATCTGCCACACCTCTCTTTCCTCTGGCCCTGCCACCTCAGGTGAGCACTTGGCATGAATTAATTATAGCCCACCTACAAGTCAGCAAAATGAAGCTTCCTACAAACAGTCCTGGGAACTTCTTCCCCCACTGTTTATATGGATTTAGATAGAGCAATGCCAAACTTGGCTAAATGGATAGAGAGGCCACTGGAAAGAGGGGAAAGAAGGAGGGACAGACCTTTAACAGCCCCCTCTGACCCAAACTATTCTCTAACTCTGCAAGCAGCTCCATGCCTCATGCTGGAGGGCAGGCCAGGGAGTGCCCCAGGCCAGCCCTGACATCCCCAGTGAGGAGGATGTGCTGCAGTTGGCTCGTCACAGGGTCCCTGTTGATCATCTGAATGCAGACGAGAGGCAGCATCAGTGTAACCTGACCTGATAATGTAAATAGGGTGAAATGAAATATGGTTCGCCACCTCCCCAGCTTTGGCGAATGTTTATTTTGAATAACATGCTTATCTGCTCCAACTGCTCACCATCTGTTTTCAGTCTCCACCAAGCTAATATTTTTCACATTTAGGAACTGAGAAATGGGAAGAATTACATTTAAATTTTATTAACATCTTTCCTCCGCTCCAAGGTTGCCTTTCCCTCCCCTTGATGGCTCTAAGCCATCTGTAGAGCACCTTTGCAGCTCTCCAAGGCATGCAGATGAGAGGTGATCTACATGCAAAGCAAGAGCATCGTTACTCAGGCTTCCAGAAGATGCCATTTACTGCTTCTCCACCACAATTCCCTCCCTCACCTGCTTCCAGACAGCTTCCCCCAAGCTCAAACTCCAATCACATCGTCAAGGGAGAAGTAATATTTTATCTTTTTGCAGCATTGCTGCATCAAAAAGCGATGGAGAGGGAAGATAAGCATCAGGAACAAGGCAGCCAACACAGCAGCTTTCAGAAAAAAAAAGGATGGTTGGGTCTGTCCCAATTTGGAGGAGAGTGAGCCACTGGGAGGTCTGTAGTCAGGATGACTTCTCTCTACAAATATTGACATTTATTTGCTTGTGGGGTGGTTTCTAGAGGTCTTTCTTTGCTTGAGTCAACAAAAGGTGATTTACAACCAGCACTGGGGGACACGAGTGTGTGGCATAACCAGGTCACCAGCAAGGGCTGGTCACAGGAGGTCCCTGACCACCCTCCTCCCTCCATGCCATGCAGTTGGCCAAGATGCTACTACAGCACCAGTGGCAGTGGGTAACTCAGGTCCCTGTACAGATATTTCCCCCATTCCATGTGATCAGCCTATTTTTACCCCATTTAGCTCGGGTTTATGGCACATCCCAGCTCCTGAGCTGTAAGATGCTGTGGGAGTGGAGAGGGCTAGGCACCTCTCAGGAGAGCCTTGCATCACACAGGAGGGAGCTGCTGAGCCTGGGAGAGGCATTTTATAAATCAAAAATAAACGCGTGTATCTCCATTGCCATCTAGTCCTCTCCCACACACAGCTGTTTCACTTTAAATCTCAATTCAATGTGAAACTCAGATAGAAGAACTTGAAAGAGCAAAGTATGTTATCGTTCACAAGCAGTCCAGAAAGCAGTTAATAAGGGAAATAAGATTAATAATTTATTCCTGAAGGCAGACTGCAGATCTTTATCCGTCTTGCCCTTCAGTGATTTTTATAAAATCCTATTAATGTGCCTGGCTCTAGGAACTCAGCAGTAGCACAGGTTGGAGTTGGGGCAGCTCCCAGGCAGACAAGGCGGCGGCAGCTCCAGCTCTGCCTGTGCCACGGCCATGGCAGACCCAGCAGCACAAACCTGCCTGCAGGGCACTCCTGCCTCCAGAGCCTTCCTCTGGGGCCACAGACTCCGGCCAGGACCAACCCTGCATGTGGGATTCACCCCACAAACTATCACATCCAACACACCCCACAGCTGTTGTACATCAAGCCCCCAAACTCATCTTGCTTCTAGAAGAACACAAACCACCCTGTTGTGGTAATCCCCACTCTCCTGCTCTCCTTCCATGAAGGAGGCAGGGAATATTTACCCTGACAGCCATTTCCACCCAGGAGCTGTGGCTGCTGTAGCCACAGCCATTCCCTTCCCACACCACCAGCATCCCTACCAGTAAATTCTGGGGACCCAAGTCCATCCCTTGATGTCCCTGGCAGCAGCTTTTGCTCATCACTGTCTCAAAGGGATGCTGTGAGCTCTGCCAGGGAGCCCGAGGTGCCCTGGGTCATGGAACCCTCCTCATCCTCACCAGCTGATTGCTCTGCTCTCATCAGAGACAGCCACCCCAGAGGGAGGCATACACTCCTGGAATATAGCCCAGGAGAAAACATTCCTGGAAACCAAGGCCTGCATTGCAGTTTTTGGATAGGAAGCACTTTGGGGATTGAAGGGAGTGATGCAGCCTCCCCAAACCATCCCTTTGGCTGGGCTATAACCTGGGACAGGGCACTCGTTCAGCAAAGCCAGAATTCCTCACTAATTCATTTGCTTAGATACTGCTAAGTATTTTGGTAATTTTTCATTAATTCCTTGTTCCATTTAACATCACAGAATCAAGACTATTTTTTTTTTTTTAAATCACCCACTCCCATAACAATATTAAGCAATATTTCCTCCTCCGCACTATCTACTCCTTGGGCTAAAGCACTGGGAATGAAAAATGAAAGCAGTTACAGATATCAAACGGGCAATTATCACAATCATGGCAAAAAATGACATCTTCAAAGTCTCAGCTTGCTGCACTGCTCTCCAAAGCCTCTGACTCTGAGCAGAACAACGGTGGCGGGAGCAAAGTTTCCAGATGGGAACATCTGTGTCTCATTTGCCTCAGGGAAGAAAACACCAGGAAGATTTACGGCTCCTGAGGCTGGTGGAGCCCAGACACAACACGTACAGGAGGGGATACCATGGAGAAAGGCTTGGAGCAACAGCCTGCTAGCAAAGATTGGGTGCTTGTATTTCATGATTATTCTGCGGTGCTTCTACACGTGGGGAAGTGAGATGTCAGGGCAAAAGAGAGTTTGGGTTTTGCTTGTTGTAAATGCTGTGTAGAGTGAAAGTAAGAGTTGAGTTAATTATGCTTGTATTAAAAAAATAAAATAAAAGCAGCACTTTTACCATCTCAGCTATTTTTAGATAGAAAAATTCATTTTAGAGTTGGCTTTAAGGGGTTACACTCCTAAAAGGTTTGAAATTGCCCCCTGCCCAGAGCATCAAGGCCATGGATTCACCCCTCTGGGGTCCAGTGAACACCAAGTTTACACCAGAGAGTAAGCAGTGATCCAACAAGTGGGAAACTCATGGTTGAGTGACCAAGTCTCCCCTGGCAATGGCAGTAAAAACCCATTTCCCTTAGAAGCATTCCTTAAATTCTGCCACAATTTAGGGACCACATTTCCAAAGGTGGGCAGGCCCATAATCCACAGGTTATACACAAGAACAACTGAGCACTGTAATTTTGAGAGTGCAAATCTGTTTTTCATTCTGCCTAGGCTAAACACCATGGAGTAAATAAAGCTGGAACTTTTGTACCTGTAAAATTCTGGGAGGTCCAAAAGAGGGAAAACACAGTGAAACAAGCTCTAAGTTTAGAAAGCATTTTCCACCTTAACAGAGGCTTCGAGACAGCCTTTAGGACATGATTTTATCTAGCCCTCATAAATCCTTTTAAAACTTGGACTGCTGGCCATTTAACAAGCAGCTCCACCCTTCTCCTGCTCTCCAGATGAAACACATTCACACTGGGCTCCATTTTGTTCCCTCCTTCTCCAACCCAGCAGTACCAGCAAAGCAGCAGAGCCTGGGGAACCGTGGTTAATTGGCATCCTCTAATTACTAATTAGCTCCAAGGGGCTCTCTGCAGCTCCAAACAGTCAATGGGAATGCATCCACTGATTTAAACAGGCTTGGGAAAAGCAGAGCTGCTGGAGCAGGCTCTGAGGAGTGACCCAGGGAACTCACAGGGAACCCACAGCTCCCCAAGGAGGAGCCAGCACGGGGCCACCACCACTGCAGCCCTTGCTGGGCTTCCCAGGAGCAGCTCTGGAGGAGCCTCAGGGAGGGTTACAGGGTTCTCTCCTCCCAGGGGAGCATTCCCAGGGGGTTCTGGCTGCTCTGCAGCTTCTCCTGCACCTCTCACACAGATGCTGCAATTAGAGGTGGCCGAGCAGTGTTTGTGGTTGAAAAATCCATCATAAGAGATTTAAGGCACAAATTCATCCCACCACCACCCCACAAGCTCCATTAGGACCCTGAGCCTCCTCACTGCACAGCTTTACCAAAAGAGCTGAGGAGAGAGCACAGAGCAGAGCCCAGCAGGAGCTGCTGGCCACCAGTGCAGTGAGGCCACAGCTGCCACTCTGCAGCACTGCCCTGCTCCCTGCTCAGCTGCTCCAGGAAACCCAGGGCAGCACTGCAGGTCTGGCATTCCCATGGCTTCCCCAGGACAACCCCTTCCCAAGGGAATCCTGCAGCTTCTGCACTGTGAGCCTGGCTCATCCCAAAAGTGATGGTCACCAGGTGGGTGAGCCTCCTTTCTCACTGCCTGGTGTTTTATGTGCCAGCTCTCAGTTCCAGTAGGAAAAGCTGTGTAAAAGGAGGACATGTTCTAGCCATAAGAAACTGAGGAGGTGCTGAGAAGGATGCTGTTTCTGGGTCAGCACAGTGAGCCCCTTTGCTGAAGGCTCCCCACCACAGTGCAGGATGAATCCCTGCCTCTCCAAGGATAATAATTTTGGGAGTTTCCTCTGAGAAAAGCATCCCATTAAGTAGAGGCCACTGCACTGCCTGGTGGATTTTTAACCCCAAGCAGCTGAGGGACGATGTGATACCCCTTATCACAGTGCCAGGTGAGCTCAGATCCCAATCCCACAGCTCCTGGCACTTCAGATCCTGCCCACCTCTGTGCCTGTGCTCCCAGTTAGCTGCTGGGAATAAGTTTGGCCACACACAGGACAAGTTCCTACAGAGATGTGCATGGTCTGTACAAAAGCTCCCACAGATTGTTATGAGGGCAGCAAGGTTTACTCCAGTTTTTTGTCATCAGAGAACCCAGAAATCCCTCAGCCACAGCAGCTCCTTCAGGAGGGACAGCCTTGTCTGTGCCATCATGTCCTTCCCCCAGGATCCCTGAGATCCACAGTGCTCCTGCCTCGCTGGGTACAACACACACAGGCACTGTCCATGACTTGGACAGGTCCCCATCCCACACTGACACACCCCAGGATCTGCACAGCAGGGCAGAGCCAGCCTGGAGCACCTTGGAAGTTCAAGCAACACAAGGAAAAAAGGGAACAGCCTGAAAAATCATTAAATCTTTCAAAATAAAAGGATGAAATCAAGCCCACCTTAAAATCACCCAGTGACTGAAGATTTGGGAGCTTTAAACCTGATTACTAAAGACATACAGGAGGAGTTTAAAGTCAAGCTTTAAAACCATTTAAGAAGACATCCCTCTTGCTGTCCTCCATCTTCCAAACGCTGCTGCTTGATGGTTTGGTGCCCAACACTATAAATGAACCTTAAAACCAGCACTGACCTCAGAAAACAACCAGTACTGAGCAAATCTGGATTTCTTAGAGCATCATGAATATCACTGAGCACAGAGATCTGGGCTAAGGAGAACAGGAGCAGCAGCTCCGGGGTTTAAGAGCAGGGGTGTCCAGTGAGTAGAGAGTTCTCCAAATGAGTAAAGCACAATCTGGGATAAAAAAGTCTCTGCATACCAGGCAGACACAAAGCAGCAGTGCTAGCAGCTCAAGCACCACTACCAATAACTGTAAATAACAGCAATTAAAAAAAACCAAAAAACAAACAAGGGCACTTCTGAAAGAAGTGAGATCTCAAGGCAGAAAACCACATTTAATCCATAACAACCAACGTGACCGCAGAGAGGCACAAATAATACCAAGGACACCCAAGCTATTACAAAAGCTTATTATAAACTAGGAAAAAAAACCCCAAACTAACAACAAACCTGTTTGTTAAGCACAGACCAGGTACAAATCCTGACCATCTGGAGAAGGAAGCAGTCCAGAAACTCATAGTCAGATGGGCCAGTTTAGATGAAAACAATGGTCATTTCAGCAAAAAACAAAACAGAAACCAAATGCAGTGCAAAACAAACCACTAACCAAGTTCTACCACAAACCCAAAATGAAGCAATCAAGGAAGGATACAGAAAAACATCCCCCTTGGGTGTCTGAAGTCATAGCATTTCCAAATATAAAGCAGACTCTAACACAGAGTCTCCCTTCTCCAGATGGAGGCTGAAGAGCAGGAGCTCATCACTGCCAGCCAGCCCAGGGCTAAAGCTCCACCAGGCTTTGTCCAAAACTGGGGAAGTTGTCCAAGAAATCAAGGAGGAACTTGGGAAAGGTTTGAGAAATCTCTTCCATCCTCACTATTTCCAAGTGCCAGAGGGGACTCCATCCCTCTGTCAGTGAGTGTCTGCAGGGAAGGGTCACAGCAGGGACAGACTATGGCCAGGAAACGATGCCCAGGAAGTCACACCTGAGCATGAAAACTTCTTTACTGTGTGGGAATGCTCAGGGAGGGCAAATATCTCCCTCACTGGAGGTGTTCCAGAACTGTCTGGACACAACCCTGTGCCACGTGCTCTGGGATGACCCAGAGCAGGAATGTCCCTTGCCCCACAGCCAGGCTGGCTCTCCCAGCAGCCCTGGCACTGCTGCCCACACCAACACCCCTCTGAGTGCCCTGCTGCTAATGCTGAGGTAGCCAAGCCTCACTAATGAGTCCCCAGCTCCCTGGCTCTGTAGAGAGCTCACTTCATTCACTTGGGCGCTAAGTGCATTCAGTGCTGCCCAGCCAATAGTCCCTGCCATCAGTGGCACACACAGGAGCCCTGCCAAGATGACAATTCTGCCTCTTAAAAACAATCCTCACACCACTACACAAATGGCTTCTCCTCTGTGCCCCAAGCCTGACCAGCCTGTGGGAAATTTCCACCATTCCCCAGAGCTGGAAGCACAGGAGGAACACACTCAGGGTGTGTTTGGAGGGGTGTGGGGCCCTGATGGTGTAGAGAGGTCTGTACACACCTGGAGCCCCAAGAGGCAGCATCCCCTACAGAGTCCAGGCACAGAGAGGTGAGGATGGACAGGAGAACCATCAAAGTTCAGTGTTTAGAATCATGGAATGGTTTGGGTTGGAAGGGACCTTGAAGATCACTCTGTTCCAAACCCCTGAACACCTTCCACCAGACCAGGTCCCTCCAAGCCCTGTCCAACTGGAACATGGACACTGCCAGGGATGGGGGACCCACAACTTCTTGGTCTGCTCAGGAAGCACAGCAGTGACTGTTTCTGTGTGCCTCCTTCCCCTCCCTCTCATGAGCAGCAGAGGTGGAGTATTTCCATGGATAACCTCTGGAGATTCAGTGATGCACAGGGACTGGAGAGGGAAGGCTGGCTCAGCTGCTGCTGCACTCACTTTCAACCCATCACACAGCAACACAGCACAGACAAGACTTTCTAATTCATCATTCTTAGGGTTGTCCTCAGATAGTTACCAGTAATCTGCATTAACCTGCTCCCCATCAACTGGAGCACAGGGGAAAGACAAAAACCCAAAAAGCTCAAAATTGTGAGACCAGGACACAGAACAACCCAGCAAACCCCCAAGTTTGTTCTAAACTGCCATTTTCCTTCCCTGGTCACAGCAAAGCCTGTGACACCGTGCCTATAAATTTCCTCTAATGATGCAGCAGTGAGGCAGAGCCCCATCTGTGCCTGGGCACAGGTGAGACTTTTCACTATCATGTAAGTGCAGGCTGCCTTTCAATTACACTCACCAGCCCATTAGGCAAATTAGATTTGCATATGAGAGGATAACTAGAAAGTCAAGAAATAGGCCCTGAAGGAAAATACATTCTGTAAGCTACATATCCCTGGGAAGATGTCGACAGGGAGTTTGCTGTCCATCCCTCTAGGGCTACTTTTAGGTTTTCATGGTGTTCAGGTTTCTCTCAGTGCTGGCATGGGTTTGAGGACAGCCTCTTCACCAGGCAGAACTGGAGGCAGACAAAGACATCTGTGTTCCCTGCATCCCTATCTCCCTAAAAAGATGCCCATTTCTGCAGGGAAATGCATCATTTGCAGGTTCTGCCTTGCAGTATGCTGGAAAGGAGATTAAAATACTACTGGTGTGAGAATTTCAATTGATCCCACCTGGGTTTCAATAACATATCACTGAAATACAGAATTATTTCCAGCACCCTAAGAAGGTCCAGAGGGACATGATAGCCAGTGGTATGGCATTACACAGGTGTCCCATGTCACTGAGGACACCCATGTGGACTAAACAGTTCTGCTCAGGTGATTCTGAAGAATTCATCCGCCTGCACATGCTTGTTTTTTTTTTCCTGGTGAGTGTATGCAAAACAGAGACAACCTAGCTCATCTCCCAGAATCCAGATGGCACTTGCAAACCTTGTCTGTGTATCAAATGTTGTTTTTTAGATCAAGTGTCCCTGGTTGACAACACAGAACTTCACGATGCTATCTTTAGATAGGCTTCTCTGCAAAGAAACACCCTTGGAGCATACGTTGCAGGAATATGCTAATGTGGCAGGGTGTTTTCAGTGGCCACAAATGGATCTGTTCCTGGGAGCTCAGACACCCCACAACAAGCTGAGACTGGCTGGAGATGAAGGGTCACCCAGCTCCCATGGAAAAGAGGCACCAAGAAGTTAAAAATTGCAGAGAAAGGTTAAATTACACCACTGGAGAGAGGCAGGGTGAGCTCACAGCAAGTGCAATCACACACAAGTGATGATTACAAAAAAACTCTACTAAATGGGTGAGGGCAGCTCAAAACAGACAGCAAAATCTGAAACTTTCCATTCCTTGACTTCTCCTACAAGTTTAGAGATTCTTACCCTATTTCCTCTTCAGCTAACTGCAAGGATCTTATAAAAACCCAGTGATTTTTCTTCCTCAAGGTCTTCACTTCCTCCTCCACATCTCATGCAAAGATAAAAGCAGCACATGCAAACTAAGTTCTTTAAAACTAACCCATTAATAAAGAACAAAACTCTACAAAACTTGCAGTTTGACATATTCCTGAGATAGTCATGTTACCTTCAATGAAAAAAAACTGTAGCAGTTGTTAATAGAAAACAGCAGCACCCCTCAAAAGACCCACCCTGAGCTGTTTTCGATTCTCCTCAGCTCCAAGAACAAGAATCATCACCTGCATGTGAAAAAGCATGAAAAAACCCCTGACTTATACACAGTCCCCACTAAGCAGCAAAATGGCCTGACAAAAACCAAGAAAAACCAAAGAAAGCTGCAGAAACAAGTTATGGTACAGCTCAACCCTGGGATCAGAAGGTGACACCAAGAGCACTGAGGTGGCAGAAATAACCCCTCATGCCCGCTGCTGAAAAGAACATTTCAGAACAGTGACATCAGGTAAAGCAGCAGCTTTTGAAAAAAGAAAGTGATCCAGGAGGTAGCTCCTTCCATATTGCAGGCGCTCACAGTAAACACCATATGGCCTGTTAATTTAATTAGGGAGAAGAAACCCCCTAAGTTTGAGATTTGACTTTGAAGGGTTTAAAACAAGTCTGAGGAAAATCACTCGAGATATTCCATGAGGTTGCCTTGCCTCCTTCATCCACATTCTGACCTGCTGTACCTGGTGTAAGGCCTGGTGCTCCCCCAGGCTGCACTCACCCCTAAAGAGTTGGAATTGTTTTAGAAGTCCACCACCTTTCCCACCACTGCACCTGCACAGATGCCTCCCAGGAAGATCTGTGTGGTCACTGCCAGGCAGCCAAGCCAGGAGAGGGCTGGATCAGGAAGGAGGGAAGTACAGTGAATAAAGCAAGTACTTCAGCTGAACAATATTCTCAGATAGCAAGCAGAATTTTTATTTTAAATCCTCACAATCTACATTGGCAGGTCCCACCTGTCAAAGACAGGATGCAGCTCGTGCTGAAGGTCAGCCTGGCAAATGGTGGAACACCAATGGTGAGACACAAAGCCCCAGACCAAGTCCACTCCCCATCCATAAGTAAGTTTGCATCTGTAATCTTGAGATCAACCAACCAAGCTCCAACTGTCCCTAAAGACTTTTGTATCTGAGCAAGCTCTCAGTGCAGTGCTGAATAAAATGTCATTCTCCATTATGGATATATATTCCATGTCTCTGTGAGCAGAGAGGGCATTCCTAGGATCATTTCCAGTTAGGGGTTTGCTTTCCTGCATGTGTACCACCATGGGACACTGCAGCACCACTGCCAGCTCTCTGCACAAACTGCTCAGTGCATCACCAGCAGGAACAAGAGAGACCCCATGGAAGTGGCTGCTGGGGCACCAGCAAGGATGCAAAGCCACAAAAGGTGATGATTCCCTGAGGAATGGCCTCCCAAGCTGGAAGAGCTGAGGCTGACAAGGCTCCTGTAGGGTGTCACCTTCAGCAGCCCCTGAGGCCCAGGCAGCAGCAGGAACATCTCCATGGTGCTCCAAGGACCACCATCCATCCCCTCAGGAGCTGCTCTGGCAGGAGCCTCCAGCACAAACCCCACCAGCACAGCCTTGGGGGCCCCAGCTGGGTGAGGGAAACCCAACACTTCTCCAGAGAGGTGCCACCAACCTACCTCAGGCCTGGGTCAGGGCTTTGGCCTCCAGGCTGCTCGGGCAGGGGCACAGAGGGAAGCTCTGCCTGGTGCCTCCAGGATAGGCACAGAGGGAAGCTCTGCCTGATGCCTCCAGGATGGGCACAGAGGGAAGCTCTGCCTGATGCCTCCAGGATGGGCACAGAGGGAAGCCCTGCCTGGTGCCTCCAGGATGGGCACAGAGGGAAGCTCTGCCTGGTGCCTCCAGGATGGATGGGCACAGAGGGAAGCTCTGCCTGGTGCCTCCAGGATGGGCACAGAGGGAAGCTCTGCCTGGTGCCTCCAGGATGGGCACAGAGGGAAGCTCTGCCTGGTGCCTCCAGGATGGGCACAGAGGGAAGCTCTGCCTGGTGCCTCCAGCACAGGCACAGAGGGAAGCTCTGCCTGGTGTCTCCAGGATGGATGGGCACAGAGGGAAGCTCTGCCTGGTGCCTCCAGCATGGATGGGCACAGAGGGAAGCTCTGCCTGATGCCACCAGGATGGGCACAGAGGGAAGCTCTGCCTGGTGCCTCCAGCACAGGCACAGAGGGAAGCTCTGCCTGGTGCCTCCAGGATGGGCACAGAGGGAAGCTCTGCCTGGTGCCTCCAGCACAGGCACAGAGGGAAGCTCTGCCTGGTGCCTCCAGGATGGGCACAGAGGGAAGCTCTGCCTGGTGCCTCCAGCACAGGCACAGAGGGAAGCTCTGCCTGGTGCCTCCAGGATGGGCACAGAGGGAAGCTCTGCCTGGTGCCTCCAGCACAGGCACAGAGGGAAGCTCTGCCTGGTGCCTCCAGGATGGGCACAGAGGGAAGCTCTGCCTGATGCTTCCAAGATGGGCACAGAGGGAAGCTCTGCCTGATGCCTCCAGGATGGGCACAGAGGGAAGCTCTGCCTGATGCCTCCAGGATGGATGGGCATAGAGGGAAGCTCTGCCTGATGCCTCCAGGATGGATGGGAACAGAGGGAAGCTCTGCCTGGTGCCTCCAGCATGGATGGGCACAGAGGGAAGCTCTGCCTGATGCTTCCAGCACAGGCATGAGCTGCCACCCTCCTTTTCTCCTGCCTGGGACAAAGTGGGTCAGGGCTGTGTGGGCTGATGGCACGTCACAGGATGTGACCCACCTGTGCTCCCACCATGCCTTTGAAAAGCAGGGGCATTTCCCAGGTAGGGCAGCAAGGGATGCTCCCTCCCTCCTCCTCTTACCAACTGCAGCCCATCTTGTCTTGAGGAAAACCCAGGATGCTCCATGCCAGCACTACCCCAGGGGATATTTTAGGAGGTTTGGACTTTTATGGAACCTGCTGCCCTGTATATAAATTGTACCAGGAGAAAATCACATTGCTCCTAGAAATTTGTAACCTCAGTTGGCATGGAGTTTCTCCTTGGCTCCTCTCAACAGCTGACTACACTCACAAATTAACATCCCACTTGTTTAATTGTGTTTTCCTTTCCTCTGCAGACCCAGGCTGGGATCTGTGTGTCCCTTTAATAGGTGTGTCACAGCAGTATGCCAGAGTTCCCCATTTTCTAGTTTAAAAAAAAATGCCAAAAAACAAGCCCAAACCCAGATAACAAAACATCTAAAGCCCAGCAGACTTCTTCCTGCTAGCAAGGAAACCTCCTCTCAGGACACTGCAAAGATTTAATTTACTACCAATTGCCCTCTGGTTATTTTACATTTATGGGGTGGGGGCTGAAGAAAGGAAGAAAGCAGAGAGGGTGTAATTAGCTTTGCTTGTAAAATGTTCATCCCAGTTGTAACAGCAACTGGAGCCTATTGGGGGGCTTAATAGATTTCAGGGTTTTGTTGAAGCTGAAGGATCTGTGTGGGGCGGGGGGGGAAAGGCTGGGAATAAAAAAAAAAAAAAGAGGAAAAATATTAAAAAAAAAATCAATAAGTGGATCCTACATCTTGCCACAGCCCCATATGGAAGTAATCAAGCACAAGGGTGGCAGCTGGGGCCAATAACAGTCACCTGCAGTTGAGGGACGTGGGGGTTTGGGATGGGTTTTTAATGCTAATTTCCTGGAGGAACAATGCGGGAGCGGGCGCGGAGCGGCTGAATGGGGAGCAGTGGAACAATGGCTGCACCTGGCGCTGCGGGCAGCGCACGGAGCGGCAGCGCCCGGCACATCTGTTCACACAATGCCCTCCCCCTGCAACAGGTCCGAGCTGCAGCCCTCCTCATCCTCCCTCCACATCCGTTAGCCACACTTTTGGGGCTTTCCAGGGTTTGGTTGGTTTTTTGTTTTTTTTTTTTTTTTTGGTGAAAGGGATGGTTGCACAGCATCCCGCCGGCAGGTTGCGGCATCCCGCTGCTACAGACGAGGAGAGGAAGGAAAACTGACTCTTGGCTTTGAAGATCTGCAAGTGTTGGTTCTTCTAAATGGTTCTTCTGGCCACCTGTGAGTGTCCCCCTTCAACAGCCCAAGTGGTGCTGCAGGCAGCAGAGATGGGAATCCTGCAGGCAGCAGAGATGGGAATCCCGCGGCCGGCAGCGCGCCCGAGGAAATTCAATACGCATTATTCTAAAACCTTCAGCTTAGCTTATAAAAATGCCACTGCCCAGCCCAATAAAAGGCATGATAGTTACACTTTAAAATGCTTTGAAACCTCTGAAATCGCTATTGTCCTGTTGGACATAAGCTGCTGACACACAAAGCCGTGCTAAGGTCAAGGTCCTGCCTCAGAAAATTGCTTGCAGACCCAGGAACTGAACCCAAGCCTCTCCGTGCTGCACTTTAACTGTGGGATCACTGCTCACCATTTCTTCCTGGCTGCTGCTCCTGCTCTAAACAAAGGTTTTTCCAGCCATTCTCTGAACGCTGCATGAATTAAGGCAGTCTCCATCATAAAAATAAAAGTTGAACAGACTCCCAGAGACCTGCAGTGACGCTGCCCCCGGGGACTGCTCTGGAGTGTCTGTCGAAACACATTTCATACCTAGCTCCTAACAAGCAATCAGATATGGAAATAGTCACTAGATAAAGGCAAGCTTACAATCCAGCCCAGAACAAGTATGGATAAGCCAGTTCTTATAATGGGAAAAAACCCAACAGGCAACAGATTATGACCATCTTCTGCTCAGATTTAAAAACTAGCCAGCATTGACTTAAATCTGCTGCATGTGCCCAAGTCCTCAAATGACTGTGTTCAGCTCTCCAGCTACACTATAAACATCACACATACACGTCAAACAAATCTTGTTTTTTGTCCAAACCTTAAAAAATCAGATCTGGGAAAAACAAGAGGCCACCTGGCTCCCCCATCCCATCCCATAACCGTGGGAGAGCACTGCCTCCTCCTAAATGCTGCTGGTGGTTACTGCATTTATGGGTCAATCTGGGGACTGGAGGACTGATTGAATTGAAAACTCAGCTCCTGCAGTTAAACCACACAAACCTGTCAAACCAGTGATAACCTCTACAAGCCAAACTGCGCCGTGGGTGATGCAAGACAAAGCTCTGTAAAGCAGCAGTAAAATCATTTGGGACTCACACTCCATGTGGCAGGAGAGGCAGCATTAAGTGAAATCCCACTCTCTTGGGGACCCTGGTCCTATAAGACTGAGAAGAATAAATCAGAAAAAAACCCCAAACCCAACAGCCTGACCCAGGATTCACGTGAGCAAAGCTCCCTCTGCTTTGGCAGGTTTAAACAAGCCTCTGCAACACCAGCAGATGCAAGTTGCAAAAATAGCAGCATCTTGGAAGTAAGCAGGGGCTGTGGCTCCAGTCCCTGGGCAGAGCAGAGCCTGGCTTGGCATTTTCATTATTAAATGGAGTTTCTGCTCTTTTCCTGGGGGCATTCCCTGTCTAATAGAGTTCTCAGATTAACAATCTATTCTCCTTGCCTTTAGCAATTCTGCTCCTTCCTCAAACCCTTCAAATCCTTCTCTTGGCTTAGCTGCACTTTCCTGTTGGCAGTATTTGCTCAAACTGCCTTTGCTTTACTCTTTTTTCCTTGTTTCCCACACTGGAGTCTCTGAGTTTTGCATTATTTGTGTGTTTCTCTAACTGCTGGATGGGCTGGACTACCTGGCTGTGAAAGACACACAGTCATTTAGATGAAGCCCAGGTAGTTCCAAAAATCAGACAGAACATCTTTTCCATATTAATAGTGAAAATCATGTCATCCAGCAGACAATAGCAGGGGGGGAAAAAGTGTCTTCACTTGGATGTCCTGTACTATTTCTATAAAATTATTAGGTCTGGTGACAGAGTTTCAAGCCACCCTCTTCCCCAAAATACAACCACTTCTCTCATCTAAGCACTCGGCTCATCAGGCACCCTAAATCCTTTTTAAAAATAAAGGAGCCAGAGGAAAAAAAGAAAGTTTCCTGCAGGGCTTGAGCAAGACTCTACTAAATTAGTTATTTAATGGGCAAATCGTGCTGCCCTGATGCCGGCAGAACTTCCGTTTGCTTAATCAGGGCTCAGCCCGCAAGGAGACCGCAGCAGCAGCTGCTCCAACACCCTGCACTGCCTTCACAAACTCGGGAAGTCTCCAGGAGAGCTGCAGCAGAGGAGCACTGCTCTTTGCTCCTAGATATCATCACAGCCTGTATGGCTTTGCTGGACGTTTTTGGGGTTTCAAACTCCTTTGTGCTGGTGCACTTTGAGACATTGAAGCGCGCACACTCCTTCTGCCTCCTCTCCAGGGACACACAGGAGGTGTTTATTGTGTCTCTAGAAGCAGATTTATAATAGATAGTATTTTTTAAAGCCTCTACCCAAATGCTTACATGCTGCAAGAGAAGGAAAACCTTAGGGTGGCCCATGGAGCGGCCAAACTGACCAAGCACAGAGCTGCAGCCCAAGCAAGCTGCCAGGGAGCCCACCCAGGCTCTCCCTCAGGAACCCCCATCATTTGGCATGTTTAAAGCTAACCTGGACAAAGCAACACCAAAGGGAATCATCCTGCACCAGGCAGCCCAGCAAATATTCCTCTCTCTTTTTCCAGCCTGACAGCAAGCAATGCTCAGCCACATTTCAGCTCCCCAAACTTTGAGTGCTGATTTTGGTGCATCGCCTGTGGCTGGGCAGGATTTCTCCAGCACATAAAATGGACTGAGTATCATTGCACAGGAGCTGAGTAGTGTAGGGAGCAGAAAAAGCTGATCATATTTGGAGGAGCAGTTTAAACATGCAACAGAGGGATCTCTACAACAAGCTACACCAGAGGGTCAGAGGAGTAATTTCAACTGCTGAACCTTCCCAAAACACAGGGAGGGGGCAAAAGGGCAGGTTTAAACTAAATATGCAAGGTCCAGGGATTACAAAAGAAAAAGAGAAAATACAGCCTGTCTACAGCCCGACAGCGAAAATATATAGGGGAGGTGTGTTCTGGTATCACAAGATTGATCTGGGAGATTTAGATGCTGGGAGCATCAGTTGCTGCTCAAAGAGTGCAAAGACAAAAAGGGAGCAGCCTCTGACACAATGCAGAGAAGCCCTGAAAACACGGGGGAAATTAAGGAAATTTGGGAGCCAATGGAAGAAATCCACCTCTGCAGTTTACACCCCCCCAGCTTCAATACCGGCATGCAGAAACCAGAGTAAGCCCAGGCACAGCAAAAAACCACGTTCTGCTAAAACACACAAACCCCTTCCTGCATTGCCATTTCCCCAGAAAACGCCAAATCCCAGCCCTCTGCTCACGGAGGGGGTGGTGGGGGGGGAAGGAATAAAAAAAAAAAAATACCCATTCCATAGCAACCCAGAACGAGCTGTACCGCAGCTCTCCTCAGAGAGAGTTTAGTGTTTTTTCAGCTGCAGAATCCTCGCATGCAGCCGGCTGGGCTATTGAAGTTTTCCCCAGCACTGCAGAGGAGCGAGGCAAGGCTGGCAGAGCGCTGCGGCCGCCGCTCCCCGCCTGTGCCCGTACCTGGTGCCGAGCCGGAGCTCGGAGCTCTCCCCAGCCCTCCTGCACAAGCCAAGGCGCTCCCCAAACCTCGCAGGGCTCAGCATGCCCCCGAGCATCCCCCGCCGCCCCGCTTCAAAATAATCCCGTTCTTTGCTTACCCTAGCCAGCGAGGTTGCAAGAATCCAGCTGCTGTGCAATACACCTCGTTTCTTTCAAATAGAAAGAAAAGCGCTCTTCCTCCTCCTCCTCCTCCGCCCGTGATCTTCGAGCGCAGCCGGAGCCCAGCCTGCCTTCTCCTTTCATTAGCTGGACATGTGTCAGGTCCCGCACATCTGCGATTTCTCACTGCCTGGAGCCGCCTGTCCGATTCCAGGGAAACACAGATGGATCCCAGATGGGAAGGTCCTGCCAAACAGACCAGCTCTCCACCTTGCCAGAATACCCAGCTTAGAGGCAACACACCCTCGGCTCGCTGCCTGCTCCCTGCCTGCGCCGCGCTGCTGCCAGGCTGCTCGCCAGCTGATGTCACCAGGCACACACCTACCAGCGCCTCGCCGCCCGCCTGACATTAACTTGTTAAATACACCGAATTTGTTTATGGCCGGCAGGAACTGCGAGGCAGAAGCAGCTTCGCCGCCCCCCTTCCCAAAGCCGCCTTTCACGGCAGCCTCTGCCCCAGCCCCGCGTTTGGAAACCGGGATGAGCTCTTGGTTAATTTTCCGAAGGTTTCCCCATGCACGTAAATCTTCGCTGCAAACTCCCCCCTCCCCGTCCCCAGCAAGGCTGGAGTTTGCGGCGCTGGAAAACTGGCATGTGGTAGCAATTAGAAGCAACAACAAGATAACAAGATACTGATGTTGCAAGGGTACCAAACGCGGACTGGAAAATTCAAAGGAAGAGCAATTAAATGTGTAACATACTACCCGGCTCGAAGAGGAAGTGTTAAAGGAAAATGTAAATCCGAAATGTTTTATACCGGGAGTAAACTCCACCAGAGATCTCAGAGCACTGAGGGAGGCCCGGAGCAGGAACCCGCTGGGCAGGACCACATTTGACCATTTCCCCCCTCCCATTAATGCACAGCCGTGGCTGCTGTGCCACCTACAAACCTCCTGGTAATCCTGACAGGCTCTCCCCGAGGTGCGGCGTCAACAACAGATATTAACAGGAGGCCCCTGACTAATCCCATCAGCCCCGCGCCATTCACCGCCAGCCCGGCGCTGGGCAAACACGGATTTACACAACAGCGTTCCTGGCCACGGCCCTGCCTGCCGGGGACTGCCCCGAGCAGGGACAACCCCCCCTCCAGAGTGCCCAAACCAGCCTGCTCCACACCAGCCCACTGCCAGCTCCCCTCAAACTGCCCCACGAGGAGCAGCAGTGCTTGCATTTTGCCTGCAGACCATGCACAGGCACAGTTTACACCCCACGAGGAGCAGCAGTGCTTGCATTTTGCCTGCAGACCATGCACAGGCACATTTTACACCCTACAAGGAGAAGCAATGCCTGCTTTTTGCCTGCAGACCATGCACAGGCAGAATTTACACCCCAGGAGAAGAAGCAATGCCTGCTTTTTGCCTGCAGACCATGCACAGGCAGAATTTACACCCCAGGAGAAGAAGCAATGCCTGCTTTCTGCCTGCAGACCATGCACAGGCACATTTTAACATCTCAGAAGGGATCCACTGCTCCAGTCCTTACAGCTTAGCAGGTTCAGGACTTGATCCTTTCCAAATCTCTGCAGTCAACAACACCTCTCTCTCCAGCTACTTTTTTAGAGAGCCAGGGACCTCAATATTTCCCCAGCCAGCAAACTAAGAGCCTGACACTGCTCAAGCTGGGGGATGCTGCTTTTTCACAAGTCCAAAAATCATACATGCCAAATTCTCCACAGTTGGTGTAGGCATGACAGGATAGTTACTTGTTCACAGGCAGCAAAATGCTCCTTTTTCTGAAATTCCCATGGCTCTGGCAGGCTTCTGCTAACTGCAGTGCCCATAAACCTTCTGGAGGTACTGCCCCCCGGCATCTCACCTAACCCTTCACCCTGGCTTCTCTGCTGCTTATTCCTAATTAGTTTAAGGTACCTCTGCTTCCCTTTGGGAGGGAGAAAAGGCTGTAAAGGGAGAAAAGTGCTTTAAAGGAAGCATTAAAAAGCATTCTGCAAGCAGGCACGGCATGAGTCCATGAACACAGGGGCCACAATCTCCTGCTGCAGAGGACAGGCCTCCCAGTATAGGCAGGATGCTGTGTGATAATTGGGGGGCAATTTGGGCAGGAGATTTTTGGGCTGTTGTAAGAGCACATGAAGCTGCTGCTTCCCTGGCTGGGCAAACACATCACTCTGAGAAGAGCAGCCTGGCTGCAGGCAGAGGGGACACAGGTTTACAGCAGCTCTCCCTCCTCCAAACCTCACCCAAGAGGTGAGGTTTCCGCATTCTGCAGTTAGGAGAAAAGAAGTGAATCACATTCAAGTATCAGCACACAAACACCTGGAGCATCCCATGAGATGATGCTCAGGCAGCAAAACAGGGTGGGAACAGGCAGATCCAACAGTGCCTCCCAGCACCCCAGTCCCCACTGGAGGGGCTGCT
The DNA here is from genome assembly GCF_051311805.1 of Agelaius phoeniceus. Taxonomy (NCBI): domain Eukaryota; kingdom Metazoa; phylum Chordata; class Aves; order Passeriformes; family Icteridae; genus Agelaius; species Agelaius phoeniceus. The sequence goes on from NC_135281.1 coordinate 3,726,808, forward strand.
GGCAAGGCACATCAATAAATCATTCAGGTTCAGAAAGTTCAGCTCGCTGGGGCTTCTGACACTTCTGATGGAGGTTGCGCAAAATAGCGAAGCTCTCAATATTTCATAAGCTGAGATGGAAAAACCATCTCTAAATTACACAGACAATGAAGGGAGGCACAACCCAAGCAGCTCCACCAACACCAGAACTAATAAAGTTATTTTCCTATGGACTTGCATCTGATGGTTGGCTCCCTGGCACCTCACGCTGTGAGGTCCCCAACAGGAGCCATCCCCAGCCGGGCCGTGGCGACAGCGGTGGCTCTCATGTGGATTCTCTGATGTCTTCCAAGAAGCAAGCTCATGTTGCAGCTCTGTCCCCAGTGGAGATGGTCCCAGGCAGATGGATGCAGCCCTGTGCTCCCAGAGTTAAGAATCCAGCATCAGACACTGCTGCTCCCTGTGCTGCCCTGTCCCACCACCCCCAGAGCAGCCTGAACCGGGCAGTGAACTCCAGATGCCACCTGGGATCTGTCAGGTCTTTGGGTCAAAGCCATAAGAGAAGCACCCTCAGAAGGCACAGGGGACATCCTGGGGGTGGGATAAAGGAGCTTTATGTGAAATAGGTAACCAGCACGAGGTGTTCCCTTGCCTGCTTTTTTAACCATATTTCAGTTTAAGGACCTGAACAGCTTGTAACACTTCACACAAACAAAAGCTGTCCCCAAATGTGACAACTGGGTTCTAACTACCCTTTGTCAACCATGGCTAAATAAATCTCTTCCATGTTTTTACAACCTAAAGCACTTTGAAACGTCAAGAACTCAGGTCACTGCAAGTATTTTAAGTACAGTTACAAAGACTTTATAAACCTTTATGAAAAGGCACATAACTCTTTGTGACCATGTCCACAGCCCAGTGTCTAAAACCCCACCATCCTCAGGGAAGACATCCCCACTTCTTGCTGGGGAATAAGGCAGACCTCATGGCTCACCATTAGAGTAAGAAAGATGGATGGGTGCCTTTGGGTTCTCCAGGTACAAAAACTATGGGCAGCAGGGTGCCCTGAGTGGAAGTCATTGCCAAACCTTCTTTGAAAGGCTCATGGATCATGTCTTACATATGATCCAAGTGCTCAGCTCACCCAAACCATGACCTATCCCTAAGTTCATCCCTGAGCTCACCACTGGCAGAGGCAGGTCCATGAAGTATAGAACCACAAAATGCCAGAGTGGTTTGGGTTGGGAGGGACTTTACAGCTCATCCCACCCCCTGCCATGGCAGGGACACCTTCCACTATCCCAGGGTGCTCCAAGCCCTGTCCAGCCTGGCCTTGGACACTGCCAGGGATCCAGGGGCAGCCCCAGGTTGCTCCAACCCCATCCAACCTGGGACAGGGAGTCCATCCACATGCCATCTACTGACCCCTCTCACTGTTCCCAAGAGGCTTGTCTGCTCCTAAAAATGCATTGAAGCAGATGTTGCAGCCCAGACATCACCAGCACAGTGGAAGGAAGCAGAAGTGCAGGCAGCATGGAGAGAACTTCTTTCCCCAGCTCATCATGCTAATCTGCTTCTGCTTTCTTCTCCTGGGAATGTTCCATGGAAAGAACGATGCAAGCAAAGTTTGAACACTGGGAGCTATTGATACCTGCTGCTCAGTGTGGTTTCTGAGGAAAGCAAGGAAATCTGAAGAATTTTTCCAGTTTGCAGTGGAATTTTTATGCCTATCACAGCCCATTGCCACAGCAAGCACAAGAGACCCAAACTGTTTCTGATTCTCTGCTATTCCACAGATAGTTCATGATGTGCCTTGGATTTATTTTTTGCCTGCTGTGTTCTTACCTCAGAAAGAAGCTTCTCTTGAATTCAAGGCAACCCTGGAAAGCCTTTGCCTTTTTAAGCTGACCACTTTCCATTGCACAGAAAAATAAATCCAAATGCACTAAGGCAGCCAAAGCCATTTATCAGGCTAAGTAGGAACTGTAAATTCATGCTAACTGGAATCTGATGGAAACCAATTGGGATCCTCCTCCTCCTCCAGGCTCAGGTCTGGCAGGAAAGTCAAACATTTTATTGCCTTCTTTATGCCTTACAAGACAGTGGAGCCAAGAAGGGACTGCTCTCTTTGAAGCAATGCTGGTGGGGTTGCAAGGGACACTCAGTGACTTGAGTTCAAGCTCAACCCCCAAAATAGAGTTTAGACCTCTCCATTCCTGGCAAATTTATCACATTTAACAAACATCCTCTTTTCAATACATCCATTATTTGAATTAGCACATGGCAGATTATGTTAACAAGCTTAATTTGTCACAGAATCCTGGAGAAAGGTTTGGGTTAGAAGGGATCTTAAAGCTCATCTCATTCCATGCCCTGCCAGGGACACCTCCCACTGTCCCAGGCTGCTCCAAGCCCCAATGTCCAACCAGGCCTGGGGCACTGCCAGGGATCCAGGGGCAGCCCCAGCTGCTCTGGGCACCTGTGCCAGGGCCTGCCCACCCTCACAGGGAACAATTCCCTCCTAAAATCCTGTCTAACCCTGCTAAGGCACACCCAGATCTTCCAGTCCCTCTCCAGCTCTCTTGGAGCCCTGTTAGGCACTGGAAAGGGCTCTGAGGTCTCCCTGGAACTTTCTCTTCTCCAGGCTGGATGTCCCCAGCATTCCCAGCCTCTCCCCAGAGCAGAAGAGCTCCAGCCCTCAACAAAATCCAAATCCAATCACATTGCCTCCTTCAGGAGTGAACATGAGCAGCATTTGGCTTTTGTGCCATTTTAATCCTCCCCATAGAGGGGGAAAACCACATTAAAAGTTGGCCTTAACTGAGCTGGAAGAATTTTACACCCAGAACATCCACAATCAGACATTGCCAAAAAAAAAAAAAATCCCCCAAACAATCAGGGGGAGCAAAGATGCAACAAGGAATTAAACACAATCTGAGGAAGTTACTGAAACTACTCCTGGCCAGCCATTAAGGGAGGGGACACACATCACCTAAGCACATGATGCTTTATTCCTGTGGCCACATAAGTAAAGAAAAAACATGAAGGAACTGATGTCCTATGCAAAAATATCCCCTCTAAAACAACAAACCAATTCCTAAATCTAACACCCTTGCTCTGATTAGAAATCCAAGCTTCTGTAGCTGTCACGGGTATTTAAACCAAACACAGAAATATGGAAAAAATGAGTAATCCTATTTGGAGAGAGAGTAAAATCCAGCCTGCAGAGGATTAATTCTAGTCCAACAGCCCTGCAGCTTGACAGTATTTTCCAGATCAATAGCAGTGCCATTTGATTACAGAGATTTGTTCAAATACATACATCCACTCCCCTCCAATTGTCATTTCAGTGATTCTCAACTTTAGTTGCCCAACACCCAGACCAGGAGCTTTCCTGGCACTGGAGGCTGTGTGGATGCAGCTCTGCTGCAGCTCTCAGCCACCTCTCCCCTACTTTAGAAAACCCAATTTCCTGTCTACATCTGACAGTTTTGCCCCAGTTCTTGCAAGACCATCCTCTTTAGCACCTGTTTTGGGTGCAGATAAGCTTTGAAAGCCAAAATCCTCCCTTTTTCACGTGAGGTGATGGCTTTGAGAGCCCTGTCCTGGATCAGGCACCCTACTCCAGGCTCCCAGTGCTCTCACCAGCAGATGTGGAAGACCATTTACAATTAAGAAAGCACAGGTTAAAGCCTAACAAAGCAGCAGAATTTGGGGTTTTTCCCTCATCCCAGGGGCCACTGTGAGCAATAAAATGCAGGTGATGGATCCCAAGCCCCTTCCCTACAGCAGGCTCACTATATCCCAGTTTGCTTCCAGCACCTCCCTCCACTGGTGCCTTCCTTGCCACAACCCCTGGCTCTTCCCCTGAGAATGGATTTTCCTTCTTTATCTCAGGCTCTTTTAACAGAAAGAACTTTTCCTTCTTTATCTCATGCTCTTTTTCCCAATTTCACCCTGAGCTTCCCTCTGCTCCAGGCCCTTATCTGTGGGGGCTGCTGGGGCTCTGCTCCTTTCCCAGTGCTTCAGAGGAGGAAAGTGGTACCTCCCCACCACACAGCCACCAAGGAGGGTTCTTTTCTCATTAATTAGATGTCACTAACCTGGTAACCTTGATTAAGAATCTCCAAAGTCCCATCTCCCTTTAAAAAAAAAAAATAAATCCCAAGTTGTTTTGTTCATTACACCCAGCAAAACCACCAACTGTGCATTTTAAGCAAGGCTTCCCAGTAGCATCCCAGTTTAGCACCGAGCAGGGTTCCCTTCCTTCCAGCCTCAACCAATCACAAAAACCACAGTTCAAAGGTGGTTTTTGGCTAGTTTTTTCCTCCATTTACTTTTCCCCCATTTTTCTTTGCCAGCTCCCTTCTCCTGCTTCCCGCTGACCCTTTAGACCTAACAAACGCTGCCTTTGGGGGGGAGCAGAAAGAAGAAAGAGCCCAGCACAGCCCTTTGCGCCTGGCCCGGCATTCCAGCGCCGCGCTGCCGGCTCCACAAAGTCTGATTTAGGAGCACTGCTGGGAGCTATTAGTTTACGAAAGGCCCAGCACGCCCACCCAGGCTCAGGGGCGGCGAGAGGCTCCCCTTTCACCGCTGCCATGTGCCTCCCATCCCGGCTGCAGCGCTCGGCAGGGCACGGAGCCAAGGCGGAGCCAAGGCAGAGCCAGCCCGGGCGGGGAGCGCAGGGGACAGGGCTGGACATCAGCCACAGCACAGGAGATTCATTCATGGGATGCTTAGTGAGAGCCCAGCCTCCATCCAGGCTCTCCTTTCATCACACAGCAATGAGGTTGGAAGACATCTCTAAGAGCATCGAGTCCAACCTATGCCCTAACACCTCAACCAGACCATGGCCAGTGTTTTTTTAAACACATCCAGAGATGGTGATTCTACCACCTCCCTGGGGAGAGCATTCCAGTATTTATTATTCTTTCAGTGAAAAATTTCTTCCTAATATCCAACCTGTACCTTCCCTGCTGCAGCTTGAGACTGTGTCCTCTGGTTCTGTCAGTGCTGCCTGGTGGAAGACACTGACCCCCACCTGTCCTCAGCCTCCCTTCAGGAAGGTGCAGAGAGCAATAAGGTCACCCTTAAGCCTCCTCTTCTCCAGACTAAACAGCCCCAGTTCCTTCAAACGTTTCTCACAGGGCTTGTGTTCCCAGCCCCTCACCAGCCTTGTTGCCCCCTCTGGATGTGCTCAAGCACCTCAACATCCTTCCCAAAGTGAGGGGCCAGAGCTGGACTCAGCACTCGGGGTGTGCCCTCACCAGAGCTGAGTACAGGGGAGGAATGAGCTCCCTGCTCCTGCTGGCCACACAAAATCAGAGCAGGGTAATGAGAAGTGGAATCAATCTTCAAAACCTCCTTCCCCCACCCTTCCCTCCTTCTCAAGGAGGAAGCTTCTGAAAATGCCATCCCTGTACCCTCCCACCACCAAAACCTGGCCATGCAAACCCAATCCACCAGGAGGGCAAGGATGTTGCTGTTCCTCCTCTCTCCAAATCCCAGGCTGCTGTGGGCAGGGCAGCATCTTTGCTTCTGGGATCACACTGTGTTGTCTCCACTCAGAAGCACTGCCAGGCCCATCTGAGGGTAGGGATCACAGAATCACAGAATAATGAGGTTGGAAGAGATCTCTAAGATCATTGAGTCCAACCTATGCACTAACACCTCAACCAGACTATAGCACCCAGTGCCATGGCCAGTCTTTTTTTAAACACACCCAGAGATGGTGATTCTACCACCTCCATGGGAAGAGCATTCCAGTACTTTGTTATTCTTTCAGTGAAAAATTTCTTCCTAATATCCAACCTATACCTTCCCTGACAGCTTGAGACTGTGTCCTCTGGTTCTGTCAGTGCTGCCCAGTGGAAGAGACCGACCCCACCTGTCTAAACCTCCCTTCAGGAGGTTGCACCTGCCTGGTGCTCCTTGTTGCCATGTCCTGTAACCACTTCTTCCTTTTTGTATCCTTTTTGTTTCCACTACTATGGTTTTAATCTCTTTTTTTGTGAAAAATGCATGTATTTTATGATTGGCTTTTCGCAAATATTCAAATGAATATTATATGTGTTGTGTTAGAAAGTAATGTTGTATTAATTCTCTTAAGTAGTGTGTTAAATATAGTTTTAGGGTCTAAAAAAATGTTAAAATAGAAACTATGCTATGTGAGATACTTTTATTAAAGAAAGGACTTGCAGAGAAATAGCAGCCACAGGACACCTGAATCTTTCAGAGAAAGAGAATTTATTGCCCTCTTATCAGAAGAAACGAAAGGCGCTGTTAGGATTCAGAGGAAGAAGCTGACACTGCCCAGACAGAATCCTGTGTTTGAATGGAATTTATGCATCATGGATGAGGTGTATGAATATGCAACAGGCTGTTGCTTTTAAGGGTTAATCCTTTGTTAACGTGGGTCCTTTTTCGGGCTCCTGCTGCCTAGAAAAGGTACCTGGACTGTCCATAATTCTTTGTCTCTATTGTCTCTAAATCAAATTGTCCAAATTATTATTACTCTAATTGTATGACTATTTTTATAACCATTTAATTACTATTAAACTTTTAAAATTTTAAAAACAAGTGATTGGTGTTTTTCACATGTTTGATTCCCTTCTCCACTGTCTGCTTCCACCATCTCCAGGCTCCTCATCTGCCTCAGTAGCCCCAACACCTGATCCTGAAAATCATCACTGTCATCCCAACCATTGGAATCTGCTGAACAAGCTCAGCCACCTGCCCAGGTGTCTGCTACCCTCCCAGAATTAAAGTGTGCATCAGCCTCCCAAAAAGGTGAGCCATGGGGAAATTAATGGCTGGCCAGATTTTGGCCAGTTCGTTATCCCAAAATGCCTGGTGTGGATGTAAGACAGAGTTAACTCCCCAAAACTGAAGATCAGCTCAGTGGTGGGAGAGGCAGTGAGAAAGGAAAGGGGAAAACAAGCAAATGAAGCATCATTTTGGAGTCATCAGGGTTTTGACATTCTCCAATTGGCTTCTATTAGCATTGCATCTGTTTGGGTGCCTGAAGGAGAAAAAAAACCAAAGGCAAAACTCATTTCCAGAGGTACAGAGCAATCAGCAGGTTCTCTGTGCTCTGGAGTGTTTGGATGCAGCTCAGGGAGGACCAGGCACAGTGAACAAGGACCTGAAATTTTATTACCTTCCCCTCCTGCCGGAAGCAGAGCCTATTTGCAGATTTACAGCTCGTGTCAACAGGAAGTTGGTGTTTACAAGTTTCCTGGAAAAAAAGCCAGCATTCCTGTCCTCCACCACAGCCTGGTGGGAATGCTGCCTCGTGGGGGAGTGCTCAGATGGGTAGGGGAGACAGGAATGAGTTTTGGCCATGTAAAACATACAGACAAATAGATAAAGCTATGAAAAAAAGAAAAAAAAAAAACCGAAGACCAGAAGGAGAACAGTAATTCAGCAATTTGGTGGAAAATGCACAGCAAGACAGCACAGCCGTGTCTGGAAAAATACTTTTGTAGCATCTGGGATTCACACTTCAAAGAAGCAGAAGAATTTTAAGAGGATGAAAAGCTATATTCAGGCTAACATGAATTTTTCTCTTCTGGCCCAACTCTTCTGTCATTCCCATTACACTGTTCCTCCAGGAGTCACAGCCAAGCTCAGCTGGTCACACTGGGGTGGGCCCTCCTCTCCCAGTAAAGGCATTAATGGGACCACAGTGTGTCTGGTGGTGCTGCTGGATCCACCAGGACCTGCCAGGATCCATCCATCCCCAAACTCAGCCCCAGATGGAGCTGAGGACATTGTTTATTGCCTTCACAAACTGGAGCCCTGGCCCTAAACAGCTCTATCTTGTGAAAGCTGGATTTAAAATCTTCCCCTTTCATATGGTTATTTAAAAAAAAAAACAAAACAAAACCAAAAAAACACCAAAAACCAAAACTGAAACCAAACAAAAAACCCCCAGTATTTGTTCCAAAATTACACAAAACAAGAGGACATGAGGACAGCCAGAGGTCAAGCAGCCAGAGCTCTACCAGGATGCCAAAGACCCAAATATTTATTTAGGCCACGCTGCAGAGTTTAGCAAAGACAGCTATGGAGTGCTTAGGGTGGTATCTGATCTCCTGAGAGGGAACACACTGCTCCCAAGGAAAGCTTCTGCCTCGACAGATGGACATTTTCCAACAGAAGGATGATTCAATCACAAGATCCCTGTGACACAAACTCATTCAACAACTCACAACAGGTACAGAAAACCAAGTCTCAAAAAGCCACACTCAGCTTCTCCCCAGACAAAGGGCTGGAGAAAACCAAGCTGACAAAGCACTCAGCCCAGCCAGCCTTACCAACTTCCAGCATTTAACATGCAAAAGCTGGAAAAAACTGAGCTGAAGAGGAAACTCAGACCTGGTGCAGGCATCAGGTCCTTCCAACACCACCACAGGGGTGCCCAGCACAGATTTAGGGTGACCCCCCTCACCCAGAACTGCACTCATTCCTTTGAGTGCTCTTTTCACACCAACCAGCAGCACTAAGAACAAAATTCCCAGTAAAATCAGAGAGATAGGGAGGAGAGTATCATGCAAAGCTTCCAAAATTTATTTTTCCACCCTGAGTCCTTATCAGGAAACCATTAGTGAGGAGCTGCCTGCCCTGGATCCAAGCATTTCACACCCAGGTGTCACCAGCCCTGTGCTGGAGGATGGAAGCTCAAAGGGAAGATTTTGCAATAGGCTGAAAGGAACATTTGCTGAAAGCCTCCCATCAAAGCAGGCAGGTGTCTTCTACCCCACACCCTGGACATACTTGTTCAGACAACTTCAAGAGCCAGAAGAACCTAAACACCTGTATGGTGAAATTAATTTCCATGCACAGAGAAGGAAAAAACAAGAAAATTATTACCTTCAATCCAAACCTCAGGTTTACTAAACTTGAAACTTCAAAAGTCATCAAAAATCTTCATTTTCGACAGCGTGAGTTACATTAAAAAAACAAAACTCAGGGAGAAGAAAAAGAAAAAAAACAACTTAAAAAAACCCAATAAAAACCTCAAGCAGGAGATAAAAAAAGAGAGATTCATCAGCAAAGCTCCTCTAAAGTGAGGTTGGAGTTGATGGCAGAGGCAGCTAAACTGCAGCATTCTGGGAAGAGCTAATTTGATTTGGCTGTGACTAGTGGGGGGAAAAAAAACCCCAACAAAACTAAAGCAGCTCAAAGACATTTACTTCCTCTTCATTTGATTAATGCTACCCAGGGCTGTGGCTAAGGTGAAGCTGAGTTTATTGCCCTGAGCCTGCTCTGCCCAGGTGAGCCAGCCCCTCCCAGGGCTGCTCTTAACTTCTCCCAGCTGTGTTTTCCCCATGCCCCAAACGTCTCCACCTGGGGCTGCAGATGGAGCAGCTGCAGCTGAAGGCAAACACCTGGTGAGCCACAGCCCTGCTCTGCTTCCAGGGGGAGAGCACAGCTACAGCAGCTCCTGCCCTATTTAAGGCCTTATCAGGGTTTTAAGTGCTGTGTTTGTGGTTCATAATCTGCTCCCCTTGAGCCCAGGGAATCTGAAAAGCTCAGCTGGGCAGCTTTGCACTGACCAGCCACCAAAAACCTCCTGAAGATGTGGAAAGGAGGGATAAATCCAGCACAGGTCCTGCTCAGAGTACAGCACCACTGCATGCTCCACTGACTGTACCTCTGCAACAGCTGCATTTCTCACACAGCAGCTTTGGGCTGCACCAACCCAACCACAGGAGCTGCACATGAGTCCAGGTCCCTGAGGGGCTCCAGGCTGGCAGGAGGCTCCCCTGGGACACAGGAAGGGAGACTCTTGTCCTGTTCACTGCTGATGTCTGACCTGGTGAATACTTGGAAATTCACTTCTCTAGAAAAACATTTGAAAAGCATTCCCATCCTGTAGGGAATGTCATGATGAGCAGAGCTAGAGAAGTACTAGGGCTGTTTTTTAAGGGATTTTTACTGCAGTCACATCAAGTAACATCCCTCTTCAAGTCAATACTAGAGTCTGAGCAGGCTTTTAGTCCAACAGTTCATTCCTCTTGGAGACTCCTTACAACTAAGCAGCAGTGTCATACAATTACCTGGCTAGCAGTGCTGCTTCAGCATTTCTTTGTACCATTTTCATCCAAGTTCTTGCTCAGTGATGGCAATATTAATAATATTTCTATTAAGAACATAAATATTAATAATATTTCTATTAAGAACACAAGGGTATATAACTATAAGACTACAAACTAGAGAGGCAGACAGTGCATTAAAAAAACCCCAAACCCACTTCCCAACAAGATCCAGACATTTATGGTCACCAAAGAACCAGCAAAAGAAGCTGTTTGTTACTTAAGCAGTAATTTTCAAGTGACTTGAGCTGAATTCAGTATTGTAGTCACACAGGAAAAAAAAAATCCATGAGAAATGCTCAAGGCCAGGTTGGAATGGGCTCTCAGCAACCTGGGATGGGGGAAGGTGTCCCTGCCCAAAAGGGGCTTTGGAACAGGATGGTCCTTAAGGTCCCTTCCAACCCAACCATTCTGGGAGTCTATGTAATAAAATGTTGGGGGAAAAGGAGAAAATTCAAGGGTTAAATTAAATCTTGCAAAGCCAAACTGACAGGAATCAGTTCCAGAAAGCCTGCAGGGTCAACTTGCATCAACTACAGAAGATCCTTGTGCAAATTAAAAGGTTTCCCTGCCTGTTTGTTTCAGCATATGGAAAAGCTGCAAATTCACTCCCTGAGGTTTGCACTGAGGAAGCTGTTAAATGCCAGGAGGAGTCTCAGGCCTGGGATATTTGGATGCTAAGGAGTGCTGGAGGTGCAGCCTGCTGCTGTTCTCCCACGTGCTCAGGAGTCAAGTCAAATCAAGGCAACATTTGTAAAAGCCCCTCTTGGGCCCCGTTTCCAAACACCTGCATCCCTGGGCCCCCCTGCTCTCGTGTTCCTCAGTGCATCTCACTATGAAAATGCAGAGTGTCTGTCTTCCTCACCCATGCAGAACAGCTAATCCCAGCAGGATAATCCTGCTTTAATGAGAAAACTATAGGACCTTTGATAAAGCATATCAATCTTATAAAAGCCCTACTACAACATTCCTTAGTCTCTGGGACCGGGTGACCGACCTCGAAAATGAATTTTGCATGTGGCTGTCTCCAAGCTGAGGAAGGTAACACAGGGCAGGGAGAGCAAACTGCTCCCTCTTGCTTGCAAGGCACCATCAAATCTGGAACAGTGCTGGAGGCAAATTTCCCATGCCTCTGGACATGTGTGCCGCCCCATCAACAAAACAGCTCATCCTCTGCCTGCCACAGGAGCCAGAGGACACTGGCATCTCCCACTGCTTTTCTCCAGCTCACAGCACACGTCCCCAAATGGGAATGGCCATGATATAACTGACCTGCCCCAGTCAGGGCTCCAAAGGTCAAGTAACCCCCTACAGCCCAACAAAGAGCTGGGAGATGGCAGGAACTGTGTCTTGGGCTGCAGAACAGCTGCTGAGCTCCAAGATAAACCTCAGAGCCTCTGCCAAACTGGGAATCTGTGTCAGGTTTTGTATGACAAAAAAAAAAAAAAATTTGAGAACAATTCTTCATTACAACTTAGGTGTAGAAATCCACAAACACTTTTTTCTGACCTCACAAGACCTTGCTCCAGCTCCAGAGAAGAGCCCAATGAATTGGCATTTCAACACTTTCTTTTCCCCTCAAGTACAAACACACAACTGCTGAGAAAAAGCAGTGATGCTCTGACCTGACACGACCAGTCGTGTTGAGGGATAATTCCTGTGCTGTATCAGTGACTGGAATTACCAGGGCTTTGCCAACAATTTAATGAGATGGAAACTCGTGCTCCCACTGCCAGAATTTGTTTGTCAGGCCATAAACTATTTAGATGCCCTGAATATTTTGCTCCTGTGTTATAAAACAGGTGTGAAGAGGTGCATCTCCATCCTTGGAGCAGCAGGGCCTTTTGGACAGATCGAAATTCCTGGTGTGCTGCATGTGCTCAGGGAGAGCTGTCCCCTGGTTTGCCCTTCACCAGAAGAGGCTCTCAGAGCCTGGATGGGGATGGGGTCACACCTGCCCAGAGCCCACCTGAAGCTGGACCAGCTCTGAGTGGTGCTGCCAGGTTCTCCAGAGCTTCCTGGGCCACCTCAGACCAGCAGGAGCAGCAGCAGGACAGCACAATGCAGTGCTGGTGGAAACTGAGGCAATCCCTACACAGGCACAAGGGAAAAGGGGAGATTCTGTGCCAACCAAACTAACTTTGTTTGTTTGATACCTGTGAGACTGAAGGCAAGAATTCCTGCATGGATCAGCTCCTGGTCTTTGGTGTTCTAGTGTCCTTATGCCACCAGGAAAATCCTCAGCACTGATGGAGGATCAAGATGTGGTAAACAATGCTCAGGAGCAGTGACTGAGCCTACAAGTGTTTTTTTCTGAGCATATTTTACCATAAAAACATAACAAATTTAATTCCATTAGTTTTATCTCAAACTCAGCTTTCTTAATTAGAAGTACAGAGCTCGAGGGAAACTGCTGTAATTATTAAATGGGAAATACAATCTGATGAACACAGTAACTACAGTGATTGAAAACTTAAATAAAACTGGTAGATGACAAATTAAGAACTATCTAGAAATCACCTGCTCAACAGTTTGTGTACTCTAATAGTTATTTACCTATTCACATGCACAAAGAGGTTTTATTCTCCCTCTTGCTAAAATCAACACCACACAGGAAAAAAAAGACAAATATTCAAATATTCAAGAAGAAAACAGATAAGCACCTGGGAATGTTTCTGGAGTAGTGCACTGCAAAACCAAGACTCTCCCTCAGAAGATTCCATCCAATTAACTTCTAGGTGCTCAGCATGCCTAGATAAAGAGGGAAAACCAAGCTTTCATGGAAAAAAAAATCACCCCCTTGGGGAGATAAAAGGACACCACCAGTGCATTGTGGAATGTGGAAACTCAGGTGGGCCAAGGGCAGTGATCTGAAGTCAGGTGTTTTGCAGCAGAGGGGTGAATAAACACCAGTAAAGGGATGCAGGTGATCCACTCACAGTTCCAGTGTGAGCAGACTTGCAGAGCCACAAGAACAAGGCACTGCCAGTCCTGGAGCAGCACAGGTCAGGAGCTGTGCCACACAGGCAGTGCCTCTCTGCAAGAACATTCCTGAGGACGCACACGCGTTCCCAGCAGCACTGAAGCACAGCATATCCCGTTACTCACCACGGAAGGTGATCCATCAGCATCTGTAGTGTGAAGAGGGAGGCAAACAGCAGAAGGAAAGCAAAGTGCTAGAAAGAATTCCTGGCTAGAATTTGCTGCTTTAAATCTTCCCATGAACGTGGCTGTGAGCTGCAGAACGCCACACTTGCACCGGGAAAGCAAAATGGGTACAAGGCTCCCATCCAACTCGGGTTTAATGGCACAGAAGATAGATCTGCTCTTTGAGAAAAATCCCAATTGTTGATTTCTATTTTGTCTGGCGATGGAGTACAGTATTCCTCCTTCCTTCCTGCCAAAAGTGGTGGAAGTACGATGTGCTTTAAAGTAATTACAGCAGCTCATCCCAGAAGTGGCTGCATTTCAAACGAGGCAGGAGATGCACAAGCGGGGAGTGGCTGCTCCCAGCTGAATGTTGAACCTGCCTTCAGACCTGGGGATGAAAAGGTTCTCTCCAAAACAAAACACACTTGTTTCTGATATCTGCCCAATTTGTCCCCTTCTGGTCTGCCTAACCCTGCTGCAGGGGTTGGGCATGGAATGGCTGGAAAAGCCAGGGCAGAATGGCCCAACGTGGCACCTGTGGGCAGGACATGCCTTCCTACAGGGACTCAGCTGGATCCAAGATGCTTTTAACTGGTATCTCTCTGACTCCTCAGCACAACTTGCAAACATTTGGCTGTGCCAACCTTGCACCCCTCTAAGCACTGCAGTATTTGCAAGTGTGCAGTATTTTCATTATTGGTAGAACAGCCATAATTATCCAAATAAAACTATTGCTATACTGGGCCTTTGATCATAAATAGAACTTAATGGATTTTATTACATCCCAGGAAGCGAGAGCTACAGAAAGAAAAGTATTGCTAAATGTGCTTTGCTACTACCTATCAATTTCTTCTAAACACTGAGCACTTTAGAAATAGCCAAAGAAACACACTGCTCCTACTGCATAACCACTGCAAGTTCCCCTCTGAGCTCTTCCCCTTTAGCCAGCTCACAGGAGACGTTTCAGCAGCTGAAAATTAAAGGGTCACAATATTGAGCCTTCAGGTATCAAGTTCACAATGGAAATAGCAGCTGACACAGAAAGGGCTCTGCTGAGCACGGCAGTGATAATTCTGTTGCCTCGGAGCTGGAAGCAGCTCACTTACACAAAGTTTGTTATTTAACTCAGCGAGGAACGAAACAAAATGCCACAGCCATGGATTTATTCCTTACACAGCCTCTTTCAAATCATACTCCACACCAGAGACGTGCTAGCAGTGAGTCTTTAACTCTGGCTGCTGTATCCTCTCAAATCCAAATAATTCCCTGTCAAGTGCTGGGGAAGGCAGTGACGGCCTGAGCAAGGGCTGCTTGTCCTGCAAACCTCTGCAAACTCTTCTGCTGGAGCCCATCTTCCAGAAAACTTCATGGGTCTGTGAGCAAGTGACAACAAATCCTGGATGTCCGACAGCCACGTGGAGAAGGGCAGGAATGAGGAGGACTTCAGCGGGGCAGCCAGATATGCCAGCTTCCCACTTGCCCTGCTGACATAATGCAGGAAAAGCCATCTTGCCACCCCCGGGGACTCCCCACCTGGCCCCGCTCCGCGGTGACAGCCCAGGCCTGCTGCTATCTCCCAAACAGATGCATTTATTCTCCTGAGAGCCTCCCACGTCTTATCTAGCTGGCAGTTTCCAAACGTCGAGCGCCAAGTCCAGCTAAAACCACTTTAAGCTCTTTTAGGCAACAATTCCTGAAAGCGTTTTGGCAGGGGAGCGAGGGAGGCGGGGTCCCCCTGAGCTGTCCTGCCGCGATGGGCACGGAAAGCAACCCCTGCACCCCACTCTGGAGATGCTGTAAACAGGACCTGGCACAGGAATGGATGTAGAGTTTACAGAGATGCCTTGCTTCGAGCAAATTTGCCTCTCAACACATGGCCAAACTCTCACGCAATAAATTAACTATTTGGCAGCCACCGAACCAGCGCTGGAGCCAAACCAATTAGGGTTTAATGTGATCCCAATTTCCTATTTCTGAGACGGGGGTCGGGGAGGTGGGGGAAGAAGGGGGAAGAGGAGGGAGGGAGAGCAAAGTAAATCCCCTCCTGGTTTATAAATCTTTGCCAATCATCTCAGATAAACGGGTCACCCGCAGCTCTAAATCTGTATTTGCACTTGCGTGCTCCGAGGGACGCGGTGGGAAAAGGCGCGTCGGACGCAGCCAGCCTGACTCCCGACATGTGTTTTCCATACTTGGGAAATTCAATCATTTAAAAAATATTTACCAAGCTTTGTCTTTAATTAGAAAAACATGACGACGGATAAGGCGAGTTATTGTTTCTAAGCTAGAAATGTCAGAGATCCTCATGATGTCAGAGGATAAACCCCATCAGCGACCCGCGGACCCGCTGCCAGGGCTGCAAATGTTTCGAAGGATTTTTTTCACCTTCCCTTCAAGTTTAGCCCTTTCCAGTCACAATTCATCGGTGGCTTCTTGGCCCCCAACAAAGCTAATCCTGAAGGAAGAGGAGGAGGAGATGGAGGGAAGGCTCCTGCAGCAGATCTGCCAGACGGGTGTTTTCATGCAAACGAGCTCGCACAAACGGGGGAGGAACAGAGGAACATTTGACTTCTTTATGTTTTAACATCCTGGCTCTGGTACCTCCCCTCACAACTACCTGCCCTCAACTAAGATAAGCAAATTAATCTCATCTGCACCTGGAAATGCCGCAGGCTGAGCTGTCCCCACACTCTGAAAAAGTGTTAAATTAACTTTCTGCTTAGCCAAGACCCAGGGAAGTGCTCGCTCTCAGGAACACAGCCACAAAATTCTGCAGCCCACAATACCCACCTAAGAAAAGGAAGCTGCCTGTGCCCCAAGCAGACAACCAGGAGTTCTGCCTGCCCAGGAGCATGTGTGACCCTACAGCTGTACCCCACACTACAGCCACCGTTCCACCTCTGTTTGATCCAACACCGGCAGCCAGATCCGGAGAGGCTCCGCATGCACAGCTTTAAAGCAGAAAGCAAATATTTGGTTTTTACCAACAAACAAAAGATAGCCGGGATGCAATGAGCTGTCAAGCCCGTTTGTGTGCTCACCACTGCTGTTAAGGCGACTGAAGAGTCTCTGCTGACCAGGTGGGGGTTAGGAAGGGTGCCTGGACTGGTTCCTCAGCGCTGCCAGCCTGCTGTGTGCCACCAGCCCAGTCCCACCAGTGCCAGGAACTGCTCGACCCAGCCACCCCTCCCCAGCCCACTCCCACACACCCCAAACACGTACAGCCCCCCTGCTGTATCTCCTTTAGGGCTTTATCCCTCTTCTCCTCCTCCTCCTGCTGCCTCCTGGCAGAAAAGGCGGGATCAAACACACACAAAGGCCAGGTGGGAGCGTGTCAGGTGACAGATTTGGAGAAACTTCCTGCTGCAGCAACCAGGTGCACTGCTAGGGAGTGAAAGCCAACTCCCAAGAGACCATGAGGATTAAAAAGTACAGATAAGCAGGGAGAAGCTGGTATTGATGCAAACAAATGGTGTGTCTATCCAGTCCAATCTTACAGCAATAAGTCTGCAAGCATTCATGAAGTATTTGTCTGATTATTTTATATCCACAGGCAAAAAAAGGCTAATCCTGCATTTTCCTGTAATGTACCTGTAATGAGAGAATTCTGTAATATTTTTCAAGTATTTTTAGCGAGCTTTGAAGTGTCACCTATGGCCCCTTGCAACCCAAGGCTGAGGGCTGTGAGCAATGACAACCTTAAATACCAACATAAATCTACACTGGAGAAAATCCCTGCCTGAACAGTCTGATCCTTTAAATTATCCCAAGTGTGCCAAGCATGTCATTGAGGAAAATGTGCAGAATTTGACCTCCAAGTGCAGTCCCAGAATAACTGCTACCTGTAGAAGTTAGTACTGCTCTCTCATGAAATGGAGTAAAGAACATTTTAATTGACTTCCAAAGTCAGGGTTGATTAACCTGGAGTGCACAAATACAGCCAAAATTATGTCCAGGATATGTTGTAGCTGAATGAAACAAGGGTGTGCACGCACACAGGATGTGGCACAAAGAGATGGGAAGGTGACAGGGACACAGGAGAATTTTAAGCCTGGGTAGAAACCCTTCCCCTGGGACTTTTTACGTCAGAGAGGGAGAGGTGGATTCACTTCTCACCTTTCTGGGTCTTACAGCCACCTCCTTCTTCTGAAGGGGAAGAGTTCACCTCTGATTCTTGCCAGCAAGAGGGAAACCTGAGCAGTTCCCCCCTTCTCCAGAGGCTCATGACAGCCTCTCGAGGTGCCTGTGACTCCTTGGCAGCTCGGGATGATGGAAAGCACTCTGCTCACTATTCCACTCCAGTCCTGCTTCCAAAAGAGTCCACTCCACAAGCCCTTCCTCAAGTACAAACTCTTTTCAATCCTCAGAGTGCCAGCAAATCAAAAAACTCTCTTTCTTTTCCCTGACTGCTTTAAAATTTCAATTTATTTTATTCTCCTGAACACTGGCACAAAGGGAGAGGAACACCTAAAGCCTTTCATTTTACAGCATATGAAAATCAAGTCCCTGAATGATGCATTTCAATTTCTGGCCATTGGAAATATCCACATAAGAAGAGCATATTCATGAGAGCCAGTATGTGCCTTAAATGAACGGGAACATCCCAAAGTTTCAAAGCAATCCCACATTTCTTCTTTCCTTCCCCATTGTTAGTTTCACACTGAGCACTGATCCACTTCCCTGTAACACACACCCAAAGAAATCAAGCAACATCCTGACATTGCCAGGATCTGTAAAAATCAGAAATCGTTGGGCTATGCAGATGATTAGATTTATAAAAATTATGAGTCTACAGCTGATTATTCACCTTTTGGATAACCCCAACAGTGTTCTTGGGCTGACACTGGGCCCAAGAATCGAGTGATGTCTCCTGCAAGTGTTCAATAGCTGGCACTAACAGGGCATCCTCACCTGATCTATCCACAAAGGTCCTGATAACTTCAGCACATATCTGTGTGCTTATCTTTATAAAGCAGCTGCAGGGCTCACCAGCCTTATCCTTAGCATTCCCCAATGGATGCTGGGCCACAGACATATTAAACTGAACAAAAAACTTCACTTTAGCTCCCACTGAGTCACTCCAAGCATTCCAGGTGCCCTCACCCTCTCCTGCCAGGCACCTTGCTGTCCCTGCTGCCATTGGGTCAGTGATTGTTTGCTCAGTTCTGTCAGCAGGAACCAGATGAAAAGCCCTAATCACAGAATAATAGACTGGTTTGGGCTGCAAAGAACCTGAAAGATCACTTTGTTCCACACCCTGCCATGGCAGGGACACCTCCCACTGTCCGAGGTTGCTCCAAGCCCTGTCCAGCCTGGCCTTGGGCACTGCCAGGGATCCAGGGGCAGCCCCAGCTGCTCTGGGCACCTGTGCCAGGGCCTGCCCACCCTCACAGGAAGGAATTTCTTCCTAATTTCAGACATGCTTTAATATTGCAAAACTCAACAGCCACATACACATCTATACATTCCTGCCAGGATCCAATAAAATATTCAAACAACTCATCCCATGTTGCAGAAAGTGTCCCAGCTGAGAGGAACCAGTTTCATGTACCCACCCTGAAGCTATGACTGAGGCACAAGATCCCTGTCTCCCTTAGCTTCAAACATTTTTAGCAGGATTTCAAAGGTGTGACTCTCCTCGCTGTGCTCAGTGTGAGGGAAGCAGGGGGGAATGTGACCAGTCTCTGCACACACCGCTGAGCTGCACCATGAGCAGACACACTGGGTGGGATTGGTTTCATCCAGCTCCTCACTGCCAAAGCCTCAGCCAGGCTCTCCTGCACTCCCCTTGCAGTCAATGAAAAAGCCCAGGCACCTCCAGTGAGGAATTTGTCTCATTCAGAGAGAGGTGTCCAAGACTGGAGAGATGAATCACCCTCAGCAGTGCCTGTTGTGACTGACTTCAAAGGGAGCTTGGGGAAAGGAGACTGGGCACAGACTTTGGACGGCAGGGGTAAAACACATGATCTCACCCAAGCTCCTTCTGTGGGGCCTTTTCTTCAGAGCTGACAAGATGAAGGTCAGGAGCCAGGTGCCCGGGCTCTCCAAAGCCACGTGGACGTGGACACGGCTCTGCCACCACGGTGCTCTCCAGGCACCTGGGACACCAGCTGGCTCAACTCCACACGCCTCCACAGACTCATATTTCCCACTGCCTCGAGGGGGAACAGCTTCACCCCATCATCTCCGCACATTCTGCCCTAGGCAGCACCATAAAGTATAAAACCAACTTCTGTCACTTGGTAATTCCTTCTCCAAATCGGGAATGCAGCTTTCAGAGTGGTTTCCACATTAGCATCAGCATCTATCTTTACACTGCTTCCCTATGAGCAATCACACTTCATTTGAAGATTCCTGAATTTCCTGAGCTTTGGGGTGAGCTTTTAACTGCTTTTCTCCCTTTCCTGAGCAATGGCTTAGCCAAAGAGTCACCGTGAGGCCGTGATCCAGCCCATGTGGGATGGCCATTGCACACACAGACATCCCGGCTCCATCTGGTACCTCACTCCCCATCCAGGATGCCTCAATTTCCATCCCAATCGTGGACAAACCAGCACAGGCCACAAAAACTCTCAGGAAGCTGAAATACGGTGAGAAGCACCACGTGCTCCCCTACCAACCTCAAAGCTTTCGGAGGGCACAACACTTCTGGCAACAAACGCGGGATTTTGGGCAAATTAACGCAAACGGGGATGAAGATCCAGCTGCCCACTGCCACCCTCCCAGCTGCACGGAGGAGAGGCGCTGCTGGGAGCAGCATTTATGTGCACAGGGCTCGCACACGCGGGTGCCAGGTCGCTGTGTGCCCGCAGTTTGCAGCAGGGCAAACACTCGTGCCCAGCTCTGCCGTGGATATTTCACTGTGGCTGTTTCCAAAAGTGTCTCAGACCCCTCACGGAGGTGTTCCGGGGCTGGGCTGGCAATGCGGGCAGTGCCAGGAGGGTGCAAAGCAAAGCCCGCTTTGGCTGCAGCACCGCGGTCGGGCTCTGCCGGCCCCAGCCCTGCCGAGGGGCTGCACCCCTTGTTCCGGAACCCCTCCAGCCAGGAAATCCCGCACAAACCCGGGCGCTGCGGGCTGGGATTGCGGCTGGGGGTCCCCAGGCCCACACTGCGGGGCAGTGAACCCGCACGCTGAGAAACACACATTAATCAGAGGTGCAATTATGGACTATGACACAAAGCGCGAGTCCCCTTCCCCCGGCCCGCTCGGGGGCTCGGCCCGCTCCCCCCGGCCCGGCCCGGCGCTGCCTCCCGCCCGTGCCCCGCTCCCGGCTCTTACACTGGCAGCTTCCCGGGATCCCCACCATGGCCCGGATCCTCGGCGCCTCCTGCCCGGCCCGGCCCGGCCCTCGCCGTGACGAGAGCGGGGGCGCGGCTTCCCCCGGCCCGCCCCGAGCCGGGCAGGAGGAGCCGGGCAGGAGGGGCCGAGCGGAGGGCAGGGGGCTCCGAGCAGGGCAGGGGGCTCCGAGCAGGGCAGGAGGGGCCGAGCGGAGGGCAGGGGGCTCCGAGGAGGGCAAGAGGGGCCGAGCGGAGGGCAGGGGGCTCCGAGGAGGGCAGGAGGGGCCGAGCGGAGGGCAGGGGGCTCCGAGGAGGGCAGGGGGCTCCGAGCAGGGCAGGAGGGGCCGAGCGGAGGGCAGGGGGCTCCGAGGAGGGCAGGGGGCTCCGAGGAGGGCAGGAGGGGCCGAGCGGAGGGCAGGGGGCTCCGAGGAGGGCAGGGGGCTCCGAGCCGGGCAGGAGGGGCCGAGCGGAGGGCAGGGGGCTCCGAGCAGGGCAGGAGGGACCGAGCGGAGGGCGGGGGGCTCCGAGGAGGGCAGGGGGCTCCGAGCAGGGCAGGAGGCTCCGAGCAGGGCAGGAGGGGCCGAGCGGAGGGCAGAGGGCTCTGAGCAGGGCAGGGGGCGCCGAGCAGGGCAGGGGGCTCTGAGGAGGGCACGGGGGGCCGAGCGGAGGGCAGGGGGCTCCGAACAGGGCAGGGGGCTCCGAGCAGAGCAGGAGGGGCCGAGCGGAGGGCAGGGGGCTCTGCGGAGGGCAGGAGGTGCTACAATACCTGTACGACCCCAAAGGTGTTACAACTCCTGTACACACATCCCAAAGGTGCTACGGTACCTGTACAACCCCAAAAGATGTTAAAATACCTATATACACCTCCCAAAAAGTGCTACAATACCTGTACAACCCCAAAGGTGTTACAATTCCTGTACACACATCCCCAAAAGTGCTACAGTACCTGTACACCCCCCAAAAGGTGTTAAAATTCATCTATACACGTCCCCAAAGGAGCTATACTACCTGTAAGCCCCCAAAAGATGTTAAAATTCCTCTATACATGTCCCCAAAGGTGCTATAATACCTGTACACCCCAAAAGATGTTACAATTCCTCTATACATGTCCCCAAAAGATGTTAACAGACTTTTACACGCATCCCCAAAGCTGTTACGATACCTGTACACACCCCAAAAGCTGTTAAAATTCCTGTACACACATCCCCAAAAGTGCTACAATACCTGTACATCCTCAAAAGATGTAAAAATTCCTGTACACACATCCCCAAAAGTGCTACAATACCTGTAGATCCTCAAAAGATGTAAAAATTCCTATACACACATTCCCAAAGGTGCTACAATACCTCTACACCTCCAAAAGATGTTAAATTACCTGTGCACAACCCCCAAAGGTTTTACAATACCTGTAGCCCCCAAAGTGTTACAATACCTGAGGACAGACAGGTTTGTCCCCAGCCCAGTCTCAGCTCCTCAGGTGTTGTTGCCTGACAGCCCTGGCCAGGTAATAATTAGCATTGACTCCATGATTGCAGAAGGCTGATCAATCACTAATTTATTATACTATATTTATTGAGAAACCCATTGCCTTACAGGCAGTCCAATACAGTTTGGACCTAATTGGTCCTTGAAATCCAAACACCATCACCACTGGCTAATTCAGAAATCACCCTTTGGTAAACAAATCTCCATAACACATTCTACACGTTCACAACAACAGGTGCAGCGAGTGGAGATAAAAATTGTTTCTCATTCTTTTCTCTGATCTTCTCACAGCTTTCCCCAGGACAGTGCCTGGGAAAGCTGTGTGCCTGTGGCTCTCTGTGCAGAGAGCAGCTGCCACAAGGTGCTGTTACCAAAGTGGTTTTGCTCTCTCCTGGCACTTCCCATATTCCAAGTCCAGCTCTAAATCACATCCACAGTGTGTCCTAGGGAGTTGTGCTGCAGTCAGACACCCTTGGCAAAGGTGAGATGTGTTTCCACTCCTACAAGCCAAAGCTTTCACTGTTTGGATACCTCAAAACCTGGAAATGCCAGAGGTTGGGATCATGAAAGTTTCACTATTCAGAGACTTCTATTCAGGGTTTGTCAAGGCTGCAGCCTCACAGAATCATGGAATATCCCTGTGCTGGGAGGGACCCCCAGGATCACCCATGGCAGCCCTGCCCAGACCCCCCAACAGCCCCACCCTGGGCATCCCTGGCAGCTCCTGGAGCTCTGGCAGCCTCGGGGCCGTGCCCATTCCCTGGGCAGCCTGGGCAGTGCCAGCACCCTCTGGGGAAGAACATTTTCTTTATGCTGAAATCCAGTCAGCGTCTGAAAACGAAGCACAGCTTTGCTCCCATCCTGGAGGGATTTGCCATTTTAGGTGTTCTATGGGAAACTGAAAATATGCCAGCTAGGTCAAGAATGCCCCAAAAGACTTGGGAGTAGGTGTAGAGGAAGATACGTGCCTGCAAATTGGGTTATAGCTGGGGTTTCCCTTCCCAGCAGGTCCTGGAAGCAGGGTCAGGACCCAGTCTCCTGCCCTAGGGAATTGTCCTCACCAGTTACCAAGTCATGCTGGTACCAGTGTGGCTATGGATGCGCTGCTTCAGCCTGGGAAGAGCTGGCTCCAGTGAAAGAGAGCTCTTGGGATGTGGCAGGAGATCAACCTGGCTGCCCTAGGGCACTGTCCATGCCCTCAAGTCACTGCCTGTATAACCAAGGCCTTGAGATCTGTGAGCTCTCCTCGGGGGCTGTCGGAGCAATGGGGGTAGGACAGTCGGGACAGACGGACACGATGGGGGTAGGACGGTCAGGACAGACGGACACGAGAGATCTCTGCAGCCAGGGCTGGAACTTGGGGTTATTGCAAAGGGCCTGGGGGCAGGGCCCTGCTGGGAGCTGCCAGCCACAGCTCAGAGCAGGCCCCAAAGAAGAGAGGGGGAGAGAGGATGAGAGGGAAAGAGCATAAAAGGGTAAGGGAGTAAAAGGCTAAGAGAGCAAAGTTCCCATTACAATACCATAAATCTTCTTCTGTGTTGAATATTCTCATTCTCACTAACCAATCTAGTACAAGATACAAATCCTACAGCATTTACATACAGCCTATAAGAATCATTACATTACCATCCTGTGTTACATTTTAAACCCTAAAAACTCTTCTTTGGGCCCCTTCTGCCCAGCCAGTGGGGTCTGCTCTGAGCCTTGGGCCTGTCTGCAAGCAGAGGGTGTTGTTCCATCAAAAGGGGATCACCTTCAGCTGGCCACGCCATTGTTTTCCTGTTGTTCAGTAACTGAGGTATCTCAAAGCTTGCTTTCATTTCAATCTCGCTTATAGTTTCCATAGTCTCAAAATCTTTTGCCAGGCAATTATGTTTATAAGGTTTTCTTGTTTCATCTTCCCCAACAGGGGACAAAGGGGCACAGGGGTCAGGAGTGCAGTTTCCAGCAGGACCATGCTCCCAGCAGACTGGTGTGACCTGCCCCAGCTCTGGGCTGTGGTTGCTGGCAGCAGCCCCAGCCCTGCAGCTCAGCAGTTTCACCCCTGATGCTCAGCAAGCCACAGGCTCCGTTGGAGTTTGCTGGCCAGGAGCAGGAATCTCTTGGGCCCAGATGGCCCAGGATGGAGCAGATCCAAATTTACACTAGAACAACAGGACCATCCATGCAGTGCCATTGTCCTGGTTTTAACTTTGTGGCTTTGCCTCCTCCCCAGCCCCTCTCTGCCAGAGCCCACACTCCCCATGCTGCTCTTATCTCCTGCCCTGCTGGCTGCAGCTTGGCTCTGGCCTGTGTTTGCCACCACTTCATTCCTGTGTCATCCACAGCCTCGCTGGAGCCAGCTTGACACCGGTCAGGCAGAAAGGGCCATTGTGTGGGGCGCTGATAAGGGCTTTGTTTTTATTTAGCTGCTCCTTAAAGCCTGTGAAGCTCCTTGGAGAGTAGCTAGCCCACCATGTTGGGAGCAGCTTCCCAAGACACCTGAATCTCCCTGGCACCTCCCTGAGGCTCCCCCAGGCTGGAGCCCTCTTTGTGCTGATGGAGCTGCTGTGGTGACAGTGTGGGGCTGTTGGTGCCCTGCTCCTTGTCCCATCCCTCCAGAGCACCACAACCCTGAGAGACCAGCCCTGGTGTGAAGTGTCACTGCTCAGCTTGAGGAGAGGGTGATGAGGACTGGGAGAGCAAAGCAGAGCACTGGGATGTGCTGGGGAAAGCTTTGAAGGAGCAGCAAATGTATTTTCATCTTCCTTTCTCTTCCACAGCTTTGCTGAAGCCATGGAGGGCACAGGGCAGCTCCATGACAGGGTCTGCATTGCTGCTTGGTTTCTAAAGATGGAACAGCTTCTTTGGAAACCCCAAAGAGGAGAGGATTGTCTAAATAATACCCCTGGAATACCAGGGAAAGCTACACTGAAGCTTGGTCTGGCAGGCCTCAATGCTGATGAAGGGTGTAGCTGCTCAGGACAGCAGTTCTGGGGACATTTCCATAGGTTTATGTGACTTCCCCACAAAAGCAGGGTCATGGTTGAAATGAGGCCATCCTGCTGCTCCTCCAGCAAGTGTCTTCTAGGGAGAGGAGATGGTGTGAGCAGGGAATGGGATCTCTGTGCTCTTTCTCAGACCTGAGATGAGTGGTGCCAGGTAGTAGCCCCACATTTCTCTTCACAGAGAAAAGCAAGGCACAATTCTTCCCAAGAATATTTCTGGGATTCACATTCTCTGAACCTCAGAGAAAAAACCCACAATTCTTATCATTTGCTGTGCCTGTGTTGTGCAAAAGTAGAATACAGTATGGAGATTGTTTATCCAAAATGATGGTGTTTTGTTTCCTTGGCCCATCAGTGCCAGGTGTGTGTGGGGACTGTTGGGTGACAGTCACGAGATGCAGTGCAGTGTGTGCAGGGTTGAGTGCTTGGCAGGTTCAGTTTTAGATGTATAGAATAATATAGTACAATAAAATAATGAATTACCCTTCTGCTATCCATGGAGTCAGATGCATCCTTCTCTCCCCTCAGCAGGGCCCTCACAGCATTGCAATACCAGGTCATGGGTGAGATGTGGGCAT
The DNA here is from genome assembly GCF_051311805.1 of Agelaius phoeniceus. Taxonomy (NCBI): domain Eukaryota; kingdom Metazoa; phylum Chordata; class Aves; order Passeriformes; family Icteridae; genus Agelaius; species Agelaius phoeniceus. The sequence goes on from NC_135281.1 coordinate 3,752,365, forward strand.
GGTCCTTGCAGGGAGGATGAGCTCCAGACCCTGATGTTCTGTGAGCAAGGGGGGCACACCAGGTGGAGATGCCCTCTGCCACAGCCTGCCCTGCAGGGAGCTCTCCTTCCCCACCTCCACCTCCCCAGATTTTAGCTGTATAGAGAGCTGAGCTTGTCTCAAGCTCTGTGGAAGAACAGCCATCAAATGAAGGTGGCAGATGCAATTTTTCCTCTGCTGGTACATTGGTAGACAGAGCAGGGTTTATTTGCTCCAAGAGAAAAAAACCAACCCAGGCTTTATGAGTCTGGATTTCTGTGCTGCATCCAACTGAGCAACACCTGTTCACTCAGCTGATGCTGCTGTATGTCCTTGAAATAGGCTGGTGGATGAGACAAGAGACTCTACAGGCATGTGGACCTCATTTGGAACCCTTTTCTTTTTATCACTTGAACACACCATGTATTTGGGACAAGAAAAAGACTTAACTCAGTGCAATGTGTGGGGACACACATGCTGGAGAGGTAGATATATAATAGATATATATGTCTCAGTATTTATATACCTCTATCACACCCCAGTGAGCAGCCACAGTTTTGCAAACAGCATTTTTAGGACTATAAATACACAGCCACTATACAGGGTATGTATGTATGGCCAGCAAACCACAAAAATATTCATACATGCCCTCTAAAAGAGAAGAGTTTCTTCCCCCCTCTTTAGAACACTGAATTGGATCTCAGGCAGTCGGGTCACAGACACTTTTCCATGGTGAATTCTCTATCAGGTGCACAGGGAATGGTGCTTGCTGCATGAGCAGGTGCTTGGACTCTGCTCTGGTTATTTGCTGCCATCCCACAGCTCAGCTCGTGCCATGCTGAGTGAGCTGTGCTCTGAGGATGGGGTTTTTTCAGTTCTGTTTTCTGTCCTGCCACATCCTTACCCCTCCCTGAGCACTGATCAAAAGCACCATTCTGGGTTTGGTCCCCATCCTTCAGCTCATGCAGAAGTTCTACCAAAGGGAACAGCATGGACAGGAGGGACATGGGGCTGCTGGAGCCAGTCCAGGGGAGTGATCAGGTCCAGACCAAGGTGGTCAGAGGGATGGAGCAGCTCTGCTGTGAGGAAAGGCTGAGAGAGCTGGGATTGTTCCTGGAAACAATCCTGGAAACAGCCTGGAAAAGAGAGGATGATTGTGTCCTTTCAGTACCTGAAGGGAGCCTGCAAGAAAGATAAAGAGACACTGTTTACAAGGGCCTGGAGGGACAGGACAATGGGGAATGGCTTCAAACTGAAAGAGAACAGGCTTAGATTGGGATACTGGGAACATATTCTTCCCTGTGAGGGTGCTGAGGCCCTGGCACAGGTGCCCAGAGCAGCTGGGGCTGCCCCTGGATCCCTGGAAATGTCCAAGGCCAGGCTGGACAGGGCTTGAAGCACCCTGGGATGGTGGAAGGTGTCCCTGCCCATGATGAGAATGAGATGATCTTTAAACTCAAACTTATTCTGATTCTCTCATTTTATGAGACCTCGTAGCCTTGAATAAAACCAACATGACACAGGGGGCTGCAGGCTGAGCTGGAGGGAGGGAAGGTCTCAGCTGATGGCTGTGGCCCTGGGTGGAACAAGCTCTGTCAGGCAAAGATGTATGGCCAGCCTTGCTCCCCCCAGCCTTGTCCTGCCCTTCCTCACCCCAATCCTGCCCCCTCCCAGTTCCCACACCAGCTCTGTCCTTCCATTTCCTCTACAGGGAGGGCAGATCTGTGGCAAGGATTGATGGCTTTGGTCAAAGAACAGCAAGAACAAAAGCAAGAGGGAGCGTTGTCTGGAAATCTCTCATCTCACAGAATTTGTAGCTCTAAAAATGCTGAAAAAAAGCCATTACTGTCATAGAAATGAGTGAGAAATGAGATAAAGGATTTCTCTCACAGGGCAGGCCAGAGCACCCTGCTTGCTCCCTTCACTGGGAACTGGTTTTCCAAACAAGGAAAAGAGAAAGTTCAGTGCAGGCATCATTAACAGGGTGAGAACTGAGTGAAAGGAGAGCGAGGCAGATGGTGCCAGAAGGGAGGTCTGGAGTTTCCCAAGGTCAGGCCTGGTGGCTGGTCAGAGTTTCTCCTGGCACAGTGTGAGTGGTCAGCACTGCCAGGAGAGGCACTGTGTCCAGGGGGAGGGGATGGGATCTCATTGAGCAAAAACTTCAGGAGGAGGGGGTGGGTGGGATGAGACCTGTTCAGCAGGTGGGAGACAGAGCACACAGCGGCTGTCGAGCCCAAACAGGCAATAATTCTGTGATAAAATCTTGGGACATTATTTACCATGCTGGTCCCTTTCTTCAAACACCAATGTTTGAGCATGAGGGTGTCCAGCCCAGCTCAGAAGCTGTAATCCTGTCCCTGAAACCATCTCAGATCTTCCTCATTTGTATATTCAAGCTGATGGGTGCCTGCTGCAGCCATAAAGAGGCTGATACTGTTTTGAATATCTTATTTGTTTTCCAGAGGCCATCTGGCTGCATTTCTTCATTGTTTGAGAAAGCAGTGACACTGTCAGTGCTGCATTACCCAAAAAATGCCCTGTGCTGGGAGAGTGAGTGACTGGAGAGGCAGAAAAGGGACGTGTGAGCACTCAGCAGTCGCAGCTGCGCATCAGGGCTGTGCATGACTCTGTGAGATCTCTCAGCATCTCCCTGAGAGGAGCAAACTCACTGCTCAGGACCCCAGGAGCCAGCCAGCAGCTCCTGTGCCATGTCATCAGCTCCTGTGCCATGTCATCAGCTCCTGTGCCATGTCACGGGCTGGCCAGGCACCCCCCAGCTTGTGCAGCTCAGGGTTTCAGCTCTGGGTGTCCCACCCAGTGCAAGCAGACTGGGATGGCTGCTGGGATCCACAGATCTGCTCCCAAGGGAGCAGTGAGGGAGCTCAGTGCCAGGCAGGATCAGGCCAAGGTGATCAGACTCCAGTGCCTGGCAAGAGTTGAGGAAAGGCCAGCCCTCACACAGGTTTGGACTTGTCAGAGGGTGATTCCCTGGTTGCCTTGCTTTTGCTGTCTGGAGGCAGGGACACCACCCAGCCTTGGGGACACAAACCCACAGCGTGTTTTGGTGTCATTCAGGAACCTGCAGCCACAAAACTGCTCAAACTTTTAAATTTGCAGCCTCAACCCAGCCCCTTGTCACGCTCAGAGCAGCCCCGAGCTCAGCCCTGCCTGGCCGTGCAGGCTGCCTGCCATCTGGCACGAGCAGGGCCAAGGAGAGTTAAATAAATGTTAAATACACACTAATGCCATGTGACACCAGCAAAAGGCAGTGAGTTCAAGCTGCAAGAGTCTGCTTATGTAAACAGCATCCTGAAATTAATATTTACCTTTTAAAACAAACAGATATTTGGGGTGTTTCACAGCCTTTCTGCCTAGCAGATGCCAAGAACAACAGCTTGGTACTGCAGGGAATTGGCTTGACAGCTCAGGGGACAGTAAACTCCCCACCAGTCTCCAGACTGCGAGGTCAGAGCCAGTCCCTCTCTTTTCAGGCAGATAAATTCGCACAAGTGCCAGATTAATCTTTGCTCAGGGGCTGCGACCTCTAATGAGGAGCAGGAGCCACCCCGAGTCGCAGGCGGGGAGCGGGATTGCAGCGGCAGATGGGCTGGGGACGGAGGTTTGGGGATGCTCAGAGCAGTCCCTGGTCCACAGGGGCCCTGGGCAGGCAGAAGGGCAGTCCCGTGGTGCTCCTCGGGTGGCAGCATCGCCACCAGCCTGGCCGCTGTGCTCCCCTTCCAGCCGGACCTGCAGCTGCGGGGAAATCCCATTGTTTCCCTAAGGAGCGATGGCTTTGGAAATCACCACCACAGCCCCTGCCAGAGCACAGCCAGGCTTGGGGACGTCTGGGGCTTCTGCTGCTCCTCCATTGTGGCCATGCCCATCCTCATGTGAGCACCCAGCAGTTTATGGGGTTTGCTAGGTTATTTTAAAACATTTTTTACCATTTTCCAGCAACAGGATGTGAGCGGCCACAGCCACAAAGCAAAGTCATCTGCCACTGTGGAGGTGTGTGGCAGTAAATAGCAAATGAGTAGAGGCTGGGGTAGGAGCCTGATTTTGGGTTTAATAGGATATTTTCTGTAGATGTCTGAAGCAGAAGGAATCTTTGATGCATTTTGCAGCTCATGACTTCTACCATCATTCCCTGTTGGATTTTATTTGAGCCCTCTGCTCCTAACACACCTTCATCCCATGGTACTTCCATCCTCCTCCTCCCAGCTCAGGCTGATTCTTCCCTCTTGGCTAAGGTTCTGATCCCCTCACAATCCTGCCTCTGCCTCTGGGTGCACTTTTCCCAGAGGATTTTGGGGTGGTGTGGCTGTGCAGGGTCCATGCTCACAGCCACCATGTGCCTGTCCTGGTGCTCAGCTGGCTCCTGCTTTGGATTTTCAACTCCCTCCAGCAGATTCTTGGTGAATTTTCAACCTCCCATGGAAGGGGAGAAAGGAGACATGGGATACTGATGGGCCAGGGATGCACAGGGCTCGGAGCAGAGCTGGGAATCCCAAATCCATGCCTCCAGGAGCACATAGATCCCACAGATATTGCACCCTGTGTGAGGGGACATGGGACAGCCGCTGTGGGATGACAAAGTGACAGCACTTCTGGGGGTTGTTACCTGCCAGGCAGGGCAAAGCAAACCCAGCGACAGTGCGTGGGTGGGAGGATGTGGGCAGGCTCTGTCACCCCTGTAAAGCAAAAACCAGCAACGACACCAGCCTGGCTGCCATGGGGCCCTGCCACGGGCACAGGGGTGATGGAGGCTGATCAAACAGATGACACCCCAAAAGTGACAGCAAGGCAAGCTGAGCTCACTAAACCACATGAAGTTTAGGGTGCCAGGGAGGGGCTGCACCCAGCCTGGGGTGTTCAGCCTTTCCAGAGTGGCTGTGCTGGAAAAACGAGTGTGTTTGTGTTCGTGTTGAATACCTCTTTCTTTTGAAACCTAATCCTCTTTGCATTGGAACTGCTGACAGTGCTTGTCAGGGCTTGCAGGGGCGGTGATTTAAGAGGTGATAGCAGCGCTAAGGAACCCGTCAGCCCCGCCGGTGTCACACGGGAGCTGCGGCTCAGCGCTGGGCAGCGGGGATGGCGATGCCACCAAGGCGCTGTGACAGCCCCACCCCGGCAGGACCGGCCCTGGCTGCTCCCCGACTTCTGTCCCAGTTTAGGGAAAACTTGGGAGAAAGCCTCCAAAGGGGCCCCTCCAGAAAGCAAACCCACACAGCCCCTGCCCACAGCCGGTTTGGGAAGGATTCCTTGGAGAGAAGTGGAAAGAACCTGTTTATTTAACAGGCACAGCACCCCCAGCACACAAAATGAACAATACCGGGTGACACCACTCTGTCACTGCTCTGACAAAGGTGACAAATTCAGAAAGTCTCTCTGGGGTGGTCGCTCTGTTCTCAGTCCCTCCTGTGCTGGGGCAGCTGCTGCAGCCACAAGGTGCAAACTCTCGGTGTTTCCAGGTCCCAGTCTGGAGCAGGTTTGAGTGGTTCCAAAAAAGGGAAAAGAAAAACAGTCCAGGAAAATTCGGACTGCTCAGCTAAACTAACTAATGAGCAGGGGCAAAAAGCAAGAGCAAAGCAAGAGCAAAGCAAGAGCAAAGCAGGAGCAAAGCAAAAAACAAAAGCAAAAAGCAAAAGCAGCACCATGTACTGCCCTGTCTGTGTCCCACCAGCCATGGGGGAGCGGCTGATAACAAAACCAAAACAAAACTTCATCCTTCAGAGCCAGTCGTGAAGGCACAGAACATGATATCCAGCATGAACAGAACACACAAATGGGGATACAAGCATCACATCATCACCCTAGGACACCTTCCTACAATCAGCTCCCTTTGCTGATGAAGTCAGCTAAAGTTGAGCTGGAAAAAGAGGGGGAATTTTTCTACTGAGTGACAACTTCAGGCTAAATCTGGGAGGATGTGATCAGGTCGCTGGCAGTCTGTGGGGACATGGGGACAGGACACCATGGGTGGGTCTGGGGAATGCCATCAGCCCTCCTGCTTCTCAGGTCCAGCTCCAAAAGGGGGTGTCCAAAACACTCCTGTGTCTGCACCACACCTCAGCACCCCTTTACAAATAAATTAAAACTCAATTATGATGTTTGGTGCATGGTAATGGGGTGTCAATTTTCCCTAAGTAGTGGCTGATATATAAAAACCAGACCTGTAATCTCTGCTATTAAAATGAATGGGTAAGTTGCATTTTACATGAAAGTCTAAAAATCAAGGTTGCTAATAAGCAGATTCAAATAATCCTCTCTGAACTGGAAAAAACAAATACTGGAGTTTTGAGGAGGAGCCATGCCCCATATAAACAGGATGTTTTCAGAACTGGCAGGGAGCAGGACTCCATATTTCTTCAGGGAATTATCCACAGAGCTTGGTTATAGGTGATGAATTAGAAGAAGGTTTTCTGCCTGCTGATTTTGACCATGAACTTCAGTTACTTTGCCCTGCCTGTGTCCAGCTTCACCAAGGGTTTTGCGTGAGGATTTCAGCACCCTGGGGTTTCCAAGGAATAATTTTATACTATGAAGAATAATATAAAAGAAACCTTTATCTATAAGAATATAAAACATTTAAATATGAATATATAATGTTTATAATATAATATATAATATCTATGTAGAATATAGATATAGATATAGATCTATAGATAGATATAGATATAGATATAGATATAGATATAGATATAGATATATATGAGAGATTTAATTTCTTATCCAAACCAAACCAGAGAGCAGCAATTCTGTTACAGGTAGGGAGGGCTGAAAAGGATGGAGCCGAGGGAGGGGTTTAGCTGAGGGTGATGTGTTGGATATGATCCCCCCAGGCTGTTCCCTTGCACCTCCAGCACCTCTGCCCAGCCTTCCCTGTGCCCCCAGGCCCAGGAGGGCCCAGGGCAGCTGCTGTCCTGGCTGGGGGTTCCCTGAGCACCTGCAGTCTCTCTGTGCAGCCAGAAGGAGCAGTGGGAGCGTTTCCAGGCTGTGGAGATGCCCTGCAGAGGGGCATGGCAGCTCGGGGATGCTCTGCCCAGCGCTTGGCACGTGCCCTGGCCGCAGCTCCAGGCCTGGCCTCCTTCCCATGGAGATGGCTTTCCTAGAAAGCTCTGCCTGCTGCCGTGCCCTGGCCCCCTCTCCAGAGATGCCATCAGCCTGAAGGCGAGCAGGACGAGGCCCAGCAGTGCCAGGATCCTTCCATCCCTGCCCAGGGGCTGATGATCCCAAAATAAGACCTGCTGGACCGCCCAGCTGTGCTTGGGTTTGAGTGTGGATGGACACGTGGGTGTGCCAGTCCTGCCAGGCAACATCACCTGGCACTGCCAACGGGCTTCAGGTGATGAGGAAATATGCACAACGCAGTTTGGTTATCACTTCTTTTTTAATAGCTTTTGGGGCAAAAAATAATCCTTTTTTAACAGCTTTTAGGGTAAAAAATATAATCCAGGACCACTCAGGAATTAACAATAGTTGTAATATCTGAGCCTTGAAGGCAGTTTTCTCTCCCAGCCTTCTCTCCCAGCCTTCTCCTGCCCTAGGTTCTCTGGGCTGGGGCTCGCTGCCCTAGGCTGCTGGGCCATGTGGCACAGGGTGGCTTCAGCTGGAGCAAGGGGACATTCCAGCTGGGCAATGTCCTGTGTCAATTTGGATGGAAGTTCGTTTTGGAAAAGAGGAGCGAACAAGTGTGTGACATTTTCGTTCCAAACACAGGCTTCGCTTTATGTGCTCAACCGTGGAGTTGGAAATCAGCAGAAATTGAAATAATGAATTTCACTGTTACTGACTTTAAAAAAAAAAAAATCCATTAACTGGCAAATTCTGAAATGTCATGATTTTTCCGGCTGTTCAGCACAAAAACCAATCTGGAAGTGTCAGTATCCGAGCCCCCAGCAGCCCTGTGGTCCTGACTGGCTCCAGAGGCTCTGGTGGATCCTGTTGGGTCCTTTTTGCTTTGCAGGGAGGCCCCTTGGCTGCACCCCACTCTTTAGCAGAAGGACATCAGCCTTGCTGCCGTGTCCCAGTGGCACCTGGGGCTCTGCCCATGGCATCAGGAGGGCGAGGGGGTGGTTTTGGGAGTCCTGGCTGGACCACCCTGGTGGATCAGCCATGCAGTACCTGCCCCAGGATTGTGCCTTTCCCGGCCAGAGCCGGACCCAGGGGCAGCCCAGGGTGCCCTGGGAGCAGGCAGCTCCACCCGGGAGTGGTGGGGAGCACAAAGCCCATATCAGCAATGATTTCCTGACAAACAGTGCGGCTCATTGTCTGTTCTCATTTATAAACTGCTCCACACCAGCCATCTGATATCCATTATTACAATTACAAACAACCCACAGTAACTCTCCAGCTGGTCAGCTCCATCCTAACAGCACTGCAGCCATTCAAGGATGCCATATGGTACCAGAGTTTCCAAAGCAGCATTGTCAATCAGCCTTATTAATTTCTGAGTTCATTTCTTTTCCTTTTAGGGATATATTTTTTCCTTTCTTTCTATATAAGACAGAGACACTTCTCTGGCCTCAATTTGGAATATGCAGCTTGACAGAATAATTGAAACATCTACATCTCTGAGGCAGCTGGCAGGGAAAGGATGAGCCTGAACTCTGTGAGCAGCCCCCCGAGTACTGGTGCTCATGCAAGACCTCCAAGTGTCTCTTCCCATCTATACCCCAGTGCGTGCCACGAGAATATTAAAAACCCATTAGATCCGGAGTGCCGGACATGGCTGGCTCTTTACTGCAGATGGAGGGTTGCTAATGGCCATTTCCCTTCGATCTCTGAGTCTCCTTTGAGCTATATTTATTTTTTCCCCAACATTTTGGAGCCTACGGGTGGTGTCATTGGAGATGCTGCGATGCTGCCAGCTCTGCTCGTGCCCATCCTGCGGTGAGCAGGAGCTTGGGAGAATCCCAAGGTGATTCCCAGCTGGATGGACTCTTCCTTGGAGGTGATTTCTGGATGATTTCTGGTGATTTTGTGCCTGGCCACTTCCATGTGGCACCACTGCATGTTGTATCTGTCACAGCGTCACTGTGCACGGCGCTGAGGGAAAGGGCTGTGCTGGATGTGCCATTCCCAGCCCTGCAAACACATCCAGGCACTGCACCACAGCCATTGGCTGCAGGGACTGCTGGGCTTTACTTTTTGCTTTGCTTTTGTGTTTTTAAGCAAAATCAGCCATCACCCAGAGAGGATTTCTTTCCTCGCTCGAGGCAGCAGGATTTTGTGGCTCTGAAGTGCTCAGCTCCAGCTAAAGCTCAGCACCTGAGCTCCAGCAGGATTTTCCTTCCCTGAGGGTGGGATAGAGGTGATGGGGTGAGTGGAGGTCACCTTTCAGGACGAGCCATGAGCACCCTCAAAGTGTTCCTGTGAAAATATCTCTGCACACTTTCATGGTTTTTGTCTCCCCAGCTGGAGCAAAATCTTCCTGTTGGGATGTGGGTGCCTCCAGCAGCACCCCAAACATGCTGGGCTGTGGGTCCCTAATGCAGGATTTCACTCCTGGCACTGGGACATCACCAGGGAAGAGGAATCAGGCTGAGAAGAGAGAGGAAGGTCCAGCAGCTCCTTGCACTGTGGCGGGTGAGAGCAGCAGGTTTTGGGGCTGTGCATTATGCAGATCATGGGGGATTATGCAAAATCTCTTTGTTCATCCTCCCTGTCAAGGGCAAAGAGCTCTGTGGGGCCAGGACAGTTTGGGGGGGACATCTGCAGCACAGATGGTGACACTGGGGCTCCAGCCACCGGAGGAGGACATCCCCTGACTCCCTGTCCCAAAGTTTCCTCATTGCTGTTAGCTCTTGGGAGCCCAGCGAGGATCCAGCAGCAAGCCAGAGCTCAGGCCAGCTGTGCCAGGGGCTCTGCTCCCTCCCAGAGCTGTGGGCAGTGGCCACCTGCAGAGGGGAGCACAGGGAATGTGGTGTCAGGTCTCAGCAGCATCCTCAATGAGAGCTGTGACAGTGCAGCATCACCACTGCAGTGCCTTCACCCAGGGGCAGTGCAGGCTATGGTGCTCCTCCTACCTGTGCTTGCTCTTAGGGTGGGCTGGGAGCCCCTGTGACACAGCCATCACTGCTGTGACACATCCCTTACTGCCATCCTTTTTGTCTGATGCAGTGCACACACTTTGAAGGGTACACTGAATGAGGTGGATTGTTTGATTTATCTGTGATAACAAAATAACTTTTTTCTTGCTGTTTCACACTTCTTTGGCCCCCAGCACAGTCCCTGTTCCCACCTGGGTCTCTTCAGCCATGGTTTGGTGCTCAGCTCTCACTCCCATGGGGACACACAGGCAGGAGGTGCTGTCCCAGAGGGCAGGGGAGGTTGTGTCTGCATGGATGAATTCCCACCCCCAGCTGTGCCCTGATCTCACCTGATGCAGCTCGTGGTGCTGCTGATGGGACAGAAGCCTGAGGCCCTGCTGGTACCTGTGGTACCCACCTAGGCTGGGTTTTGGTGGAGTTTCCATCTGTTTTCTCCCTACCCTCAGGCTCTCTCCGGTGTGCAGGGGGAGGTTTCACAGCCCTGTTTACATGGACACTCTGTCAAAGTTCACTCTGCTGCCATTTCTCTGCTGCTTGGAGTTTGGCTCTGTCATTTCCCTGCATTTTCACCAGGACTGTACATCCCTGGTGCAGCCTTTGAGCCCAGCTCCCCTTCCTGGCCAGGTGTTGGAGCTCTCCAGGAGGGCTGGAAGGCTGTGGTTGGTTTTGATCCCCAGCAGCAATGGGCAGGACTCCTCTCCCCAGTCCCACCATCCAGGAGTGTTCCCCCTGAGCTCCTCTTTCCCTCTCAGCATCTCCCCACAGGACACACAGACCTCCTTTTCCTTGGAGTTTCTGAATTTGTGACAATTTTGCTTGATTTTCCCCTCTTTCCCCTCTGGCTCCCAGTGAACCACCCCATGCCTTCTGCAGAAGGCTCCTTGCCTGCTCTGAGTCTCTTTTGCCATGGCCATGGGGATGTTGGAGCCTCCTGGCCCAGCCCCTGTCCTGTCCCTCCTGCTAAAGTGGCACAGATGATTGTGTCCCTCACGATGTGACAGCCACACTTACAGAGCCTGGCCTTGGGCAGATCCATTGTTTCCTCAGATTCTCTGTGACCCTTGTCCAGAGGAATCCTTGTGCCACTTCCCACAGGCTGGGAATGCATTTGGAGAGCCTCTGGGATCCCCTGTGGGGCCATGTGGTGCCCTGTGAGTGTCCCAGAGCAGAGTGCCACTGCCCCAGGGCTGGCTTTTCCTTCTTCCCCATCCCTGATGCAATCCTGCAGTTATCCCTTTGCTCCCTGAAATGTGTCCAGTTGCTGAACTCCTTCTCTTTCATGACTCTGCCCAGCACTGAGGCTCCAGGATCCCCACTTGCTTTTGCTTGAAGATTGTTCGGGATATTTTTACCCCACAATTTTTTTTTTTTTTTTCCTGTGGGATTTTGCTGTTTTCTCAGCATTCTTCAATTATGATTTCACATACCTCCAGGATCTGACTCACTGCTGACACCACCTTTTCTGAGGATCTGAGGGAAAGCCAAGCCAACATGACTTACTGGTCTCATTCCTTGGTTCCTTCTGCTCTAGCCCTTCCTGACAAGGTTCCCTGTGTGCCAGTGCTTCCTTGGGACACCTCCCCATGAGCATGGAGCACTCCTTGGTTCATGCCCTGGGTCAGTCCTGCCATCACCTGTATCCCTTTCCAAAGGGACAGACTGGGCAGGGGATGCTCTCCACTATCACCCTTCCTGACTGTGATTGCAATTTATGCTCACATCAACAGAGGACAGAATATTTCCCTTTTTCTCCCCAGGCTCTTGAGGGGGTTAGAGAAAAAAAATCCACTCTGCCAGCTGCTCTGGCTGGAGCTTCCTGCACCAGGGATGGGGAGACAAGCGGGCAAGGGCATGATGCCAAGGTCAGCGTGTGCTCCAGTGCCTGCCCCATACCAGCTTTCCAAGAAATTCTGCAGCAGGAAAGAAAAAAAACCAAAAAAACAAAAAACAAAAAACCAACCTATTTTTTTCATTTGCTGCTGGAGCAAGGCCAGATTTTGCAGCAGAATATTTTTTGGTGAAAATGGAGCCATTGTCTTCTGGCCAGCACTTGTTGAATGGCCCCTGCCTGGGCACCACTGGGGATAGCAGAGCCAGGGCTGGGACATTGGGCAGAGGGGCAGCAGCCACTGCCTGTGGGCTTTGGGACAGAGCCTGGAGTGTCCCCTGTGAGGTGCCAGCAGAGGGGACTGGCCGCCTGTGCTGCGGGCTGCGATCACAAGTTCGCTTTGAAAACTCTCCAGTGCTTTGTTCTCCCCCTGATACAATCCATTTGGAGCAAATGCAGTCTCGGAGCATCTTGCCAAGCCCACAAGCTTTGGGGAGGGCGGCTGCTGCGAAGCATTAGCGGCAGATAAGAACCCCTCGGGGATGGCTGGCTGGGGAGGAGGGAGGGAAGGGCGGAGGGGGAGTCTCGCCTGCCTTGTCCTGGCCCGGGGACTTCTCTGAGAGGGCAGCCAGGGAATGCCAGCCCCTGCCTCGGCTCCTTCACCGAATCCACGCTGCCACTCTCCTGTTCCCTCACCTATTCTGCTGTTCCTTCATGCTGCATTCCTGACCCTGCTGCTCCTCACACCCCATCCCCGATAATCCCCTGCTTGCCGGGCACCCCGGGCACATCCCCCACTCCTCATGGGAGCTCATGCTGGACCCAACAAGGGACACAGGGATGTGGGTCGGTGGTTGGGGTTGGGATGGAGCCCCTGTGCTGGACCTGAGCCCCAAGGCTGGACTGGCCCCATCTGCAGTCACAGGTGTGCGGGAATTTTTGAAGCCCCTGGAGGCAAATTCCTCGTCCTGCCTTGTCCTGCCCGATCCGTGCAGACAGAGGAGGCTGGAGGGGCAGGAAGGGATGCCCGGGGTACCCTCAGGCAGGGGCAGAGGTGCAGCCAGGAATGTTCGCTGAGGTGCCAGGGGTGGGATAAGTCCCTGTGGGATGCAGTCTGTCCCCAGCCTGGGGACCTGGGGCGCTCGGTGACAGTTGAGGGGGTGGCAGCGGGGCAGGGCGAGGTTAACGCCGTTAGCAGCCGGGGCAGGGGTCTCCAACAGACGAGGCCTCGCCGGCCAGATGGGGAGGGAGACTCGTCTGCCGCTCGCCGGGGCCACAAAGGAGGCTCCCCTGGCAGCAGCTGGTCCCGAGGAAGAGGTTAAGGTGACACGTGTCAGGGCAAAGCCCGAGGGGCGCAGACGCGGCCAGGCCTTTGTGGGGGTCACCTCCCATCTGACGGGGAGCAGGTGGGGTGGGAGCCGCAGGGACCGGGCCCGGAGGGGCGGCGGGACGGCTCCCTCAGGGTCCTGCCGGGCAGTGGCATGGCCTGTGACAGCCATGCTCGCTCTGCCTTTGTGCTTATGCACATAATGAACCCTTCTTCCCCCCCTTTTTTGGTCCCAGCAAGAATGGCAATGGAGATGCTGATGGGGGTAATTGCATGGAACTGGGACAAGACAGGGGACAGTGGGAGGGTCAAAGGTTTGATAGCCAGGACAGGGGCTGGCTGGGCATCCTCACAGTCTGATGGACAGTGGGATGGGTGTCCATCCTCCTGTTTGTGTCAATGCTCCCCAGTTTTGTACAAACCACAGGCAATACTTCATCCCTGTGGGCACTGCTGGCCCCAGGACCCACTCTGGAGGCCAGGAACCAGCCAGGGGTCAGGGCTCACCCCCTGCCACAGCTCAGCCCCAGGCCCCTCGGCTCCCCCTCACCACGAGGCTAATTTCAATTATCTCCTGCAGGCCATATGAATTCTATTAATATCAAAGTAATGAGGTAGTTACTGCGATTGGGAGGAACGGCTGGGGAATTGCTCGGGATAGGGTTTCGCCAGCCAAGAGGGGAAATTAAAACCTCCCTTTGGAGAGGAGCAAAGGGCTGGAGCAGAGGTGAGAGGGGGCCAGCCTGGGGCAGGGGGGATGGTCACGGGTGTCCTTCCCCTGGGGGGGTCACTGGGGGTCACCCCTGCCATCCCCTCATGCCAGGGGACTCCTCTGGAGATGCCATGAGCTGATGGGGAGCTCACAGCAGGGTTGATGCCCCTCCATTCCCCTTTCTGCAGCCCCTCCAGGCCCTGCAAAACCCCCCTAAGGATTGTACCCTGGAATACAGAGGTATCCCCTTGCTCAGCCTTCCTGGAGCCTTGTAGGTTTGAGCTGCTGCCCTGGTGTTTGATTGAGGGTGCCCCACAAAGCAGCACTGAAATGGGCAGTGTGTCCCCAGGGCATGGGACAGTGCTGGGCTCCCTTGAGGCATGTGGGGTCCAGCAACTCAGGAGAGGATGGGGAGTGATCACAGACCCTTCCTGGCATCCATATCCAAGGAACTGAGGCTTTTCCAGGTCCATCACCTTTCCCTCACCATGAAAAAGATCTGGTAAAGCTGCCAGCACTGCTCTCCTGGTCAGCCCTGAGCTCACTTGAGAGACCTGGGAAGACCACGAGGAAGGGGAAAATAGCAGGGAGGGAAGGGGAAATATCAGGAACCATATATGTATGTGTACATCCTCCTGTAAAACAAGTTCCAGCTACTTGTCAGGCTGGAAAAGAGCTTTTTATGGGGCAGTGGATGGGCTCCTCCTGCATCCCCCTCAGCTGCAGGGTGCCTGGGGACACGAGCAGAGCCTGATCCCAGCTGCAGCAGGGACCCAGCCAGGAACTGGGGACACGGGGAGTGCACGAGGCTGAGCCGGGGGAGAGTGAATATTTAAAGATAAAAATAGCTCTTGTTGTGGAGCAGGGGCGTCACACACGCCTGCCAAGCTGGGAGGGAGCAGGAGGTGCCTCCCAAGTGTTTAGGAGAGGAATTGGGTGAGGAAGGGGAGGGTGGGTTGAGAGGAGGTGGGGTTTGTGCCCTGGGTGCTGAGCAGAAAGTCAGGGCATGTGGGAGGATCCTGTTGGACACCGCCCCCCAAAAACGGCGCTGGGGCCGACCCACAGCCCAAAATAACTGAGAGCAGTGAGGAGAGGTGAGGATTCCTCCCCAGTACCCTCTTAGCCCAGATAAAGAGGGAATATTGGTACAACGGCAGTACTGAGACACAGGACACGGTTTCCCAGAGAAGATGTGGATGCCGCAGAGTTGGGACATCAGGGCCAGCTTGGCTGGGGCTTCCAGCAGCCTGGTTTAGCAGAAGTGTGTCCCTGCTATGGCAGGGGGTTGGATTAGATGGTTTTTAAGGTCCCTTCCACCCCAAACCAGTCTGTGACTCTCAAAGCCAGCAGGCTGAGCGGGCAGCGTGTCCCCTGCCCCCCGTGTGGCACCAAGTGGTGACATGGCCAGAGGGTCACCCTGTCCCCTCCCTCTGCTTGTGCCACCAGTTCTGCAGCAGCCGCAGACGCTACGGTTCGTGAGCTGAGCCTGGGGGGTTCTCAGCTGGTGGCAAAGTCCCCGGATCCCCGCAGGGCTTTGTCCCTCGGCAGGCAGCGCCCAGCCGGACGGTGGGGTGGGGACAGAAGGTGCCCGGGGGTCCCCGGCCACCCGCAGCCCGCGGCAGCGCCGGTGGCTGCACAGCGGCTCTTTGCTGGCATCTGCTGACAGCGGGAGATCCTGCAGCTCTTCCCAGGGAGCGACGCTGAATCTCGGCCCGGGGACGGCCCCGGCCCCGCTCCTGGGAAGGAGAAGGTCCCTGGAGCGTGGGGCTGTAACCCAGCACCTGCCAGGAGCGCCCCGCGGGGATGGGGCCTTGCAGAGAAGGTGCAGCCGCACTGAAGGATGCACTTAACTCAAAACCCTGATGCTGAAGGTGGCTTTCCAGCTAGAAATGGAGAAACGTCCCTCAGGCTTCAAACACAGCCTTTTCCTGGGATAGAAGTCTCTTCCATCCCTCCCGTGCCTCTCTTATGGGCTTAGCACAGGAAGCTCTTCCTGCAATGTCCTCTGAGTCAGGGAATGAAATCACATCCATCAAGGTCTCCTTGTGCCCCAGACAACAGACAACCTCTTGGAATAATAAATCATAGAATGGTTTGGGTTGGAAGGGACCTTAAAATTCACTCAGTTCAACCCCCCTGCCATGGGCAGGGACACCTTCCACCAGACCAGGCTGCTCTAAGCCCCATCCAAGCTGGCCTTGCACACTTCTGAGCATGGGGTGTCCACAGCCTTGGTGGTGTCACATTGACAGGCCATCAGAGAGAGGTGGCAGCAGCAGAGAGAGGTGACATTTATCAAAGCTCTACCTGTCGAGTTATAAAAACCCCAGGAGAGCTGCAGAATCCAGATTCATGGGCAGTGTATCTGACCAACTCTGCAGTGCAAGAGGTGCTTATTCCCAGTGCCAGGCAGGAAGGAAACAGCATTTTCATTTGCAAGTTGTGAATTAAACCAAAAAATGGCCCGGTCAAACTGCAAACATGATGGTGGATTTTACATTCTGCAGCTCATGTGCTGATTTTATTAATAATTTATGTCCATTATCTGATTGACACCCCAGCTACTGATACCACTTGGTATTAAGAGCATCAGGGAGCCAAAGCTGCAGGGGTAGTGACTGGGTGTTAATGTGCAACAACTTTTGCCTTTCTGAAATCATTTTAGCTTCTGGGTGCTGCTTTTTCCTATGCAGTCTCTTGTTCCTTGATTGATTAAATGATCCTGCCCTGATAACATAGGAGCTGCCATGCAGTGGCATAAGCATTTTGCCACTGTGAAAGCCCAGCTGATTGTGGTTATCTTACAGGAATACATAAGGGAAGAGCCTGCATGAGATGGAAGAAACTTTGTACGGACTAATTATGCCCCAAAGCAGACAGAAACACTCTAAAGGACTTGGAGATCCCAGTGATTCTAAAGTCAGGTACTTTAGAATCACATTTTTTTTCTATGTTTTCTGCATAGTGATGGATGAACCCATCTGTTAAGTACATATTGCATATCTAAATCTGTTAATATCAAGACTAAAATCTATCTAGATAATAAAAGCTATTTCCCTTCCATCCCTTGCAGGGTTTCAAGAGTCTCAGTCCTGCAGGGCAGGGTTGGTATCATCCCCTTCCATGAATTCCTGGAACACTGAGCTCAGCAGCCCTTCCCTGGTGCTGAGGGCTAAGAATTGTCAGGGTATCCAGCGGCCTGAGATGCTGCCTGGATCCCCACAGTTTGGGAATGTTGTGCCAGAGACTGAACTTGAGCTCTTCAAGTCTTTTCTTTTCTTCAGAAGGGATTAATTCAATTAACACAAGTAACAAACCAGCTCACAGCACTCCAAAAATAGACTGGTGGGCTTTGACACAGCTCCTGGCTATGCCAAGAAATGGGACTAATAATAGCTGCTCAACGGCAGGGTTCAGGGGGCTGGAGAGAATAGGCAGAGAAAATGCCAGGATGGCTGAAACCTGCCATGAAATCAGCTGGGGAAGTGTGGAATCCCACAATGGTCTGGATTGGAAGGAATCTTAAATTTCATCTCATCCCATCCCACCCCCTGCCATGGGCAGGGACACTTTCCTCTATCCCAGGGTGCTCCAAGCCTCATCCAACATGGCCTTGGACACTTCCAGGGATCCAGGTGCAGCCCCAGCTTCTCTGGGCACCCTGTGCCAGGGCCTCAGCACTCTCTGCAGGATCCCAACAGCCACGGAGGAAGCTCTGCTGGAGGGGATGGCTCAGAGTGGGGGGCACAGAGCCCATCACTGCCACACTGCCAGCTCCTGCTCCTGGGGACCGTTTGGAGGATAATGGAGCCAAGAGATGCTTTTTCCAGCTAAAAAGCAGCAATTTCCCTCAGGGCCAAGGTCAGGGCCCTGGCAGCACCCCCAGTCCTGCACCTCAGCCTCCTGCACTCCCCAGCCCCTTTCCCTCCCACTGCTCCTGCTGCCAGGAGAAATTCCCAGCTGGGCTTTTGTCACCGACGCACGCGTGTTTCTGCGGGAAGTTTCTATTTCTGTGAATAGCAATTTTTCAAGCAACTCCTCCCCCGCCTGCTCGCTTTCACAGGAGCCCTGACGAACGCCGCTGGCATGCCTGGAAGCTGCGGCTCACTCACTCACTGCTGCGGGCCAGCCCCGGCCGGAGCCTCCGCCCTCCCATCCCAGCCCAGCGCCTGTCCTGCAGCTCCACGGCACGGAATTGTCCTCGTGGTGTCTTGGGAGGCTCCAATCGAGCTGGGACCACTCCATGTGCTGGGCTCCCGGTGCTCACCGTGTGCCCTGGGACAGGAAAGGGATAAAAAGAAGTGGGGAAGCCTGGGGGAGACAAGCCTGCAGGAAAACCCCAAAAGAGCAGCACCTCTGCTTGGGGGACACTGAGACCTCCAAGAACATCCTGGCATGTCCCAGTTTCTCAGCCACAGCTCCTGCCAGGCCCAGCTGTGCAGAGGAGCCAGCAAATGGTTCCTGTGTTTGATTAAACCTGGAGCCAAGCCCCCAGTCCTTCACCAGTCTGTCAGCCCGATTTGTCCCCTCCTGATGGACTCCCTGCTCAGGGTGAGCCTCCCAGTTTGGGACCAAGGTCTTAAGGGCACTTTGGATTCCCTGTTTCCATTAGAAGACACCACCTGCAGTACTTGCCTGGGGTCTCTATTCCACTTAAGTTGTCATAGGAATATTAATTGCTGCATCATAGGAATATTAATTGCTGAAGCAGGGCAGAAGTGGTGGCTGGGGATGTGCTCTCTCTCTGCTGGGGTCACTGAGACTCAGCCTCGCTGCACTCACAGGGTGAGGCTGTTTTCCCAAAGGAGGTGAAGTCAGAGTGCTGTGACCTGGATCCAAGGACCATGGTGCTTTCTCCATCCCAGCAGCAGCACAGGGAAAGGTTGGAACCATCTGGATGGCTTCCATGCATCTAGGCCATGCTTATCAGCATCCGTGCCTCGGGGCACAGAGTGAGAAATGAAAGGGAACAACCCAAACAGAGCACTGAGTTCTGCTGCACTGAGAGAGATATTTAGTGATCCCACTGCTGGCTCAGATGGGAATGGGCCCTTAGAGGCTGAAATTATCAAAAGCAGCTCTTGGGAATGAAAAAAAGCTGGACAAATTGCTGATTGCAGCTCCCTAGCTGGAAAATAAAGTGAGTGCTCCCAGGGCATGTGGCTCAGGGGGAATGAGCTCTGTGTGCACTTGGGGACTGAAAGACCAAATTCCCCTTGCTGTTCCCAAACCAAGAAGCACTGGCAGCCAGAATGGGGTTGGACAGGGGGTGGGATCAGAGGGAAATACCCTTGGGGTGATGTAGAAGTGCTTGCCACAGTGAGCAGCACCGTACTGCAAAGGCAAAGTGTCACTTAAACCCCGGACATTTTAGCAAAGAGAAAATCAGGGATATGTAAAGCGCCTGTTTTGTAAAGAAGTAACCTTCAGGATTTCCTCTGCTGCAACCTCAAGAAATTCCACAGCTGCTGCTGCGTGGGAGGGAGCCCAGGGAGCATTTTTCTCCTCTGTGTGAGGCTGATGCTCAGGGCTGGCCACAGCCCCTGGCCAGGGAGGGCTGTGCTGAGCAGCACATGCTGCAGCCCCCCTGCCTCAGGTGCCCAGAGCTTCTCTCCACCCCCTTCCACGCCAGCCAAAAATGTTACAGAATTCTTACAAATCCCTGTGCTTTCCAGAGGGGCTGAGACCTCAGTAGTCCTGTCCCAGAGGCTCCTGGAGCTGCTTGAAGCACTCTGCAAGGGGCAGAGGGGATGTGCCAAGAGTGGTTTGCTACTCCTGGAGGTATTTTCTACTCCTAATTAATGCAGTAAAAATGGGTATCTGCCAAGAAAGTAAAAATATTCTGGTTTTCAAGAACCAGGGCAAGTAAGGAAAAAGCAATGCAGACCCGTCTGAATGTCTGCAGACACCATCTCCCCCTGCCTGGCTCTTGTTTAACCCATTGGCACTCCTGGGAGGTTCCTGCCCTGGCTGTGGCTGCTGGGATGAGCCACAGCTCTGTGCCCAGCTCCCACTGCTCCTCCTGTGACAGCCCAGCACAGGGACACCCAAAATGTCCAGGGTCAGACTGGGGACAAGCAACTGTCCAGGCCCTGTGTCCCTCCCCATGCCAGTCCCAGGATGGGGTGGGAGCACTGGGAAGCACCAGGTTCTCCTGGTGCCCTGTGTCAGGCCAGAACAAAGAGCACTGGGGAGCTCTGGGGAGCACTGGGGAGCTCTGGGGAGCACTGGGGATCACTGGGGAGCACTGGGGAGCACTGGGGATCACTGGGGAGCTCTGGGGAGCACTGGGGAGCACTGGGGAGCACTGGGGAGCTCTGGGGAGCACTGAGGAGCACTGGGGAGCACTGGGGATCACTGAGGAGCACTGGGGAGCTCTGGGGAGCACTGGGGATCACTGAGGAGCATTGAGGAGCACTGGGGAGCATTGGGGAGCACTGGGGAGCACTGGGGATCACTGAGGAGCACTGGGGAGCACTGAGGAGCACTGAGGAGCTCTGGGGAGCTCTGGAGAGCAGTGTCCTTTCTCATGCCCCATCCCCAGATGGTGAGGGGAGAACCAGGCTTTTCCAGAGCCCCATCCCAGGATGGAGCACTGGAGCCTTGGTGTCCTGGTCTCTCCCCATGCTCCATCCAGGCCAGAGCCGTGTCTCTCCTGTTGCCCCATCCCAACAGGCTGGGGAGAAGGCTGGAATGGGAAGAGCTAAGGAGTGCTGGCCCCTCCAGGTGCCTGTCCTAGGATCAGTGGGGAGCCGTGTGTCCCTCCCTGTGCCCATCCCAGGGTGGAGAGGAGAGTTGTGTCCCTCGTGGGCAGGCGTGGGAAGCGCTGGGGAGCACCATGTCCCTCTGGAGCCCCTCCATCCGGGCTGGAGGAGGGAGTCCTGGGGAGCACTGGGAGCATCGTATCCTCCCGGTGCCTGTCCCAGGATGGAGCGGGGAGCACCGGGGAGCTGTGCTCTTCCCTGTGCCCCATTCCATGATGGGGAGCACCGGGGAGCCGCGTCCCCTCCCGGTGCCCTGTCCGGGGCGGGGCCGGGATCCCGCTCTCTCCCGGGGCTCCGTCCCGGTCCGGCGGGCGGTGTGTGGAGGGACGGGGCGTGGAGCGGTGCGGGGAACTAAGGGGCGGTGCGGAGCGGTGATGGGAGAGGCTGTGCCGGGTGTGGAGAGGCGGTGCGGGGCAATGGGCGGAGCGGTGCGGGACAGGGACAAGCGGTGCGGGGCGCTGAGGGGTGGTGCGGGACAGGCGGTGCGGGGCGGTGTGGGACGGGGATAGGCGGTGCGGGGCGGTGAGGGGCGGTGTGGGACGGGCGCTGAGGGGCGGTGAGGGCGGCGTGGGACAGGGACGGGCGGTGCGGTGAGGGGCGGTGAGGGGCGGTGTGGGACGGGCGGTGCGGTGAGGGGCGGTGTGGGACGGGTAGTGTGGGACGGGCGGTGCGGTGAGGGGCGGTGTGGGACGGGTAGTGTGGGACGGGCGGTGCGGTGAGGGGCGGTGTGGGACGGGCGCTGAGGGGCGGCGCGGGGCGGTGAGGGACGGGGACGGGCGGTGCGGTGAGGGGCGGTGAGGGGCGGTGTGGGACGGGCGGTGCGCGGGGCGCTGAGGGGCGGCGCGGGGCGGTGTGGGACGCGGAGCGCGCGAAGATGGCGGCGGGCAGGCGCGCCCCGCGCACCGGGCTGCTGGAGCTGCGCGGCCCCAGCGGGCAGTGGCTCCGCGTCCTGCTCACCCTGGCCGAGGACGTGCTGGGGGTCAGCCCTGCAGACGGCCCCGGGCCCGGCCCCGAGGCCCCGGCGGCGCAGCTGAACGGCGGCGAGCCGGGCTCCGCCGCGCCCGAGGCGCTCGCCAACATCAGGCGCACCGTGCGCGTCGTCAAGCAGGACGTGGGGGGGCTCGGCATCAGCATCAAAGGTGAGGCCGGGCCCGGGGGTCCCGGGGCGGCGGGGGGAGACGGGCATCGGCACCGGGACCTGTTGCTGCTGCCGTCCCGCGGCTCGCTCGGAGCGGACCCCGCGGGGAGCGAGGCTGGGGTCGGGATCCTCATAGCCCCCAGCCCCAGCTCAGGACGGGGAGGGAGATACGTGGCAGTGACGGGACCCGAACCATTGCCAGCCTACGGAAAGAGCGATGATTTGGGGTGAGGAGTGACCGGCCAGTGCCTGCCCGCCGTGCCCCCGCCGGGGTGAGGGCCCTCAGGGTTTGTGAGCCGAAGGGGACACACGGGTATGGTGCTGTCTCACGGGGCAGCTGGGGTGCAGGGGGGCACCCGGTTACACCAAAGTTGCCCTTTTGCAGCCAAAGTGAGGGCTGGGCCGGCGTGTCCTTGTCCCACCGTGCTTCTTAGTTGGGAAATGCCCCTTTAAAACTGTCAGCAAAACGAAGGGAGCGATGTAAAAGCCCCTGGAGATCTGCCGGCGCTGGGTGCGGTGTTAAAGCAGCGCGCTCGGGTTTGACTGAAGATGTGTGCTCCTGGGAATCCTCCCTGTTCAATGGCTGTTTTCCCTCCCGAGCTATCCCGCTCCTTGGTGACTCGCCTGAACTTCAGGCTGGAAACTTCTTAGGGCAGTGATGGCGTTCCTGCCTTTCTGCCTGCCTTTGATTTTCACGCGGCTCCGAGCGTGTAGGGAGCTGTGAAAGCAGGATGAAAAGGGCAGCGGGGAGACAGGGACAGGGCTGTCACGGAGCGTGGCTGTGAGAGGCAGCGGGCTCGGCCGCCCCGGGGGCACTGACAGGGCAGCTCTCGCCTCCTGACGTGGCTTCTCCTTCCAGCTCTGAGGGGACACAGACGCAGCCTCCGGCTCCCTCTTGAAGCGGGGAGGTTTTGCAATGCGAATGTGCGGGTGCTGGAACTGGATCGACACTGCTGGCCGTGTCTGCAGGGTGCCCCAGCGTGCCAGCCCTTTTTTTGGGAAGCACAAACCCCCTTTCGTAACCGCCCCTTGGCTGCCAAGTTATTGCTTGCTCTGTGGCTCTCCCAGGAAAGGAGAAGCTTCCCTTGGTTCAGTTAAAACTTTACTTTTCCAGTGACGTATGTGGAAAAGAAGTAGTTGCCATCAAAACTGGGCAGTGGAAGGTGCTGTGGAGGGTGGGGCAGCCTTGTAGGGCAGGGCATCGCTCCTCACCGGGCTGCTGGCATGTCACTGTTCATGGGCCAGCCGTGTTTCACGCAGGGACACGGGTGCCACCCGGGGGGGCGAGTGTCCTGCCACAGGACGTGGCCTGGGGCTGGCAGGACAGCGGGAGCCGAGCGGGAGCCGGGCTGGCAGAGGTTCTTAGCTCTGGTGCAAGGACGGAGCAGCCCCCGCCGGGGCCTCTGACAGCTGATAACCGGAGCCCTCGCTGCCTTGGCAGCGACTGAGCGAGGAAATGCCTGTGGCACCGGCTGGGAGCAGCCCGGGGCGGGCAGTGACAGCGGGCTGGGCTCAGCATCTCCCTCTGGGATGAGGATTATCTCTTGGAGACTCCTCGGGACAGGCTGTCCCCGGGCACAGGGCACATCGGGCACTGCTGATCCCCACAGGCTGCCACGGGCAGTGGCTGCTGCATCCCTGAGCCCTGGCACGGAGGCAGCTCAGATCTCCCCGCGGGTTCAAAAGTCGATGTGCAAATTGATCTCCTGAAGCCTCAGGGAGTTTGAATAGCATTCTTTTAGTCAGGACGGCGGGGAGCAGCCGGTATCAGGGCTGCTGTGTGGACAGGAACATGCAGCCAGATTGGTTCACCTCTCCCTGGCTCTTTGGCCTCTCCAAAAGAATTCAGCTGTCTTATGTGTTGAGATCATGAAGTCCTTGGAGCCAGGATAGTCGCTCAGCACACATGATTAATAATGCAAATAACGATACACTTTCCTGCCAAAACTGATGGGGAGATGGCCAGGTTATGTGTTCGCTCTGTGAATAATCTGTGACCAATCTGAGTGGTTTTGGAGCAATCACTTCATCAGCTGTACAGCCTCATGGTACTTTGGCAGCTATGGTTGGTACAGGTGTCCTGTGGGTATCTGGGGGAGTGGGCTGACCTGGCACAGTGCACTGAGTGCCAGCAGAAAGGCTCAGCCTTGCTGGGACCATCTGGTACCAGAGCATCCCCCTCCCCACCCACCCCTCCAAGCGCTCCTACAGCCACAACCGCTCCCTGTCTCTTCTGTTTCAAGGTGGCCGAGAGAATAAAATGCCCATCTTGATCTCCAAGATCTTTAAGGGGCTGGCAGCCGACCAGACGGAGGCGCTGTTCGTGGGGGATGCCATCCTCGCCGTCAATGGCACCGACCTGTCCGAGGCCACCCACGACGAGGCCGTGCAGGCCTTGAAGAAGACGGGCAAGGAAGTGATCTTGGAAGGTAGGAGACAAGGATGTGATGGGGGCAGAAGGGTTCTCCTTCCTGTACGGGGATGACACAGGGGTGGCATCTCATCTGCAGCTGCATTTGCATACTCTTTCAAATGGAAAACAACATATGCAGAGTAATTTGTCTGCTCATCCGGAGAGCTGGAGGTAACTGCTGGGATCTCCCTGTCTCCTTCTGGAGTGTGTGCCAGTGCTCCATGCCCAGAGGCTCTGTCTCCCCGCTGTGGGACCTCAGGCAGGCAGCAGTGGGAGGTGTGGGACAAGTTTCTGGGATTTGGGATTTGGGATTCTTTCATTGCACAGCATCACCCCCACGTCTGCAGTTCTTGGGGCAAGAGAAAACATTTCCTGCTTTTCTCGAGGTTTTAATTTAAACCCACATCCCTGGCTGCTGTAGGTTTATGCCAGTGGGGAGGGCCCACTCCTGCTGAGCACCTTGGGGTTTGCTGGGTGGGTTTTGGGCAGGTGGAGGGTGAGGCAGGGCCTGCTCAGGAACTCCCCATCCAGGGGATGCTGCCCACTGAGGGGATCCCTGGAAGCTGAGGCCACAGCCATGCCAGGGATGCAGCCTTCTCCACCCTGGAGCAGGCTGTTCCCTGGGAACAGGCTCCCTCTCAGTACCAGACAGATGGTCCCTGGTGTCTCCCAGCCCTGAGGGGGCTGCACATTGTAGGAGCCCCTCAAGCCCTGCTTCAGGACTGGGTGAGGGTTGATGGGTTGGGACCACGGGAGTCCTGAGGGAGAGACTCCATTCTTCTCTGGCTACCCTTCACCTCACATCTGTCCATGTTTGCCCACCCTCTGCCAGCTTGGCCAGGCTGGGATGAGCATCCCAGATCTGTCCCTCAGGAAAGGAGCCTTCCCCTCCCCTCACTTCCAACCAGGCCCTGGGGTCACCCTGTTTAACAGGGGGGTCCTGGCACCAGAGACCCTTCCCAGAGCCCAAGGGGAGGTTTGGTTTGGGGGCAGTGCTCGGGGCTGTCCCTGAACAAAGCAGTTCTGTGTGCTGTGCTGCCAGCGACCACCGTGGCTCCAGCTTTTCTGTGCCTTCCCCAGATTGTCTCAGCTCCAGATTTTCATTTTTAGCTTTGCTCAGCCCTTTCTGCTGTGGGTTCCTCCTCTCCTGGGAGCCTGAGGACCACGGTTCAGCTGGAGGAATGTGCTGCTCTGCACAGCTGCTGGGAGCAGATAGGGTTGGTGGTGGGGTGGTTTTGTTGTTTTTTTCTGACCAAAGAAAAATACAAGAGCTTCTTTCTTTGTGAGTCTGTGAAATTCCTGCCTGGAGCTGCTGCTCTTGGACCACCCTCCCTCCATTATTTTCTGTTCATCCTTTGGTGTGGGTTTCCCTTCTGCCAGAGCTCCTGCCAGAGGTGGAGAGGAGCTGCCCTTTCTGGAGAGAAGAATTTCCTCCCTGAAGCCCTCCTGCTCCTCCTCCATCCCCTGGGATCCAGGTCCCCCTCCTGGGAGGCAGCTGCAGGCAGGGCCTTTGCTGTAGCTTGCTGAGCTCAGGTATGACCTGCTGGGCTTCTTAATTAATTCAAACTCCCAGCAGGTACCCTTGGGAGGACACTGGGGCTGTGCTGGTTCCCACTACAGCACTCTGGAGCTCTGGGATGAGTTTGTATCTGATGTTGTTTGGGGTCCAGGCAAAGCAGGGAAGGGATCTCTGCTGCTTGTCTGATCACTGATGTCACTGATAAACGTGGTCCATCTCCATCCCCTCCCTGGTTTTGGGTTTGCTGGCACAGTGCAGCTCTGCAATGGGGCTGTGCCATGGTCAGGCTGTCCCTGCCCTGTGGAGGTGGTGGCCCTGCCTGTACCTGCCCCCCCTGTGGCTCTCCAGGAGCTGGCTTCCAAACACCCTGCCCCAGGGAGAGGTGATAGGGCAAGGGGCAGGGGGTGGCCTCAAGTGCCTGAAGGGTGTTAAATTGGGTACCCTCTGCTGCCTTCTCCTGCTTGGAGAAGGCTGAGCTTTAAAAAGAGCACCTTAACATTACTTAGCCACTTTCTGCTCCCCACATGCTGCCAGGTGTGACTCCAGCTTTCCTTATGGTGCTCTGAGTGCTAAACCAGTGTATTTGGCACAGCCAGTGTCTGTTCACTCCTTGCTGCTCCTGGCTGCAGTCGTTGCTGGGGTTTGGAGTTTTTAGGGAGGTTTGCAGGTGGCATTGCAGCAGGTAACAAAACTGGGAGAGCTGGCACCTCCTCAGAGGGCAGTGAGGAGAGACTCCCCAAAGTGGCAGAGCTGGGAGGTGGTGATGTGTTCTAATGTGAGCATCAGCAGTGCCTCCCCATGCCAGATTTCACCCTGGGCTGCTCAGCGTGGCCTCAGGCTCCTGGGTGTCATTGCTGCCCAGGCGTGAGGACATGCAGATACCTCTCCCTGTGTCCTGCCAAGATTCTTTTTGAATGTGCCAAACTACTCTTGGTATTTACAGGAGGAGTTGGACTGTATTTATATTACATTGTTATTTCAGGGAGAGTCGTTCTCCCTTGCCTTATTTTTCCCTTGTTTTTTTTTTCCCTTATTTTCATTGCTTGGAATCTCCATGGCAGAGACTCCGTGGCAGGGGGAGGGCTGGTGAACATCCTTCCAGCTGCCCTGGGAAGGGCTCTGGGGTCAGGAGTGGTTTTCCTGGTGAGGCCCCTGTGCTGTATTGTCCTGGGGGAAGAACTGGAAACAGTGGGGAGGAGGAGTTGGGGGAGCTGTGGACATCTCACATCCATAACTTATTTGCCACAGGGGTGCTCCTGGGGCTGTCTCTGCTCTTTAGGACTTGCTTGGCCATGAAATTGCTTGGAAGTTTGAAATTCAGAAAAATGTGTGCTGGGAGAGAGTGGGGCTGGGGATTCTCCAGAGTGCTGGTTGCCATAACTGTGGGAAGGAGGGCTTTGGATCTGCCCTGGGGATGATGCCAAGAGGTGATGGGGCACATCTGCCACCTCCACACCTCTCTGCTCTGAAGCTTTGCTTTCCCTGGGGAGTTTCCTGGGTTTGTTTCTCCTCCCTGGAAACACGGAGGGCTGTCCCATGATCTCCCTGCTGACAGTGCAGCACTGGGGAATGTTTAGCAAAGAGCTGGGGCATGGAATGTGGCACTGAGTGCTGGAACAGGATCCTGGGGCAGGAGGGACAGCAGCAGCCTCACCCTGCAGCACCCCATGGCATCTTCCTCCCTGGGGTAGAAGGACTTGAGCTGGGGCAGGAGCTGCTGCCGTGTTCATGCTTGGAGCCAGGGGCAGGGCATGGTCCCAGGGTGGGTGCTGGGGACTGTGCTGGCTGCTCTGGAAGCACATCAGAGCATTGGGCTGGAGCTGGCAGGTCATTTCAGGGTGTCTGTTTGGGGTGTGGGTTTGCTCAGCCCTCCAGTTTAACATGCCAATTTTGGCTCATTAATCCTGAGGCAGAGAGGGACCAGCTGGAGGTGGGATTAGCATCTCTGTAGGGCCAGCACTCAATCTCCAGGAGCTCTCTGGAAGATTTCCTGATATGATGGCCTTGTTGAGCTGTGTGGATGCTGTTGGGAAGATTATGGCAGGAGAAACAGCAGCACCATCCTACTCCTGACCAGAAATGGAGTCTGGAACCTCCTCTTTGAATCCACACTATGATCTCCAGGCTGAAGCAGAGTGTGCTGGTGACCCAAGCAGTGAGAGGGTGTTCTTGACCCTGCTCTGGGTGTCCATGTCTGTTTTCCTGCCTGGAGGAATCATTGTGGCTCCTCAGTGAAGCTCTGTGGGGTCAGGCTTGGCTCTGAGCAGTGAGGATGCATGGGGCAGGTTGTGCTGACTCAGGATCCAGGGTGCCAGGAGTGGTTGGTTTGTGATTGTTC
Source organism: Agelaius phoeniceus (assembly GCF_051311805.1). Lineage (NCBI taxonomy): Eukaryota > Metazoa > Chordata > Aves > Passeriformes > Icteridae > Agelaius > Agelaius phoeniceus. The sequence goes on from NC_135281.1 coordinate 3,780,474, forward strand.
TCCATCCTTGTGAGGAATGGGCTGATGGGGAGGGAGAATTTCTCCCCAAGAAGTCAAACCAAGGAATTTTGATGGTTCTGCCCCTTTCTGGCATACCAGGGAGAAAAAAAATAGCTGCAACACAGAGGCAGAGCCAGGGCCTTTGGTTAAACATGTCCCTGGTGCAGCTCACTCCAGGGTTTAGGACACAAGGGATGCTCCAGTGATTGGGAGCCCCTGTGCCACCACCTGGGCCCCTGCAGAGGCACCATCCTGGCATGGGATGGGTGGCTGCACACCCAGAGACTTTAGCTGTTCCCTAAAACCCTAAAATAAAGTTTTCCTTGGTGCAAAGCCCTGAGCAGTTAAAGGTAGGTCCTATTTGTCCCCTGTCCTCTGTTCTGGAGAGGATCAGTGGGACAGGCTCCCTCCCTGGAGAGCCCACATGGCTTTGGTGGCCACATGGATTAGCCCAGCAGCCTCCCAGGGCTGTGTGCCTGCTGTAGGTGACTTCAATCAACAGCAGCCAGGCAGTGTTGCTGCCCAGTGGTTTTTGGAGGGTGCAGGCTGCCAGGGAGCAGGCAGGAACCCCAGCACTGCAAGGTGGTAATTAAAAACAAAAAACAGTTCAAGAATTGCAGTTACCACTAGCAGAGGCGATGCATGATATGGTCTGAGTGGTTTGCTTTAATGAGATGGAGGTAATTAATTAATCCATTCAATACCAACTGCAGTGAAGGGACTGGCAGGAGTGTAAGTCAGCCCGCTGTGAAGCCAGTGCTGGGGTCACTGGAGGGGACAGCAGCTCCCATGGGATGGTGACCTGGCCTTGGCCAGGCAGTGTCACAGCCTCCAGCACCTCCCAGCTCCCCGTGCTCGCTCGGGACCCCCCGTGCTTTGCGACCAGCCTGAAGCCTCCTTAAAGCCACCTAGCCGAGACATCAGACCCTGCCTGCTGCCTCATTCTCCGTGGCCTGTCCCGCACTGGGCACTGCCCCTGTCCTCCGCGGCTCCCTCGGGACGTGACCCCGCCACCGCCCAGCTAATGCCGGTGACGTCCCCCGCGTGCCCGGGGAGCCAGGGGCTGGCGCAGGGACGCCGCTCGGGTTTCAGCGGCTCAATGGCATCTTTCTGAACTCCAATTAGTTCCCAGGCACCGGCATAATGGCAGGTCCCCGCTGCCAAGATTAATGGCTCGGGTGAGATGCAGCGCGGCTCGGATGCCTGCGGGAACGTGGCTATTTTTGTAACGGGAGGCGCGGGGCACGAGGCTGGTGGCCCCCCGCCGCCGCCTTGGCCCCGGGGCCACCGCGGGGTGACCCGGCCCACGTGGCACAGCACCGTGGCCATTTATAGCTGTGTCCCGCTCAGCACCCGCGGGGCTCCAGCTCCACGCAGCTCCTGCCGGGCTATCGGGGTTTAGGGGGTTTAGGGAGCTCATGGGATAGCAATGAAAGGGGAGAGCACAGAAGCGGCCAAGTTGGAAGGGACCCACCAGGATCATCCAGTCCAAGCCCCGGCCCTGCACAGACATCCCAACAATCTCACCCTGTGCACCCCTGAGAGCGTTGTTCAAACACTCCTGGAGCTCTGGCAGCCTTGGGGCTGTGACCTCAAGGGAAGATGGGTGGGAGATCTCCCATCTTGTGGCCAGGTGAAGTTTGGGAGTGGGTGCATGCAGACTCTTTCCTGGTGGCAGAAGGGCTCCTTTCTGGCAGCACATCAGGCTGCTGTGGCTCGGCTGCAGCGATGGAGTTGTGCCCATCCAGACACCCACAGGGGTTGGCTGCAAAGCCAAGCTCATGTCCCCCATCCTGCCACCCACTCTGCTGCCTTGGACCTGGAGTGGAACCAGCCAGGATGGCTGGGGACATGGCTGCAGGCACGTGTCTGTTCCATGGTCTTTTCCAAAGGGCCTCCAAAGGGAAGCCCTTCCCTGGAGTCAGAGGCTGGTCCCTCGCTGCCCCAGGGCAGCACCAGCACTGGCATCCCGCCTGCTCAGCTGGAGTTTTTCAGCCAGCATTGCCAATCATCCTCATTTTCAGGATGTGGCTGTGGGGCCCCATCAATTTGTGGTGCCTTTCATCTCCCCCTTTCCCCAAACCTCTGGAGCCGGCTGCCATCCCAGCATGGCTCTGAGGGCTCTGGCTCTGGAGCCAGGCTCAGTGGGGACTGGTTTCTTGTCCCTGCTTTGAGGCTCACAGGGCAGGGCTGTGCAAGCAGAGAGCACGCTCTCCAGGGCTTTTCCTGGGGCCAAGCCAGGGTATTTGAGCACTGTTCCTCAGCTGGCAGCGGGACTGGCTGTACCAGCACAGTTTGGACTGTGTAATTTTGGCCTGGGACTCTTTCCCATTCCCCACCCCTGGCTGTGTGTGCTGCCCCAGGGAACTGCTCAGGCCTGGATCTGTGAACTGATCTGGGTTAAAGGCAAGGAAAAAGGGGGAAAAGACCATTTTTATCCCTCTTGCAGAGCTCCCCAGGCTGCACTGGTGGGGCTGGGATACTGTGAGGGTTCCAGGTGTCATCTGAGGGTGCTGAGGCCCTGGCACAGGGTGCCCAGAGAAGCTGTGGCTGCCCCTGGATCCCTGGCAGTGCCCAAGGACAGGTTGGACGGGGCTTGGAGCAACCTGGGACAGTGCAAGGTGTCCTTGTCCATGGCAGGGGATGGATTGAGATGGGCTTTAAGTCCCCTTCCAACCCAGACTATTCTGTGGTTCTATGATAAGCAATGTTCTTCTGTTCCTAAAGCAATTGCTCTTATCACTGAGGCCACAGCCTCCCATAATTGTCCCTACCAGCAGGACCCTTTCCATTCCTGGGGCTGGTGTACAAATCCTCCATCCTCCCTAGAGCCACACAATGCTCCATCCCCCTGCACCATGCAGGAAAGCCCCACTGACATCTGCACACATCTTCCTTTATGCCCTACAAGCTCTGACATGAATGTGCCAGCATGAAGGTCCCTTTAATGCTCTGGAAATCCCCAATAAATGGAATGAGGAGAGTGGAATGGGATGATCTTTAAGGTTCCTTCCAACCCAAACCATTTTGTGATTCTGTGTCACTCCCTGTGTGCCCTTGCCCACCAGTGCCACCTGCAGCAGCATGGGTGCCAGCTGTGGGGAGCTAATGGAGAGGTCAGCAGCTCTGGTGCAGGGAGAGTGGGGGTTTCAGCAGGGTAGGATGAGGCTGCCCTGGCCTGTTCCGTGTCCTCAGCGCTGCTGCCTCTCTTCCAGTGAAGTACATGAAGGAGATCTCGCCCTACTTCAAGAACTCCTCGGCAGGGGCGACAGTCAGCTGGGACCCCTCTCCCGCTGCCCAGCAGAAGCGATCGTCCCCGCTGCTGCCCCCTCGGGAGCTCCGGGAGAGCCGGAGTGTCCCTCTGAAGATGTGCTACGTGTCCCGCAAGTGCCTCCCCACCGACCCGGAGCACAGGTCAGTGATGGCACCGCGGTGCCCCGGGGAGCCGGGGGTGGGCAGGGACTCACCGGGGCCGTGTCCCTGCAGGTACCTGGAGGTGTGCTCGGCCGACGGGCGCGTCGCCCTCTTCCTGCGGGCCAAGGATGAGGCCACGGCGCAGTCGTGGCTCGGCGCCATCCAGGCCAACGCGGCCGCGCTGCTGCCGCGGGTGAAGGAGGAGCTGCGGGCACAGCTGGCGGGGGCTGGCACGGTGGCCGGACGGGACGTCAAGCACGTGGGCTGGCTGACCGAGCAGGTAACCCCCGGTCCCCCGCCACCCCGTGCCACCATGCTGCCGCTGGCCCTGACCCAGTCCCTTTGCAGCTCCCCAGCGCCGGCACCAGGAACCTCCTGGCCGTGCTCACAGAGAAGGAGCTGCTGCTGTACGGGAGCCTGCCGCAGAGCCGGGACGCGCTGGGCAAGCCCACGCACAGCTACCCCCTCATCGCCACCAGGTAGGGGCCAGCAGCTCAGTGCCCTCCTGCTCTGCAAAAGGATAGGGTGGTGGCAGTCCCTGGGGGCAGTGCTGGGAGTCAGGGCAGAACCAGGGCTGGTGTCAGACCCACAAAGTGGTGACAGTGTCCAAGGGTGGGTGGCAGAGTCCAGGGGTGATGTCAGGGTAGTGGGCACAGTGGTGGTGACAGTGTCCAGGGTAGTGTCAGGGCAATGGGCTCAGTGGTGCTGAGTTGCGGGGATGGGGCGGGGATTTCGGGCGGGTGTCGGGGCGGGTTTTCAGGGCGGGTTTTGAGGGAGGGATGCGGGGCAGGGTTGGGGCGGGGTTTCAGGGTGTAGGGCGTGGGCTCGGGGCGGGGTTCGGGCGGGGTTTTGGGGCGGGGGCCGCTCCGGGGGCGGCTCCAGCGCGGGCGCTGCGGGGCCTCATCCGCGGGGCTGCAGCGCCCCCTGGCGGCCCCGCTGCGCAGCCGCCGCGGAGTGGAGCAGGGTGAGGCGCTGGGGCCGTGCGGGATGCGGGGCAGTGCTGGGGCTGTTCCGGGGCCGTGCGGGATGCGGGGCAGTGCTGGGGCTGTGCCGGGGCCGTGCGGGATGCGGGGCAGTGCTGGGGCTGTTCCGGGGCCGTGCGGCATGCGGGGCAGTGCTGGGGCTGTTCCGGGGCCGTGCGGGGTAAGGGGCAGTGCTGGGGCTGTTCCGGGGCCGTGCGGGATGCGGGGCAGTGCTGGGGCTGTTCCGGGGCCGTGCGGCATGCGGGGCAGTGCTGGGGCTGTGCCGGGGCCGTGCGGGATGCGGGGCAGTGCTGGGGCTGTGCGGGATGCGAAGCGGGGCTTGAGCCGTGTGAGGTGCGGTGCTGAGGCGGTGCGGTGCTGATGGGCAGTGCTGGGATGTTGGGTGCGCGGTGCCGGGGCAGTGCAGGGGTGCGGTGCTGTGTTGGCGCTGGGATGTTGCGGTGTAGGGGTGCAGCGCTGGGGCGGTCCAGCACTGGCGTGGTGCGGGGTGAGCTGCAGGGTGCGGTGCTGGTTCGGTGCCGTGGCGGTGCCGGGGCCGTGCGGGGCGCGGTGCTGAGCGCTGGCCGTGCCGCAGGCTGGTGCACTCGGGGCCGGCCAAGGGCTCGGCGCTGTACGAGGCCGAGCGCTCCTTCGCGCTGCGCGCTGGCGGCCGCCTGGGCGTGCAGACCCATCTCTTCAGTCTGGAGAGCCCCCGAGAGCTCGCCCTGTGGACGCGCCTGCTGGTGGACGGCACCCACGGCGCCGCCGAGCTGGCTCAGGAGGTCTCGACAGGTCAGCGAGGGCCCGGGGGGGCGGGGGGTGCGGCGGGACCCCCCGGCTCACCCCTGTCCCGTCCCTGTCCCCAGCGTGCACGTGGAAGGGGCAGGACTGCACCCTGACCGTCCACATCGACAAGGGCTTCACCATCTCCACCAGCGAGCCCGGGCTCAGCAGGACCATCCTGCTGCAGCAGCCCTTCGAGAAGCTGCAGATGTCCTCGGATGATGGCACCAAGATGCTCTACCTGGACTTTGGTGGACCAGAGGGAGAGATTGTGAGTTGGCTTTGCCTTCAGCAGCACCCACAGAGCACCCACCCTGTTGATGGCACCCATCCTGCCTGGCACAGGGGTGACCCATGGCTCTGTCTGCCCACCCCAGCCAGGGGGCACAGCCCTTCCCAGGGCCCCAGTAAAGCTGTGGTGGGTTTGGGCAGCTCTGGGTGGTACCTGGCTGCAGGAACAGCCCTCCCTATTACAAACATGCCTCCTTTCCTTTTTTGCAGCAATTGGACCTTCACTCCTGCCCCAAGACCATCGTCTTCATCATCCACTCCTTCCTGTCGGCCAAGGTGACCCGGCTGGGGCTGCTGGCGTGACGAGGGAGCCCAGCAGCGGCCGGAGCAGCCCGAGCCCCTGGCCCATCTATGCACCTCCCTCCTGGCCAAACCCAGCCCCAAGGCATCCCAAGGAGACTGCAGCCCCCATGGGATCAGTCACCCCACCAAGGAACAGCACCATCCAGCCAGGAAAAACCCCTCTAGGGGCGTTTGGGGGCAGCTGTGGGGTGAAACCCCTCTTGGATGGCAGCACCAGGACTTCTCCGGTGCCTTCCTCTCCTCCTTCCTTGGTGGCTGGAGAAAGCCATTGGGAGCCCACCAGTGGACAGGTGGCCATCACCCCAGTGCCTTGAGAGATGATATTTTCTGTACAAAGAACCCATTTGTATCCATGTTTTATATTTATATTGCCCACTTCCAAACGCTGATGTGGCAGCTCTTCCACACCTGGGTTGGACCCCTGGGAGAGTCCCAGGTCCTGCAGCACAAGGACCCCCTGTGTCTTTTTTCCAGACAGGCAACCCAAGGGCTGGAGACCAAACCAGCTCTAAAGTGCTTGAGGGACAGGAACTGCAAGATCAGCTGTATTTGCCAAATTTTTCCATATTGTATGGAATGATAGGAACCACTTTTCTCTGTTGGAGTTGGACGGTTCGTTTGGTTTTGTGCACTCTGGGGTCACTTTATTTCCCGGTTTGGGGAGGGAGGGTTGTCAGGTGGCTGCTGTGGAGTGACTTCTTTTATGAACCAAAAGATTCTGCATGGAAATGCCTTTTTTGGGGGGGTTAAATAAACTTTGCAGATCACAACCAGCAGGAACCAAGATCTGTCTCCTGGTTTCACTTGGAGAAGTTGAAAATCAATTTGTGGGTGGTGCCTGGGCTGAGCCTTGGGGTGCTTTCCACCAGGGGAAGGAAGGGATTTGCCTGGTGGTGCTGGGGACACTGTGAGGGGTTCAGGTGGGGACAGAACATCTTTAAGGTGCCCAACACTGTGCTGGGAGTGGCAGTGAAGGACATGCTGCAATAACTTTGGTGATACCAGATGAGTTTGGATTCCCTACACTTTAGGATGCTCACAGGAAGGGTGGGTGTCATTTCCAAACTCAAGAAGGTTATGTTTTGTGTTTTATATTTTTCCTGTAAGAGCAGCTGCCTAGCTGAGCAGTATAGAGGCTTAGAAAGTTGTTGGGAGCACAGGAAAGGGCTCTGTTTGCATCACTGCACTGCCAAGTTCTGGGTTAACCTTCTCCTTTTGGACTGGCCCTGTCCGTGGGGGCACCTGGAGTCTCCCAGGAAAGCCATTAGCCAGGGACTAAGACACTCAGGCTGCAGGCAGAGGAACAACAACTGATTAGCAGCAAAATAATATCAGAGAAGCTGGGGCTGCCCCTGGATCCCTGGCAGTGCCCAAGGCCAGGCTGGATGGAGCTTGGAGCAGCCTGAGATAGTGGAAGGTGTCCCTGCCATGGCAGGGGCTGGAATGAGCTGGGCTTTAGGTTCCCTTCCAACCCAAACCTCTCATTGTGTGGTTTTTAATGATGTCAGGTACCCTGCTGCCCTGTGAAGGGGGGAGCCTTGAGGGAGGAATTGGGGTGACACAGGTGCTTTTGCCATTGCTGAGCTGCTCCCCAGGGCAGGGACCCTGGTGCTGTGGCAGCCTTTGGGGTGCAGGGGGAGGAGTTCCATGAAAAGGAAGGAAATCTATAGAAATAGAGAGCAACAAGGGCAGTGAGGGTGTGTGATCTGGGCAGGGAGGAACTGTAGAACCACAGATTTGGGTTGGAAAGGAACTTACAGCTCATCTCATTCCACAGGCAGGGACACCTTCCACTGTCCCAGGGTGCTCCCAGCCCTGTCCAGCCTGGCCTTGGGCACTGCCAGGGATCCAGGGGCAGCCTCAGCTGCTCTGGGCACCTGTGCCAGTGCCTGCCCATCCATACAGGGGACAAGCAGCACAGTAAGAATTTATTTGGTGTAACAAATAATTCCTATTGAGTACATCAGCCCTCAGCTGCACAGCTCCTGGGGACAGGCTGATGGAGAGGAAGGGGATGTCCCATTCCTCCCAGCACAGCCCCATGGCTGACAGCAGGAATCTTTTATGATGAACAAGTCCTTACTCCTTATTGCACATAACTGTCAGATTTCCAGGAGCCCTCGCAAAATGGATTTGCAAAAGAAAAAAAAGAGATCCCCTCCGCCCCCATTCCTAACTGTTAAATCAATACAACAAGTAATTTAGAAACAGATGGTGTATTTTTCTATGATCAAAAGCATGTCAGCACAAGGAAACACATTATTACTGCAATTTACCTTCCTCTTCTTGCCCTGCAGCCATTACTCTTTGGGGTTCATTGCAATAAAAGAGGGAATCGTTCCCAATCCAGAGCAGATTTCCTATTAATCTTATGGACCACAAACTGCTTTGACTTTCCCAGTGCTGCTGCTCCATCCCTGAGCCAGGGAGGAAATAGCTTCATTTGGAGTTGGATATTTATTTTCTTGGCTTTCTTTGCATTTGGTGATGGTATGTGGATTTTTTTCCCCTTCTACATTTCATGGTGGTTTCTCATCCTATTCACCCTTCTGGCACCATCCTTAACAGGATCCTTTTCCCAGGGATGCTCCTGCAAAGGGGCCTGTGAATTAGACAATTGCCTCCTATGAGGGTCTGGAGTACCAGGAGGGGCTGAGGGAGCTGGGGGGGATCAGCCTGGAGAAAAAGCCTGGAGAAAAATCCAGCAGGATCTTGGATTCCTGGGAAGATGTCTGGAGAGGTGCTGTGAGCACCCTGGGGACCCTGGCTATTTTCCAGGTTGGTACCATAAAATCGAGGCCAGTGTTCATCACAGACTCCAGAGTCTTGGGGAAAAACCATTGCAATTATTCCCTAACACTCCTAGTTTTCCTAAAATTTCCAATGCTCATTGATGTAAATGTCCAGAAACATTCAGACATCTGCCCAGGGAAGATTTTGGGGTTGGCAGCAGGGACTGGATCCCAGTGCAGGATGGCATCTGTATGGAGTGATGAACATTCCTGCTTGGGACCACCACACTGCTCTCTGGAGAGGAGCAGAAGCTCCTAAGGGTTTTATTCTACCAGGCAGATGGACTAATATTTTTAAAAGCAGCTTTAAAATAAATATAATGAACTCTGCTTGCAGAGCTGGAATGATGGGAATGGGCTCAGGTTAAAGCAGATTTCCTCAGCTCGGTCACTTTGAGGCAGCTGGAGTTTTATTTGGTCACCACAACTGGAACAGCTCAGGGCAAGGGGAATTCAGAGGGGTGTGAGGGGTGGGGAATGGCAAGGGAGGAGGGAAAACAGCCCTGATCTGCTCTCTACTCTGTGCAGCTCCTGGGATGCTGATTGCCAGGGCAGGCCTGAAATGGGGAATGGAAGTGGAGGCACAGAGACTTTGGCATCAAAGCCTGAGCCATGAATGGGGACAGGTGGGTGATGCCAGTGGGGTGACAGCAGCCCAATTCTGGAGCCATCTCTTCCCCTTTGGGAGAGGATCCAGCCAGGCCATGGCGAGATGAGCTCTGTTCCCTGCACAGGGAAACCCAGCGCTGTCGGCATCCCCGGCAGCAACGTCACGAGCAGGAATTTTCCCCAGAAATGGCTTTTCCAGGTTGTAAGACCTGAAAAACAGCCCTGACTGAAGGGGCTGGAGAGGGAAGAGAGAGATGCAGCAGGAAGAGTGATTAGGTTGTCCCCAGGTGTTTGCTCACCCCCATCAGAACACAGTTTCCCTCCTGACACCGCTTGTACTTCCATTAGTCAGCTCTGACCTTTCAGTGCTGTAATCAAACAAGACAACCCAACACTTAAATCTGAGTGTTTAGCACTGACATTTACAATTGGTTCTCGAGTTGGAGAGACCAAATGAAAATTTCCTGGCAGACAGCATGCTGCAGGGCAGGGGAATCAAATAATTCCTCTGCTGCACCGCTGGCATGCCGGCCCCCTTCGGCTGCCTGGTGCAGAGGGTGGTGTTTGGGCTGGAGCAGTGTCATTGGAAAGTCAATATTCACCTGGAATTTGTGTCATCCCACCCACATCACCCCGTCAGGGCACGAGAAAACTGCATTTGGCATTTGATGGGTGTAAACAGGAGAGATCTTCCCCAGGAGGGAGCCCTGGGGGAGGGCGGAAGCTGTGTTAAATGGTAGGGACCCGAGGCTGTAATGAGGAGGATTTCTCTCTCAGCCTCGGCTGAATCCCTGTCTGGAAAGTGAGCACTTGGTGCCTCCTGTGGCACATCCCATGGCACATCCCTGGCACACTCCTTGGCACTTCCCGTGGCAAATCCCATGGCACATCTCTTGGCACACCCCATGGCACACCCCATGGCACATCCCTTGGCACAGCCTTCAGTGCATCCCATGGCACACCCCATGGCACATCCCTGGCACACTCCTTGGCACATCCCTTGGCACATCCCATGGCACACCCCATGGCACAGCCTTCAGTGCATCCCATGGCACATCCCTTGGCACATCCCTTGGCACACTCCTTGGCACATCCCTTGGCACACCGCACGGCACAGCCCTTGGCACATCCCATGGCACATCCCTGGCACACTCCTTGGCACATCCCATGGCACAGCCCATGGCACATCCCATGGCACAGCCCATGGCACACCCCATGGCACATCCCATGGCACAGCCCATGGCACAGCCCTTGGCACAGCCCATGGCACATCCCATGGCACATCCCATGGCACAGCCCATGGCACACCCCATGGCACAGCCTTCAGTGCATCCCATGGCACATCCCATGGCACACCCCATGGCACACCCCATGGCACATCCCATGGCAATCCCATGGCACACCCCATGGCACATCCCTAGGCACATCCCATGGCACATCCCATGGCACATCCCATGGCACAGCCCTTGGCACATCCCATGGCACAGCCCATGGCACACCCCATGGCACATCCCATGGCACAGCCCATGGCACATCCCTTGGTACATCCCTTGGCACATCCCTCAGTGCATCCTGTGGCACACCCCATGGCACATCCCATGGCACATCCCATGGCACACCCCTTGGCACATCCCATGGCACACCCCATGGCACAGCCCATGGCACATCCCATGGCAATCCCATGGCACACCCCATGGCACACCCCATGGCACATCCCATGGCACATCCCATGGCACACCCCATGGCAATCCCATGGCACACCCCTTGGCACATCCCTCAGTGCATCCTGTGGCACATCCCTGGCTCCACAGCCCCACATGTGCCCCATGGTGCCAGCTTGGCTGTGCCATCCTCGTGCACATCCCTGGACAGGGATGGGCTTTTCCAGACCTTTCTCCAAGGGAACCAAGCCCAATGTTTGCCTGGTGAGGAGAAAACCAGTGGGACACTGGGGTGTTCTGGGAGCCAAAACACCCCTGGGAGCCCCCAGGTCCTACATCCACCCCCTTGTCCTCATGCAGTGTCTTCTCCCATGGGACAGCTTCCCACTTGATGAAGTTAAATCCTCTGAGGGAGTGTCTGGACAAGGGTTCCCACACTGCTGCTCATGATCAGTGCTCCTCCTGCCTCCTCCAAACAGCAGTCAGGCTGCAAACCAGGGCAGCAGAGCTCCCTGTCCCCTGCCTGGGAACAGCCTCATCCCAGAAATAACCCTAAACAGTCCAAAACGCTCTGAATCTTTTATTCCTTTGCTATTAGAATACTTGAATAAATTAATATATTTATTTCAATTACAGAACTTGAGCTCAACTCCATAACACTCTTGCTTTTTTTTCCCAGTGTTGCTCCATGTGCTGCTTTCCTGAAGAGCCAAAGTTCTGTGCAGGAACATCCCATTAGGATTTGACATGAGAATTGGGATCAGCATTTGTGTCTACAATTACAGATTCTGGGGGCTGTCCTGTGCAGGGCCAGGAGCTGGACTTGATGATCCTTGTGGGTCCTTTCCAACTCAGGATATTCCAAGATTCTATGAAAAGAATTTTTTTTTAAAGACTTATTTCTCACCTTTATTAAATTGCACCTAAAAATTGCACTTTAAATGTGGTCAGCTCTCAAATGTAGGTTGGTGCTTAGGGTACCCAAACACCCCATTCTGCTCCATGGGAGCCACAGATGGGAAGCAGGGCTTGAGAATTGAGAATTTCCCTTGTGCCCACTGGGCTGCTGCTTTCTGCCATGTTCCTGCTCTTCTCATTCCCTCTGGAAAATGCTTGTTCCTCCTTTTCTGCCTCCCCAGTGCTGGGTGCTGGGTCCCTTCCAGGTGGCTCATGTGACATCTCCATGGGAACAGGACATGCTGTGGAGTCTCATGGATGGCAGCAGAAATGAGTCATGGATAACCCTCTTCTCCTGTTGGAATTGGAGGCAAAGAAAACTGGGGGAAGATGTTTTAACTTGTGACATTCTCTGGGAGACTCTCCCCAAAATAACAGGGCAGCTGGTGGGGGAAGTTTTCAGCTGTGTCCTTGGGTGGGAATCTCCTTGTTCACAGAACTCACAGAACTCACAGAACTCACAGAATTCCCAGAATGACCAGGCTGGGAGAGACCTTCAAGATCATTGAGTCCAACCCAGCCCCAAGCCCTCAACTGAACCCTGGCACCCAGTGCCACATCCAGGCTTTGTTAAACACACCCAGGGATGGGGACTCCACCACCTCCCTGGGCAGCCATTCCAGAACTTTCTCACCTTTCTGTGAAAATGTTTTCCCAATCTCCAGCCTGTATTTCCCTTGGTGCAGCTCGTTGTGGGGACCCAGGGCAGGGAGATGCTGTGCCCAGGTGGGGCCTCAGTGCAGCTGGAGCTGTTCCTCAGCCCCTTTGGCACCTCCCTTTGCCTCTCCCTGCCTGCATTCCTGGCCTCTCCACAAGGCTGAGGTGGGGATATAAACTCCTTTTCCCTCATTTCCCATCCCCAGGTGAGGATATTCCCATTTTTACTGGGCTGGGCCCCATTTCCCTTCCCCAGCTGCTGTTTCCCTGCCATCACACACTCTCCAGGAGCTTCACCTCCCCTCCCAGCACTCTCCTGTGTGCTCAGCTAAATCCACCCAGTGCTTCACTTCACCTGCTTCCTTTTGAGACTTCAGTAAAAAACCTTTTGCCTTTCTCTAGGCAAATCTTCAAGTTTCTGGACTATTTGCTCTCTTATTTCTACTATTTTTAGTTAAAAATAAAATACAATAAAAGCTGAGAGTACAGAGGGAGGGAAGCAAATGTGTCTCGTGCAGCATCCCTGGTCCTGATAAAACAGGGAAAAGAACCCACAGGTGACACCTGGACCATCCTCCTCACCAGGAGACAAGGAGGCAGTGCTTTGGATGCTCTTACTAAAACACTGGGGAAAAATTCAGCAGAAATTCAGATTTTTCACTCCAGCTCTGCTACTCATCTTTGGGAGCAGGGATGGGTTGGCTCTGTGCCTCAGTTTCCCTTTCTGTATAATGGGCACATGCCTGCTCCCTCCCAGTGTGTGTTGAGAGCAGAAGGAGAGCACAATCCTGCTCCATGAAATATCCCAGGGGATGAAAACCTTTGGGAAAGTTCCTGTAATGTCCTTGTCCATGTGTGATCCCTTCCCAAATGTAAATGTTATGGCACTTGTCTGTAAGGAAATGCTGGAATAAAAAAAACTGAATTGAGTAAACCCCAGAATTGTTCTATATCTATCTATCTATCTATCTATCTATCTATCTATCTATCTATCTATCTATCTATCTATCTATCATCTATCTATCTATCCATCTGTATCTCAATTTAATACATCCATTTAATTTCCCTCCACGTGTCCTCAAATAAATGAGGTTTCAAGAGGCTCAGTCCAGAGTGGGGCTCAATTGACAACCAGAAGATAAAGGTTTGTTTTACAGCAATGAGATGAAAAGCACAGAAAATTTGGCTTGGTTTTATAACACTCATTCAGGAGTCCAGAAATGGGATTTAATGTAAGATGTGGTGAGATACAGATGAGACCTATTCAGAGTTCCTGTGGTTTTGTTATATTATGTATTATCAATGCTGCATGGGAGATCTTTTCCTCCCCAAAATAATTCCTTCTGAAAGCAGAGGTCGTTTCTGAAGGCTTTGCTGTACTGGTGACACATCCATATGCAATATAAATGACCTGTTGTTTCAGCAGATGATAATGGGAATAAAGATCAAATTAAAATAAAATAAAATCAAAACATGTAGATCAGGAAAAATTGCAGAATTTCCAATACCCAGAAAGCTCCTGCTCCAGCAAAGGGCACGTAGCCATGGCAACAGGAGCCCTCACTGTCACGATAATAAAAAAATATATTATTCTAGGAGAGCTCTTAAAAGGGAAATATACATTTCAGTGAGGTGGATGATGAAATGTGGTGCAGCAAAGTGAAGAACGAGCCAGAGGGGCCCAGGAAGTGATGCCAGCAGTTCTGCCACCTTCACAGGTAGGGGTGGGAACACAGCCCTGGCAGGAGGATGGGGAGGCAGCCCATGGGCACAGCAGGAGCTGCTCTTTGCTGACCTTATGGGCCCTTCTGATGCTCTGTGAGAGCTTCCCTAGAACAGAGACTGGGAAGAGCTAAAGAATAAAGCAGGGATTTATTCAAAGGATCTCCTCCATGGATCCACCTTGGGCAGCACAAGAGCCCAGCCAGGGCTGCACCCAAGATGAACCAAAATGGTCCCAAAATGCACGGCCGGGCACGGGGTCTGTCCCTGGGATCAGTTCTGCTCCATTTGCATCTTGCAGTTCATTGTCCCATTCCAGCTTTAGCCCCTGCAGTCCCACCCTGCTTGTTTTTCTCTCTCCAGCCCACGGTGTTTGTGCTCTTGGGGCTGAGATTTGGATCATTTGTCCTTGGTCCCAGCTGGAGCAGGAATTGTTTTGTTTCCCTGCTCTGTGCACAGAGCCACCATCCCATAATGTGAAGCCCAGACCCACACACTAAAGCAGCACAGAATCTGAGAAATAGAAAAGCTAAACCTGAGGCATCCCTTCCAGCTCAGGAAATTCTGTGATCCAGAAGCTGCCTCCAGCTCCTCCACGTTCCAAATATCCCAAGGGATGAAAACCTTTGGCAAAATTCCCATAATGTCCTTGTCCATGTGTGATCCTCCTTCCAAACGTAAATGTTTTGGCACTTGTCTGTAAGGAAATGTTGGAGTAAAAACCAGAATTGTTCTGTATCTGTGCTCTATGCACACCATGCCTGTGTGGATGAGCTGAGCCCTGCTGTGCACCTGGAGCCCTGCACATCCATTGGAAAGGGCTGGAGATGGAGGGGCTGGGCTGGTGCAGGGCAGGCTGGGCTGCAGGGGAGCCCTGGGACCCTGCTGGGGTGTGGTGGCATCAGGCAAAGCTCCAGTGGCAGCAGGGACACCCCCATGGTATCACAGCCCCCTGCACTGCAGGGACATGTGCACTCCTGTGAGCTGCAGCAGCTTTGGGGAAAGCTTTGAGCTTTTGGCAAAGAGAAAATCATGGAGAACAGGCATGTTGGCTGAACTTCTCCTGGGTTTGAATTTTGTAAACGGGCTAAAAACCAGTGCTGGCGAGTCAGCATTTCCCCAGTGCTGAAAAAAGGATGTGTTTGCAGAAAACTTTGGAAAAAGGGAGAGAAGAAAAAAGCTGTATTTTCCCCTACAAGATCCCCAGGGTCTTGTACCCTGCAAGAGGCTGGGGTGACCTCCTCAGTGGAAAAGTCCAGGTGTCTGAACCTGCCTGGTGTGGGAGGGATACCCTGGGAAAACCACCTTGCTGCAGGTGTGGAGCAGCTGGACCTCCATGTCCCCATGCCCTGTCCCACCCAGACAAGGGACAGTTTGTGTCCTGGTGGCTGCAGGACTGTCCAGGGAGGAGCAGATCTGGAGCACAGGGCAGGGAGAGATATCCTGGCAGCCACAGGAGCCTAAGTGCTGGGGCTGCTCAGAGCTTTGGGGCTGTTTCATGGCTCTCTCTGGGGTTGGGGGTCAGTCTGGGGCATCTCAGGGTCCTGCCTGCTGACAGCACTGAGGTATGGGGTAAAAACACCCCCTTGGGGTACCCCAGCCTGAATCCTTCTTGTGGGTGCTCTCTGCCCTGGGGAGGGGGGAACCTGACCTAGGAATGGGGAGAAAAAGGGAAAAAATTGACCTAAAACCACAGGCTGCATCCTCCCTGCTGTGACACCTCTGCTGCTGGGATGCCTTAATGGGTCACAGGGTGGGATCCTTGGAGTTTTGTGCAGGGTTAGGAGCTGGAATCCCATAATTCCATAATCCTTGTGGGTCCCTTCCACCTCAGGCTGTTCTGTGATTCAATGAGTCTGTGAGCTATTTCTCCTTCCTCCTGCTGCTGCACACTGCCTGTGGTGACCCTGCCCTGCCCACACCCACCCAGGGCAGGCTGGCAGCACTGTCCCAGGAGATCTCTCCTGGAAAAACACCTGGAAATATTTCTTGCTTCACCTGAGTGCTGAGGGAAGGGAGATGCATCCCTGGATGCTGCTGGCACTCTGTGCCCCTGCTGTCCAGGGGAGAGCACAGACCTGGGGCTGGAGTAATCTGCTGCCCAGAGAAAACCCTCTGTGTCGTGGCTCAGGGTTTAGCTTTTATATTTTCAGATTCTGTGATGCTTTAGTGTGTGGGTCTGGGCTTCATATTATGGGATGGTGAGCTCTGTGCACAGAGCAGGGAGACACAAAACAATTCCTGCTCCAGCTGGGCACCAAGGACAAATGATCCAAATCTCAGCCCAAGAGCACAAACCCCGTGGGCTGGAGAGAGAAAAACAAGCAGGGTGGGACTGCATGGGCTAAAGCTGGAATGGGACAATGAACTGCAAGATGCAAATGGAGCAGAACTGATCCCAGGGACAGACCCCGTGCCCGGCCGTGCATTTTGGGGCCATTTTGGTTCATCTTGGGTGCAGCCCTGGCTGGGCTCTTGTGCTGCCCAAGGTGGATCCATTGAGGAGATGCTTTGAATAAATCCCTGCTTTATTCTTTAGCTCTGTCCAGTCTCTGCTCTAGGGCAGCCCTCACAAGGCTGGATATCCTTACAGCAGGGAGAACATCCATCCCATGGATATCTTGGAGGAAATATCCTGGATCTCTTGATAGCCAGGGATAGCACAGGACCTGGGCACTGCAGCTCGGCTGCACCACCCCACAGCCATCCCCACCCAGGGATGCTGTCCCAGCTCAGGGCACTGAGGGTGAAGGATGGTAATTCCCACAACCTTTCTGTTTAGAAGGAAGCAAGAGAAGCACAAATTGCCTGCAGAGCCCCTGGCAGTGCCACTGCATGTCCAGCATCCCCTGTGCTGGTGTGGCTTTGCTCACATTCCCACCAAAACACCGGGACCAGGGAGCTGAGGAATCCCAGCCCTATAACCTGGGCTCCAGCCCCACCTCCATATCCTGCAGCCAAGGGGGATTTCCTCTGGCCATGATTTCCAACCTCCTCAGCCTGCCCTTTTCCCTTGTGGGGTGGCTCTGATATCCATGATACCCATGGCATTTTAGCCCAAAGCAGGAATTGAGGTTCTAGGCTCCAGGATGATGTCAATGCCCAGCACAGCCCAGCAGAGCTATAAATATATAAATACATAAATAGCTCCCTTCTCCATTAGAGAGCAAATCCAGAATTGCATCCAAAGCCACCAGCAATGGGCCAGAGTTCAGCTAAAATGATCCCAGGGCTCTGGAAATTTTGGAAACTTCTGTTTCTGAAAAAGACATCCCGAAATATCAGTGGTTTTCCCCCTTCCATTAGATCTATGGACACAGAGTGCAAAATAAGCCCAGTTTACACAAATGCTCCTGCAGCTTGGCCAGGGCAGGACGGTGGCAGCAGGGGGATGTGGGGGCTTGGTCTGTCCCTGTCACCCTCACTGAGGGTCCCCTCAGCAGAGCCCGCAGCTCTGGCTGCTGTTCCTTTAGATCCTGCTGAGAAACGGGCGCAGCGAATGGGATGGAGAGGGGCTGGAGAATGGGATAGAGAGGGGCTGGAGAATGGGATAGAGAGGGGCTGGAGAATGGGATGGAGAGGGGCTGGAGAATGGGATGGAGAGGGGCTGGAGAATGGGATGGAAAGGGTCTGGAGACCCCGCGAGCATCTCCTGCTCCCCCGGGGCACCCGTGCTCCGCCCTGGCCCCGTGACAATGGCAGGGGCGGGTTTGGGCTCCGAGCGGCGATTTCGGCTTCGGTCCCGCAGCCGCCGTGCCCTGGGCGCTGCAGGGGGAGCTCGCGGCGTGCGGCAGCTCCAGCGCTCCGCATCCCGCGGCACCTGCTGCTCATGCACTGCTGCTAATGCACGGCTGCTCATGCACTGCTGCTGCTGCTGAGGCTCATGCACTGCTGCTGCTGCTGCACTGCTGCTCATGCACTGCTGCTGCTGCTGCTCATGCACTGCTGCTGCTGCTGCTGCTCATGCACTGCTGCTGCTGCACTGCTGCTGCTGCATGGCTGCTGCTCGTGCACTGCTGCTCGTGCACTGCTGCTCATGCACTGCTGCTGCTGCACTGCTGCTCATGCACTGCTGCTCATGCACTGCTGCACGGCTGCTGCTGCACGGCTGCTGCTGCACAGCTGCTCGTGCACGGCTGCTCATGCACTGCTGCTGCACTGCTGCTCATGCATGGCTGCTGCTGCTGCACGGCTGCTCATGCACTGCTGCTGCTGCATGGCTGCTGCTGCTCATGCGCTGCTGCTGCTGCAGCTGCTGCAGCATGGCTGCTGCTGCTAATGCACTGCTGCTAATGCGCTGCTGCTGCTACTGCTGCACTGCTGCTCATGCACTGCTGCACTGCTGCTGCTGCTGCTGCTGCATGGCTGCTGCTGCTCATGCACTGCTGCTAATGCACTGCTGCTGCTGCACGGCTGCTAATGCACTGCTGATAATGCATGGCTGCTGCTCATGCACTGCTGCTGCTGCACTACTGCTGCTGCACTGCTGCTAATGCACCACTGCTGCTGCACTGTTGCTGCTCATGCACTGCTGCTGCTGCTGCTGCAGCTGCTGCACTGCTGCTGCTGCTAATGCACTGCTGCTAATGCACTGCTGCTGCTGCATGGCTGCTAATGCACTGCTGATAATGCATGGCTGCTGCTCATGCACTGCTGCTCGTGCACGGCTGCTCGTGCACGGCTGCTGCTGCACTGCTGCTGCTGCACTGCTGCTCCTCTGCACTGCTGCTGCTGCACTGCTGCTCCTGCAGCTGCTCTTCTGCACTGTTGCTGCTGCTCTGCTGCTGCTTCTGCACAGCTACTTCTGCACTGCTGCACGGCTGCTGCTGTTCTGCCGCTGCACTGCTGCTGCTCCTCTCCACTGCTGCTCTTCTGCAATGCTGCTGCCGCTCTGCTGCACGGCTGCTGCTGTTCTGCCGCTGCACTGCTGCTGGCTGCACTGCTGTTTCTGTTGCTGCTGCACTGCTGCTCTTCCGCTGCTGCTCTGCTCGTGGGAAATTGGCTCTGCTGAGCCCCAGTTTTGGATCCTGCCAGTCACTGAGGAGAAATTGAGGCTGGTGGGGTCTCACTGCAGATGGTCCCACTGCTGCCCAGGACAGACGGGCCTGGAGGGGAACAGCAGCTGTGGCTGGGAAAGCCCAGAGGAAAAGAGGCTCCAGGGAGAGCTCAGAGCCCCTTGCAGGGCCTAAAGGGGCTCCAGGAGAGCTGGAGAGGGACTGGGGACAAGGGATGGAGGGACAGGACACAGGGAATGGTTTCCACTGCCAGAGGGCAGGCATGGATGGGAGATTGGGATGGAATTCCTGGCTCTGAGTATGGTTGAACCCTGGCACAGGTGCCCAGAGCAGCTGTGGCTGCCCCTGGATCCCTGGCAGTGCCCAAGGCCAGGCTGGATGGGGTTTGGATCAGTCTGGGCTAGAGGAAGGTGTCCCTGCCCACGGGGGTGGAATGAGATGATCTTTAAGATCTCTTCCAACCCAAACCATTCTGGATGATTCTGTGATGAATCCAGAGCTTCAGCCTGGCTGGGGCACTGCTAAATCCTGAAAAGAGCCAGAATGAGCTGCAGGTTTTAGGCTCAAGATGCTCAGGCATCATCTGAGCTGACCTCACTGGTTTTTTGTGTTCCTGTGCCCATTTCCAGAAGGAGCATTTGGCCCTTTGAGTATTTGATGGCACCAAACACTGCACACCCTGGGCTTCCCTTTATGGGAGGAGTTTCCCCCTCCCTCCACTAAAAACTTCTGGGAGATGGGCAGAGGGTGGAGGGGGCAGCAGAGACCCCAGGACTTCCTTTGGGACAAAATCTGGATCTCAGTGTGCTGCTGGGAATCTCCCAAATTTTAACCAAGAGGGGGAATTTCCTCCTCTGCTTTACTTTCCTTGCAGCCAGGGAAGCATTAACTCCGTGCAGGGGGGAAAGGGAAGGTAAAAAATTCAGCTCAAGGAAAATTCATCTCAAGGACCACTCAGCTCAAGATCTCCCTGGGATGTTTTAATTCCTCTTAGCCTTTCCCTTGCTTGGTGCATCCTTATTTTCCTGCTCCTGATTCCAAGGTTTGCTCTGGATCAGGACCAAAGCCCCAGCTCCTGGGATAACCACAGACTCCTCCTGGCACCAGTGCAGCTATCTCAGATACAAACCCCATGAAAACTGGCTGAACAAGGAGGTTAAATAAACATCTGCAGACTTATTTATGTACCTTCCACTGCTTGCTCTGGGGAACAAGCAGAAAGAAATTAAGGAATTAGGAGTGACTTATCCACCAGGAAGGCTCTTTAGTCTTTGATCTGTATTCCTCATAGGTGCTGTTTTCATATTAATATGAAGACTGTATATACATAGGAAGCACATAGGAGATAGAAAGGGCATTGGATAAATTGGAGATAATTTAGCTTTGATATGTACACAAATATAGATACACACATCATTACCATTTGATTTATGCGGGTGTGTTTACACATACAGATCTTATATTTACATATTTATAGAAATGCTGAATGTATTGGGTCCTGTCAGACACAGCTTTCAGATAAAGGAAACCCAGGGAGTGAAATGGATGTAAAAAAGGAGCAAACAAATAGAAAATAATGATAAATCAATAGCCTCACCTTTCTCTTCTGTTACTGAAAGTAAATTACATTGCTGAACAAATACACTTTTTACCCCACAGGCTACTGTGGTCACAAAAAGCCTTCTCTCTTCATCAGCTTGACTGGTTTCTATTTTTCAAACAAAACAAAAAAAAAATCACAATTTCCCTTGCAAACCAAGCCACAGGTATCACTTTGCCCCAAAATCCACTTTTCCACCTCATTATCTGCCTTGGAGCTGTGGTTTGATGCCCTGGGGGCAGAGCCCTGCCTTGACATGGTGGGGCTGTGATGGGAATTGCAGAGGGGATTTTGTGGGATTGGGATTGGATCACAGCAGCTTCCACCAAATCTTCCTTCCCAGTGGAACCAGGCGGTTTTGCCCAGGAAAGTGCACCCAGATCAGACATCAGCCACTGCTCCTCCCCTCAGTGTGCTCATGGAAGAGGCTGGAGAATGGGAAGGGAGAATTTTTAGCCCTGAAGTGGAATTTCACACCTTTCCTGAGATGATATTCCAGTTCTTGGTTTTTCCCACCCATTTTTCCTGCTAATGGTTCTTGGTGTTTCTGGACTGAATCAAACACGAGCTTTGAACCCAGGATGGTCTCCTGAGGAGCAGGGTCTGGCCTGGACCCTCACCCCCCCAAGGATTTGGCAAAGTAAATGTGAAATTCCTCATTCTGTGCAGGTGAAACTCTCCCAAGTGCTGCTCAGACGCTGCTTTTTGGAGTGGCTTCTCTTCTCCAGACAATGAGAGATGGTGTTTGGAGACAAAAATATCATGAGAAGAGCAAAACCCTTGTTGGGGCTGCCTGTGCCCTCTCTGCAGCAGATGGTGCCTCTCAGCTCCCTTTGAATTGCTCTCAGTGCATTACTTGGTTTTCAATTTCATTCCCTTCCCTAGGAGCAAGCTCAGCTTTATGTTTCCCTTTTAAGCTGATTGAAATAAAGTATTTGAACAAATGTCATGGGCACTTAGAAATCTCTCTTCTGTTTACTCTCCTTTGCTTTCACTCTGTCCACCCTCTGCAGCACTGGCTCTTAAAGCCTTGAGTGCTGTCTATTGAAATTAATGTGTCTTGCAGGCAGGAGACCGGACAAATTCATTAATTTTTTTTGTATATTGGAAATGTGCCTTTATGAAGCCTCTGTTCATGTTTTCCTGGTGGTTGAATAGCTGAGTTTTATGAGCCATCAGCAAAGAGATGGTGGCTCCTTGAGAACCATTAGGTCCATACCTCTGGGAGCGTGGTCTTCATCCAAACAAACACTCAGAGTCAGTACAGAAAACAGCCCCAAAAAGGGAGCTTTGTGTTCTTCCCAACTCCCTCTAAACATCCATTGTTGCCTGCATAACTCCTGGAGTTCCAGGGGGGCAAATCCAGGGGTGATTTCCACTTCAGGGTGATGTTTCTGCTCTTCCAGCCCCCCTGGAGGCTGTACAGTGTCTGGACAGCCCCATCCATGGGGCTGGAGCACCTTCTTTCAATCCATGCTGTCACCATAACAAGCCAGATCCATCCGTCCATCCATCCGTCCATCCATCCATCCATCCATCCATCCATCCATCCATCCATCCATCCATCCATCCATCCATCCATCCATCCATCCACAGAGAAAGTGCCATCGTGTTTCTCCAAGCAGAAAAGTCCAAAAGCCTTGGGTTGAAACCTCTGCTTGATTCTCCAGGGCAATGGGAGCAGTTCCAGGCATTATCCTCTTCCAAGAGGGCCATCAGAGCTCTGAGGTCACCCAAAACCCCATCCAATGACATCCAGGGATCCAAGGGCAGCCCCAGCTTCTCTGGGCACCCTGTGCCAGGGTTCTACCACCCTCTGAGTAAAGAATTTCTTCCTAATATCCAATCTAAACCCACTCTCTGTGTGAAGCCATCCTCTCTTGTCCTGTCCCTGCAGGCCCCTGTCAAGAGTCTCTCTCTTTCTTGCAGGCTCCCTTCAGGCACAGGAAGATCACAATTAAATTACCCCAAAAATCTCTTTTCCAGCCTGAACTTCAATCCCCTCAACCTTTCATCTCAGCAATCCCTCTAATGAACTTTGTGGCCCCCTCTGGGTTGCTCCAACTGTTCCATGCCCTGCTCACACTGGGGATCCTGGAGCTGGAGGCAGCTCTGTCTCACCAGAGGGAATCCCACCCCTGGAGCTGATTAGGGTTGGGATTATCACTTGCTCTGGGTGTGATGTCCTCAAACCCTTCCACAGCTGGAGCTCTGGACTCTGCCAACCC
Source organism: Agelaius phoeniceus (assembly GCF_051311805.1). Taxonomy (NCBI): domain Eukaryota; kingdom Metazoa; phylum Chordata; class Aves; order Passeriformes; family Icteridae; genus Agelaius; species Agelaius phoeniceus. Next base: position 3,803,468 of record NC_135281.1, read on the forward strand.
CCCTGGTTTCCCCACTCTGTGTTTGCAGGGCTCTGAGCACAGATGTGTTTATTTAACTGATTTTCATAGGTTCTTTCCACTGATGCAGAGAGAGAGAGAGCTGTGTACATTAAATGAAGGCAGTGTAAAAAAATCAATTTAACTCCCATCTGAGCTGCACAGAGAAGGGAATAAATTGGAAATTATTTTTTAAATGACAATTTGGATTGTTCCCACTGCCAGCTGGACCAGTTCCTTCTGCTGCGTGAACTGCAGCCCTGGGTGGAAGTGCTGGAGGCTCAAGCAGCTTCAGAGAACACAAAGACCAGCAAAAAATAGTTGGAAAGGGCACCCAGGAATGCTGGTTTCAGGCAGGAATGAGGAGCACTGGCTGTCCAAGCCCTTGGCTTGCAGGATGTAGCTACACACCAGATCCTTTCCTTTGCCTTTGCAGTCCTGGGATGGGCCCATGGAGGGGAGGTTGGTGCTCAGCTGATGCCACTTTCCAGTCCCTGCTCTGTTTGCTGCTTTAATATGAACTTTCTTGGTTTCAAAAGCTCTTGAATGTGCTTTTTTCCCCCCTCCTCCTGCTGCTGAAAAGCTCAATAAAAACACCACTCTTTCATTTGAAAGAAATGGTTCATTTGAACAAAAGCTTTTGAATTCTTTTCTTTGCAATTTATTGCAAGATGTCATGTGTGATTATTTGTAAGGGAAACAGGTGAGTGGACAAAATAGATGCAGGGATCAGACTCAGAGAACCTGGATGTGGCACCTGTGGCAGCAGATCTGTGCTCTAGGACTGTCAGGGGTGTCAGGGAGTGTCCCTGTCACCGTGGGGTCCCATGGAGGAGCTGCTCTCCAGGGACACAGGAAAAGGAAGGAGTGGGTGAAGGGTTCTTGGAAACTTGGGAGTGAATAAGAGAACCTGGGTTTCACCATCACAGCAGAAGATGGAGGACAAGAAGAAGGAGAAGAAGGACAGGACACACCCAGATTCCTCCATCTTGCTTCTTGAACCCCCATTCTAAAAACCCCAGAATTCTACATTTTCACCCTGTGACAAATTCACTGTCATTCTACTCAAACCCTTGTGGCTTGTAAATCCTCACACAAAGTTGGGAATTGTTTCCATGGGCTAAAATCAAAGGCATGGGTGTCTTTGACTCCGTGCCAAGGTCTCTGAGCCCCTGCCAGGGTCTGGAGTCCTCCAGGGCAGCCAGAGCAATGTGCTGGGCTCTGACACCTGGGCATTGTCCAAGGGCCAAAGGAGGTGCAAAGCTCAAGACAGAAGATGGGCAAAGGGGCAGAGCAGCAGCTGGTGCTGGGGAAGGTGATCCTGTCCTGTGGAGTAGGACAAGGTCCAACAGGACCACGGGCCAGGGAGGGCAGATTTGGGCTGTTGCACCCTGTAGCCCATCCTGCCCCCTGCACCCCACAGCCATGGAGCCACCCAGGTGGGAAAAGCCCTCCAAGGCCATCCAGCCCAAGCACTGGCCCAGCCAAGGGTGTTCACCATTAACTAATGTCCCCAGGGCCACATCTACACACCTGAGCACCTCCAGGGATGGGGACTCCACCACTGCCCTGTGCAGCTGTTGCACTGCCTGACCACCCTTTCCATGAAGAAATGCTCCCTGATATCCAATCTAAACCTCCCCTGGCCCAGCCTGAGGCTGTTCCCTCTGCCCCTGTCCCTGGAGCACAGCCCAACCCACCCCTGGCTGTCCCCTCCTGTCAGGAGCTGTGCAGAGCCACAAGGTCCCCCCTGAGCCTCCTTTGCTCCAGGCTGAGCCCCTGCCCAGCTCCCTCAGCCTCTCCTGGGGCTCCAGACCCCTCCCTGGACACTCTCCAACCCCTCGATTTCCTTCTTGTAGCCAAGGGAGGCCCCACTGCACTGGGCACATCCCTGGCCCAGTTTCTCACTGCTCAGTGACCCTCCAGTCCCTGGGCCCAGCAGTTTTAGGCACAGCTTGGTACCCTGGAGCTGATAAATGTTCAGAAATCCTCACTTGTGACACCCATAGTGTGAATGACAAGAAAAGCCTGTATTTGCAGTCACACTTCTTCAGCTCTGGGTGCTTGGTTTTGCTTTCTGAACATGCAGCACTTCCATTTTCAGTCTTCTCTTTAAAACCAAAGGTTTGTTTTTTGCCTTACAGAAGTAAGTGGCCACTGGTCAGAGGAGAGACTTTGCATCTGCTTGGAAAAAGAAAGTGCTGAGCCCTGTAAGGCAGAGGGAGCAGCAGCCCCTCTGTGTTCAGAGATGGGTTTGATGCCTTGTGAGGGCTGCCCTAGAGCAGAGACTGGACAGAGCTAAAGAATAAAGCAGGGATTTATTCAAAGCATCTCCTCCATGGATCCACCTTGGGCAGCACAAGAGCCCAGCCAGGGCTGCACCCAAGATGAACCAAAATGGCCCCAAAATGCACGGCCAGGCACGGGGTCTCTCCCTGGGATCAGTTCTGCTCCATTTGCATCTTGCAGTTCATTGTCCCATTCCAGCTTTAGCCCATGCAGTCCCACCCTGCTTGTTTTTCTCTCTCCAGCCCACGGGGTTTGTGCTCTTGGGGCTGAGATTTGGATCATTTGTCCTTGGTGCCCAGCTGGAGCAGGAATTGTTTTGTCTCCCTGCTCTGTGCACAGAGCTCACCATCCCATAATGTGAAGCCCAGACCCACACACTAAAGCAGCACAGAATCTGAGAAATATGAAAGCTAAACCTGAGGCATCATGTTCAGCCTTTGCAGCTGGAGTGGGGCAGGTCCAGCTCAGCCCTTTCCCCTTGCAGGGCTCAGCTCTGCAGCCCCTGGGAACCTTTTTGCCCCAGCTGCTGATTTTGGGGTACCAGCTGCTCCTGGGGTGCCAGGGAGGCTGCAGTGGGATGAGGGTGACAGGGGGACTTCCCTGAGGTGATGCCAGAGTCTGGACTTCCCTCCAGACCTGGGATCCCTCAGGACAGGAGATGCTTTAGTGCCAGAGCTAAAGCCCGAGGCTGAGGGTTAACTCTCTGCTGGCTGGGAGGTGGGAAGGGTTAAGCTTTCAAAACCAGAATATTTTATTTTTACAAGCAAAACTTCACACTCTCCACCCAAACCAAGATTGAAGCCCAGGGTATATTTGAGCTTGTCAACTCTGCTTTGCTCTCTGTTGTTAAAAAACCCCACTGCTCCCCGCCTGAAAAAATGTCTGAGGGAAATTGAAAAATAACATTTTCCCCTCTTCCTGCTGCCACACCTGCTTTCTTTCCACAGCAACGGGCATTGCTCCTGTGTCCTGACAATGTCTGAGCCAGTGGGTGCTGCTGGAGCTGGGTACAAGTGCCTGGGTGGGATCCTGGCTGCTGCATCATCCCACTGCAGCCTCCCTGGCACCCCAGGAGCAGCTGGGGCAAAAAGGTTCCCAGGGGCTGCAGAGCTGAGCCCTGCAAGGGGAAAGGGCTGAGCTGGACCTGCCCCACTCCAGCTGCAAAGGCTGAACATGATGCTTCAGGTTTTAGCTTTCATATTTCTCAGATTCTGTGCTGCTTTAGTGTGTGGGTCTGGGTTTCATATGAGGGGATGCTGAGCTCTGTGCACAGAGCAGGGAGACAAAACAATTCCTGCTCCAGCTGGGCACCAAGGACAAATGATCCAAATCTCAGCCCAAGAGCACAAACCCCGTGGGCTGGAGAGAGAAAAACAAGCAGGGTGGGACTGCAGGGGCTAAAGCTGGGATGGGACAATGAACTGCAAGATGCAAATGGAGCAGAACTGATCCCAGGGACAGACCCCGTGCCCGGCCATGCATTTTGGGACAGGGACCCCACCTCTGGGAGTTCTTCCTCTGTAAATGGAGGGCATGAGGAAAAGGAAGGGAAGGGTGTAGCTCAGGTGTTATAAAGATTGAAACACTCAGACACGAGCCATAGGTGCCCCAAAATCACTGGGATCTCATCAGTGACCCTGAGAGCAGCACGGAGGGTGGCAGGATGCAGTGGCTTCACCTACTCAGCAGCTTGAAAGCACGGAGAGAAGTTCAAAGCCCATTTTAACCCACACCTTTCATCACCTCGTTATCAGCTGTGCTACAGGTGCTGCCACCTCCCCCCTGCCTGCAGGGACAGCAGCTCCAGGTTTGCTTGGTTTTGTCACCTGGCTGAAAAATGAGAGACACACAACACCCCTGAGTGTGCCCACAGATAGAGGTGGGGAGAAGCAAACCTTGCTGGGTTCTGCCCACCCACCTGGCATCTCCTGCCAGCTCAGAGCCAGAGCAGAATCATGGAATGGTTGGGTTGGGAGGGACCTTAAACTCATTCCAACCCTCTCTATGGGCAGGGACACATTCCACTGTCCCAGGGTGCTCCAAATCCCGTTGAGGCAGAGTGGAAATTTTCCAGGGTAGAAATCCATTCTGATTCAGGTAGAATGTGCATCTTTGAGTTAAGTCTGTAGCTTGCTGTATGGTCTGACTGCCTGTTCTCTCAAAGGGCCAAAGGACAAGAGATAAGGGGGGAGGAGGGGGGCAGACAGAGCAGGGCAACCCAACCCAGCAGTTCTTTCTGAAGAGTTGGTGACAAGAGTCACCCAAAACAGTGGAATGAATATGTATGAACCTATTGTGAAATCACATGTGTTGTTATTATAGCTTAGTCCCAAATGCACAGGGTCATTTCTCCCAAATCACATCAGGGTCACCATTTGTTGTCATTACATGGCAAGGGTTCCATATTGCTAGAGTTTTGTGCCTCCTTGATGTTTCTTGTAGGCAGCTCCTCTGGGCACTGACTCTTCCTTATCCTCACAGCAGCCAACTGACTCCAGTTCCACCAATCCACTCTTTTATAACACTCTTCTTATTGGCTACAGCTGTGGCCTGTTAACATCAGGCCTGCTCCTAAGCTTTAGTAATTGGTTCAGCTGCAACTCTTTAGGGGATAAGATTACATTCTATGCCATCTTCATTTATTTATATTCTATTCCCCTACATGCATGCATATGTATTTGAGAGGGAAATAAAAAGGATCTGGAGTTCCCAGAGGTACACGTGTCATTTTAGGGGAACAATTCCCACATGTGTCCAGTGCTGTAATGAACATACCGGCTTTACAACTTTCACAAAAGTTGTGGAGTTTTGTTTATCTCTGCAAAACACCATCCAGCCTGGCCTTGGGCACTGCCAGGGATCCAGGGGCAGCCCCAGCTGCTCAGGGCAAGCAGCATCCAGGCTGGAAAGGCTCTGAGCCATTTTGCTGGTGCTGGTAGCCCCTGTGTTCTCCAGCAGAGTTCCCTTTCTCATGGGCACCAGCACCAGGCCCAGCCAGAGGTCCTCCTCATGCCCTGGGGCTGAGCTCACCCATGCTGGATCAAAGGAAGGGCTTTGCCAGCCCAGGCACACAAAATCACCCTGAGAGCAGGGAAAGCAAAGGTGTCTTGGCAATTACTCCAGCAATGAGCCTGCAAGTCTGCTGGTTTTGTTCCTGCTCATCTGAAAGCCTTTGACACATTTGAGCTGCATGTTTCTTTTATGAATATGCAAATCAAAGCAGTGAAATTACAGATAATGATATGTAGTCAAAACTTTTCAGAAGTTAATGCATATTCCTTATTTTGCAGATTTCTATCACATTTGTATTTGCAAAATAGATGAGATAATGCTGCTCAAGAGAACAGCTTTGCTGTCAGTGCAGCAGGCACACACCTTTCACTGGATCCCACTCTGGATTGCTGCCAGCTCCCTTCCCAGTGCCAGGGGCACCAGGGGATGCCCAGGCTGAGCTGAGCTGCCCCCTGCTTTCCAGGACTGTGTGCTGCTCCCAGGCACTGCAGGTGTCCCATGGCTCTGCTCTGTAGGAATGTGCCCCCTGTGATGGGGTGACAAAACTGTCCTTTGTCCCCTTAAAAAGGAAAAAATGCCCAGAAGTTTCTCTCCTCAGTTAGGTGAAAAGACATCTCATAGGCCATGGGGACTTCACCTCAAACTTAAGGATAGCCAATTGGACAGGAGCCAAAAAGTCCTGCCTGAGCAATTTACTAGGAAAAGAAGAGAACAAGAACCTCTTGCACCTGGATCAGTTTTTCTCTGTTTGTTATTTTGCTTTTTATTAAACCTTTTTGTTTCCAACACTACCACAGAAGCCATCCTGCTGATTTTTATGCCTCCAAAGGTAGCTGAGCTATCTTGGGTGAGAAACAGACCTCCAAGAGCTCATGAGACCTGGCTGGAGGAGGCTCCAATTACTCTGCTCTGGGGCTGTGATCCTGCTGTAGGGCTGGGACAAAACCCTGGGCAGAAAACCAGACTGGGGTCACCTTTCCCAGGCAGGGGGCACAGGGGCTGCCTGCAAGGGGGATGGCACTTTGGGGATGGCACTTTGGGGATGGCACTTTGGGGATGGCACTTTGGGGGTCACCCACAGCAGCCTCTGCACTCCAGAAGGGCTCCCCTGGGGAAAAAAATCACTCATTTGCTCATTTGTTGCTGTCTTGCTACAAGCCCAAATTTAAATACGATACTAATATGATGCCAATGCCATCAAATACTTTTAAAATGAGGGTATCTTTCCACAAAGCAATTCAGTACTTTTCCAAAGTGAAGCTTTCAAAATAACACTGGTCTGGTGTGGTTTCTTCTTGTACACAAAATGTACAACCCCAAATATTTGGCTTTATTCTTGTTGTGGTTTAGCCCCAGCTGGTAACTCAGCACCACACAGCTGCTGCTTATTCCCCCACACCCCTGGGATGGGGAGGGGAACCAGAAAAATAAAACACCCAGGGGTTGAGATAAAAAGAGTTTAATAATTGAAATAAAGTAAAATAATAATATGACAACAAGAAGAAGAGTTAAAAAGGAAATAACAAAAACAGAGACAATAATAAACCCCAAGAAAGGCAAGTGATGGCCACTACAGCCACTCAGCAGCCCCTGACTGATGCCCAGCCCAGTCCCCAGCAGTGATTGCCCCTCCTGGCCAGTCCCTCCCCAGTTTCTGTACTGGCCATGATGGTCTATGGTATGGAACATCCTTCTGACCACTTGGGATCTGGCCATGCTCCCTCCTGGCTTCTCCTGCCTGCTGGCAGAGCATGAGACACTGCAGAGCCCTTGATTTAGGGTAAGCACTCCTTAGCAACAACTAAAACATCAGCGTGTTATCGGCATTATTCTCATACTGAGCCCAAAACACAGCACTGGCCAGACTCTGAGAGGAAAATTAACTCCATCCCAGCTGGAAGCAGGACAATTGTGCTTCAGGAGGAATGTCAGAGCTGTATATGGGAAATGCTCCTGGCTCCCACCCCTTTGCTGCTCTGTTACCAGGTGAGGTGCAGTGCTCACATCTGCCTGCTCCTCAGAACCTCCCACTCCTTCTGGAGCTCCCTGGGACCCATGGGGCTGCATGAGCCAGGTCCATCCATCCCTTCATCATCAAATCTCCCATGGCAACTCCATGGGGCTGAGCTCCTGTCAGCCTCTTGCCCAGGCTCTCTGCACACTGCTGGGCCTCCTGCAGACCTTGGGGGCTGCCTGCACCTCATCCTGCTCCCTGCTGTTTAATTAGAGCCACAGAGCCATCCTCACTTCCATCCTGTCTGCTGCATTCCCAGTTCATCCCTCCAGCAGAAAAATGAACTGGAGGGAGCCATGAGGTGCCATGAGGTCCCCATTGTGGGATTCACATCCTCTGAACCTGAGAGGAGCAGTGAGAGAAGCAGAGTAAAGAATGATCAAAACAATCCTTATCTCATTGGCTGCTCCTGTGTTGTGCCAAAGCAGAATGCAATGTGGAGATTGTTTCCCCACAGTGATGGTGTTTTGTTTCCTTGGCCTGTCAGGGCCCAGTGGGGGCAGGCTGTGGTCAGCAGGCACTCACAAGATTCTGGGCAGTTGGGTGCTTGGCAGATTCAGATATAATATAATATAATATAATATAATATAATATAATATAATATAATATAATATAATATAATATAATATAATATAATATAATATAATATAATATAATATAATATAATATAATATAATATAATGGAATAAAGGAATTAATTAGCCTTTTGACATCAATAGAGTCAGAGGCACCATTCCCTGGGCAAAAACATCACTGATAACCCATCCCCATGAGTGACACAGGAAGGCACCTCTGCCCCTCCCAGTTCAGCTCTGGTGGGAACCTGACCCTTTTCTGCCCCAAATTAATGTCACCCTCTCGAGCAGCGTGTGTGGGTGAGCACTCTGAGCCCTGCCGTGGCTCTGGAGCCTGCCTCCCTCCCTTCCCCCTCCTCCTCCTCCTCCTCCTCCTCCTCTTCTTGCAAACACCTACATCCTTCCTGTATTGTTTCAAACCGCAAGATAATGAACTGAGCAGCCGAGCCGGGAGTGCAGAGGTCTGCGGGGGGAGGCGCCCCGGGCACTGCAAATATCACCGGAAACCTCTGTCCTGTGCTTGCATAACCAGCCTGGGCTGCTCACCCCCAAAGGGCAGCCCTGTCCCCAGCCCCTGAACCTGTCCAGCCTTTCATGGTCATCTGGTCCTCGCTGTGGGACCCATGGTGTGGGGCTGCTCTGCTTCTGGGAGCTCCTCGCTGTGTTTTCACCGCTGTTTATTGTAGTAAAGAGTTTTTTTTTGAGTTTCTGAAAGTCTTGTCTCTCCCCCAGGTGTTGGTGGCCACCTCTGATCCAGGTTTGAAGGGACCACTAAAGCTCAGCTCGTTCCTCCCCCTGCCATGGGCAGGAGCACCTTGCACCAGGCCAGGTTGTTCCAAGCCCTGTCCAGCCTGGCCTTGGACACCTTCATGGATGGGACATTGGCATTTTTCATGTGTCCTGCCAAAGCATTTTGTCTCTGTGCTCCTCTGCTCCCTCTCCATCCTGTGTGGAAGGAAGAGCATTAACAGCAGCCTCACAAACTCCTCAGGGTTTTCACAGAGACAAGGCCCAAACAAAAGAGCTGAATGCATCTCCCAGGCCTCATCCTGAGAGTGTTGCAGATGTGCACAGATGTGCAAAACATGGCTCTCCCAGCCCCAAGCACGCTGTGGCATGGACAGCCACCAGGCAGGGATGGTCACTGATAGAGATGGCCACTCTTGCCCTTGGAGCACCCTGGGATAGTGGAAGGTGTCCCTGCCCACAGCAGGGATGGGGTCAGCTGAGCTTTAAGGTCCTTCCAAGCCTTCTGTGATTGTGTGACATGGTTCTATAAACACACAACAAACCCTGCTGTGGTCACACCAGGTGCTCTGGGTGTCTCCACATGCCCTGCTGGGGTTTGGAAATGTACCCCTGCCCCACCATCAGCAAGGGAGGGACGTGGGGATGAAACATCTGCTGGGCTGTGCTACCCAGAGCTCCTGTGTCAGCCCACGTGTCCCCCAGCCCTGCCCAGCTGTGCATTCAGTGTCATGCTGGCAGTGGATGATACTCACTGCTGCTTCACACCCCAGAGCAGATTTCATGCCTAAAACATCATAATTAGGAGGAATGGTGAAAAGCTGCAGGAACAGAAGGCTCTCGTGGCTCTCCAGGAACTGCAGCTGAGCTTTGTGTCGCTCAGCTTCGAGGAAAACCTTCCCTCCCGTTGGGTTTTCACAGCCAAACTCTTCCCCTGTGCCTGGCAAAGTCAAAGCAGCCCCCAGACAGGCAGTTCTTACTGGGATTTGGTTCTTGGAGGTTATCCCAGGGCAAACAGGTGCTGATAAGACAAGGGGACTCCCGAGGAGCTTGGAGTGCCTCTGGAGCTCTCTGTGCAGGGTCAGGGCCATGGGCTGTCTCCAGGAGCAGGGCTGGGTGATGCCACTGTCATATTTTCTGAAAAATCCCTTTGCCCAGGAGTTTTCTCCTGGGAAGCTGAGAAGCCTCAGAGAAAAATGAAGACAATATTATCTGATTGCTTCTCCTCTGTTTTGCTGCTTTGGAATGTGGTTGGAGTTTGTTTATCCAACATGTGAATTGTTTTGACTCAATGACCAATCACAGCCAGCTGTGTTGGGACTCTGGAGAGTCACATGTTTTTCATTATTATCTTGTTAAGCCTTCTGTCTGTATCCTTTCTCTATTCTTTAGTGTAGTTTAGTATAGCATTCTTTAATATAATATCATATAATATAATAAAATAATAAATTAGCCTTCTAAGAACATGGAGTCAGATCCATCAATTCCTCCTTCATCCTGGGGACCCTGAAAAGACCACAGGGTGATGCTGCTTTGGGACAGCCTGGCTGTGAGGCTGGCTGGATCCTGCAGTCCCAGTGCTGAGCATGGATGTGGGGATGTGCTGCTCCTCTCAGCCTGCATCATGGGGTGCTGGCCAGGAGTGCCTTTAGGCCCTTTTTAACCCTGGTATGGTTAAAAAGGCACCATCACCACACCAGCTCCTTCCTGGGGATGCAGAATTCAGCCCAGCTGCTGGTTTGGCAAGACAAACTCCTTCTGCCCCCCAAACAAACTGGTTCTCCTCAAGTGCTGTGCAGAAATGCCAAGGGGAGCTGCAGAACTCAGCTGTGAGCACTGAGACCAAACAGCATCTCATGCCATGGCCTGCCCAGCCAGAACTGCCACGAAACCAAGCCCAGACACCCCCAAACACCAGTGTGCTTTGCTGGGTTGAGTGTGGGTTGGTCAAGGGTTGACCTCTGTGACCAAGTGAATAAACCACAGAGAGAAACCAGGCACTGTCCTGGGTAAGGCTGTGAGAAGATCAGAGAAAAGAATGATGAACAATTCTTATCTTAACCTGCTGCACCTGTTGTTGTGCACATGTGGAATGTGTTATGGAGATTTGTTTACCAAAGGGTGATTTCTTAATTGGACACTGGTGATGGTGTTTGGATTCATTGATCAATTGGATCCATGTGTGTATCAGACTGTCTGCAAGGGGATGAGTTTCTTAATGATATAGTAGTATAATATATATTGTAATAGTATAATAAATATGCTATTAAAATAGTATAATAGTATATAATAATATATGTATGTATAGTGTATGAATATAATATAATATAATATAATATAATATAATATAATATAATATAATATAATATAATATAATATAATATAATATAATATAATATAGCAATTGATCAGCCTTCTGCAATCATGGAGTCAGTGCTAATTATTACCTGTCTGGGGGCCTGTGGTGACATAAACCTTCCTGGTGGTTTAAAAATCAGAGTTAAACAACACCTCATGATGCTACACCATAAAGCTGGCTTGATGTAAGCCCTCCAAAATCATTAAGGATCAGCTGTTCCTTCTGGGGCACTTTGATAAAACCCTCACTTGCTTTTATTGATGGTCCTGCAAAGGCTGAGAGAGCTGGAGTGGCTGAGCACAGAGTAGAGAAGACTCTGGGGACACCATCGAGCAGCCTTGAAGAAGGTTTGTGGAAAAGAGGGAGAGCAGCTCTTTACACCAGCAGGGACAGGACAAGGGAGAAGAGTTTAAAACTAAAGGAGGGGAGATTTAGGTTAGGAGTTAGGAGGAAATTCTTTACTCAGAGGGTGTTCACTGGCACAGGGTGGCTGCCCCTGCATCCCTGGCAGTGCCCAAGGCCAGGCTGGACAGGGCTGGGAGCACCTGGGACAGTGGAAGTTGTCCCTGCCATGGCAGGGGTGGGATGGGCTGAGCTTTAAGGTCCCTCCCAACTCAAACCATTCTCTGTGCTAAACCCTTCAGGAACACATCTTTCTGCTCTGACATCCAGCAGAATCTGGCTATTTCCACCTCCAAAAGGAAACCCTCCACAGCTCACTGCAGTGCAGCCCAGTGTCCCCAAGGAGAACATCCAGGCATGGCAGAAATGCCCCATTTTGTGCTCCCTCCACCCTCACAGAGCTGCTCTGATTATTTGCATGGCTCTACCTGGAACATCCTGCAAAGCCCAGATCTCCAGGGTGCTGATGTCTGCAAATTCAGAGATCCCCCAAAGGGTTTTGGTCACTCCCCTGGGAAGCCAAATATTCCCCTGCTTTCCTGCCAGGGATCTGTGTGTCAGAGGAGCTGAAGAAAAGGATGCAGTGGAGGTGTGTTATTATCTTTTCATGGGAAATTCCTAGATGAAAGAAAGAAATTTAAAGTTTATGTCTCATTCTGTATTCTTTTCATTTTGGGTTTTGAGAAAGAAGAAATTATTCATGTCTCCAGTTCCTGCCCTTGCTCTCGCTCGTTTCTCTCTTTCTCTTCCTCTGTGCCAAAAATGAGAATACAAAGGGATGGATGGCAAATGTTTATAGGGAAGAGGAGATGTACTCTCTCAGGTTTTTGAGTTTTTTCAACTCTATAGCTCTAAATAATGCCTGAAACTGGGTAAAAATGGCATCTTGAAAGGGAAAAAGTGAAGTGCTGAGACATTTCAGTGCAGAGGAAAGAAAAGAAATCAATTCTTGGGCATTTCTTGCTTTAATGAATTCAGTGTTTTGAAGGGGTCAAAGGAAATAAAAAACAACATAAACACATGAAACTTTTGATTGAGAGTTTGAATTACTGGGGGTGGAGTGTGTCAAGAAATCAAATTTTTCTAATCTGTAAAATGGGAACGGTGCATTTGTTTTGCAACATGACTTTAGATTGCTTTTCAATTATTCAAAATAAGATACTTAGCTGCTTTTTTCCTCTTCATATTTGGAGCCCAAACCTGGTGTAGATGTTGTGAATGTTCCCAATGGAATTACTGAGTGCTGAGAGAGGCCCTGAGTGCCCATGGTGTTTTGGAGAAATACCCTCAAAATTTAGGGTTTTTTGGGGGCTGGCTTTTATTTCCCTCTGATTTCCATGGAAGGGAACAATTCCTCTGGGCACTGCTGCAGCTCCAGGAGGAAGCTGGGACTTGCCCACCTGGGTGACATCAGCAAGGGGGACAACCCATGAGAGAGGTGAAAGGAGGAACTCCCAGGAGATGGGATCTGAGGGTGGAAAAGGCCTTCAAATCCATCCTGCCCCACCTTTTTCCTTGGATAATTTTAGCAGCTGGAAGAGCCTCCCCATGGGCCATTTCCAGAGTGTTGGTAGGAAAACTGGGGAAGTGCCTGTGGCCTTTTTCCCTCTGTATCCCACAGTCACTGAGGTGAGTGGGAGACAGGATGAGCTTCCTAAAGGGCAGGACTACTCAAAAGACCAGCCACAATTAAAGCACTCAAATAAAGCTCTAATTATAAAAACTCCCCTGCATAACTACTGAAATATTTGGTGTAAATTGCTTGAGGAAAAAAAAAAAAATTAGTATCAACTGTTCTCCAAGCCAATAAATCTCCTTGCAGTGTATTGCTTCTGGAGATGGTATCTCGTGTTCAAGGTTCAATATGGTCTGAAATTCCTTTATCCTGCTTCTGTGCACTCCAGAAAGAGAAAAAAAAGGTTCAATATGGTCTGAAATTCCTTTATCCTGTTTCTGTGCACTCCAGAAAGAGAGAAAAAAAAAGGTTCAATATGGTCTGAAATGCCTTTATCCTGTTTCTCTGCTAACTTCCCCCAAGCCAGTCTGTCTCCTGGAGAAATCCCAAATCCCTGGGACTTCTTCCAGGCCTCCTCTGGATTGTGGGAGTTACAAGCTCCTACTCAGGAGACAGAAATGATGACACACTCCATGTGCCCCAGGGGATGGAGAGAGGCACTCTGACTCTGGGTGCTCCTGCTGCATGGAGCCCAGGGATGTTGGGTGACGTTGGCTGCAGTTGAAGTGGCCCAGGTGGCTCTCTCCATCCAATGGTCCTGCTGCTCCACATGGGGCTGAAATACAGGATTAAATCAGGGATGGAGGGGTTAAATCAGGGATGGAGGGGTTGAATCAGGGATGGAGGGGTTGAATCAGGGGTTGTCTTGGGTTGGAAATGCAAGATGTGGCTGGGCTGTGTGTTCTGTCCCCATGTGTCAGAGCTGGGGCAGTTCTCTGCTGTTCTTGGGGCAGTTTTTTCTTGATCTCTGCCCCAGCCAATCCTCCCTGCAGGAGATCTCTGCTGTCCATGGCCACTGAGTGTCCCTGCAGGGCTGATCCAATTCCAGCATCCCATGGGGAGATGCTGCATTGCCCAGGGCAGGAGCCAAGCATTCCTCCCTGGATCCAATGGGAGCCTGGCACAGCCCAGCAGCCTTTGCCCAGTGCATTGCCAGAGGAGCAGCTTCTGCTGCCCTGCATGGCCAGAGGGAGCCCAGGCCCATCTGCAGCAGCCCTGGAGCTGCAGAGGAAAACTCCCCCCTTGTGCAGGATCCCTGCTCCAGCAGAGCCACAGCTGGCACTGCAGGAGGGCTGAGCCCCCATGGGATGGGGCTGGGCCACCCCCTGACACACAGGGGACAGGGCCTGCTCTCACTCTGGCAGGGTTGGTTTGTATTGCTGTATTTGTATTTTATTTTTATCGTCTTCCCTAATAACTGTTATTCCTGCTCCCATATCTTTGCCTGAGAGCCCCTTAATTTCAAAATTATAATAATCAGAGGGAGGGGGTTTGCATTTTCCATTTCAAGGGAGACTCCTGCCCTCCTTAGCAGACACCTGGCTGTTCAAACCAAGGCAAGGAGCAGGAGCCACATCCCCCAGAGGTGCCACAGTGAGCTGTGACCAGCCTGTGGGTGATCAAGAGGGAATCCAGAGGGGAACTCTGGTTTTGCCTGGGAGTTTCTCAGAGACCAACAGGATTTTCAGCTTGTTTATTGCTAACAGGTGACACTTTTAATTTCCCCCTTTGCCAGGAGCCATGGGAAGGGCTGAGGAGCTGAAGGGACCTGGCTGTGGAGGAGCTGCTCAGCTGAAGGGTGTGCTGATGGCAGTGTGGACAGGGATCCTCAGCCATGGGATGGGGGGCTGTAAGAGGAGGGTGAAGTCACACCACCATCAGACCCTCTAGGACAGGTGGATCCACGTTTCCCATCTGCCTTCCCTCCAGAAGCAGCAGCTCTGAGGGAGATGGACGGCCCAGGGCACGCATGGCTCTCCTGGCTTTGCACAAGGCACTGACCTTTGGTCTGTATCCCATCTAAAATAAATGTCATTTTATAGCCATACCCACCTGCCGTGACCAAAAATTCATCTGGGAAGCAATGAAATGTGCATTAATTACACATTGAAGAGCAGTGGAAGTGTTCCTCTCTCCCACAGACTCACAGTGCAAGAAGCTTCATTCATCATAAAATTTTAATGGGATCACAGGCTGAGGGATTGCATTTTGCCTCTGTGACTGAGTGCTGGCAGTGACTTGAGGCAGCTGCAGGGCCCCACCTGGCTGGCCTTAAAGCCATGAGGAAGGAGAGCAGTGCAGCATCTCCCAGTCCTTGCTGCTGTCCCTGTGTGTTCCCAGATTTTGGTGCCCCAGAGCCACAATGGGAGCATGAACACAGGGAGAAGAGCAAGGCAGGGTGGGGACAGGAGCCCTGGAGGTGGAGAGGGGGAGGCTGTGCTCTGCTGAAGGCACTCAGCTGCACAAACACCTGAAATGAGCTCACCAGTCTCATCTGCACCAACACCACCCCGTAAGCCCTGCTTTATCTGACCTCTGTGCCCACAATAATAATGGCAGAGCAACAGAAAGTTCTCTAATGTGCTTGCAGTTGGAATAAAGTAACCCCACTAGGAATAAAATGTCCAGCAATTACCGTGCCAGGTATTGTGCTGATTTATCAAATTGCAGTTGAAAGTCAAGAAGAGTTGAGGAGACAGTGATAAAACATCTGATCTCTACTCTGACTCTCAATTACCCTCCTGGCCAGCACAGTATTTCATCCAGAGCAATTGTTATTCCTCTCTTCATCTTCAAAAATCACCACTCAAACTTGCACTCCTTGTGTTCTGCCTGCTCTCTGTGATGAGCTGCCAAGGGGATGCTGAGGTTTTGGGACTCGGACTCACAAACCTCCTGCTGCAGGCTGGAGCACATGGAGTGAGAGCAAACTGCCTGGGCTTCATCCCTGTGAGACACAGGCTCCTTTTTGGGCTCTCCAGTCTGCAGAAGGATGGCAAAGGTGCCTCATGTCAAGTTTGCTTGGTGGGCAGAGCCCTTCCAGCCCCTGGGGGCAGGAGAAGCACAGCTGGTCCTGCTGAGGAGGTTCCCATCCCAGTCCTTGTTCCATGCACACAGAGCCCACCTGGAGCACTGGGTGCAGCTCTGGTGCCTGGATAAGGAGGATGTGGAACTGTTGGAGAAATCCAGAGGAGGCCATGGAGTTGCTGGGGGCACTGGAGCACCTTCCCTGTGGAGAGGGCTGGGGCTGTTGAGGCTGGAGGAGAGAAGGTTGTGTGGAGACCTCCCAGCACCTTCCCAGGGTGTGAAGGGAAGGGGAGAGGATTCTTTGTCAGGAACTATGGTGACAGGATAAGAGGAATGGGATCAAACTGAAAGAGGGGAAATTTAGATTATATGTTAGGGAGGAAATTCTTCCCTGTGAGCGTGGGCAGGCCCTGGCACAGGTGCCCAGAGCAGCTGGGGCTGCCCCTGGATCCCTGGCAGTGCCCAAGGCCAGGCTGGACAGGGCTGGGAGCAGCCTGGGACAGTGGGAGGTGTCCCTGCCATGGCAGGGGTGGGATGGGATGAGCTGTAAGGTCCCTCCCAGCCCAAACCATTCAGTGATTCCATGATCCCATGCTTGCCTCTGGGCTGGGCCATGCCACGGTGGCCGTGGGGATGCTCTGGTGGCCCCACCTTGGTCAGGCACAGGAGGAGGAGGAGCTGGAGGTGCTGTGCAGCCTGTGCTGGGTCTGACACCCAACCTGGGCCTGGCACTGCCAGCCTGAGGGTCCTGGTGCCCAGAGCCAGCTCCCAGGGCAGCAGCCCATGGCCTTTGTGGCTGTGCTCACAGGGGTCCCAGGATGAGGGAAGAGATGAGGATCTGACTCCATGTTCCAGAACACTGATTTATTATTTTATCATATATATTATATTAAAACAACACTAAAAGAATAGAAGAAAGGATTTCATCAGAAGGCTAGCAAGGAAAGGCAGGAAAAGAATGATGATAAAATCTTGTGACTGACCAGAGAGTCTGATACAGCTGGGCTGTGATTGGCCATTAATTACAAACATCCATCATGGGCCAATCCCAGATGCACCTGTTGCATTCCACAGCAGCAGATAACCATTGGTTACATTTTGTTCCTGAGGCCTCTCAGCTTCTCAGGAGGAAAAATCCTAAGGAAAGGATTTTCCATAAAATGTGTCTGGGACAGTCCTTCACCATGGACTCGCTCTGCATCCCAGCACCTTTGGGAACAGGGACCCTGCCAGGGTTCAGGTCTGCCCTGGGTGGGCACCAGGACCTCTCCAAGGCTGACACAAGGCTTCTGCTCCCAGCAGGTGCTGCAGCTGTCAGGGACCTACCTGGGCTTTGTCCTTTCCTTTCCTTTAATCCTTCTCTCAGCATTGCTCATCAGGGCTGTTTCCCCTCCACTCCATCACTCAGCAATGATAACACAGATGTAGCCAAGTGTCCTTCTAGCCCTGTTGGGGCATTCATGGCCCCACAGCTCCGGGTGGTGCCACAGGAGGTTCCACAGGTGAGGAGCAGACTCTCCCCACACACCCTGGCAGCGTGGGGGGCTGTGTCCTGCTGGGGCAGTGGGATGTTGTGGATATTCCCCATTTCTGTGGGAGCCAGGCATGGCACCCCCCTGGGGCAGTGCTCAAAGGGTTAACAGCACCGAGGTGCTGCTGCTGAGCTTTGTTAAACCCCTTATTACACCCCACAGCGCTGCTAATTATGTGCTCATTAACCAAAGTCAATTAGCCAGGGCTCTCCCTGCTCCTGCCTCTTCACATCCCTGTCCATCATTAGCCCAAAGTCTGGGAATGCCTGCCTTGGTCCTGCCCCTGCCTCCAAAGCTTTTCCAGAGCCTTTTGAGGATCCAACCAGTGTCCTTTGACTTGAACTGGGAGCTCCACAACTCATCCTGCCCCAGAACACCACCCTGCCTTTGGGTGGGTGCCAATATCCCTCTTCAAATATGGAAAAAATTACCATGACAAGGAAAGCAATAAATTCTTCCCCACGTTCAAAAGCAAGGGATTTGCTTTGTGGGAAGAGAGATTTAGGTTATCTGCCTGGAATTTAAAGGTTTTTAAAGGGAGCTTAGGCACACAGGCAGGGTTTAGGGGGAGCTCACCCTGCCCTGAGGCTTCTTGAGACCCGGCTACTGAATTTTCCAGTGCTGTTCATAACAGACCCAGGGTTCAGAGCAGGGGGAAGCTCCCCCAGCCCCAGCAGCCCTGCCTGGCCCAGAACCCCAGGTCCTGACCCTCCAGGCTGGGCTGAACCCCGTGGCTGAACTGGATGTGTCCTTCCAGCACTTGAAGAGGCAGGTAAAAATGGAGAGCACCTAATTGCAAAGGCAGAGAGTGACAGGACAAGTGGGAATCGATTTGAACTGAAAGAGAAGAAATTTAGGTTGGATATTGGGAAGGATTTTTTCTCCTGAGAAGCTGAGAGGCCTCAGAGGAAAAGAAAACCAATAATTATCTGCTGCTGTGGAGTGCAACAGGTGCATCTTTGATTGGTCTCATGTGGTTGTTTCTAATTAATGGCCAATCACAGTCCAGCTGTCTCAGACTCTCTGAGAGTCACAAGATTTTATTATTATTCCATTCCTTTCCTTGCTAGCCTTCTGATGAAATCCTTTCTTCTATTCTTTTAGTGTAGTTTTAATATAATATATCTCATAAAATAATAAATCAGCCTTCTGAAACATGAAGATTCTCATCTCTTCCCTGGTCCTGGGACCCCTGTGAACACCAGCACAGGGGTGGGTTAAGATGGCCTTTAAGGTCCCTTGATCCCAAACCACTCTGTGTCTGTCTCTGTGAGGGTGGATGGCAGGCTCAGCTCCCAGTCACTTCCCTGGAGCAGCAATTCCAGCTCCATGACAATTAGCCAACAGCTGGAATACCAGTTAAGCACAGCTGCCATCATGCAAATTTAGAGATTAGTAGGGATTAAAGTGGTTTGGAAAGCCCCACAATTTCTCATTAATGCTCCAAGGTCTCTAATAGCCAACTGCCTCCATTCCCCAGATGGCCCCACATGCCCAGGGCTGCAGAGGGGTCACTGTGCCCTCTGTGGTGCCCCAGAGCAGCCAGCAGCCCTTGGAGAGAAGCAGAAGTGCTTCTCTTCTGCTCTGCAGAAATGTAGGGAGGTGGCCAGAAAGCTGTCAAAATGTGGTTATTGCTTTGCACAGTTGCCCTTAAATTGGCAAGGTCACCTTTCAGTGGCTCCTTGGGGTGCTGCCCCACAAACCTCCTCAGTGGGGGCCTCCAAAGGGCTCCAAATCCACGGCCACAGTGACCCAAAGGTGACAGAGCTGGGGTTGGACTGCAGGGGGAGGGACAGCATGGGTGGCACCTTCCTTCAGAGGGGACAAACCACAGGCACCTGGTGGCACCAAAACCCCCAGTGATGATCCCTTCCAGACCTTCTCTCAGGGCTGAAAACCTCCTCTCTGAGATTCCAGAGGCTCAGGGCCACTGACCTGCCACACACACAAAGAATAAATCTCAGAAACTCTCCCTGGAGGAACTCCTGTCTCCTTGCTGCCACAGACATCTTTTATGGAAAATCCTTTCCTTAGGATTTTACCTCCTGAGAAGCTGAGAGGCCTCAGGAACAAAATGTAACCAATGGTTATCTGCTGCTGTGGAATGCAACAGGGGCATCTGGGATTGGTCTCATGTGGTTGTTTCTAATTAATGGCCAATCACAGGGAGCTGGCTCAGACAGAGAGCCGAGCCACAAACCTTTGTTATCATTCCTTCCTATTCTATTCTTAGCCAGCCTTCTGATGAAACCCTTTCTTATAGTTTTAATGTAATATATATGATAAAATAATAAATCAGCCTTCTGAAACATGGAGTCAGATCCTCATCTCTTCCCTCAGCATGAGACCCCTGTGAACACGGTCACACCTTGCCATGATAACTCCAGAAAGGTTTTCATAATATTCCATTTCCCCCCTTATTTCAATCATTGTGTATTTATTATGAAATTAATTACTTTGATATTGCAGAGTGAGAAGAGGGTGGGGCAGGTGAGGATGTGGTGGGAGAGGAGAGAGGGTGGAAAGCTGGGGAGGGCAAGGCAGAGGCCACACCCAGGATGTCCCCCAGAAAAAGGAGAGACTGCTTCAGCTCTACTTTTCATACGTTTTATTATAAAGAAAGGTAAGATAAGCATTGTGAACCGAATGTGCCAGGTGCTGCCAAAGCAGCACCCTCAAACAAAATAAAAAATAAAAAAAACCCCAAAAATGCACCTTATGAGAAACTGTAATTATGCTCTCTAATTTTTTCATAAATAGACAAAAATCATTGTCAGCAATTTTTTAAATAGATGGACATATGGCCGGAAAAAAAATAATAATGCCATACAACATGGATATAAATTGTCCATTTCTTGCTGTACAAATAATAGAAACAAGTTTGGCAGGCTTTTTTTGTTGTTTTTTTATACACATCTCCCTTCTATGTATAACTAAAAAATGTGCTACAATTAATATAAAATGCTTTTACTATAAAGTAAACTACTAATTTCTTTCACAAAAAAATCTTAAAGATGTCTTTAGCACAGCTCTAAAACACTTAGTAAACTACTTACAACTATCCAACAAATTATATTTTCATGATCTCTTTCACATTTGTCCTCTCATAGTTTGCCTTCTGCTCTCTCCCCCACCTACCTAGCAATAGTTTTTATTTATTTTTGTAATTTTTTTTTCGCCAGACCATCCAAGGCCTTTGCATGTACAATATTCACACAAACTTCACATTTTCTTGCACAAAGTTTAGTGCTGTTAGCAAGTCAAAAGAGTGCATCCTCCTACTGAGCTGGCCTAATGCTGCAGGACACCAGACCTGGGTTTATGCTGCGTCTAAAAGCAGTTCACTAGGAAAATAGTCCGTAGCTAAGCTGATGGCAAGCAGAAAAACGGTGTCCTTAGTTTAACTTCATCATTTTTTTGTTGGTTTTGCGCTTGTTTTATTATTTTTATTTGAATTTTCTCTCTTTATTTCTTTTTTTGTTCTTTGCGATTTACGAGGTGGGGTATTTTTTTTTGGGGGGGGGGATGGAGTGGGAGGGGGGAAACTTCCACAGAAAGTAGACTTATTTTTTTTTGTTTTTTAGAGTTCAAAAAGAAAAAGAAAAAAAAAACAAACAAGAAAACTGCTCTTAGAGCCTGGAAACGAAGCCAGCGCCGAGGTGCGGTGGAGCCGCGCCGCCCGTCCGACCCGCTCGTGCCTCCGGGGCTGGAGCATTGACCCTCTCAAGTGTCCTTCTCGTGAGCCTCCTCCAAAGGGTGCTGAGCCTTAGGTGAGGTAGAGTGCCTTGTCCCTTGGCAGCATGCTGTAAGAGAGAGCAGAGGCAGTGAGACAGCAGGAAAGGCACAGCTGGCACAGCTGGCACTCGCTTTGTGCCACCCCGTGGCTTTCAGGGTGATGCTGTTTGCATTTTTATTCTTTCGTATTGATGCCTTGAGTTTTTAGCTTTTATAGTTCCCAGACCCTGTACTGGACTAGTGTATAACATAGAGACACTCTATGCAGGGTGTCAGTAAGTTCTCTTCACTTTTTGGTCAGACAGAACAATCCTTTTCCAGAGTGCCTTGTCCCTTGGCAGCATGCTGTAAGAGAGAGCAGAGGCAGTGAGACAGCAGGGACGGCACAGCTGGCACAGCTGGCACTCGGTTTGTGCCACCCCGTGGCTTTCAGGGTGATGCTGTTTTCATTTTTATTCTTTTGTATTGATGCCTTGAGTTTTTAGCTTTTATATTTCCCAGATCCTGCATTAGTGTATAACTCTGAACTCCACACAGAGTGTCAGTAAGCTCTCTTCACTTTTTGGTCAGACAGAACAATCCTTTTCCAGATGGGAACCAAGGGCATCATTGCAGCCTCAGGCCCAAAAAGTATAACCAAAAGTGAACTGGGGGGAGCAAACTGGGGGAATGTGACTTCATTACCTGAAGCTGTAATTGGACAATTAACCCCTGATAGGCAAATAGACCAAACTTATATCTGTGTGAAAACCTCATGACCATCATCCATTTTGGGTGTAGCCTCAGCCAGGCTCTTGCACTGCCCAAGGTGTATCCATTGAAGGCCTTCAGTAAATACCTACTTTATTCTTTTAACTCTGTCTAGTCTCTGTTCTAGGGAGCCTCTCCAAGGCCTCAATTTGTTCTCTGCATTCTTTACACATATATTTGTAGCCTGTTGTATTAGTGGCTGGTTTTCCCTGTAGTTTTTCATGCCCTTTCCCAAGGTAGAAAGACAAAACACATTCCAAAGCCCCTGTCCTATGTTGGTTCTCCCTGGCAACCAAGGTGGAAAAACATCTTTTCAGACACATTTTCATCAACAAAGTACCAGTACCATGTGAGGGAGGGGAAGACTTAGACGGGGATTGACCCATGGGTGGGAATTTCATCCCCACTTGAGCTCCTAATTGGTGCTTCTTGTCAATGATGCTAATTTACCAAACTTATAAAACTGCCTGCACCCCCATGGGGATGGGCTTTTGTGGACATTTTTCCATAACTGTCCCTGAAGGCCTCCAATAAAGACCAGTTTTCATATCACCTCCTGTACTAATATCATCTCAAATGTGAGTGTTGTTTCGTTTACAGGTTGTGAAGGCATCAAGGGCACAAAACACAGGGTGGGCTGCACACAGAGGGATCACAGCAGGACCATTCAGGTTGGAAAACCCCTCTAAGATCAAGTCCAACCATTCTCCCAGCACTGCCAAACCATGTCCCCAAGGGTCACATCCACGTGGCTTTTAAAGCCCCCCCAGGGATGGTGTCTCCACCACTGCCCTGGGCAGCTCTTCCAGTGCTTGACCACTCTTTCCCTGCAGAATTTTTTTTTGCAAATACCCAATCTAGACCTCCCCTGGTGCAACTTGAGGCTGTTTCATCTTGTCCTGTGAGCCCAACCCTCACCTGGCTACACCCTCTGTCAGGGGGTAGCCCTGACCTAACCCTAGTGGGTAACCCTAACTCCAACCCTAAATTTCAGGCTGTAGTTGTAGAGAGTGAGAAGGTTCCCCTGAGAGTTGGATGCAATTTTATTTCTTCCTGAATTTCAGCTCTAAGGGCTACAACATCAGATTCTTCCTGTGGCTTGGTGGGGCTGCAGGGCAGGGCCAGCTCTGGGGTCCCTGCAGATGCCACCAGCAGGATGTTGGAATGCTGTGCCTGGGATCACTCCCAGGGCCACCATCCCCTGCTTCACCACACCTGAGGCTGAGCCAAGCAGGTTTAGAGAGTTAATTTTAGATCAAATGTGCTCATTCTCACACAACATAAGGAGAGCCCAAAGAGGGAGCCCAGACACTCATTTTTTTTGGGACATAGTAGAGAGAGAAGTGGCTGAAGTCCCTCTCCCCTGGCTGTGATCTGTGGAGGTTTTGCTCTGAGATTCAGGACTTTCAATGGGACACACACAATGGAAACATCACCAGCTCCATTAAGACATCTTGGCCTTAAAGAGTATTAAAAGTTAAAGGTCTTGGGAGGTTCTGGTGTGGGTGTGTTTGTGAGTGGAATAATAGGGAAGGGGCAGACAGCAGAACAGGGCTGGTGTTGATAGAGCTGTCTTCTGATAGAGTCAGGAGCCCAGCCTCTGCTAAACTCCACATTTTATAATCAGCATTTAAAATGCACAGCCTTCCCTCCTGCACTCAGAAAAGATTTAATGCCACTGAGCAGCAGTGAGGTATTCCAGTCCTAAAACTTCATTAATTTTACACAGCACGCTGCAGAGCATTTCCCAGTTCATTACAAAGTATTACCATAAATAATTGAATCCAAAGTAAGTGCAGTTGTGATGGGTTATCTCTGCCTTTTTATAGTGTTTGCTCATTTAGCTGCTGATTTGGAAAATTCCCCCCTTTGGAGAGGATCAGTTCATTGTTGGAAGGAATTAGGGAGGTTATAAATGGCTGGATCTAGTGGCTGTACTTGGATTTTTGTGCCTGGACAAGGTGTAAGGGACAGTGCCCCATCCTTTAGCCTAAATGAGAGTGGGAAGAGGGGGGCAAAGTTGCTAAAGGATGACAAAAAGAACCTAATCCATGCCTTAAAACAAGAGGAAGGGTATAGAAAGATGAATCCAGTTCAGTGTTATCCCAAAAATACCTAAATATGAAGAGACAAAGGTAAATCACAGAATGTTTTAGGATGGAAGGGACACAACCCCTGGAGAAAGTTTTTTTTTTTTTTGGAGAGATTTGTAATCAGAAGAGAGATTGTGGAGAGATTTGTAATCAGAAAACAAGGCAGAAAAAACAAGGGAGGTGCTCTGAGGAGTTAAGATTGAATTAGGGATTAAGAAAGGTTTGCACATGATTGTAAACCAAGCTGCACCTCTGGTGGAGGTGAGACAGCTCCCGTGGAGAAAATCCCTGTGGAACAGAGGAATTCAGTGCCTGGGAAAGAGCAAGTGCCAGGATCAGGCTGTCAGGTGAGGGAGACGGGACTAGGAAAGGAGTTTGTGATGTGCTGGCAAAAAAGCACTGAAATTGTGTGCTGCAGTCACTTGTGGGAAGTGATAGTCAAACACCAAGCAGGAGCTGAGAAATGCTCCCCATGTCTTTGCTCACAATCTAGGACAGCTTGGGCTTCAGCCCAGAAAGAGCCAGGGAAATTGGATGGAAGTCAGTAAGCACAAAGTCATTAAGAATAGGGAGAGCAGGAGGTAAGGAACATTTAAAACTCTCTCTCCAGCATGGCTGAGTTAGGAATTTAGGAGTGTCTGCTCACAGGATCCCAGAATTTGCAGGGCATGAGGGAAGAAGTGTCATTTGATGGCATTTTAAGTAGCAAGCATAGGCTGGGAAACAAAAATCCCTACAGCAGCTCCCTTATTAGATAGAGAAGGACAGAGAGAAAGACAACCTTGTCAGTTTTTCAGAAGTTATCTGGATGACAAACACAAAAGAAAACGAGGCTTGGGAGGTTTTACCCCAGCTAACCCAGTGCCAACAGATGTTGGAAGCTAAAGAAATATCAAGGTTAGACATGAAATAAAATTCCTAACCCAACAGGGCTGTCTGTGTGCTGGGGAGGTTGGGATGATCCACTCTCCCAGGAATCTGGGGCTCTGCAGCTGAGTCACATTCCATCAAGGAGCAATCCCTTCTCTTTCCAGCCAGGTTTTGCTCCTCACAGTGCTGCTTTAATTGCAATTAAGCTGAATGCACTTCTGAGGTTGAAATGGGCCAGAGGCTTCCCAAAGAGTCCTAGGGCAGCACTGATAGACCAAACCTATGGAGACAACATCCCTTTATCACTGCTGTGCCCAGGATCTGCTGAGGGCTGGACCCACCCAGCTAATGGAAGGTGCTGTGGAGGAGCCCAATGACAACTTTGAATGTCACTTGGAAACTAGTACAAAGGAGAAGAGTCAGGGAGATCATGGAATCCTAGAGTGGATTGGGTGGGAATGGGCCTTAAAGCTCATCTTTTTCCCATGGACATCTTCTATTATCCCAGGCTGCTCCAAGCCCCAATGTCCAGCCTGGCCTTGGGCACCGCCAGGGATCCAGGGGCAGCCCCAGCTGCTCTGGGCACCCTGTGCCAGGGCCTCAGCAGCCTCACAGGGAACAATTCCCTCCCAATATCCCATCTAACCCTGCCCTGGCAGTGGGAAGTTGTAGGAGGATAGAATATAAGAAAATAAAGGTAGTAGACAAAGTAATCTTACCCCTAAGGAGTTGCAACTGGGTTAATTATTAAAGATTAGGAGCAGGCCTGACCTTAACAGGCCACAGCTGTAGCCAATAAGAAGCAGAGTGCTCTAAGAGAGTGGGGTGGCTGGGTGAGAAGGGAACTGGAGTCAATTGGCTACTGTGAGAAGAAGGAAGGGTTGGTGCTTAGAGGAGCTGCCCATGAGAAATGTCAAGGAGGTATGAAACTCTTGTAATAAGGGGACAACAGCATGGAGCCTTTGCAATACAATGACAATAGGAGCCATTCCCCCTTGCCCCATCCTTCCTTGCCCTGGGTGAGGAGATCCAGATCATCTCTTCTCTTGGCTTGTGAGCAGCCTTGAGGCAGCTGCAGCTGCCTGGGACTGCTCCAGGTGATGCACAGGGGGCACTGAGGCTGCAAATCCCAGGGCAGCAGAAGCAGGAGGTGAGGACACTGCTGGCACACCAGGTTTGCAATAAATGAGAACAATCCAGCTTTGGGCACTGGCTGCCTTTAGTTACAGGAGATGGCTCTTTCCTCAGCAGACACTTTGACATTTTCAGTGCACTAAGCACTTTCTGCAGGACTGATCTCTATCCATCTGAGTTCCTTGCTGTTATCTACTCTAATAATTATCTGGAAGTCTCTGCATAATCTGTCTGGTTTTAGAATTACTTCTTTTTTTATTTTTTTTTTTCCAGGAAGCTGTGATAAACCCATGAAATTTGATATTTCTGCTGTGACAAAGGCATGAAATGCATGAGCTTTGATCATGAATTGCATGGGCCCTCTGCTTACAGTGTGGCACTCCAGCCAGATGTCACAGAGCTTGTTTTAGCAACACAGGACTCAGTCCCCACTGCTATGGGAGCATTTCACCTGTTTCTGGAGTGCCCTGGGCTTTCTGCATGGCACCCAGGCAGTGGGATTTGCAGAGGGGATCAAATGTTTTCCCAGCTGATCCCTTGAGAAGTGATGCTTATTTCTAGGGGAGTTCATTCCTGGGATTTCCCCAGCACCTCTGGAAATGGGGATCCATGTGCCACAGCCCCCCAAGCACCTGCAGCATTCTGCCCATGACATGTGAAGTGACTTTTACAATCAGGTCCTGGTCATGTTCCCTCTTCCAGGCTGTCTGCAGAGACTTCAGGAAGGAGCATGCAAAGGTCAGACCCATCCATGTCCCTGAGCCCCTGGGGCAGGCAGACAGCAGGGATATTCTAATGGATCAGGCAGTTATTTATTGCCCTGGAAGAAATAAATGTCTGTACACTCTGTGCCCAGCCCAGCAGTTGTGAGTGCTCTGCTGGCACAGACAGATCTGTGCTCTGAAAAGCCTGGGAGCTGGTTCTTATTTTATTATTTCTGGTGAAAGCACTGTGTTCCAGCACTTGAAGGAAATCAATACCCCAACCATCTCCAGTCTCCTCCACAGCCTGCTGCCACAGAGAATGTTCTAGAGCACAACAGAGCCTCCAGACCACTCGAGCTGAGCCAAGAGCAGGGGGCTAGGCAGAGGCTGGAAATGGCTTCCACACACTCCCTGCTGCCCAGCTTTAAGACTACCCTGATATTTTAATTTACTGGGGATTTCCAGCAGCATTAAAGGGACCTTCACGCTGGCACATTCATGTCAGAGCTTGTAGGGCATGAGGGGAAGATGTCTGCAGATGTCAGTGGGTGTTAGGAAGGGTGAAAGTTTGACAAGAGTCTCACAGGTATGTGTGCTTAGCAGAAAGATTTTTGAATGCAGAGCCTGATGAAGGAATAGGAATGAAAGCAAGTTTTGATATAGAAGGAAAGAATTGCTGAGCCAGTCTCACTGGCTAACCAAGGAGGCAAAGGGTGTGTGAGTTAGAAGGGGTTTTTATGGCTTACAGCAAAGGATAAACCCACCCCAAACAAGAAGATGTTTTTACCAAGCAGGAAGAGAGCACAGGCAAACAAGGCAGCAAAGTTGGAGGTAGAAAACAGGTTTCAGAATTTTCCACTGCAAGAAAACTGAAAAACAACTTCTAGCTTAAACTGTAATGCACTGACTTTTAGTGACTGGAGAACAGTAACATGAATATGGTAATTACAGTAGTTATGATGGGCTATAGATAATAGTTAAGGTTTTAGATTGGTTCTACTGTGTTAAGATGCTCAGCAAAGAAGAGTAAATAATGCATTGTAACCTAAACCAAAGGGTCTCCAGGGCTGCCTGCAGCTGGAGCTGACAGCTCTGGGCACAGCTCTGTCACCCACAACCCTGGGCTGCTGGAACACCTTGGATGGAATAAACTGCATTTTGGAGAGCCCCTGGAGTCCCACATCCCTCATTTCAGCTCTTACAAGTGGGGCTTTCCTGCATGGTGCAGGGGGATGGAGCATTGTGTGGCTCTAGGGAGGATGGAGGATTTGTACACCAGCCCCAGGAATGGAAAGGGTCCTGCTGGTAGGGACAATTATGGGAGGCTGTGGCCTCAGTGATAAGAGCAATTGCTTTAGGAACAGAAGAACATTGCTTATCATAGAACTACAGAATAGTCTGGGTTGGAAGGGGACTTAAAGCCCATCTCAATCCATCCCCTGCCATGGACAAGGACACCTTCCACTGTCCCAGGGTGCTCCCAGCCCTGTCCAACCTGTCCTTGGGCACTGCCAGGGATCCACGGGCAGCCACAGCTGCTCTGGGCACCCTGTGCCAGGGCCTCAGCACCCTCACAGGGAAGGATTTCTTCCTCACATATGATCTAAATTTCTTCTCTTTCAGTTTAAAACCATTCCCCCTTGTCCTATAACTATCTTCCTTTGCAATTAGTTGCTCTCCAACTTTTTAATAAGACTCTTTAAGCACTGGAAGGCCACGTTGAGGCCTGCCCTTATGGACATAGCTGCTTTCAAACCTCCAGGAACTCTGCTGGGGAGACTGCTCCATAAAGAAATGTGTCTAACCCTCCCATGGAATGGAGATAAATAAAAAAAGAGGAAAAAAAAAAAAAGACAACTTTTCATATCCAATGAAGAATTTATCCATGAATTTTAAGCTACCTGCTTCCATAGCATCCCTTCAGTGAGCCTACAGAGCTGAGGGAGCCTTGAGCTGCCCTGAGCACAACTGGGCACACATTTTAGGGCAGGCAGGGAGCTGTGGGGCACTGTCCCAGCCCAGCTGTGCACTAGCCATGAGCTGCTTTGTCTACTGGCCTGCAGTGGTTGACCCCACACTCCCTGCTGGGGTAGTCGCTGTCCCACTCAGTGCCTCCTGGGGGGTTTGATGCTCCAGGAGAACGGGGTCCAACACTGTTCTGGAACTCAGACGAAATGTGGGAGAAGTCCTGCAGGGTGGAGAGGAAAAGGAAGGTTACAGGGGCATCCAAAGCAGGACAAGTACAGATTTAATAGTAGTGCATAATCACATTTACAGGCATTGTCCCCCAAACCTGTCAGTTCAGAGCACAGGAGGAGCCCCAGGGACAGAGGGAGGTCCAAGCCCAGACATGGTGTCAGTGCAGCAGCACATTTCATATCCCTTCTCCCTGCTCTTTTTGTCAGGACCCCGCTCCTTGGGGCTGGCAATGGCTGTGGAGGCCACAAAGCCACAACAGCCTTTGGGTTTTGGCAGTCTGGCCACCAAAGCAGTGCCCAGTGCAGTGCTGAGTTCCCCACCCTGTGCTCAGGAACCAGGGACAGCAACACAAGCAGCACTGTCCCCATGAGCTGCCACCACTGGCAATTCTGCAAAGACACTGAGGGGCTGCTCTAGCTGAAAGCTGATCAGTTTTCCCCATTTTTTGGGGTGGGTTTAATGAAATTTATATCCATTAGGCAATGTATATAAACCAGATTCATGACACTTACCTGGCAAAGAACATGATTTTTTCCAAAATATCCAAATTAGGGCAATGGGGGTGGGGTATTTTTTTTTTATTTTTATATTTTGTTCACAAACTATGTGGAATGAAGTTTCACAAAAGGCTGCCCTCAGCAGCAGCTCCTACCCCAGTGAGTGAGTGTGAGGATCCCCTATAATGCCCTCACCAAATCACAGAAGCCACTTTGGCTGTGCAGAGCTAAGCCCAGTCCCTGTGCTGGAGAAGTCAGGGTCATTCAGGCTGCAGAAGACCCCCAAGATCATTGAGTGCAGCCATTAACCCAGCACTGCCACCCCACCACTAAACCCTGTCCCCAGGTGCCACATCTACACATTTTTTTAAAGCTTCCAGGAATGGTGACTCCACCACTTCTCTGGGCAGCTGTTCCACTGCCTGATAACCCTTTCAACAAAGACATTTTGTTTAATTTTCAATCTAATCATTCTCTGGCACAACTCGAGGCCATTTCTTCTTGTGCTGTCCCTGTTCCTGGGAGCACAGCCTGACCTGGGGCTGTCCCCTCCTGTCAGGGAGTCACAATGTGAAAAATGTGTATTTTATGATTGGCTTTTAGCAAATATTAAAATGCATATTATATGTGTTATGTTAGAAAGTTATGCTGTAATAATTTTTTTTAGTAGTGTGTTAAATATAATTTTAGGTTATAACAAAATAGTTAAAATAGAAACCATGCTATGTAGGATACTTTTTAAAAGAGAGGACTTGCAGATAGCAGCCACAGGACACCTGAATCTTTCAGAGAAAGAGAATTTATTGCTCCATTATCAGAAGAAATGAACTTCTTCCTGCCTCACTCAGCCGAGTTAGGATTAAGAGGAAGAAGCTGAGGATGAACAGACAGAATCCTGTGTTTGAATGGAATTTATGCATCATGCATGAGGTGTATGAATATGCAACAGGCTGTTGTTTTTAAGGGTTAATGCTCTGTTAACATGGGTCCTTTTTTGGGCTTATTTTGCCCAGAAAAGGTACCCAGACTGTCCATAACTCTTTGTTTTTATTGTCTCATATTGTCCTAATCCAAATTGTCTAAATTACTATTTACTCTAATTATATTACTATTTTATAACCATTTTATTACTATGAAACCTTTAAAAATTTTAAAAAACCAAGCGATTGGCATTTTCCACACCCAAGGAGGTCCCCCCTGAGCCCCCTTTTCTCCATGCTGAGCCCCTTTCCCAGCTCCATCCCCCCATCCCCAGCACTGACCTGCTGGCCGGGCGGCGAGGCGTTGATGGGGGGCTGTACCTGTAGTGCCATGGGGGGGGACAGGAGGGGCTGCTGGGGGACCTGCTGCATGCTGAGGGGCTGGGGCAGGAGCGAGCTCTGCGGGTGGTGCAGGGACAGCTGCTGGTGGAGCGGGGGGCTGATCTGGAAGGAGGGAGGTGGGGAGGCACTGATGCTGGGCAGCAGGGGCTTGGAGGGCAGCGTGCGCGACAGCCCCGCGTGAGGGTGCCCGCGGTAGCTCTGCAGCTCCGATGGCGACAGGAAGGAGCCCAGGCTGGGGTAGGGAGAGGATGCCTGAGGAGGCATGGGGTACATGGGCTGCTTGGGAGGGATCATCTTGGATGGGGGGTTGCTCTGGGTGCTTTTCGTCTCCCCCTGGTCAGCAGAGCTCTGTGGGGAAACAGAGTGGGAGGTGGTGAGGAAGGGAAAGAGGAAAGATTGAAATGCATCCTGAGATATCCACCAGTGCAGATGGCCCCCCATGGGCTATTTCTCCCAGGGATTGTCTTAGCAAACTCTTCACTAAACATTGCCCTGCACTGTCACAGACATCTTTTATGAAAAATCCTTTCCTTAGGATTTTACCTCTTGAGAAGCTGAGAGGCCTCAGGAACAAAATGTAACCAATGGTTATCTGCTGCTGTGGAATGCAACAGGTGCATCTGGGATTGGCCCATGATGGATGTTTCTAATTAATGGCCAATCACAGCCCAGCTGGCTCGGGCTCTCTGTCCAAGCCACAAGCTTTTGTTATCATTCTTTCCTATTCTATTCTTAGCCAGCCTTCTGATGAAATCCTTTCTCCTATTCTTTTAGTATAGTTTTAATGTAATATATATGATAAAATAATAAATCAGCCTTCTGAACCATGGAGTCAGATCCTCATCTCTTCCCACAGGGATCATGCTAAGACCCCTGTGAGCACAATCACACTACATGACACCAACTATGTGGTAGCCTACTTCCACCACGTACTGTCTATAGGAGTAGTGTTTCCTAGCAGGCTTTACCCACTGATTCCCTCTATTCACTGGGTACACCCTCCACTCAACATGGATCCCCTGCTCCTCTCCCAGCTGCCCCATGAACTGCCAGCTCTGCAGGAGCTGGGTGCCCACAGCCTGGGTGCAGCATCTATAGCTGGAAAATGAACCCCAGTAACTCAGCTGTGCCTTTGGCAGAGCCTGCAGCATCAGGGAGAATGAACCTGGTGCCTTGGGTTTTATCTTTTATATTTTTCAGATTCTGTGCTGCTTTAGTGTGTGGGTCTGGGCTTCATATTATGGGATGGTGAGCTCTGTGCACAGAGCAAGGAGACAAAACAATTCCTGCTCCAGCTGGGACCAAGGACAAATGATCCAAATCTCAGCCCCAAGAGCACAAACCCCGTGGGCTGGAGAGAGAAAAACAAGCAGGGTGGGACTGCAGGGGCTAAAGCTGGAATGGGACAATGAACTGCAAGATGCAAATGGAGCAGAACCGATCCAAGGGAGAGACCCCGTGCCCGGCCGTGCATTTTGGGACCATTTTGGTTCATCTTGGGTGCAGCCCTGGCTGGGCTCTTGTGCTGCCCAAGGTGGATCCATTGAGGAGATCCTTTTAATAAATCCCTGCTTTATTCTTTAGCTCTGTCCAGTCTCTGCTCTAGGTCAGCCTTCCCAAGGCATCAAACAAGTGCAGAGACAAACTGCCCCCCAGCAATTCACTGCTTTGGGTGGCTGACAAACCCCTCCTGCTTCCAGCAGAGTACAAATGGGTCTATAAACCCCCTGCTTTCTCCATCCTGTGCATCCCTGAAGCCCTGGTGGG
This sequence comes from Agelaius phoeniceus, assembly GCF_051311805.1. Lineage (NCBI taxonomy): Eukaryota > Metazoa > Chordata > Aves > Passeriformes > Icteridae > Agelaius > Agelaius phoeniceus. The sequence continues at coordinate 3,836,009 of NC_135281.1, forward strand.
TCTATAATACACAGGACAATCATTTTGGCAGGACGGAGAGAAGGACAAGGGGAAATTTTCTGGGTTGGACAATGAGGGTTTTGTCCTGTGATGGGCCCTGATCCTTTCTCACCCAGCAGCCACACTGTGTTGCTTTGCTCAAAACAAAGTTTTGCAGAAGAGCAAATTGGAGAAATTGGGAAAAAACCCAAAGGCATAGAGCACATGCCTCTATGATTTCCATGCCTTGCACGACTCCTGCCCCACACTGCTGAGAGGCACGTTCAAGACAAGACCCTCAGAGGCTTGCAGGGGAACCAACAAGAGTTTTAAATCCTCAGCAAGTCCTTCCCATCCCCTTTTTCTGTCCTTGCTGCTGTTCTGGTGAGAAGTTAGCAGCTCCTGGTCTGCAGAGGGGCTCTGAGCCTTTCCAGCTCCTTATCAGCACATGGATCCTGCAGGTGAGGGGTGGTTTGGGAGATCACTTTATTTCCCAAGGCAGCTGAATGTGATCATTAGGCCCTCAGGATGTGGTGTAGTTCCAAGGAGTAGCTTTGAAGCTACTCACTACCCAAGGGCAGCATTATCCCTGAGCCAGGAGGATTTTGAGCTCCACAGGAGCCCCCCCAAACTACCAGGCAGCAAATGCTGTGTCCCCTCTCTGGAGGAGTGGAGGAGGGCAAGGTGTGGGGTCCCTTGGGATGAGCATCCACATCTGGGCCCATCACTGCTCCCCAGGGTGGTCTTGCAGCACTGGGAGCTCCTCTCTGAGCCTGAAATGCTCTGAAATGTCACTGTTAGGCACTGGAATGGGCTCTCTGAGCCTGAAATGCCCTGAAATGTCACTGTTAGGCACTGGAATGGGCTCTCTGAGTCTGAAATGTCACTGTTAGGCACTGGAATGGGCTCTCTGAGCCTGAAATGCTCTGAAATGTCACTGTTAGGCACTGGAATGGACTCTCTGAGCCTGAAATGCTCTGAAATGTCACTGTTAGGCACTGGAATGGGCTCTCTGAGGCTGAAATGTCACTGTTAGGCACTGGAATGGGCTCTCTGAGCCTGAAATGCCCTGAAATGTCACTGTTAGGCACTGGAATGGGCTCTCTGAGTCTGAAATGCCCTGAAATGTCACTGTTAGGCACTGGAATGGGCTCTCTGAGTCTGAAATGCCCTGAAATGTCACTGTTAGGCACTGGAATGGGCTCTCTGAGTCTGAAATGCCCTGAAATGTCACTGTAGTCACTGGAATGGGCTCTCTGGGTTTGGCCTGGCTGCACTGTGGTAAGGACCCATGTGCTCACATCCCATCAACCCATAATATTATGGGGTTGATAAACTCCATAAAACTCTCTAAAAGCTCCCTAAAACTCCCTAAAAACTTGGTCTAGGCTAAGCATGCACAGGAGAAGCAGCACCTGGTGTCCTGAACAGGTGGGACAGCCCAAGTGCATGGAGCAGGGTGCAGCAGGACACTGGTACCAGTGAGCCCAGTACTGGGTGTCGCCTTCCCCTGGGCCAGCCCCTGCTGCCACCTTGTCCTCCTGACCCCTTTGCTGCACTCACACCCCAAAAGCAGGCAAGGAACAGTGGGGACAAGCAGCAGGGACCCCTTCACCCCCCACAGGGACACTGATGAAACCCCCCCAAAGTAAACCCATCCAAAGTGGGGCCTCACTGCAGGGCTCTAAAGGCAGATGACAGCTGAGCTCCTGCCCTGACCGTGCCACAGAGCCCCTCTTTCAGCCCCTTGGGAAGGTGCTAATGCTTTGATCAGCTCTGATATCACAATTACACAGCATTTCTGATAAATGTGCTCCTCCCTGGAGGCTGCTGTGAGTTGTGCCCTGTCTGTGAGCGTGGCTGTACCTTGGAGACGAGGCTGGCCCGGTACGCAGCCAGGGCTTTCAGGTACTCCTTCTTGGCAGCTTCTGTTTTTCTCTTGTATGCCTGGAAGGACCAAAGGATGGAAAATCATTAGTAGAGGGAACAGGGGACTGCTGGGCTTGGCTGCACCCCACCTGCTCAGTGGGAGCCCCCTTCAGTGGGGCTGTGTGCATGAAAAACTCAATTCTGCTGCAGGGGAATTTACACCAAACCAAGAAAATGAAGGCCCTGGATTGGACCATGCTGGGAGTTTTGATCTGATCCTGTGCTGGGATCTCTGGACAGAGTGGTCTGTGTGTTTACACAGGTATCTGTAAGAGACACAGTCTGATTTATAAGGTGAACACAGTGAAATCCCTTCCCAACAGGAAGCAGAGTAAAGAGTGATCCAGGCTCTTGGAAGAGCAGGACAAAAGTCCAAATCCTCAAATTTGACAGGACTGTCTTTAAAGTCCCTTCCAACTCAATCAATTCTATGATTCTGTGATGATGACCAGCTTAAAAACATGTGAGACAGTCAGAATTCCTAAATTATCCATTTGTTTTCTTGGCTTTCCCAATATTCTCCTTTAGAGCTCAAAACCCCAGCTCTTCCCTGCAGTCTGGACAGCTGGGAACTGCTTTCTGATCTTACAAAAACTGAGATTTTTGCCTCGTGTTATGACTTGGTGACCTGGAGCTTGCAGGGAAGCAGCAAGTACCAGCAGAATTTGCTTCCCTAAGGAAAAAAAAAGATTTGGAAGAGTGAATTATGGTTTATTTTTCCCCATAATGAGAGATGCCTCTTGATCATGTCAGTGCTGGTTCCCTTCCTGCCTGGATCCTGGTTCTCCACATGGAGGTGAAGACCTTCAATAAATAATGGTGTGATCCAGTCTGCCCCCAGCAGCAAGTCCCCATGGGATTGCACAGATTAAACTGAGCAAAGGAGTACTTTAAAACTGAATCAAATTTCAGGATAAAGGCAGGAACTCCCAGGAAAAACACCCACCAACCCTCTTCTCCACTGGAAACCCAAAGCCTTCCTCAAGTGATGCACTGAAAGTTGATTTCAATTAGAACAGATTTGCATGTATTTAATTCAGCTTTAAAACCAACAACAGCTTTCAGCAGTTGAAATGTTGAAGCCTGGTGGGCACATTCTCTGCTTAGGATGATTTAGGTTGGATATTGGGAAGAATTTCTCCATGGAAAGGGTTGCCCAGCCCTGGAGCAGGTTGCCCAGGGAGGTGGTGGAGTCACCATTGCTGGAGGTGTATAAAAGACCTGTGGATGTGGCACTTGGGGATGTAGTGGCTGTGGCATTCACATTCTCTGAAAAATCCCTTCAGCCAGGGTCTTCCCCCTGGAAGTTGAGAAGCCTCAGAGAAAAGGAAAACAATTCTGATCTCATTTGCTTCTCCTGTGCTGTGCTCACATGTGGAATGTGTTTGGAGATTGTTCACCCACAGGTGATTGTTCCATTGCATTCTGCTGGGAGTTGTTTTCACTCTTTGGCCAATCAGGGCCAAGCTGTGTCAGGACTCTGGAGAGAGTCACCAGTTTTCATTATTATCTTTTTAGCATTCTGTAAGTATCCTTTCTGTGTTCTTTAGTATAGTATAGTATTCTTTAATATAATAGAATAAAATAAAGTAATAAATGATCCTTCTGAGAAGATGGAGCCAGATGCATCATTCCTGCCTTTGTCTGGGGGGAACCCAAATACAATAGGTGGCCGTGGCAGTGCTGGGCTGGCAGGACAGGATGATCCTGAAGGTATTGTCCAACCAAAACAATCCCACAATTCTATGATTTAGCTTATTTCCCCTGCAAATTTCCATGGCCATGGCAGACTCCCTCCCAGCACTGACCTCTGAAGGGAGACTAACCTTCCAGCAGTTGAACTGAATGTGAGTTTAAAATCAGTACAGATAAATTCTATTAAAAATGGATTGAAAGCCTTATTTTCATTGCTAAATCACAGTGAGTCCTGTAATGAAACGTTTTGACTTGACACACTGGAGGTCTCAGATGGCAATTTTCTGAAATGGAGTATTTCTCTACATTTGTCTTTGGCTTTATGGCATTCAGGAAATATTACATTTGCTCCATTCAGAACAAAATTACTTTTCAAAATGTCAGCCTGAAGAAGAGTTTGCCTGTGAAAAGTAACTATTTCTTCAAACAGTATCAGTTCCCTTAATAAAAGCTATTACCTTTCTCTACAATCTCCAGATCTTTTATTATAGAATCAAAGAGTGGTTTGGGTTGGAAGGGACCTTAAAGCTCCTCCAGTTCCATCCCCCTGCCATGGGCAGGGACACCTTCCACTGGGGGAGGTTTGTGCCCATCACAGCACCACAGAATTTATTGTGTTCAGCTGCAGAGCTGGTGGATGCTCTTAAATGTGGTACCTGATGCCCTCACAGCAATGAAACAGGAATTCCTGTATCTCAGTGTTTAAGAGTGGCCACAGCTGGATGCTGTCCTATGGAGAACATTTTTAATTATTTTTCCTTTATAACAGCAAAATACAAGAGTGGTTTTACCTTTTTTTTCCTCCAATATGGTGGGAAAACAAAGTATTCAGAGCTATGCAGAGATAAATTTAATTATAGCAAGACTTGCCTGGAGCAAAACCTGCAATTTCTGGACAGTGAGAGGACAGGTAAATGAGACTTCCTAAAACTAAATGCAAATAAATAAATAACCAATAAAGTCTGTGCCCATCTTCATCCCCATCACTTGGTTTTCCTGCTGAACTTTTTTTTTATGCTACTCTTCATCTGTTCTTGTCTCTTTTAGAGCTCTCATGTTGGGATATGCTGCTGGGTGGGGTCTGGGGCAGGGCAGGGCAGGGGCAGCCAGTGGCTCATTCTGCTCCAGGCAGGAGCCTCTGAGCTCCCAGGGCCAGCCCTGGCTCAAGCCTGGCCACCAGAAAGGTGAGCTCAGTGATTGTGCTCCCTGATGTTTCTCTGGTGAGCTGCAAGTTCTGGAAGATTCCTGGTGAATTCTCTGGGTTTTAATCATAGAATCCCAGGATGGTTTGGGTTGAAGGCACTGTTTTGATCCACCCCTGCCATGGGCAGGGACACCTTCCATGGTGTATAACCATGGTCTATTCCATCATTCCATGGGTGCCATGGAATTGGCATTACCATGGAATTGGTTATTCCACCATCCCAGGGTGCTCCAAGCCTTGTCCAGCCTGGCCTTGGACACTTCCAGGGATCCAGGGGCAGCCACAGCTTCTCTGGGCACCCTGTGCCACCACCCTCATTGCAAAGAACCATCCCTAAGGGTCTCCTGTTGGGAATTTTGCATCCTGCCCTGCACCCACACAGGGCTCCATCAAGGACACCAAGCTGCCTGTCCCCAGGGAATCACCATGCTGACGTGGGATCTGAACAAAGCTCCTCACAAATCCTCTGTGTAAAGGCAGCTCTAGTGCAGCATTTATAACCTTTAAAATTTTAATTTAAACATTGACAAAACCACATTACTTTCTAATTAAATCCCATTTTCTCCCAGGGATTTTAATTTTGAAGTAATTTATCAGATTTAAGGATCCTCAAAACATTTTGCATGTTTTTCTTCCTAACCTGCCATGCCCACTGATTTATTTTCCTTATTCATTAGCAGGAAGATTCATTAGTCATTAAGAGAGTGGGTGGGTTGGAGGGAGGAGGAGGGGGGGGTAGGAAATAAAAATGGTTAGTGATTATGAAAACAAAAAAAAAAATCAGAGCTGTAAGAAGCATATGTCGGGATCGTAATCCTGACACCTCTGTGTCTCAGCAAAGCAGCCAGTAATTGTACCATAATGAAATGTTCTTGTTTGATAACAAGTTAATTAGAGAAGACAATTATTGCAAACCCCGCTGACGCCCACGAGCGGCTCCGTGTCGCGCAGGCACTGAGTGACAGCCGGAGCTGTTCTCTGTCACCTCTGCATCCCAGCCCTCCTGCTCCAGCAGGAATCCTGCTGTCCAAGCCCTGGGAACGAGGGGAAGAGCTCCAACTCTCCCCCAAAAAATCGAGGGGTGTGCTGAGCCCAAGTGGGAGGGGTCTCTGCTGCAATCCCAGCTGGAGTTTGGGGCGTTTTGCTTCATAAAAAAGGTAAAACATCAGGAGAGGAGAGATGGGAAGTGCAGGAAAGGTGTCCAGGAGGAAAGCTGGGGGGGAAGACCAAGAGGAGCCACCATGATGTAGCAAAGGAGGCATAGGGTGATCCTCTGCATGTAGGAAAAGAGGGAAAATAGGCTTAAATTGCACCAAGGGAAATGTTGGGTAAGCACTGGGAAGCCTTGGGAGCAGTAAGGATAACTAAGCATGGGAAGACATTGCCTGGGGAGATGTGTAATCTCCACCACTGAGGGTTTAAGAACAGATTAGGAACACATCCATCAGGAATGGCTTAAGTAGAGATGATCCTGACTTCAGGCATCAGTATGGGCTGGTTGACCTCTTAAGTCCCTCCTTGCCCTTCTTTCTATGATTCCACGACTGGTTTTTTTCTTCTTCCAAATGTGTGAATTTGGTTTTTATTCTGCTTTTAAGTCTGCAGGGTTTTTCTTGTAACTATGATACACTTTCCTGCAAGATATGTCTTGAGATCACCATAACTTATGGTTTATTCACAAGATGTCTCAAAGCACGTCCTCCCTGCCACATTCTCCTTTCTCTCCACACATCCTTACCACAGCCACTGGAAAGGCAAATAGGAAACAAGGACAGGTTATCCTTATTTCTCCCCAGATCCTCCTTTCCTCCTTGCATGCCATTCTGTATGCCCTTCAAGACTTATTCTGTCCCTCCCACCATTAAAACCAACCAACCCAAGCTACACTTCCAGAATAAAACCTGTGGTCTGGATTGTCTGGTAAGTCTTGAGGTCAACACCCCTGAGGGTACCTCCAGGGAAGACCCTGGCTGTGGGAACTATTTGCATGGTTTCAGGAGAGCTCCTGCTTTATCCTGGTGGAGACACAGTGCTGGGAAGCAATTCCTTTGGAGAATGAATGGAAGGGCCTGCAATGAAACAGGAATTGCCATAGGTAAAGCATCCTGAGAGGTTCCTGCTCTCCACTGCCTCGACTTCATGGGGTGGTGTAGCATTCACATTCTCTGGAAAACTTCCTTTGCCCAGGGTTTTTCTCCTGGGGAGCTGAGAAGCCTCAGAGAAAAGGAAAACAATTCTGATCTCATTTGCTTCTCCTGTGTTGTGCTCACATGGGGAATGTGTTTGGAGATTGTTTACCCACAGGTGATTGTTCCATTGCATTCTGCTGGGAGTTGTTTTCACTCTTTGGCCAATCAGGGCCCAGCTGTGTCAGGACTCTGGAGAGAGTCACCAGTTTTCATTATTATCTTTTTAGCATTCAGTGAGTATCCTTTCTGTATGCCTTAGTATAGTATAGTATTCTTTAATATAATATAGTATCATAAAGTAATAAATGAGCCTTCTGAGAACATGGAGTCATTCCTGCTTTCATTGGGGCACCCTGCAAATACAATAGGGTGGAAGTCATCCCTCACTCCATGTGAGGGCACAAGTGCATTCCCAGGACAATCCACTGAAGATTCCAAAGGGAACAGGAGGATGACAAATCCAAACCCTAGCCTCCAATGAATAGCACACACCATTCACCTTCCAAACCTCTGATCTTGCTCTCCAAGAAGGACAGTGACACTCATGGAGCTTTTAAAAGCAGCTCTGACCTTTCCCATCCTCCCCATCGTTATCCTGCTCTCCATCAGACCTCCCTTGAAGCCTAGTTTGGGGTTGGTGCTTTGATCCCTCTCTGGTGCATGGCTTTCATCGATGCCCAGAAGATGCTGAAAGCTCCTGCTAGGCCAGGGCAGGTGCCTGGACCCTTCCAGCCCTCTCTGCCAGGGCTTTGGGGCTGCAGGAGGAAAGTGCATCCAGCTGTGGCTCTGGGGCTCACAGCTCGGTGCAAAGCTGGAATTGGGCAGTTTGTAGCACGGCTGTTCCAGTGGGATCTCTCCCCTCTGGTGGCTCTTCCATAAAACAACTTTACAGCTGGTCCTCAATGCCTCTGGCCCACCACAGACCCTGCAGTGTCCTGTCAGCAGCTGATGGATCAGGTTCAATGAGCAGATGGATCTGATTAAATGGGTGATCTATTGCTTTCTGCTAAGCAATTCTTCTGCTGGGTAATTTCCCCCTGGAGTGTGACTTGATCCCTGGAGCTGTGTTGTTCTCCAGGCTGTATATCTGTGTCAGAAAATCCCATTTGTGTTTGGCCATGGAGTCACTCAGCATTACTGAACTGGTCCTGGTGGAGCATGAGCAAGAACTCTTCTCTGGTACCTTTGTGTCCCAGACTCAAAAACTCAACTGAAAATGCTGGGTTTGCCCACTCTCTGCTCATTTCAGATGGGAAGCTCTGGGTTAGCCTGGGGATCACCCAGCAGATTGCTTGGGAGCTCCTTGGTTCCTCTGCTCCCAGTTCCCAGGAAACAACTGCCCAGGGCTTTGATTTGTGGCTGCATTTGCTGACAAAAAGAAGCTGGTTGCAGAGACTCCTGCAGCTGCCACCTTGGCATTGATCTCCACCATTGCTTGGCTCCAATCCAACCTCCTCTTCACCAAAATACTGCAGGGAACAGGGAGGTGCTCGGAGAGGGAAGAGCAGAAAATGGTAGAGGAGAGTGAATCCCACCAGTGACTCCTCTGCAGAGTCCCCAGGCTTATCACCCCCAGGAAATGCCCCCGAGGGAGGCAGTCACCAGGGCTCTGTCCCCTGCTCTGGGCAGATGTGGCCCATGGTGGGAACAGAGGGGGCTGTGGGTGGCACAGACCAGGACCGGGCTGTCCATGCCAGGGGAAAATCCTCCTGGGGAATTAGCAGAGCTTTGCTCCAATCTAGACCTCAATTTCTCCTAATTTCTGTCAAATCAGGCAGCCCTTTTAAACCTTGCTGGGGAACTCTGCTTGAGATCTGCTAATGGGAAAAACTCCCACCGAGGCACGGGATTCTGGAGCTGGGACCTGGAGGATTCCTCTGACAGGTGCCCCATTGGATGCTAATGGCTGAATTAGCATTTCACTCTGCAGCAAAGTCGGAGCTATCTCTACAGGAACAGCTGCTAAACTATTTGCAAAGTTCAAAGAGGATGTATTCATTTTTTTTTTTTCCTCGAGTCACATTCTTCAGATTCCCATGTAAGCTCCTTAGGAAGGGCCACGGCAGCTGTTGAAGAATGAAGATTACAACGTCCTGCCAACGGAGTGCTGGGGATATTTAAGGTACTGTTATTTATTCCTATTCTACAGCCACACTGGAAGGGGTTAAAATGGGGAAGAAAATGGTGCTTTGCTGAACAGGTGTCCTTGAGCAGTACCCAAGGACACGGAGATTGCTAATCCTGTATTCCACAGCATGATCAAATCACCAGGCAACAGATATAAATAAAAAAAGGCAGGAAATAAGGAAATTTAGATACAAGTGTGTCAGAGGGAAAATGAAGATTCATTGTGAAGAGGCTGAGAAGAGAAGAAGGAACAAAATGACAAAGCCACAAATGATAAACCAGTAAGAACAAAAGAAAGGGGGGAGAAAAAAGCCTCTCTGTGAAATGCATGTCTGTGACAGCAGCAGCCAAATCAAAGATGCTGCTAGATTATATGGTTTCTTGCATAATATGCATTCTGCTTCCCTTTCTGTGTTTGTCTTTCAGCTGGTGCACAGGGAAAAAAAACCCATATCTGAAATGGGACGTGAGCAACCTTTATTTTCCTTGTTTCATCAGGAGGAGAAAGCAAATTTGCTTTGTGGGAGCAGCAGCACCTGCTCAATGGCAAATAAATAGCTCCAGCTTTGATATTACAGTGCATATAATCATTAGCAGCACAAATGGCAGAGGATTAACCCCCTGTGTGCTGGCCAGGACTACCTGGCAAAGGGCTGGCATGTCCCTGCTGCCAGCAGAAATGCTCCAGGAGGTGTCTGTGGAGAGGGGCTGGGCTCTGGAGGGGGCACAGGACCACCCTTCCCTGTCTGGCATGGCTACAGGCCACTAGCACTGGGCTTCCCTCAGCCCTTTGGCCCTGGCATGGCTCTGTGCACCCCAGAGCTGTGTGCAGGATGGAGCTGGGCATGGATGGACACGGGGCAGGAACAGCAGGAATGTGAGCAACCAGGGGCTGCTCACACGTGGGGGAATCACAAAATGCCCTGGGTTCATGGAGCAGCTCCCCTGGAGAACCCTCCCTGCTGCTTTCCACAAGGTGGGAACCAAAACACCCCCAGGACTGGGCCCACTGCAGGGCATGGGGTGAGGTTTGTAAATCTTCTCTGAAGAGAAACTCCAGGGATGTAAAGAACTGCTCAGTAACACCTTGGGGATGGGCTCTGCTCCTCTGAGATCCAAGTGTGGGACAAGCTCCAGAGCAGATCCTACAGCCTCACATCCACCCCTTCTCAAGCCAGGAAGAGGGGAACTGTTCTCTAACTGAAACTTTGGTCATAATTTAGCCAAAATACCCAGATTTGGCTTTTGCTTGCCTGCTGTGCCACCTCTTGTCAGGACCTGGGACATCCCTCTGGGTGTCCTGAGCAGCCAAGACCCCTGCCAGGGGTCTCAGAGACCCTGGCACAGAGCCCAAGATGCCCCTGTGGTTTTGATTATGACCTGTGGAGCAAGTTACCAACCTTAGATGAAGATCTGAAAGCCATGACAAATTAAGTAGAATGATAGTGAATTTATCACAAGGTGAAAAAGTAGATTTTGGGGTTTCTGGTATGGGGGTTCAGGAGGCAAGATGGAGATATCTGGGCATGTCCAGCCTTTCTCCTTCTTCTTCTTGGCCTCCATTTTCTGCTGTGATGTTGGCACTTTTAGATTGGTTTAGAGTAGAAGCTCAGTGTCTAACACAGGTGATAGGTATTGGAAAGTAATTGTAAATATTGTACAGGTAGTTTTTAGTATAAAGACATAACCCTGCCCTGGGGGCAGGCAGAGTGCCTGGAACTGTCCTGTTGGATGGACCTCAGCAGGGCAGGAGAAAGAATTTTATAGATAAGAAACAATAAACAAGCTTGAGACCGAGAAATGAAGAGCCCTGACTCCTTCTTCAAGCACCAGGCTGGGAAAAGAGAATTTCCAATGCTTCTTGGGGTCACTGTGACAAGATCCCGACAACCTCTGTGTTGGCTTTTCCCCAGGTTGCTTTCTGCAGTGAGGACATGAAGCCACAGTTGTCCACAAAGCTAAAAGCAGTGTCCTTGATGGAACAATTCCCTTCTCCAGCTTTTCCACCCCTTCCCAGAGCACAGTCCTGCCTGCTGATGGCTGCTGCAGCCATGTGGCAGGCTGGACCCCCAGGATGCTGGCTGTGCTGCTTGGACACCATCCCATCTCCAGATGTGCCAGGAGAGCCCCTGGAATGCCTGCTTGCCTTCATCACAGGGAATGTGTGCACCACATCCTGCAGGAAACACCTACAGGACAGCCCAGCCACTTGTTTTCACTCATTACAGGCATTTCAAAATTTTCTTTTTCCTTTTTCCCCTTTCCATTGCGTTGCCTCACGAATCCAAAAAAAGCTTCACCAGGGGTGTTGGCAGAGGAAAGCAAACAGGGGCTAAATAAACTCTCCTGCAGCCAGACACTGGCAGAGTGAACGTGCCACATCACACAAACCAGCCCCAGGCTGCCAGAGCCGAGGAGAAATCGTGTCCCTGCAGCCAGAGTCCCGGGCAGGGAGGCAACTGCTGTGGGAGAGAAGTATCCAGCTGGAGACAAAGGCAGGAAGTTAATATTTAAGCATTCAGACAAGGAACAAATGACTTAATTAAATCAATTACAGCGGGAGAAATGGAGCCACTTAGAAAGCGTGTGTAAAGAGACGGGGAGGCTGCTGCGAGCTCATGAAAGAGGGGGAGGAGGGAGAGTTAGCAGGGAAGATAAACGGGCTGGTTTAATCCCTGCTGGTAATTAAGAGCTGAGCGTTTGCACTGCGCTGAGTCAGGGTGGCAGCAGCGCTCCCTGAGCTGTGGGGATATTTGGAACCAGGAGCAGGAAGGGAGGCACAGGCTGAGATGCTGGGGGGATGCAGGCAGGAGAAAGAGGTGACACAAAGCTTTTCCACACTCCTGAACCTCCACACCCTGAAGCAACAGCAAAAACCAAACCCCTGTCCTGCTGGGGTCACCCTCCTGACTTCCCTCCCCTCTTCAGATGAGGAATTTCTCTCTGCATGATCCTACAGTGATCCCCCCAAAAAGGGGAAAAGGGAGCAGCAAAAGAGCTTTCATCCCTGGAGATCCCTGTGGGGTGGAAATCAAGGTTCTGTCCCAGCAGAATTTCCAGTTAAATGTTCTTTTTCCCTCCCTGCTGCTCTCTCACCATATGAAGCTGCTCCCAGTGCTGGCCAGGGACACCCAGTGACACAAAGCTTTTCCACACTCCTGAACCCCCACATCCTGAAGCAACAGCAAAATCCAAACCCCTGTCCTGCAGTTCCCAGGGCTGGGGTCAATCTCCTGACCTTGCTTCCCTCTTCAGATGGGGAATTTCTGCCTGCATGATCCTACAGTGATCCACCCAAAAAGGGGAAAAGGGAGCAGCAAAAGAGCTTTCATCCCTGGGGATCTCTGTGGGGTGGAAATCAAGGTTCTATCCCAGCAGAACTTTTAAGAACTTTTAAAAACAATTAAATGCTTTTTCCCTCCCTGCTGCTCTCTCCCCAGATGAAGCTGCTCCCAGTGGTGGCCAGGGACACCCAGCTGGAGCTGTGGCCAGAAGTGCTCCCAGCTAAAGCCTGTTTGGGTGCAGGACACATCACACACCGTGTCAGATCTCACTCTGACTTGAATTGCTCCTGTTTGGGTGCAGGACACATCACACACCGTGTCAGATCTCACTCTGACATGAATTGCTCCTGTTTGGGTGCAGGACACATCACACACCATGTCAGGTCTCACTCTGACATGAATTGCTCCTGTTTGGGTGCAGGACACATCACACACCGTGTCAGGTCTCACTCTGCCTGACAAACAGCCCTCCTTGCTCTGGGAAGTGCTCCCTGGGGTTCTCTCCATAGGAAATGAGCAATTACAGGCTTTTGTGACTGACTCAGCTAAAGAGGGAAAGCAGGAGCTGGAATTCTGCACGTGAAGCAGACAAAGTGGCTGACAGCTTTGGGGCAGCAAGGTTTCCTCTGTGAGGCCACTTCAGACATCTCCTTCTGAACCTTTTAAAGCCTGACTGCTGGGTTTGGAGCCAGCAGCACAGGGAGTTAATGGTGTTTAGCCTGTTGGATATCACTCCTTGTAAGTAAATAAGCAAATACAAACCCATCTCCCATCTCAAGCTGTAAAACCCCACGTCAGGGAAAGGCCACTGATGGCTGTGCAGAGTATGAGCTTATCAAGAATAATTGGTTGACATAAAAATTTTGCTCTTCCCCATGCAACAACAGCAATTCTGCACAGTGGGCACTTCAGCACTGCTCCTAAAAACAGCTTTTTAGCCTGTGGAAGCCCCTGGCCTTGCCCTGAACACTCCTGCACTGTGGAAATGCATATTTCAACAGGTGAAAGACAAAAATAAATAACTCAGTAACTCACTTGCTTTTGTTCTTCTCCCAGGCTGTCCCACATGGATGCCACGATTTTCGACACGTCCCCGAAGGTGGCGTTGGGGTTTTGCCCTTTGATGGCTGCTTGTGTGTCTCTGAAAAACAGGGCATAGGCTGACACAGGCTTCTGGGGCTCATTGGGGTCCTTCTTCTTCTTCTTCTTTTGGCTTTTGGGCTTTTTGCCCAGGTCTGTTGAGGGTCTTTTCTCTCCAGTAGCCTGCAAAAGCAAGAGATGAAGCTTAGCTAAGGTCTGATACCAGCCCCTGCTACTGAGCCAAGGAGATGAGAGAGGACATGGGAAGTGGAGATGTCCCAGTGTGGAGAGGGGGCAGCTCTGGGTGTCTCTTTCTCCCCCAGGAGCCTCTGGGACCATTGCACAAACTGCTGGTGGGTACCTGAGCCTGCTTTGGTGTCTCCTCTCAGACCAGCTCATAGCTTGGGTTCACCCCTTTGTCCCTGTGTCACCCTGTTCTTCTAAGTTCTTCTAAGCCTTCTGATGTTACATTTTTGTAATGGAGTTTCTCACGCACTTTTCATGTAAATAATGATTGGTTTGCATTTCTTTCTGGAGGAGGAGAAAATTGATGGACTGTTGGTTTGACCAGTGTGTCTGGAGAGGTGGCAATTTCATCCTCCAATCCATGGTCACTTTTGAAAGTCTATAAATATTGGAGTTCAGAAATAAACTATGTTCTTTTTACCTTGGACATTTCAGCATGTGCATGTCATTCATTTCGTGTCCTGTTGTGATATCCCTGCTCCAAACCTGGGGCTTTCCAGTCCTCAGTCACTCTCCTTCCCAGCTCACTCACTCCTTGGTCCTTTTCTGGAGCCTTTCCACATGCCTTGCTTTCCCAGCTAGATTGCTTTAGCAGTTCATGGATTTTGCAGACCTGGCTTCCACATGGTTTCTGATTTCCACCCCACTGAGCCCCCTTTGCATCTGCTCCTGCCTTCCCTCTCCTCCCCATTCCAGGAGGGTTCTGAGCACTGACCAAGCAACACCAGCCTCACATTAAACACCACATCAAGGCCATCAAAACTTTGCTCCATCCTGCTAACATATATGTACCCCTATCCAAAAAACATCCAGGAACTGAACTATTTTAATCACACCAATTAAATGCTTTGCCTGTGCTGTTCACTCCTCTGATTGATCTGGGTGTCACCATGATGTTTTCTGAAAAATCCTCTTTGCCCAGGATTTTCTCTTGGGAAGCTGAGAAGCCTCAGAGAGGAGTGAAAACAACAATTATCTGATTACTGCTCCTGTGTTTGCTGCTTTGGAGTGTGGCCTGGACATTGTTTACCAACTGATCACTGTTTGATTGGTTCCATGTGAATTGTTTTTAATTAATGGTCAATCATGGCCAGCTGTGTTGGACTCTCTGAGTCAGTTGTGGGTTTTTTATCATTCTTGTGAAGCCTTCTGATGTATCCTTTTTCTTTGGTATAGTTTTAATATAGCATAATATAATATAATATAATATAATATAATATAATATAATATAATATAATATAATATAATATAATATAATATAATATAATATAATATATAATATAATATAATATAATATAATATAATATAATATAATATAATATAATATAATATAATATAATATAATATAATATAATATATCAGCCTTCTGAAAACATGGAGTCAGATTCATCTCTTGCCTCATCCTGGGGACCCTCATAAACCCCACATCTGGCTGCAGCTGGGTGACCAGGAATGGCTGTGTCAGACTCAGTGCCCAGGGAGTGTTGGAGCTCAGGGGAGCAGGGCACAGGGAACAGGAGCTGCCCTTTGTGCTGCTCAGCACAGGATGCTGCCACGGGGCTGGGGAGTGGAACAGCAGGGCAGGAAACGGGGATGCTTCCACTGAAGGCAGCATGGAAAGAAGATCCTGTATCAGTCTTCCTTGGGATACCCCTGTGCAGGAAAAGTTCCTTCCCCCAGAGGGTGCTGGCACTGCCCAGGCTGCCCAGGGAATGGGCACGGCCCCGAGGCTGCCAGAGCTGCAGGAGCTGCCAGGGATGCCCAGGGTGGGGCTGTTGGGGGGTCTGGGCAGGGCTGGGGCTGCCATGGGTGATCCTGGGGGTCCAACTCATGACATTCCATGACTCTGTGAATACAGGGGACTGCAGAAGCCTCCATGTGAGGATGTGCAAAGGAAAAGACCCCTGGAAAACACCTGGATACCCATCAAAGCTCTCAATGTGGCCAGTGAAAGTTTGCACTACAGGGAAGCACCATTACCCTTATTTCATAGTGAAGGAAAACCTAAATACTCCAGGTGGCAGAGAATGAAAGCACTGGCTGGATCTCTGTATCCCTGAGGGCAAAGAGCACACCAGCCCCTCCACCTGCAGCCCTGAGCTCAAGGCACCACCATCAGCTGCACAGGTGCTGAATTGCTTGGAAAGACACAGCTCTGAACATCAAGATCTTGTGAAAACAATGATTCCAGCTGAGCTGGGGACAAACAGCCCCTTCTCCTGATGGATTGGTCAATTTGAGCATGTGCCATTGGTCAATTTGAGCATGTGCTTGGCAGTGCCAGGATTTAAGAGGCTTCCCTTCAGCTGGCAAAGGCCAGGCATGGGGAGGAAAAGGGCAGCAGCGTTCCTGCTCTCCACTCTGTAGCTCTTGACTGATCATTAATTTCAATATCAGCGCAGTGACATTTGTCAAACAGACAGTGACCATTAGTGAATGAGCAGAGAGACCACAAAAATTGCATTTAATTTAAAATTGCCCAATTGGGCTTGAATGGGAGGCCTGGAGGTGAAAGGCCAGCTTATTAGGAGGAAAAAAAAAAATTCATGACAGGGTTTCAGCCCATTAGGAAGTGAGATGGTATTTTAACTAACTGTGATCCCATTTGACCCAGTGGAGTGCTGTGGGGAGCCTGCTCCCACACAGCCACTGACCAGGCCAAGGAGCTGGAACAGCACAACCCCAGCTGCATTTACAGCTCAGGCAGCACCAAAGAGCACATGGGATTTAAGGAAAACAGCAGCAGGGAGCAGAGCAGAGCAGGATTTGGTATTCATGGGATTTTCCAGGTGTGACACACATGGGATGAGACAACAGCCTGGGCTTGGACCTCAGATGAGTTTTGACCAACCCAAACCATATGCATGGCTGAAGTCAACCCCCAGAGAGCCAGTGCAGGAAACTTTCTCCATGGATGAGGGTCAAAGTCAGAGCTCCCCTGTGGGTCAGGATACCCCAGAGCAGACAGAGAAATATTCCCAGTGCCCTGGGTTTCCACACAAGACCAGAAGTTTGTGGTTTTAATTACCAAACCATGTTCATGGTCAACCCCCAGAGAGCCAGTGCCTCGCTGCCCAGAGCATCTGCAGCCCCAGGGGTCATCCCCATGGTCAAGGGGACCAGGGAGGCTGGGCAGGGGGAGGAAGAGCTTGGCCACCTGCCCATGGTGGCCACTGGCATTGGACCTGCCCTGGAGAGGCAGCAGAAGGTCTGTTTGGTGGCAGGTGTGGACTGGGACAAGAATGTGATCCCAGAACTTGTTGCTTTCTTAGATGTTGAACCCAGGCAGAGCTGGAACCTCATGGCCATTGTGATTTTAATAACTATGGAGAGTGGCCACTAACCCAGCTGGAATTTGGGCTGTACCCACCTGTCCCTCCCATTCATGTGCATCTCAAGCTATGAAGCAGGTGAATACACCAGTGAGGCTCAGAGACCTCTGAAATTCAAATGCTCCCTGGCTCAGAGGACCTGAAGGACTCATTTCTTTAACCTGTGACCTTCATTTCTTTAACCTGTGACCTTCTAGCTCACAAGATTGTTTTCTGCTTGTTAGATGTTGTTTTGATGCAGAAAAGCCCTTAATGGTCATATGGAAAAGTGACTGATGGGTGAAGGCAGCAGCTGTGCAGACAGACAAAGCAAACAGAAACCTGCAGGCCACAGTGTGGGTCCGCTGCTTTCTTCACACTCAGCATCTCCTCCTCCCTCAAACACATCACTCCCACCTGCCTGGGGGGTTTACAGGGCAGAACAATGAGAGGGATTGCCTTAAGGATTAGGAAAAATTCTAGTCTCTGCAAGGTGTCATCATCTGGACATCTCCAAATTCCCTACCCCATGAGCACCACTGGCTCAGGAAAGCAGAAGATCCAACCCCAGAGCTGTGCCCTGCTCAGGGACTCCTGGGGGGCTGCCAGGAAAGCTGGGTGATGCTGGGGGAGGCAGAGAGACAGAAGCTGGTGTGTCACTACACTGAAACTCATTTTCTCCTGACATGAAAGATTTCAGCTCCCAGGTGCACAAAGCCTGGAGCTTTGTGACGCAGGCTTTGGGAGATGGCAGGCTGTGGGATCCACCAGCACAACCCCTCCCACAGTGTTCCCTGAACATGGAATCACAGAGTTTGAAAAATTCCATTTGTTCTTAACCTCATGTATCCCTTCTTTTTACAGTTTTATGCACTGAAGCTGTGTTTCCACCCACATGAGCACTCTGCTTTGAAATGCCCCAATCTGAAGTGAAATCTGCCAATGGATGAAAAACTCCAGGATTGATGGGAATCCATTTTCCTGGATTTCCATGAAGAGGGAAAGGGTTTTGCTCAGTCCTATCATTTTCCTAGTTTTCCAGCCCATGCACTGTTTGCTGCTCTGGTTATACATTCAAACCCTGTCACAACATCTATTTGGGTGGGACAAGGTTACAATAGCAGTGCCTTCAGGAGAAGGTTTTCCATGGAAGCCTTTAATCAAAGTCCCCAGGGAGCCCAGCAATTCACCTGCAGGCACAGAGGCACTGTGACTGTAGTTTGCCATCAGTAAATAACAGCCACAGATTCCTGGAACATGGCACATGTTATTTGGCTTTGCTGGTGCACTTGGAGAGAGATGGACAACAACCAAGGTGTGCCCAAACCCCAGGAATTCCTTGGGTTTGTTGGTGCCACACTCAGCAGCAGTTGTGTTGGCTGTAGAGACCATTTGGGACACTGCTGACTACTGAAAACACCACCTTGGTGAACTAAAAGGCAGAAGATTCTTTGGATTCCTGTTTGTTTTCCTTAGCAAGCCATGTCCAATAGCTCAGTTAAATCCCACCATGAGTTATTTTCCTTCCCTGTTTCAGTCTCCTCTACCCACCACCAGAAATCTAATTTAGCTCCAAACATCCGCAGACTCTTAGCCCTGAAGGTGCTTTGCTCATGGCAATCATCATCCCAGGAAATCCTGTGGCCTGATGGAACTGGTAAAATGTGGGGGCAGAAGAACAACTCTGACCTCCAAACCTGCTGGGTGAGCACCAGCCTGCCATGCTGGGCTCACTCTAGGCTGGGAACGGTGCCCTCATCCTTGGGAAAGTCTCCCACTATAAACAAGACTGTGGGGGTCCCAGTTGTGGGTTTCTCTGGGTCTGGATTGAAGGCACTTGAGGCAGTAATTAATGTTTGTACTCAAGTGTTTATTATTTCTTATCAGTAAAACAGTCTCACTGCTGTGAGTTCAGCAGCTTTTCATTAGAAGGCAAAAAATGGCCAACAATCTCTTGGTACAAGATCTTTTAAAATTAAACTATCCAATTAAGAACTGACACCTGGATTATTTTCCCTTTTAACCCAGTAACTGATCCCACAGAGCCCCCAATGGGGACTTTTCTGCCCAATTACAGAATGCCACCCAAACCCATGGAGAAGGAGGAAGAAGCAGCCCAGGATGACACCCTGTGCCCTCCATCTTGCTTCCATCCACAACACACTAAAAATCCCAACCCCTCAATTTCTCACCAAGTGACACACCTACACTGCTCTCTACAATCTATTTCCCACTTTTGTGGGTTCCAGTCTATCTTGAAGTCTGGGAAACTTTCTCCATGAATGAGGGTCAAAGTCAGTGCTCCCCTGGGGGTCAGGGCACCCCAGAGCAGACAGAGAAACATTCCCTGTGCCCTGGGTTTCCACACACACAAGACCAGAAGTCTGTGGTTTTATTTAGCACAATTTACCCTTCCCGAAAAGCGCCAAACGCGGCGCGACCGCGCGTACCTTGTAATGCGACTCGGTCTCCTCTTCCTGAGTGGAGCTGGAGGGAGATGGGGTGGCAGATTTGCTTCCCGGGGGTGAGGGGGAGCCGTGGGTGACCCCGCTCCGGATGCCCATCTGGGAGATGAGCTGGGACTGGCTGAGGGCACCCATGGGGCCGCCCAGCATGCCGGGCCGGTTGAGCAGCGGCACTTGGCGGTTGGACTCGTAGGACGCGGCGTCCGAGTGCACCATCTCCTGGATCTGAGGGAGGAGGACATCATTGTCACTACAAAATCCATTCCTTCATTTATTTGCCATACTGCCAAATCACTTTAAGGCTGATTTTTTGTTTAAATTGTTCTGCATGGCTGGGAAAGTCTTCCTGGAGCTCGCTTCCAAATGAGGTGAGGGCTGAGCACTGTGCACCTGTTGCTGTGCCCATGAGCCTGACAGAGAGGTGCTAAATTAGCTTTGTGTGTGGGGCTGTGTGCCCAGAAGGTGCCCCTGACAGCCTCAGGGACCACTGGTGGCTGGCACCTATCAGGGCTCTGAAAAAAGGGTTCATAAACAAGTGATTTATGGTGAGATCACCAGGAGAAGGGAAGCTCCTCCAAGCCCTGTCCAACCTGGCCTTGGACACTTCCAGGGATCCAGGGGCAGCCACAGCTTCCCTCCCCACCTTCACAGAGAAGAATTTCTTCCTAATATCCCATCTAAACCTACCCTCCTATAAATTAAAATCATTCCCCCTTGTCCTGTCCCTCCATCCCTTGTCCCCAGTCCCTGTCCAGCTCTCCTGGAGCCCCTTTAGGCACTGGAAGGGGCTCTAATGTTTCCCCAGAGCCTTCTCTTCTCCAGGTGAACACCCCCAGCTCTCCCAGCCTGGCTCCAGAGCAGAGGGGATCAAGCTTTTGGAACACCTTCATGGCCTCCTCTGGACTCATACCAAAGGTCCAGACCCTCTACACCAAGAAGCAAATAAGAGATGAGATGAGATGAGATGAGATGAGATGAGATGAGATGAGATGAGATGAGATGAGATGAGGACAAACCCTGCTG
Source organism: Agelaius phoeniceus (assembly GCF_051311805.1). NCBI lineage: Eukaryota > Metazoa > Chordata > Aves > Passeriformes > Icteridae > Agelaius > Agelaius phoeniceus. The sequence goes on from NC_135281.1 coordinate 3,856,541, forward strand.
TCTTCTGCATCAAGACCCCATTCCCAGTTTGAATCATTCTCCCCAAAACCCCATTTTCCCCCAGGACCCATCCTTGCTGATCCAGTAGAGCTTGGTTCCTGCACAGCCTCATCCAGCCATGGAGTGGGAGGGAGGCAAAGCCTGCCTGAAACACTTGCCAGACTTTTCCCCTTTTACATGAATCTGATTAATGCTAACACGAGTTTAAAGGCCTGAGCCCCTGATCAGCCCACGGAGGTGCAATACCTCGTTACCAGGGGAGCCTTGCCACTCCATCAGCAGCACACACAGAAGGAAACCCAGGGCAGACCTGTGAGGCCTCCAAGGGCTTCAGAGGACATAAATCCAAACACAAACCCAGATTTACTGCTGCAGGTCAGGAATCAAGAGTTTTACACCACAGCATTACACAGACAGAATATTCTGCTCTCCTTTGGACTCTCCAGCAGTGTCAGCAGAACAGCTTTCCCTGGATCTGCCCTTTTCCTGTATTAATTGTGAAGTGAAGGGATTGAACTCACAGAAATTCAAAATATTCCTGCATTTCAACAGCAGAGTCTGACTGAGGCTGATTTAGGGGCCAAACTGAATTGCTGCCCTTGGCTTTGGTGGTGTCAAGGAGGCAGCAGGGCTGGCTTTGTTTAGAGGCAAAGGGGCACAGAGCTTAATTATGCTTTGGTTAGGGGCATAGAGATTAACTATGGCAAATTTTGTGTGCCCTTAAAACCTTATAATGTGCCCTTGAAACCTTATTATGTGTCTTACTGCAGAACCCTGGTCATAAAGGCATCAAGGATGATGCACCCATGGAGACAGACACCAGGCTTGGCCAGCACAGGAGGCACCAGAGATGTAAATTTTGCATTTAAACCAAATTTGCAAAAGTCATGGGAATGGCTTGGGTGAGACAGGGACTGTGCTAAGTGGGGACACAGCTCCCATCTGCTGAGCAGCCAGCCATTCCCAAACCCCAGCCAAAAAAATGTACATTTGTCTTGGGTTTTGTCAGTTTAATCCAGACCTTTCATGTTGAAGAAGATCTGCCAGCTGCTAAGGAAAAGAATAATTTATTGTCCTTATTTTAAATTTAAATGAAGGGAAAGTTTAGAAGACGGGTGTTGGAGAAATGGGGCTGGTTATGAGATGTGGCTTAAAAAATTCTAAAATTTAAAATAGCTTGCTCACGTTTCAGCCACAGTAGTCTCCTGAGGAAATACTGTATTAAGACAATTTTTTGAAACTTTTATTATGTGGCCAATGGACCACAACAGCTCTGTTTATCCATTAAATATGTAATCACACATTTTTCTTTACCGTGCATGTTATTTATGCATCAGAGCAGAACAAGTCCAGGAGTGCAATTATGGATATGGGCCACATGCTGAAAATGCCTCTGAAAATTTGTAGAAAAAACCAGGAACCTGAGCCTGGCTCAGAGATCCCCTTCAGAAGCCCCATGCTCATAAAAACCCCATCACAGAACCCTTTTAAGTAGCAATTTTCCTGGCACATTCTTCTCCAAGGATATCTCAGCCTAAATGCCTCCTCCCAACTTCTTTATTTCATTAAAGGGACCCCGTAAGAAGGATGGGGACAGACCTTTATTCAGGTGATAGGACAAGGGACAATGGTTTTAGACTAAAAGAGGGTTGGTTTCGGTTAGATACAATGTAGGAGGTTTTTACAAATGAGGTTCTAAAACACTGGCACAGATTTTCCAGAGAAGCTGTGGCTGCCCCTGGATCCCTGGCAGTGCCCAAGGCCAGGCTGGACAAGGCTTGGAGCCAGGTGTCCCTGCCATGGCAGGGGTGGCACTGGATGGCCTTTAAAGGTCCCTCCTAACCCAAACCATTCCACATTGTATGATATAAAAGTGCTTTTAGATTAATATTGTTGGTCCTTCTCTCCCTCTCCCACATCTCCAGCTCTTCTCCCCCAGTCCAGGAGGTTCTGCAGGACATGCACAGCTCCTCACATGCACCCTGCTGACCAGGAACTGCCTCCACCATTTGGCACTCACTGCATTTCTCTCCATTTCCCTTTATTTATTTGTTTATTTTTTAATGCAATTTTGTAAGCAGCATGCCAGGCTGCCACCTCCCCATCACTCCTGGTGACAGCTCCTGGTGTCCCCAGGAGTGGTGGGAAAGCCACTTGAGTTTTCCAGCTGTGAAATATTTGGAGTGAAAATGAAGGTGAATTGTTTGTGTGCAGCACTGGAGCTTCTTAAATAGGATTTAAGGTGAGGATGGCTCTCACTCAAGGCAGGGAAAGGGTCATTCCTGCTTCCCACTGCAGGATCCTGCTGACACTGAGCTATTTGAGGGGCACCCAAAGCAGGTGATCCACCCAAAAAAAAGACCCAAGGAAAGAGAGACCCCCCAGGAGCAGGATTTTAAGATGATTCCCTGCAGGAAACAGCATAATTAGGCAAGGAAATGATGAATGAAGTTGTGATCATGGCAAACCAAAGTGAAAGGAGGCAATGAATGCTGTGTGAAAGAAAACAACCTGCTCCTGTGGGATGCTGTCCCAGCCCTGGGCTCAGTGGGGCTGTCCCATGCCTTTCCCTGCCCCAAAGCACTCAGCAGACCCACAGATGGAAACACAGGGGAATTAAATATCCCCCATAAATGTGGCCAGCTCCTTCCCCAGGAGCAGAGGCTGGGAGAGGCAGGTCACACCCCCTCTCCATCCCAGGAATTCAGCAGTACAAGCTCACCACGAGGTGCTGCAAAAGGCCCAGGATGGGTTTGCAGCCTGTGCTGCAAACATCTTTCATGTTTTGCATCTCAGAGGAAACCCAGAGTGCAATGTGATGCAGTCATAGCTAAAGTAATTAAGTGCATCTTACTTAGCAGATTCCCAAAGGCTGTGCTAACTCAAAGACAGCTCCTTTTTTCCCCACAATATTTCAATTCTTTTAATGAATATGCATATCAGGCCCATAAATGCTCCAGCTAATCCAGAGAAGGAGAGAAAAACAGGCAGACAAACAGCACATGGTCCATGTTGCCTGTTGTGGGGAGAAGGGGAATTCAGGAGTGACAAATACCATGAGGAACAGCCCAGCTGGGGCTGGGGTGCTCTGCTAACACAGATAATGTTTCAAATGTGCCAAGCCCAGCTTCAAGTGAACTGTTCCTCAAAATTCTAATGTAAAAAGCACCCACAGGCTGGGGGTGCTCACCTGGAAAAGAGAAGGGACCAGGGAGACCTGAGAGCCCCTTCCAGTGCCTAAAGGAGCTTAGAAGGAAGATGGAGACAGGCTTTTTAGCAGGGCCTGTTGTGACAGGGTGATGGTTTTAAACTGAAAGAGAGATGATTCAGAGTAGATGTACAGAAGAAACTTTTATGATGAGGGTGTTAAACACTGGCACAGGGTTCCCAGAGCAGCTGTGGCTGCCCCTGGATCCCTGGAAGTGCCAAGGCCAGGCTGGACAGGGCTTGGAGCACCCTGGGATAGTGGGAGGTGTCCCTGCCATGGCAGGGGGCTGGAATGGGATGTCTTTAAGGTCTCTTCCAACCCAACTCATTCCATGATTCCATGACTTCCACCCTGTGGCGTTCACATTCTCTGATAAAATCCCTTTCCCCAGGGTTTTTCTCCTGGGAAGCTGAGAAGCCTCAGAGAAAAGGAAAACAATTCTGATCTCATTTGCTTCTCCTGTGTTGTGCTCACATGTGGAATGTGTTTGGAGATTGTTTACCCACAGGTGATTGTTCCATTGCATTCTGCTGGGAGTTGTTTTCACTCTTTGGCCAATCAGGGCCAAGCTGTGTCAGGACTCTGGAGAGAGTCACCAGTTTTCATTATTATCTTTTTAGCATTCAGTAAGTATCCTTTCTGTGTTTAGTATAGTACAGTATTCTTTAATATAATAGAATACAATAAAGTAATAAATGAGCCTTCTGAGAACATGGAGTCAGATGCATCATTCCTTTGTTGGGACATCCCTGCAAATACAATACCACCCTTCCCAGGGTGAGTTAACACAGGTGGGCTGAGCCTTCCTCACCCAGGGTCTTCCTCACCCAGGCAAGGCAAGCAGCTACTCCAGGGGCAGCCACCAGGCTTATCCCGTGCACAGCTCTCCTCTCCTTGGGTTTGTTCCCAAGAAGAAGCCATTATAATCACAATCAGCCAGGGAGAGGAATTATCTACTGAACAGCTTTGGAGCAAAGTTTTCCCAGCAGGCTTTTTCTGTATTGAAGTTTCAATGTAAACGCATCACCATAGCTGAAATACTTAAAGATGATTTACTTAAAAAAAGAGAGAGAGCAGGAGAGAGAGGAGCTGATAAGAAAATATATCCCCAATTACCACCCCTCCTCTTCCCGATTTGTAACTGCTCCTAATAAACTTTCATGGTCTGTGTAAAATGCTTTAGTGCAGTGACAAATTTCTGCTGGAATTTGAGATGTCTTGTTCAGAGTAATAGCTATCTCACACAGGTGCCCAGCTGCTATTGTAAAATCAGTAAGCATTTAATTGAAACAAATGACTATAATAATAGTACATTATCCCTGCAGGCTCATAGCCATAACAGTTTTAATTATTGAGTTAAGAGTCAAACTAATTTATCCTTTAAAGTAACAGCCACATCTTTGGTTCCACCGATCATCCTATTATGAACACGAGGGGAGCAGTTGGAAAGGATTTAAAAAGGAAGTAATTTATTTTGGAGGAGGTGGGGGGCATTTATCACATGGCAGAGGATTTCCCTGTGCTCTGGCATTCCCAGCTGTAGCTGTCACTTCCCTCCTGCGTGTGTCCAGCTCCCAGAGGGACCAAGCCAACTCTGCCAGCTCCTGGGGACCTGTACCCCCACCAGGATGCCATGGCGGGGCTTTGCTGGCCCAGCAGCACAGGAGCCCATGGGAACTGCTGGTGGCAGCTTAGGGGGTTTGGGCATGTGGCAATTTTTTGGATCTATTTTGAAATTACAATTGAAGTTTGTCTTCATCGAACACAGTGGGGAAAAAAAGGTTTTACAGATTGAAGCTTGCAAACACAATCTGAAGGAGGATCTCTGAACTCAGAGCCAGGCAGCAAAGAGGAAGAATCCACACCCACGGGTTTAAAAAAGCAATTCTGAGACACAGACATGCCCCAAGGCAGGTTTGAAGGCACAGCTTTCCCCTGCCCTTGGCTTCATGAGCTTTCCTGCTTTTATGGTGGTGGCTATGACACAGGGGATCCAAAGCACCTCTGTGAGCCCCTGGGGCACCGCACAGGGAGAGGATGGGGAGAGGAGGAGGGGAACTCCTCCCTGTGGGTTTCAGAACCTGCCCAGGGGGTGGATTCACTTATCACATCCCCCTGTGGTTGATCCCTGGAGCAAGCTCAGAATGCAACCTCAATGGCCAACCTGTGCTCCCAGCCCATCCCTGGAGCTCCCAGCCCAGCCCATCCCTGGAGCTCACAGCCCAGCCCTGGGACTCTCAGCCCAGCCCATCCCTGGGGTTCCCAGCCCATCCCTGGAGCTCCCAGCCCAGCCCATCCCTGGAGCTCACAGCCCAGCCCTGGGACTCTCAGCCCAGCCCATCCCTGGGGTTCCCAGCCCATCCCTGGAGCTCCCAGCCCAGCCCATCCCTGGGGATCCCAGCCCAGCCCATCCCTGGGGCTCCCAGCCCATCCCTGGAGCTCCCAGCCCAGCCCATCCCTGGGGTTCCCAGCCCATCCCTGGAGCTCCCAGCCCATTCCTGGGGCTCCCAGCCCATCCCATCCCTGGAGCTCCCAGCCCATCCCTGGAGCTCACAGCCCAGCCCTGGGACTCTCAGCCCAGCCCATCCCTGGAGCTCTCAGCCCAGCCCATCCCTGGGGCTCCCAGTTTCTCCTTCCCCAGAGCACTTGCAGAGCACCATTCCCTTCCTGCCCTGGCCAAAGACACAGAGCTCTGCCCTCTCTCATGTTCCCCACCCTGCTCATTGCTCTGGGTGCTTTTTGCACATCTCCCTCAGCAGCACCCACCCAAATCATCTCCCAGCCCTTTTCCAGAGCCACCATCTCTAAGGAGAGGAGTCCTCACCTTGAAAGACCATTTTTGCTCCTGCAAGGGGAGCAATACTGTTTTCCAAACACACATTCTTTACTGGGGATCTGTTTACCATGCCAGAAGCTCTCCCTCTCTGCCTTGTGCCACCTTCCTGCTCCCTGCAGCATCACTGCCAAATCCACTGGAAATTATTTAATGAAATTATTCATTGTTTCCTTTGGCAGAAACATAAAAACCCTCCAGCAAGACAGAGTGACAAGCAGCCCACCACACCTGTGCAACACTGGGTTTGTATTGTTCAACTTCCTTTAATAGATTTTGTGCTTCCAAGTCAAAAGTCTTGCAGATGTCTGAGTGTGTTATGCTAACACTGTTACCTCTATCACCTAAACCTGTAATCTCATCAAAAAAGATATCAAGTTAGTTTGACAAGATTTGTTTTCCATCAGCCCATGTTGATTGGCATTAATTATATTACCTTCCTTTAATTCTTTATTAATTGAGGCCTGGATCTGCCACTCCATTATTTTGCTGAGGATTGATGACAGACTGACAGGTCTGTAATTACCAGGGCTGTTCTGTTTCCCTTTTTAAATATTTGCATATTAGCTCTTTTCTAGTCCCCCAGAGCTTCCCCAATATTCCAGGAATTATTAAATACCAGCATTAGCAGAGCTCCTCAGCTATCAGAAGCCATGTACAGACAAGCTCAGCCTGATGGCTTACAGGGAACCTGAGCAGACAAATATGAGAAAAGAAACTTTTCTGCTTTAAGTGCTTTAAATAAAACCCCTGATCTTTCCAAGGAATGTTGGCAGTTTCAAATGCAATGCTCTCAAACATGAAGCTTCACCTTGAAGCCACACAATGTCCCCAGACAAGGCTCCCAGGGCTTCTCCCAGTTGTGTTTATTGGGACTGAGAGCAGCCCTGAGGAGGACCTGGGTGGATGAGAAGCTGAGCATGACCTGTCCATGAGCACTGGCAGCCCAGAAACCCAACTGCACCCTGGGGTGATCCCACAGGGAGGGTCCTGTTCCTCTGCTCTGGTGAGACCCCAGCTGCAGAGCTGCCCCCAGCTCTGGGGACCCCACAGAAGGAAGGATGTGTGTAGGGGGACACAGTATGGATAAATGAAGGTGGTGTAGAATGTAATCTTAGCCTGGTCCTGCAAGGACCAGGAACAGGCAGTGCTTAGAGGAGCTGCCTGCGAGAAACATCGAGGAGGTTTGAAACTGGTGCTATAGAATCCCTGCACTATAATGATACTAGAACTGTTATAATAAATAAGATAACAGATGTGGAGTCTGGATTGATCCAGGAGGCCACAGAGATGCTCCAAGGGCTGGAGCCAGCCTGGGAGAGCTGGGGGTGCTCACCTGGAGGAGAGATCCAGGGGGACCTCAGAGCTCCTTGAAGGGCCTGAAGGGGCTCCAGGAGAGCAGGAGAGGGACTGGGGACAAGGGATGGAGGGACAGGACACAGGGAATGACTTCCACTGCCAAAGGGTGGGGATGGATGAGATATTGGGAATTAGGAATTGTTCCCTGGCACAGGTGCCCAGAGCAGCTGTGGCTGCCCCTGCATCCCTGGCAGTGCCCAAGGCCAGGCTGGATGGGGCTTGGAGCAGCCTGGGACAGTGGAAGGTGTCCCTGCCCATGGCTGGGGCTGCTTGTGGATGGTTTTTAAGCCCCTTCTAAGCCCAACCACTCCAGGATGCAGTGATCTGGGTGCCCCTGGCACTGGGAGAGCAGCTGGGCTGTGCTCATGCCCCATCAGTGCTCCTGCAGTTCCCAGCTGGAGAACTGTCTGTAAATATGTCTGTAAATAGCCTCTTCAATAAACTCCTTTTTTTTTTTTTTAAAGTACATTATTTTACGGATAAAGAACAAGCCTGATAATTCAGTGAACATGTTTGCAAATAATCTATCCCATTAATTTCCAGCCTGTTTTCTGAACACATTATTTAGTGATTTTGCAAAACCCATTTGTAGAGGAAGGGAATTGATACTCATCCAGGCAGAACACCATAACACCACCACCAAAAGCTGGGGCAGAATTCCCTGGAATGGGCACTGGGAGGTAATTAAACAGCAGCAGACCCTGACCCCCCTTTTTTTATAGCCCATGGGGGGAATAAAACTTAATAAAATTGTCACAGCCCATACATGTGTATTGCAAAGACAGGGAGAAGCAGCTGTGGAGGGGAATGGAGGCAAAAGGGGCAGATGATAAAAATTCATGGGTGAAGGTGAGGGGCTGAGGGGGCCAAGAGGGTGCTGGGAGCTGAGAAGGGTCTGCACCAGCCCTGGAGCCTATCCAGAACAATTCCCTTAATCTGGATTTCTGTCTCCACACTCGAGGTGGATGGAGGAGCAGACAAACTGATCATGGAGTATTTTTGTTGCATTATTTGGGTGTAATGGTGGTGCAAAGCCACCCCAAACAAGGGGAAAATATCTTTCAGTATCAGACCTGTTTATCCATCAATTTTTCTTTCATTTTTGTCTTTCACCTTTTAATCCCAAAGACACTGGTGAAATGTGGAGTCAGTGTTAAAACCTTCTACAATAAGTACCCCTATAAACAGAACTTGCTGCTTCCAAGGCTGGGGTGAGACACCACAGGTGGTGTGGGGCTAGAGGTGGTCCCTGGCCACGTGTCTGAGGTGCCCTTTTGCTCATGAATGGGAATTGAGGATCCTGCTGAGCTGTGCACTCCATGGCACCATCACCTGCCCAGCAAAGCCATCCCACAGGTCAAGGACAGGATGTGAGACACAAATAAACTCCTGAGAGCAGAGATCTGGTGTCATGTAAATAACCTTAGGCATTAAAAAACAAAAGGGAAAGCAGGAAAACCCTGGAGACAGAAAGTTTTCCCCATCTTCAGCTCAACAGAGATTCCTTGGGGGGTTTGCTTTTCCTGGTGGTTGCCACATCCTTGGTGTTATTAGACGTTAAATATCCTGTGTTACAGCTCAGCCTCCTTGAGACTTTGAACTGCAGGGATGGACTAAAGTTCTGCTCCAGGTGGGTTGGGGGCCAGTAATTGAATTTAATTTTTGTGGAAGCAGCTTGGGCAGGGCCAGAGTGTGCTCTGCTGTGTGTCCTTGCCAAGGCAGGATCACACTGAGCCCTTCCCCAGGGAGAGCACCCTGGCCCACCCCTGGGCACCTCTTGCTGATAACCATGGAACTGTTCTCAGCCTGGCAGGGCAGCAAGAAGCTTCACTTTGGCTGCAGAAGATGCTGGATTGTGTAAATCCAGGTGTTTTCTTCTCAGGGGGATAAAAACTCACATTGGCAAGAGCATCTCCAGCTTCCACGAGACCCATCTCCCCCACAGCAGCACAAACACTCCCCCATCCCAAAGCTGCTCCCCTCATCTCCCCCAGCATTCACTGCCCTCTCTCTGGGCTTGTGCAGCTGATTGAAGCCTCTGTGCACTCCCAGCTTCCCTTTGCTTTATGTCTCTCCTGGCTCTTTTCACACATTTTAGATATTGCATTCACATAAAGCAATAGACTCACAGGTAATGAGAGACGTCCATGTTTTATTGCATGGAGCATTAAAAAAAAGGAGAAGGAGAAGAAGGCAAAAAGAAGCAATTTTAGAACACAACAGGAAACTGGCAAGACTAGATAGAAAACTCATCCCAGTGGGATTAAACTCTGGGAATGAATTTTAATGGGTTTTTTTTTTGATTGCAAAGTCTCACAGCCCACTTTCTAAGCACCATAAGAAAAGCTGCAGCATTAGAAAGAGTTGGGTTCCCAGTGCTGATCCCACATCTGCACACAAACCACAGCTCCTCTGCACATCTGCAAGGAGCTGCCCCCTTTTAGCCCCCACTCAGCTTCCCTCTGCAGCCAGATATTGCTGGGATTATTGTGTTAGTTTGGAATAAGTGTTTCATAAGGGCCTCTTAATACCAGGAATACCAGCATGCAGGGGAGGGGGATGGCTCTGTGGCTCAATATGTGTTGGGAAACTGTAGGATTTTCAAAGCCCAGCTCTGCTGGAGCAATTTGAGACAAAACTGAACCTCCAGCACACCAGTTCTCCACCAGCACAGTGATGCTCCTGCCCTGCAGGATGTGCCATGACCTCCCTGCATCACACAAACTTACCAGGAGGCACAGTCAGTTATCTTCCTGCCTTTAATTATAGCAAATGCTGAACACTCTTAAATTAGGTGTGAAAAGCCCAAATGATTCTGTATATACAAAATTCATTGCAGGAGGGAAGAGGGAAGGGAAACTCCAGAGCCAGATGCTGTAACTTCTGTTCTGACTCCTGACAATGGCAAACCCATCTCATTTCTTAGCCAGCCAATAGAACTGCTCTTCCAAGTTACAGACAGGCCAAAATCTACATCAATGCAGAATTGAAGCCATACAGATTTAGGAAGTGTTCACTTAGGTTCCAGCACAACATTAACCAGAGCTGCTGCTCTGCCTGTCCTGTGCAATGCAGTTTATGGGATTAAATGTAGTGTATTAAGGGAGACCAGGGGAAGAATATTCAGTCCAGCAGCATCTCTGTCCTCTTGGGCTTCCTCATAATGGATAACAAACACCTCAGAGATTCATTTATTTCCTTCTAACACCCAGACAGGCACTCAGTTCCTGGAGGTAAGATATGCCATGTTAAATGAGGTTTGGGTCTGCCCAGGACTGGGTTGCCACAATAACAAGTGTTCCTACTGCCAGTCCTCATTTAATCCTGGTTACAGCAGGGATTCAGGCCATCACAAACACTTCCTTCCCTCCCAAAACATGTAAACCAAGAGTAAAGCATAACCCCATTAGAGGCTTGATTTTTTTCCCCTGGGATTACACACCAGCACTGGGGAGCTTGATCAATTGAGCCTTGAGGTTTAATCAATACATGCCAACAACAACATTACTGCATTCCAGCCATGCTCTCCATTCATCACCTTAAGTAACTCCAGTCACCCAGAAGACAGAGGCACTAAAGCAGCAATTTAAAGTCTTGGGGGAAGTCAGAGTGTGTGGTGGTGTTTGAGGGTCCCCAGGACGAGGGAAGAGATGAGAAGCTTGACTCCATGTTTCAGAAGGCTGATTTATTATTTTATGCTATATATTATATTAAAAGAAAATGATATACTAAAACTATACTAAAATAATAGAAAGAAAGGAGACATCAGAAGGTTAGAAAAGAGTGAATACTAAAATCTTGTGACTGACTAGAGAGTCCGACACAGCTGGACTGGGATTGGCCATTAAGTAAAAACAATTTACATGAGATTAATTAAAGATGCACTTGCTATATTTTACAGTAGCAGATAATTACTGGTTACTTTTTTTTTTCTGAGGCCTCTCAGCTTCTCAGGAGAAAAATCCTGGCAAAGGTATTTTTCAGAAAATGTGTCAGTGACATGAGCACAGCCGGTGGCTCCTGGGACAGCCCTGGGTGTTCCCTGCTCCTGAAGGAGCTTCCACCTCCAGCTCAGGCACATCCCCCTCAGTGCCAGGCTGTTGATTAGATGGATATGGCAGGACTCAAATGCAACAGAAGACATTTCAATTTAAAAAAAAAGTGATGGTTATTTTGTCTTGCACGTTGTGTCACCAAAACATTTTGGATGGCTCGGCGCCGCATTTGCATTTCCATCTGATCAGACACCGAGGACACGTGCCAGGCTCGTGTTTACATTCCAGATAAAGTCACAGATCCCAGCAATCTCATTAACCTGCTGCCCTGGAATTAAACAAAACCACCTGGAAAGGCAGTGCTTTCCTCCCCCACAAGACACCTTTGGAGCTCCCCAGACAGGCTTTGAGCATGGGTGGCTGCAGGGAGGTGTGAGGATTTATGCTCCTTGGAATGCTTCCCAAGTGTTGAGGTTCTGCAAGAGCTACAACTGTGTCTGTACACATGGACAGGCTTTGGGGACAAGGTGTGGGATGGCTTAGGGAGAGCAGCTGGAGGGGAAAGCACAAGAAATATTCACACTTTCTAGGGGCTGAGCATCAGCTGATGGGGAGCTCAGGCCTCTCTGCTGTTGAGGACATTGCTGTCCCCTTGTTATCCAAGGTCAAAGCCACGTTGTGAGTGCAGCCCCCAGCCCCTCACAAGCACTGGGCTGGTGCCCTACTCACCCTGGATATGGACAAATGGCAGGGACTCTGCAGCCCTGTCCCTATGGGTAAAAGGGCCAATCTCCCCCAGGAAAAAGCCCTTTATAGACTTGCCAAATAGAGACAAAACCATCCCTGTTTGGCTCTGAAGAATGCAGCAATCTCAGCTCCAACTCTGAGGTTTACACTTGTTATCTACACACATCCTCCTTTCTGAAACAAAACCCTAAAGCTGCTTATAGGAGACAACTGCCAAAAACTTCCATCACTGTCACAGACTCGTTTGCCAGAAGCAGAAAATATTGCCCAAGTAGCCAGGAGTGGATCAAAGAGGATGTGCAGCAGCACACAGATCTGGAGAAGGTCCAGCAGGATTCTGGGATCCAGCTTGTAGGAAGGGATTTGATCTCATTGGTCTCAGCTTCCCCAGCTGGAAATGGGAAAAAGGAATTGCTCCAGACCCTGAGATGGGCAGGTACAAATGCTGTGTCATGATGGATGAGATTTGCAAAAATTAAGTCATTCCATACTTGCAATTCTCTCTTCTTGAGATGCAGAAGATGAAGAGGAGCCAAATATATTATCTGGGAAGAAAGGGTTACTTTTCAATCGAAAATTAATGCTCTGAATTCTGAATTAACATGTGGGATAATTAAAACCATCTTTCCAATGAATTTATTATAGGATATACAAAGCTAATTATAAATTCTCTGTTGCTTAATCCCTTGCAGTTTGCTAATGCAGCGTTGAAATCTCTTTGGCCACACTTGTTTAAATTATTCATTAGACACAGCAACAGTTGTGAACTGTAATTTAAATTGGCATCTCATGAATATTCAATCAATACAATAAACACTGGAATGTTTTACTGCACACTGCTTGATAGTTTGTGCTGAAGCTTGTGTTGACACATTTTTATTAACTCTTTATAAAGGTGTTACCTATTTATGTCACTGATTACAATGAGAATTAAAAGTCCCACTCATAAATATTTGTGTCGTTTTCTTAAGAGAGACAATGTAATTAGGCAAAGCTTCAAAAGTCATAATTAATGTTGGGTGGCTCTTTCCCTCCTGGTTGCTCTGAGCACGTGGACTGGCAGGATTTCAAAGCCTGGCACGTGTGGCCACGTCACACCTTTGGCACCACAGCTCTCCCAGCTGCCCAGAACAAATCTGGGTGTGTGAAAAATGCCCATTTTATGATTGGTTTTTTGCAAATATTAAAATGACTATTATATGTGTTATGTTGGAAAGTTATGCTGTATTAATTCTCTTTAAGTAGTGGGTTAAATATAGTTTTAGGTTATAACAAAATGTTAAAATAGAAATTATACTATGTAAGATACTTTTTTAAAGAAAGGACTCACACCAAGATAGCAGCCACAGGACACATCAATCTTTCAGAGAAAGAGAATTTATTGCCCCATTATCAGGAGAAATGAACTTCTTCCCTCCTTGCTCAGCTCTGAAGACGCTGTCAGGATTCAGAGGAAGAAGCTGACACTGCCCAGACAGAATCCTGTGTTTGAATGGAATTTATGCATCATGTATGGGGTGTATGAATATCCAACAGGTTATTGCTTTTAAGGGTTAATCCTTTGTTAACGTGGGTCCTTTTTCGGGATTACATTGCCCAGAAAGAGGTACCCGGACTGTCCATAACTCTTTGTTTTTATTGTCTTGTATTGTCCTAATCCAAATTGTCCAAATTGTTATTACTCTAATTGTATTACTATTATTATAACCATTTTATTATCATTAAACTTTTAAAATTTTCAAAACAAGTGATTGGCGTTTTTCACAGGTGGCACTGTGGGGTGGCCTGAGTGTGAGCTGGCACCGCAGCAGCTGTGCTGTGCCCTGCTCCCACTGCCCAGGAGATAGAAACACAGGGATAACTGGAGAGACTGTGAATATTTGCTTTCTGCTCGCCAGCCTTTGGCCCATCAAAATTAGGAAATAAAATGCAGCCACCATAAAATCCCTACATGTGGCAGCCTGATGGCTCTGCAGCACCTTATAGGCTTTTAATGGGGCATTTTTAGCAGCAGCCCTAAAAAGCCATTCTCAAGAGGCTGTACAATTCTGTGTGGGTTTCTATTTTAAGCCTGAACGTTTTCATTTCAAAGCGAGATCCTGCTCTGACCAGAGACTGTAAAAATGACATCGTGGGACTCGGTGGCTGTGGCTTCTCAGCAGCACCATATAACACACAAGGTTAGTTTAGAAATTAAAATATTCCTCCCCCTGCCAATGGGGGGAAAATTCCCTCCTTGCAAACAGGGCTGGTGACATGAGTCTGAAGGTGTCGGAGGTTCAGGCTCTCCTGTCGGAGTGTCAGGGGTGGGACGGTCAGGACAGATGGACACGAGAGATCTCTGCAGCCAGGGCTGGAACTTGGGGGTTATTGCAAAGGGCCTGGGGGCAGGGCCCTGCTGGGAGCTGCCAAACACAGCCCAGAGCAGGCCTGAGAGAAGAGAGGGGGAGAGAGGATGAGAGGGTGAGAGAGTAAAAGGGTAAGGGAGTAAAAAAGGTAAGAGAGTAAAAAGGGTAAGAGAGCAAAGTTCCCATTCCAATACAATAAATCTTCTTCTGTGTTGAATATTCTGATTCTCACTAACCAATCTAGTACAAGATACAAATCCTACAGCATTTCCATACAGCCTGTAAGAATCATTAGATTACCATCCTGTGTTACATTTTAAACCCTAAAAACTCCTCTTTGGGCCCCTTCTGCCCAGCCAGTGGGGTCTGCTCTGACCCTTGGGCCTGTCTGCAAGCAGAGGGTGTTGTTCCATCAAAAGGGGATCACCTTCAGCTGGCCACACCATTGTTTTCCAGTTGTTCAGTAACTGAGGGATCTCAAAGCTTGCTTTCATTTCAATCTCACTTATAGTTTCTATATTCTCAAAATCTTTTGCCAGACAATCATATTGATAAGGCTTTCCTGTTTCATCTTCCCCCAACACTCTCCCAGCGCTCCCAGCAGCGTGGTGAGCTCCAGGAAAACCCCCAGACTCAAATGCTCCCTCCTGTGCACTGATTCCACCCTCTCAGATCAGAGCTGCCAGGTGGGAAATAACAGCAGCCACTGCCTTATTACCAGAAAAAACAGGAATTTTCTTCTGGAGGGAATATCAGCCAGGACTTTCTGTGGGACACACCAAACTCTGCTGCCTTGCTCAGGGGACAAAATCGCTGTCCCTGTGTGGTGTGGAGTGATCTCATCAGCACGTGGATGAAGGAAAGACCAGAGGCCAAGCAGTTTATCCCAGCAGGAGATGTGGCTGATGCTGCTGTGCCCAGGAGCTGCTCTGAGGCTCCATGTCCCAAGGTGAGCACAGGGAGAGGCACAGGAGGGTCCCCAGCAGCTCCCAGCTCCCTCTGGAGCCATCCCTGCCAGGGGATTCCCTGATCCCAGATATCCCTGCCTTGGCCCCCGACCCCTCCTGGATGCCAGGAGTGATTTTCCTTTGCCAGGAGGGTTGGCAGAGCTAATGAATATTCACAGAGTGTTTAAACGCTAATTACCGATGGCTCAGCTGAATGAACAACTTCAAAACAGCAGAAGTTTAATGAAACATTGTTTTTGCAAAGTTGTTTCTGCACCAACAGAATAATTTGAAGGATTTTGGACCCGGTTTCAAGGAAAGTGAGGTCCACACGTGTTTTTTCTCCTCCTGCACTGTGTTTGGATGTTCCTAACCCTGAAATGCATTCGTGGTACCTCCTGCAGACACCTACACGTATTTTACACACAGTGTGACCTCCACCCAGTGGGTTGCTGCTGACCACCCATGGCTCCCCTGGCAGTACTTACACTGCCAAATTAACACTCCACCACTGATCCTACTAAAAGATTTCAGGCATTAAGGTGATTTTCTATCTGCTCCTTTTTCCATGTTATGCCTCCACCACAGGACTCAACGTTCTGTGCAGCATTTGCCTGCTGCAATCTGAATGTGACTCCTCATGGGGAAGATTATTCCCTCCTCTATTCCCCTGTGTGCACGGCAGGAACCACCATCTCCTCTGTGATCTTTGCATTCATTTTTCCCACCCCCTTGTAGGACAAAAGGCTGTTTTGGCATCTCTTAATTACGGCTTTGTGGCTGCCTGGCAGATCATCTGTTCACCTCAGCCTTTATTTCCAGTGACAGAAAGCATCCGACTGCTCCTCTCCTCTGTTGTGATCCCTCTTGTTCCAGATCAGCCGCCTGTGAGTCAGCTCAGGGCTCTGCACCCGCTGTACTTCCCCATAAATTAGTAAGTGATACCTTGGCTTCAGTTGCAAGGGTCTTTCAAGACTAACCTGTGCATTTTTGTTGGTGTTTCTTCCAGCTGTTTCTCATGTACCACAGCTGGCGCCTCGTTTCAGCCCCACAGTGGAACACAGACAATCCTGACACTTTGTACAGCTAATGCCTTGCTTTTTTTTGATCCATGAATAATTTTCTCTGCCACAGCAGCAGCAGCAGCTCTCCCAGAATACCAAAAGCCACGCACTCTGCTGTAACCATATCAATCCAGCTCTGACGTGAGTCGCTCCCAGTGATGTCAATGCATGATTCAGACATGTTTTCCTTTATGCTCCCAGATCTAGGGCTCCTTCTGCTTCCCTGAAAAATGGGAAGCTGCCTGGGCTCCTACACACTCTGCCAATATTCAGCCAGCCTTGCAATTTACACTGGGAAAAGGCACTTTGCTCAGCTGGAAGCCCTCAGGTGTCAGAACTCAGTGCATCCCTCTGGGTGTCCAGAGTTGCTGGGACCCCTGCCAGGGGGCTCAGAGACCCTGACACAGAGCCCAGAACACCTGGGGATTTGATCATGACCCCTGGAGCAAGTTACCAGCTTTGTATGAAGACTTGAAAGCCACAGAAGTTTAAGTAGTGTAATAAAATTACCACTAGGTGAAAAAGTAGATTTTGGGGTTTTTAGAATAGGGGTTTTGGAGACAAGATGGAAGGACTTGGGTGTGTCCAGCCTTTCTCCTTCTTCTTGGCCTCCATCTTCTGCTGTGATGGTGGCACTTTTGGATTGGTTTAGAGCAGAAGCTCACTGTCTAACACAGGTGATGGGTATTGGGAAGTAACTGTAAACATTGTACAGGTAGTTTTTAGTATAAAGACATAACCCTGCCCTGGAGGCAGGCAGAGTGCCTGGAACTGCCCTGCTGGATGGACCTTGGCTGGGCAGGAGAAAAATTTTTATAGATAAGATACAATGAACAACTCTGAGACCAAAAACTGAAGAACTCCGACTCATTCTTTGAACGTGCAGGCTGAAACAGAGACTGTTCACGTGTCTCAAGGCTGCAATAAACTGCAACTTTCCAAGACTGAGAATTGGGAGTGGGTAGATCCTTGTATCCAGCACCATAAATGGGGTGGGTCACTGCTGTGTTCCCTTTGGATCTCCTCATCTCGTGGCCCAAGTGAGATGGATGACTTTAAGAGCTGTCTCCACCCCAGAAGCAGAATCTGCAGAGGCAGGAAAGACATTCCATTGCAAGTGAAATCTGCCAGGTTTTAATTGTAGGAGAAAGTGGGAAGGAAACTCCATGGAAGTCCAGTTTCTTCCAGTCCATGGAAGAATGTCGTTCTTGAAATTTTAACAAACAAGAGTGTCAATGTTTCCCTTTGAAATTCTCCCTCAGCTGGATGGGATTGATGCCCAGCTCCAGGCACACCTGGCACACCCAGCTCAGCCAGAAGGGCTGGGCTGCAGCACCATGGCGTGGACTCTTATGAATAGAAAAGTTGCCCATTTTTTTAAAAGGTTGCAGAGTTCACAGGTTGGGCCAGTTGCTGCCAGGGTGGAGTTCTAACTGTTTGTTGTTGTAATCATCTGTTGTTTTCATTAACTACCTGTTGTTGATGGTTAAGAACTCCCCCTTTTGTCAGTGGCACCCTGCTGCTTCCTGGAGGATGGCACCCAGAAGGGGAAGGGACCTGGAGTCAGCATGCAATGGGAGAGACCCCTCACCAAACCCAGCCAAAAACCCCTAAAACAACGAGCCAACACAAAATGGATGAATCAAAGTGATGTCTAGATATGAGGAACAGAATCTAGTACCTGCTAAGACCCTTTTGTACCCCAAACCCTAATCTAAAGGATGTTGGCTAGACACAGGACTTCAAATGTTAAACCAGAAAAATAAGGAATCTCCTGATGCCCTTGTGAGGATGGAAGCCCCAGCTCTGCCTGCAGACCAGTGGACAAAGCTGCCCTTTTCTTCCTCCTCTTCTGAGTCACTCCTGGGAGCAGCAGCAGCGGCGTGAGCACGACCTGTTGGTTCTTCCCAGCAGAGCTGATCACTTTTATTAAAGGCATTAAAAAGGAGAAAGGTCTTCTGTGCATGTTTATATCATGGACAAGGCTCTTGGCTGTCCCAGCCCTTGAGAAACACGAGGTGAATTCAGGAAACCTCCCTGGCTGCACAGCTGCAGGGTTGTGTGCTGCTGCCTTGCCTTTGTAGTCAATGCTGCAGGGGATGATGCACCCAGGAATGTCCCTCATGTGATACCAGCAGGAATGCTGCCAAGATGTTTCAACTGTATTAATGGCAAAAGGCAGTGTAGAAATGCCATCAGTGGATTCCAGGATGGGGGTGATGATGTCCCCTCACAAGCAGGGACATGGACAAGGCAGAGGTGTTTGATGCTTTCTTTGCCTCTGTCTTCAACACAGGTGATGGACCAAGGGGGTGTCAGTGCCTGGAGCTGGAGGATCAGGACTGTGGGAATGATCAGCTCCCAGCTGATCTGGAATTGTGCAGGATTGGCTGCTCCAATCAATCCACAGGGCCTGCTGAAATTTGTGGGAGAATCCTCAAATTGCTGCTGATGTCATCACAAAACCTCTCCCACTGATTTTTGAGCAGTCTTGGGAATCCAGGGAGATGCCAGCTGACTGGAAGCTGGCAAATGTTGTCCCAGTGTTCCATGATTCTATGAAGTTCCTTTCTTGTGTATCAGGTGAAGAGGTTGCAAATCACAGCTCTCCTCTGTCCCTTCAGCCCCTTCCCTCCTGCACCTCCTGCTCATCCCACTCCACCACTGCCTTGCCCTCTGAGCATCAGGATTTCACTCCCAACTCCACCTGTTCCTTGCCATGTTCACGTCTCCTCAGATCTCTTCAGTGTGTTGCTAAGGCAGAATGTATTTTTTACTAACCTTCAGTTCCAACAGGAAACTCTTACTGGAAAAATTACCATGTGTGCAAACACAGACTCCCAAAATGTGGGTTAATGTGTCTGAGCTGGGGGTCTGGTCCTCCTCAAATCCCTGCAGAGACATTTGCTTCATCCCAGGGAAGGGATTTCAGACAGTTCAATGCATCACCCTCCAGGAGAGCTTCTGACTGTGAAAGAAACCTGGGGGACTCATTCAGGCCCACCCTGGGTACCACTCCACAAAGCTGGATTATTTATGTGGTGTTTTACACCTTTGGAATGCTTCTAACAAAACACCCAGGCTCAGTACTTAGTATTTTTATAGTCTACAGTAAACACTGACACTGCCCTACACTTGAGAATCTTATGCTTGACTTTGGCTGAAAACCCTGTTTTTTTCAGTGTGAATTTTTTTTCTAAGGACTCTAAGCTACTATCTCTTAGAGACTCTTAATAACTCAGGAAGGGCCCTGTCTGTACTCAGTGCCTCTGGCCCAATTTCCACCAGGGCAGGGGATTTCTCCTTCTTTCCTCTCTCCAGGGACAGGTGGCCTCAGTTTCCCCATGGTGAAGAAACATCCTCAGGCACTAGGGGAGGTACAGGTTGGACAGGAGGAAGAATTTCTTCACTGAAAGGGAAGTCAAGCATGAGAACAAGCTGTCTAGGGAAATGTTGGAATCACCATCCCTGCAAGTGTTCAAAAACCATAGAGATGAGGAGCTTTGGGACATGGGTTAGTGGTGGGCATGGCAGTGCCATGTTAATGATTGGACTTGATGGTCTTAGAGGTCTTTTCCAACCTAAATGATTCTATGATTATCTATATGTGGAAATGGGAGGGGAGGGACTTCACAATTGCAGATTTCCATGGGCAGCTGTTATTTGTGAAAAATGGACAGCCACGAGAGAACTGGTTTCTTCTTGTGGAGAAGTCTCCATGACATTAAGAAGAAGGACTTCTCTCCCTAAGTGAACTGAAGAAAGACTATTCTAGAGGTGGTAAACTGACTGAAATTTTAGGTTTTGTTTCTTTACCTTGTTGGTGGGAAAGAAAAGGTTTTGGAGGGAGGAGAAGCGTCTCAAAGGTTTTGTTCTGATTCTTAGTACTCTTTCTTTTAGTCACTGTTAATAAATTTTTCTTTATATGCTTTTAAAGTTTTGAGCCTGCTTTGCCTTTCTCCTAATCCTATTTCACAGCAGGGAGTGAGTGCACTGGGGATTGGCCAGCACTGAACCCACCACACTCATTGGTGCATTGGCCAGGAAATCTCAAAATTTGCAAAATCTCAAATTGGCAAACTAAAACCACTACGATGAAACACTTGCATTCCTATTCAGTGATAAACACAAGGAAGAAGTGAACCAGGAAAAGGTTTCTTAGAGGAAAGAGTAAGTCCAACCTTCCCTGAGCTAATGCTGTGCCCTGCAACTTTGGCTGCCAGCTTTGACAGGACTGACACGTGTGTGTGAGCTCCTAAGGTCTGTAACATGTATTGATTTTAATGATCCATGATTTTAAATTACTGTAGATGATGGACTACAAAGAAGCCATCTTGCTACAGCCATAATTGCAGTTATTCCTCTAATTTGCCCCTGGTGAACCTTCAGTGTGAGCTGTAACTGAGGGCCAGTTGTTATTATTCATGGTGTACACGGCATCTCAGTGTGCCAAGTGATTGATTGGGTGCTAAAGATGTTACTGGCTGTTTCCTCACACCTATTTATAGTGATCATGGGGCAACAACAACACAAGCACTGCAGGAATGTAAATACAATGGAACACGATTAAAAATCACTGCAAGAGCCCCAGTCCCAATTGCAGTAACCTCCAGCCAGATCCACTTCCACCCATGCATCCTCCAAGCACAGCTGGATAACTGAGCCCAGCATCACCCAGGGAACACAACAGCAAAAACCTGCTTGTAATAACTAAAACCTTTGACCACTCATGAGCAACAGGAAAAAAATCAACATGAAATCCACGGGCACCAGCACTTCCAGAGCAGGGCAGAACTTCTCGGTGAATGGCTCAAATAAATCAGCATGGCTGAAATGCTGCTGACTGCACTAAAGCCATTGTACTGTGTATGACTTTTCTACTTCAGTGAGAAAGCAAAGCAAAAGGGAATGAAGCAAACTGTCACTCAGGAGAATTCCAGCTCCCATCAACCATTATGGATCAGGAAATCCAAATTGTCAAAGGGGCCTCAATTTAGTCCTGGATTTTTGAGGCGTAAGATGCAAAGCATAAAGTGAAAAGGCAGGATTGGCACAGAGAGAAGTTCTCCTGTGCAGGCCTGAAATCAGTGCACAACAGCCACGTGCACAGACAGGCACACACAAACCAGCCCTGAAAACAGCTGGGTGTGATCCTAGCAGATCCAAGCTCTTTTCCACCAAATTCCTTGGAAATCCACAGCAGGGAGGCTCTATCAGGTCTCATTTCATCAATGTTCTGTGACTGTGAGAAGCCAGAGAAAAACCACTTTTAAAAGAAGTCCCACTTGCTGGAATTGCTGGCAGAACTCCACACGGGAGCCCTTCCACAAGCAGATTAATTTTACAGATCTTGACTGTAAAACAAGGAGCCACAGGGTGAGCAGGGGAAATGTTCAGCTCATGCTGCTTAGCAGTGGAACTGCTCTTCCACTTGGCATCAATACAGTCTCCTCACCAGGGTTAAAATGCTTTGTGCTGAACTTGGGCTTCCAGCCCTCCAGGAACTGCATTTCTGCCTTGTAAACCAGCATGGCCGTGGCAGAACTACATATAAAAGATGGACTTTCAAAATCAGCCATACCCCAGGTGGGACAGGGATGTCTAATCCACCTTGTGATGTTCTTGGAACAGGCTGTAGGGATTCCTGGCACAAGCAGGACTCCAACAATTCAGTATTTGCTTTACTGGAAGGATTTAACTCCCTTTTTTTTCTGTCTTGGTCTCTGCTGTTTGGGTTTAATTCTTTGGACAACTCTCAGATTCTCTGTAGATGCTGTAGAGCATCTCCTGGCCTCCATGAGGGGGCTGAAATTCTGGTGGAACAGGCAGATGATGAGGAAGAAATGAACCCCCTGAGGAGGGCAAAGCTGAGCAAGAAGTGCTGGGTCCTCTTGGTGAGCTGATGGGAAGGAGGCAACAGGAGGACACATAAGTACAGATGTTTCTATCCTTCAGCCTGGAGTGTGGAGGCCTTAAAATCAACCTTCTTCTTTACCTACAATTGCCTGGCATCTAAGACACCCCAGGAGAGCCCTGGAGTAACTGCTTGGGCCATGAAGACTCTTCTGTCAGCAGCAAATATTTGCTCAATGTCCACAGAAGCTCTGATCTCCACAATGTGGTTTATTTCTGGACCTGTCACCTCCCACATCCCACACAGGGGCCTAATTGTACCCTCAGCTCTATTAGAGGAAAAACAACCCCAAATGTATTTCCCTATGGGGCAGTTGTAAGGGCAGTAAGGCTGTGGTAGCCACAAATCCTATCACAGAATATCCTGAGCTAGAAAGAGCCACAAAGATCACTAAAGTCCAACTCCTGGCACTGGACAGCCCCAAGAATCCCATGCAGTGCCACCATGGAGAAATAAGCTTAAAAAGGAGCAGATTTCCCAAAGGAGAGAATCAGCCAACACCACCAACCAAGCTGGCCTCAGCTGGTGTGGAGGCTGAGCAGTGACCTGCCCCTGCCTCACCATGCTAGGTGAGGGGCAGGCACCTTCCACCTCATCAAGGTGCCAAGCCATGGAAATCTGTTGGCTTATACATTAAGAGTTCTATAATCATTATAGTGCAAGGATTCCATAGCACCAGAGTTTCATACCTCCTTAATGTTTCTCACAGGCAGCTCCTCTAAGCACTGACTGTTCCTGGTCCTTGCAGCAGCCATCTGACCCCTGATCCCGCCAATCCACTCTTTTATACCACTTGTTCTTATTGGCTACAGGTGTGGCCTGTTAAGATCAGGCCTGTTCCTAATCTTTAGTAATTGGCTCAGCTGCAACTCTTTGGGGATAAGATTACATTCTACACCACCTTCATTTACCCATACTGTGTGCCCCTAAGAAATCAATGCAAAAGCTCAACCTCAGTTATTGATCCCAGCTTTGGGTTGTGTGGGGGACAGCTGGGCAGGGACTGTGTCCTAGCTATCCCATTTTCTTCTCTCACCAGAACTGGATGTTGTTGGTTCAGCTCAAGAGGAATGTGAAAGTTGACAGGACTCATTTTGCAAGGGAAGTGATTTTCCTGCAGGTAAATGTGCCTCCTCCTCCCCCAGATCAATGCAAACAGTCTGCAGACTGCTGCTATAAAACATAGGCTGAAATAATCGGAGAGTCTCTAGGACAGACACAGAGAACTGATTTAGAACTGGAAATCTGTCATGAAAATCTCAACCAGTGTGGAACTTGGAGCTGTGTGAGGGATTGTCTCCAGCACTGGGCAGAAACCCTCTGTGGTGGAGCAGGTGGGTTGGCAGGGGCAGATGGATGTGTTGCACCAAGAGCACAAAACCTGTGCTAACAATTAAAGCTGGGCTCTTCCAGAGGCCAGTCCTGCAGGTGCTGATGCCTTGTGAGGGCTGCCCTAGAGCAGAGACTGGGCAGAGCTAAAGAATAAAGCAGGGATTTATTAAAAGGATCTCCTCCATGGATCCACCTTGAGCAGCACCAGAGCCCAGCCAGGGCTGCACCCAAGATGAACCAAAATGGCCCCAAAATGCACAGCCGGGCACGGGGTCTGTCCCTGGGATCAGTTCTGCTCCATTTGCATCTTGCAGTTCATTGTCCCATTCCAGCTTTAGCCCCTGCAGTCCCACCCTGCTTGTTTTTCTCTCTCCAGCCCACGGGGTTTGTGCTCCTGGGCTGAGATTTGGATCATTTGTCCTTGGTGCCCAGCTGGAGCAGGAATTGTTTTGTCTCCCTGTTCTGTGCACAGAGCTCAGCATCCCCTCATATGCAGCCCAGACCCACACACTGAAGTAGCACAGGATCTGAAAATATAAAAGCTGAAACCTGAGGCATCAGTGCATGCCAGGCCCATGTGGAAAGTGCACCTTCAAAGAGGTGATTTAGGAAGGCTGCTCTGTCCCAAGGGGTTGGCAGCAGTGAGAACTGGAAAAAAGGTATTGGGACAGACCTTGTCTCTATGCTAGAGAAGGTGATGTTGATGAGAAATGTTTTGAGTAATAAGGAGTTATTAATACTATAAGGTTTAATTAGGGAATGTGCCCAAATCCCTGCCCCTACCCTGTCAAGGAAAAGAAGATCCAGGGTTTGGGTGCACAGGGAAACAACTCATTGCTTGCATTTCTTTGTCACGCTGGAGCCAGAGATGATTCAGCCACCGGTTTTAAACAATATTCTATTGGAAAACCAGGACATGTAAGGTGCTCCCAGGAGCCCAAAGCAGAGATGGTCCCATTGCACCCCACCTTCCCTGGAATGAGACACAATACAGCTGAGATGGGACCTGGTGCTCCCAGCTTCACATGAACTCCAGCCAGAAATCAGCTCTGGATTTATTATGTATAACTACCTCCACCTCTCCACCAACACACATTTTAACATCTGCTACAGCAACTCCCCATGTTTTTGGTAGGTCCATAAGCATTTAAAAAATATCTCTTTGGCATTTTCATTTTCACCCTTACTTTTAGCAAGTCACAGTGTTTATCCTTGCCTGTGTGGGCAAAAGTATTCCCTTTTATTGCTCTGAAATTCCAAATCTCAATTCCCATGAAGTTTCCTGATGTAGCTGCTTTCACTTGTGCATTCCATGCACTTTTATGCTTTCAATTACTTTATTTGCCTCCCTCTTAAACTGAGCATCTGCCATTGCAGAGATCTTTCCATACCCATAATAATTTCTGTTTCTATTCTTTGAGCCTCTTTTTCTCCCTCTTGCCTGAGAGGGGATGACCAACACAGTACAGAGTGTACAACTCTCCAAACCACTCCCCTCCCTGAGTTTCTCCTGTCCTCTATCCTTGCACAAGGTTTTCTGAGGTTCTTTCTGGCAGTCAGTCCAGAGCACTGCAAGCTTTATGAATAGTGAATATTTTTCTCCTCAAGATGCATTAATTCCACATTTATCAACTCTGAAGAAACTGCCTTTGCAATCTTGCAGTCCATTTCCCTCCTGTGCTTACATCTCTATGAATTTCCTTTCTCCTGTCCCAAATATGTCCAATTTCTTTGTGTCACCCTCCAGTTTTATCCCTCACTGCCTACATTCAGCATTGTTAATGCAAAACCATAAACAACAGAGCATCCAGGAGAACAGAACCTGGAGAGACCCCCACAAGTCATGAGGTGCACGAGTCTTTAATCACTGCTTTTTCTTGTGTTTGCAAATAACATCAAGAATGGAAGAGATTGGTAAAAACCACTTCTCCTCTACAGAAAATGTCCTGGTTCAGGGCAGCCACTCCCTGACACTTTGCTAGTCCCTTTTTTGGTGGCAACACCTCAAAGTGCCCTGATTTCATCCAGCTCTGCCTCAGGAGGAGCACAAGGAGAAGGAACGTTCCTCCCAGTTTGCCACTTCCATCAGCTCCACTTGCCCTGCTGCCCTTTTCCACAGGGACCAGACAGGTGTCCATGGGGGAAACCATGTCCAACACATGGTGGGACAGTGCTGGTGGCACAGGACTGCCCATGTTGGTCACTCATACCCACCTTTGGGCTCTTTAACTCACAAATTCATACCCAGGCTTTGAACAAAAACACATTGGGGCCAGCCCTGGGAAAAGGGAGCAGATCCCACTCCTCCAGTAGCATCCTGGTGTCCCACAGCTGCCTGCTGCAGCTTCCAGGACAGCTGGATCCCTGGTGAGGAATGCCCAGAGCAGCAGGGCTAAGTGAGAAACACAGCTGGCAATTGCTGTGGGTGCTGAGGGATTGCAGCAATCCCCCCTGCCCTCAGCAGAGACCAAACAATTTCCACGGTGGAAACTGAAGGTTCCTAATGGGATTCTGCAGAGCTGGGAGACAAATGGAACAGCCAGGCAGAACATTAAGGAATGTTTTCCTGCCAGCAGAGCCTGAGTGGAACACTCGGACATATAACATTACCAACTGGCTCGCTGCCATGCATCGGATGCAGAAATATTTTTCTCTTTCTTTGACAAGCTGCATCTGTAGCAATCATTATAATTTCTCTTGACATTGCATCCCACACCTCTTCACAGAGGCAGGACTCAAGTAGCACTCTTCATTTAAATGATAACTTTGATTTCTCAGGGCTATGGGGATGTGAAGTGGTTCAGCCTGTACCACTCAGAAGCAGGGGCTGCCAGAGCTTTTCCCAGGGTGTGCTTCCCACTTTCAGAGCTTTCAGTCCTCTGGGGTGGGGTCTGAATTTGGCAGCTGGACCTTGCCAGATTCACACCCAACAGGCAGGTGGAGATGGGGAGTGTTTGTTGAAGGAAGGGAAATCTGCCTCAGGATTGCTGTTTGTGCTCTCCCTCCCTCTCACCATCACTCACACTCACAGCAAACCCCACCGAGGCCACTGGCAGGGGAAAACTCCTCTGAAAGGGCTGGGATTACCATTTCTAGTTAGCAGCTGAGGAAATGTTACCTACCAATTAGGGACCATTCCTCCTGTCACTCCGGGCTCGGCCGAGTGGCTGATGTGGCTCTTTGATCTCCTCATTGCATAACAAAGCCTGTTACAGCCCATTATTTTTATTGTAAGCACTTTCTGTTATTTGCCTCTAAAAACGGCTCCCATTGAAATAATACAAAGAGACTCACTCAACGTGCACACACCTACAGCACTGAACAGTCATCATAACTTCTACAGCTGAAACAAAAGCCGTGGAAATTTCCATCCTTTTGTGCTCTCCTGCCCCAGGCAGGAATGGAACCAACACCAGTCACTGCAAGGCCATTTGGGGCTGAAACTTCTGGAAAAGTTTGGAAATGGAAATGGCAAGCAAAGCACACATGGGACTGGGAATGAACCTCAAAGTTCCCCAGCCCCTCCTTGTGTGGGGCAGTGAGTGATGGCTGGAGCAGGGTAATGCACCCTGTGCAAAGGGGAGGCCAGTGACAGCTGTGAGATAAATATGATTGATCTAAGGGATAAGGGCAATTAAAGATGGGCTGCAACATTGATCAAAATGCACAAGATGGATGGCAAAGAGTTGCCAGACATGCTACTTTGGGTTTTCTTGTGTCACAGGTGATGCTGGTTAAAAAGTGGCAAAAAATTATTCTGTTTACAGCTTCCTGATGCACTTCAAGGAAGACTTTATGTCACATTATGATGTGGGATGTGAACACACATGGGAATGTGAACACTTGATGGTGTGGCAGAGGTTATGATGAGAATTAAAACCCTTCTTGTCTTGTCTTTTGGAGGCTCTTTGCATTGGCACTGAACTCACAGCCACCCCATCTCGTTATTCCCATGGAAATGAGAAAAGAGGGGAGAAACATGGGGCAGAAGGGACAGCAAACAAGGGGGGCAGGTGGTGCAAGCTGCAGGAGGATGCAGGGAGCTCCATCTCCTTGGCAGAACCATCTCCCTCACATGAGGGCCCTGCTGTGAGTCCAGAGGTGGCAGTGAAAGCCCAGCTTTGGTGGCACAGTCAGGAGCAGGAATGGGAGGCAGGAGAAGGTGCAGGGACACGTGCCTGGGGGATTATCCCTGCCTGGAAATGCCTCTGTTTTCCTCTGTGTTACCCAAACAAAACCAAGCCCTCAGATGACCTGTGCCATGGGTCACATGTACAAAATAAGGCACAAAAGCAGCATTTTGGGGAGGCTGAAGCAGCTTCTGGTTAATCAGCTGGGAGAGGGCTGAGTACATTCAGCAAGAGGCAAAGGAATCACAGAATGGTTGGGGTTGGAAAGGACCTTAAAGCTCATCTAGTTTCATTATGCTGACATGGACAGGGACATTTTCCACCAGATTAGGTTGGTCTAAGCCATGTCCAACACTTCAAGGAAGGAGGAAGATCCTGCCTGCAGCTCTCACATGAACATTTTGCAGTTCCTGGCTGCTGCTGAAACCCATGTCCTGATAAGCAGAGACCCCAGAAACACAAAATTGTTCACTTTACCTACTGTTCCCACAGGGATTGGGATCCCTGAGGTTCAAACACCCCTTAAATTGTTGCATCAAAGACAACCAGTCTTTAAGCAGAGATGATCTGGCATCATTTATCTCATGCTGCAACTAAAGGCCAGACATTTCACAATGCCCCAGATTAGTCAGCATGAACAAGGGTAATCCCAACACTTTCTGACCATTATTTATCTAGTCAATATTTTTTATCTTTCCTCATGCATACTTCTGACATAACTTCCTGTGTTTTTACAAATTATGATAGGAAGGAAGAAGGTAGCAGAGATGGTCCCAGAGTACACCAGAGCCCAAGTGGCTGGGGAAAAGCCCATCCAGGCACCAACCCCAGCTCCTGGGGCTGAGTTGGCAAATCCCCCACCAGGAAATGGGGAATTGCCCATGCTGGGACACTCCTTCCCTAAAGCCACATCCCAGACTCCAGAGAAACTCTCTTCCAAATTTCTAGTTCATTTGCAAAGCATGTTGCACGTTCTCATTTGCAGGATTTTTTGATGGGGGTAAAATGGATTTTCAACCTCACCCAGGAAAATTGCTGAAGTGGGATTTTTTGCTAAGAACGAGGAAAAAAATCACCCCAAAGGTGGACATGGCCTAAACCTAAAGGGTTAAAACTGGTGTAAGAACAGACATCCACCTGCATGTCTGTGCACTAGAGACAAACACACCTGAGATCAGAATCAGATCTTAAAAAAGATCCATCCCATTCCTTGAGCATATTTACTGGAGTTATTTGATATTGTTCTGCAAACCTCCTTCACGCTGCATTCATCTCATCTGCTCCCGTAATTCAGAGATTTTATTTTCCACTATATTTTTAATTTATATCATGTTTTATTTATACCACTGTCTTTCACGAAACCCCAAATTTCAAAACTGACACAGGCATTACGCACATAAAATAGACTTCTTATTATCAACATGGCAGAGGAGACAAAAAAATGACAGGAATAAATCTTAGGTTTTATGCTGGCGAGACGTTCTGCAAAGTAAGTGACATTTCTCAGCAATACAAATCGTACATTAAAAGATAATTTCCAGAACATGATACCAGCTCTGGAGCACGGCACCATTGCACAAAGTAATATCTCAGCTGTGCTTTAGCAAGGCCGGGCTCGTGTTGTGTTTGGCACCACGACTGCGTCAGGTCTTGTGAGGAGACTTTGGAGTGATGAAGTTTAGTGCACACACGAGAGGCAGTTCTTTGGCACACTGTCAGCACGGTGTAATTGATATTTTAATTACATTGCTGATACACAGGCACTGCTCACAGTGAGCCTCCTCCTCCTCCTCCTCCTCCCGGGCCTCACAAGACCTGATGCAATTGTCCTATTGCTATCTGAAAATGTTGTGTTGTGATGTCAGGGTTTACCCCAGAACCTCGGGTCCCTCCCTGATAATTCCCTCCCAGGTGTGTCAGTGTCCTCTCCTTTCCCTCCCTGACCCCTCCCAGCACTGTCTGTCAGTCCTGGCATTCCAGAAGGGCATTGAGTGATTGGCAGAGTCACAGGATGCCCTCTACCCCTGGGGGGCACTGGGCCATCCAGGTGTCCTTTGTCCCTTTGTCCCTCCCCTCCTGTCCCTGCTTGGTGGCTCCCTGCCCCTTCCCTGCCCTCTGCCCGGGGTTCAAAGGAGCAGCAGCCACGGGCTCAGGGAGTTCTGTGGGAGCTGGTGCTGCATTCAGAGGCCTGAGGGCCAGAATAAAGCTCTGGATCCAAAGCCTCCATCAGAACCGACTCCTTTCCTTCACCATCGCCTCAAAGCTTCTCTGCCAGAGGGAAACCCAAGGAGCAGCCCCTGTTATGGGGGGAAGCTCCATCCCAGCACCACCAGAGCTCCTGCAGGCCTGGACCTGTCCCCACGTGTCCAGCTGCAGCACCCAGGCAGGCAAAAGTGTCTGTGGGGTGAAACACCACACACCCAGCAGCCAAAAGTGTCTGTGGGGTCAAACACCACACACCCAGCCAGGCAAAAGTGTCTGTGGGGTGAAACACCACACACCCAGCCAGGCAAAAGTGTCTGTGGGGTGAAACACCACACACCCAGCAGCCAAAAGTGTCTGTGGGGTGAAACACCACACACCCAGCAGCCAAAAGTGTCTGTGGGGTCAAACACCACACACCCAGCCAGGCAAAAGTGTCTGTGGGGTCAAACACCACACACCCAGCAGCCAAAAGTGTCTGTGGGGTCAAACACCACAGTGCCAATATTTGGTTCAGCACCAAGGCCCAGACAAGCTCAGGCATGTCCCGTCCAGCTATATTGGTAATATTCCAATATAAAAGTCTAAAAGTATATCCCAATATTTTTATTGGGAAGGGGCTCTGAGGTCTTTTGGATCCTTCTCTCCTCCAGGTGAGCACCCCCAGCTCTCCCAGC
Source organism: Agelaius phoeniceus (assembly GCF_051311805.1). Taxonomy (NCBI): domain Eukaryota; kingdom Metazoa; phylum Chordata; class Aves; order Passeriformes; family Icteridae; genus Agelaius; species Agelaius phoeniceus. The sequence goes on from NC_135281.1 coordinate 3,887,297, forward strand.
CTGGCTCCAGAGCAGAGGGATTCCAGCTCCTGGGGCTGAGTTGGCAAATCCCCCACCAGGAAATGGGGAATTGCCCATGCTGGGACACTCCTTCCCTAAAGCCACATCCCAGACTCCAGAGAAACTCTCTTCCAAATTTCTAGTTCATTTGCAAAGCATGTTGCATGTTCTCATTTACAGGATTTTTTGATGGGGGCAAAATGGATTTTTAACCTCACCCAGGAAAATTGCTGAAGTGGGATTTTTTCTAAAAAGAAGGAAAAAATTTAATCCCAAAGGTGGACATGGCCTAAACCTAAAGGGTTAAAACTGAGCTAAGAACAGACATTGACCTGCATGTCTGTGCACTAGAGACAAACACACCTGAGATCAGAATCAGATCTTGAAAAAGATCCATCCCATTCCTTGAACACATTTACTGGAGTTATTTGAGCTCCATATGAGTTTGCTTAAGCGCAGCTTTAAGTGCAGTCAGGGCTATCTGAAAGTGCTGTGAAAGCAAAGCAAATCGTGTCACCAGAGGAAGGCAGCTGAGGAAGGAACAAGAGGGACTGTTTGACTCTGTGCCCTCCCCAAGGATTGTAGGGCTGATAAGGAACTTTCCATACTGGGACTGTCCCCAGGGTACTGGCTTATCAGAGAGAGAGAGGGACCAACTCAGGGAGAGGAAAGGAAAGTTTAGGGAGCTGAATTTTCATGGAAGAGTTAAAAGGGGGAATGCAAACAGTGAAGAAGAGCTGCTGGTTCATTGAAAGCAGCAGGTGCACCTCGGGATGGGACCTACTGGCTTCTGGCCAAGAGATGAGTATGGGGAGATAAGGACCCAGTTTGCAGCCTAAAACCAAAGGGGCACAGCCAGCAGAGACAATTCTGCAGCCAGGCTTAAATACACACACACACACACACACACACATTGGTTCACTGTGCAGGTGATGCCTCAGGTTTTAACTTTTATATTTTTCAGATGTGTGGGTCTGGGTTTCATATGATGGGATGGTGAGCTCTCTGCACAGAACTGGGAGACAAAACAATTCCTGCTCCAGCTGGGCACCAAGGACAAATGATCCAAATCTCAGCCCAAGAGCACAAACCCCGTGGGCTGGAGAGAGAAAAACAAGCAGGGTGGGAGTGCAGGGGCTAAAGCTGGAATGGGACAATGAACTGCAAGATGCAAATGGAGCAGAACTGATCCCAGGGACAGACCCCGTGCCCGGCCGTGCATTTTGGGACCATTTTGGTTCATCTTGGGTGCAGCCCTGGCTGGGCTCTGGTGCTGCCCAAGGTGGATCCATTGAAGAGATCCTTTGAATAAATCCCTGATTTATTCTTTAGTTCTGCTCTAGGGCAGCCCTCACAGGGCACCACAGGGCCCTTCCTGCAGGTTTGATGTGGTGCTGTGGGTGAGAGCACAGCTCAAGGCTTTCCTGCTTCCCCCTGCTCTGGGACTCCTGGGATGGTTTGGGTTGGAAGGGATCTCCTGATGAGGAGTTCTCCTGCAGGGAGGTGGCTGTGAGGGGTTTCCAGCAAAAAAGGCAGATTCCCATGTGAGATTCCCACCCTAGCAGGTGACAGTCACCCCCTGCCAGTTCAAGTGACACCTTGTCTTATTCTTTTCCCTTGTTCAGGGAGAAATTCTTTCATTACCCAGCAAGGCCCACATCTGCTTTGCTTCTCAGCTGTCACAACAGTTCCCTTGTGTGAAAAGAGTGTCATGACACCCTGCTTACTCAGATCTCAGAAATGGGATACCCACAAGTGAACCTGAAGTCCAACCACACAACCACCCAGGTTCCTCAGGTTCCCTGCCCTCCTGCACAGCCCAGTCCTCACAAGCTCTGCTGTTCTCTGAGAGTGACCCACATCCCCCCAGCTCTCTCACTTGGCAAGGCACCAGGCAGGAGCTGCCTCAGCCCTGTGAAAAGAGGGGCTGCTGCTCCACAGGGAGCTTCTGCTGGTGTCCAGGATGACAGGGAAACTCAGGGAGGACCTTCCACACAAAACAGGACCTGTGTTCATGGAATTGTAGAATTGTTTGGGTTGGAATGGACCTTTAAAGGTCATCCAGTCCAACCCCCTGCCATGGCAGGGACACCTCCCACTGTCCCAGGTTTTTCCAAGCCCTGTCCAGCCTGGCCTTGGGCACTGCCAGGGATCCAGGGGCAGCCCCAGCTGCTCTGGGCACCCTGTGCCAGGGCCTGCCCACCCTCACTGAAAAAAACTTCTTCCTTATATCTAATTTAAACCAACTCTCACTTTGAAATTTTTCCCACTTGTCCTATTGCTACAAGTCCTGACAAAAAGTTCACCCTCATATTTTTTATAGGCTCCTTTAGGCCCTGGAAGGAGCTCTGAGGTCTTTTGGATCCTTCTCTTCTCCAGGTGAGCACCCCCAGCTCTCCCAGCCTGGCTCCAGAGCAGAGGGGTTCCAGCCCTTGGAGCATCTCTGGTGCCTCCTCTGGGCTCTCTGCAGCATCTCCAGGTCCCTCCTGTGCTGGGCCAGGGCTGGGACAGCTCTGCAGGTGGGGTCTCACTTGAGAGGGGCAGAACCCCCCCTGTGCTGCTGCCCACACTGGGGCATCAGCCCAGGGCTTGGAGGTTTCTGGGCACACACACATGTCCAGCTCTCACCCAGCAAATCCTCCTCCCAGGGCTGTTTTTGATCTGTTCATGCCCAGCCCTGGTGTTCCCAGAGGGATCCATGCCCACCCTGCCCACAGGCCCTGCCCTGGCACCCCCAGCACCAGCAGTGGCTCCTGCTCTCCCTGAGCACAGCCAGCACACCTCAAACTTCAGAAAACACCTGTCCACACAAGCCCCTTCCTCTGAGCAAGCCAGTTCTGAACACACACAAGAACTATTTACTCTTTGGTTGGGGATCTTGTCTCCCACCTTCTGACCTGGAGTGAAATTTGATGACCAAGCCCTGCAGCTCAGGGGGAGGCAAGGAGGGAAGGGGCTTCCAAGTGAAAATGCCAACAGATACTTAGAGCCAGAAGAGTGTGTGGGTGTTGCTAAATTAAGCTCACAAGTAGGTGGGGCAAATGCCTTAAACGAGTTTGTGAAGGTAAAATAATGTTCATTAAAAATAGAAAAACAACTGAAAAAATACCCTTTGTATTCAACTTCACACTCGTACATCATAATGTTCCAGTAAAAGCCCATTTTCCCTTGAGATAATAAAAGAATTGAATTTTTCCTTATCGGTCATCTATTTTTCTAGCTAAAGCTATTACTCCCTCTCAGTGGTTGCCAGGCAACAAGAAATATTAATAGCAGCTTTTATTAGCTTAGCTTTAGCAGTGGAGTACCAGAATGAGAAAATGGAAAACATAAATGTGTTACATAAATCTTTCAACCTTTCAGGGTTTGTGTTAGTCTCTGTTTTCATAATGATTTATTGAAGTGATGGTTCATTTATGAGAAAAAGGAGTGTGAAATAAGAAAACGGAACATTACCCTGAAGGACTGTTTGAAAATAAATAATTATAGAAGGTGAGGAAAAGCTGTTTAAAACCATTTTTCTGAGTTTTATAAAATTTAAAAAGACATATTTCTTTCATTTATTGCCTCTGAGAAAAACACTAGCAGGGAATTGCAAACAGGGCTCTGCTTAATACAAAGAACCCTTCATGTAGGGTTGTGTTATTACCATTTCCCACCTCATGTTTGGGAGTTTAGTTTTTAAATACTGAACCATTAATAAACAGAAAGCCAAATTAGTCAAAACCTTAAAGCTCACAACACAAAATTGCCAGTGAAAACTTATCCAGGACTGAAACAAGGGGAACTCAGGGAAGTTTTTGCTGCTGGTGACCTGAGCAATGCTCTTGTTGGTTTGTTTATTTATAAAGGCTCTTCTGAAGAGCAGCAACTTGCTTTGAAGGGCAATGCTGCCTGTACACTACACTGGAGTATGGATTATTTTAAATAACTTATTTTAGCAGGCAGTGACTCAAAATTATTGAAATATTGATGCATTGGAAGGATTTGCCCACAGCATGTAAACCACTCTGCCTGCTGGGATCGTGGATTTCCAGCGGCCTGGAGGAAAGGCTGGCACAGCTTACTTGGTTTTGGTGACAACATTTAATTGACATAAGGAGTTTTTTACAATGAGGGTGGTAAAATCTGCCACAGGTTGCCCAGAGCAGCTGTGGCTGCCCCCTCCCTGAAGTGTCCCAGGCCAGTTTGGATGGGGTTTGGAGCAATCTGGGTTCTGGCCTTGCAATCTTGCTGCAGGACTGTGGTGTTTGTGAAGGTCTCCAGGACCAGGTGAGAGATGAGAATTTGAGTCTATGTTCTCAGAAGGCTGATTTATTATTTTATGATATGATACGATATATTATGTTAAAAGAATGCTATACTAAAACTATACTAAAGAAATACAGAAAGGATACATCAGAAGGCTTCACACGAATGATAATAAAAACCTGTGACTCCTCAGAGCCTCGACACAACTGGACCATGATTGGTCATTAAATTAAAACAATTCACATGGAACCAATCAAACATTCACACATTGTTGGTAAACAATGTCCAAGCCACATTCCAAAGCAGCAAACACAGGAGCAGCAATCAGATAATTATTGTTTTCATTGCTCTCTGAGGCTTCTCAGCTTCCCAGGAGAAAATCCTGGGCAAAGAGGATTTTTCAGAAGACATCATGGTGACACAGGACGACCTCACTCTAGGCTGGTGAGCACCAAGCTTGTCCTTGGAGCCTACAGCATCCCAGGAATGCCCATCCCAGCTCTTTTTGGGAAAGGGCTACTTTTCCTTTCCATTTCTCACGTGGGACACAGGCAGCTGGGTTCCTGCTGGTTTATTTTACTGCTCTCTGTTCCACACCAAAGCCCTGTTGTGTTGGGAAGCAGCTGTTCAAAGTCAATTGAAAACTTCTGGAATTTCAGGGTGGCGCTCACCTTTCTTCTACAATTCACCCCCATTCACCATTTTACTCCCTCACCTCTACCTAAACAGGTTCCCCAGCTCATTGGAAATGTGACATTTTCCACCATGGATGTTCCTTTTTGCCTCGGAGGATTTTCAGTATTTTTCAAATAACTCCGTTCCGCTCAACAAACTGAAATGAAACCTTTCAGGCTGTGGCTGAAGCCTTTCTGCCCTTGCATCAGCTTGCTGTGAGCATAAAAAGGCACCCCAGTGGGCTGAATGAAATGTTAGTGCCTTTAGAGGAGCCACAAAAATCTCTCATCTTGAGAAGCAACAGGAAGGGGCAGACACGGCGAGAGGTGTCAGTCTCTCCAACCAGCTCTGTTACACCTACAAAGCTCATGTTGGCTCACAGGAGCAGCCACATGCCCAACAGGATGCTGGGCACATGCCCAAAGGGATGCTGGGCACATGCCCTAAAGGATGCTAGCCACATGCCCAAAAGGATACCCAAGAGGATGCTAGCCACATGCCCTAAAGGGTGCTAGCCACAAGCTCAAAATGATGCAGCCACATGCCCAAAAGGATGCCCTAAAGGATGCTAGCTACATACCCAAAAGAATGCTAACCACATGCCCAAAAGGATGCTAGCTACATACCTAAAAGGATACCCTAAAGGATGTTTGCCACATGCCCAAAAGAATGCTGGGCACATACCCAAAAGGATGCCCAAAAGGATGCTTCCCACATGCCCTAAAGGATGCAGCCACATGCCCAAAAGGATACCCAAGAGGATGCTAGCCACATGCCCAAAAGGATGCAGCCACATGCCCAAAAGGATGCTGGGCACATGCCCTAAAGGATGCCCTAAAGGATGCTAGCCACATGCCCTAAAGGGTGCTAGCCACAAGCTCAAAAGGATGCAGCCACATGCCCAAAAGGATGCTAGCTACATACCTAAAAGGATACCCTAAAGGATGTTAGCCACATGCCCAAAAGAATGCTGGGCACATGCCCTGAAGGATGCCCTAAAGGATGCTTCCCACATGCCCTAAAGGATGCCCTAAAGGATGCTCTAGCCACATGCCCAAAAGGGTGCCCTAAAGGCTGCTAACCACATGCTCAAAAGGATGCAGCCACATGCCCAAAAGGATGCAGCCACATGTCCTAAAGGATGCCCTAAAGGATGCAGCCACATGCCCAAAAGGATGCAGCCACATCCCCTAAAGAATGCTCTAAAGGATGCTCTAGCCACATGCCCTAAAGGATGCAGCCACCTGCAGAAATGCATGGCTGTGCCCACAGTGCTCCTGGCAGAGCAGAGGAGGAGGAAGCAGAGTGGCTGCTTCTTGATGCATGCTGTGGCCAGGCTTGGGGAAGCAGTTTTGGGGTCCTGGAGCAGTGCTGGAGGGCTCTGGGCAGTGCTGTCCCCCCAGGCAGGGGCTCCTGGTTCCCCCCACCTGATAAGCAGAGGCACCCCCAGCCCTCTTGGCTGCTATCCAATATTTATGGAAATATTTTTGTGCTGTGTTGGACATTCCTGGGCTCTGACCTTGATCGCCCTTTGTTTCTGTCAAAAATGTTCTGCCAAATCCACTCTGAAATCTCATTTATTCCCAGCAGCTCCTTAACCCAGCGCTCCCCCACCTCCCCACTGACCCACAGCACATCTCTGCCCCCTCCCCTGCTTTCCCCACAGCCCCAGATCCCACCCCAGTGTGATCCCAGCCCAACAGGACTCCCTGTGGATCCCAGGGGGGCTCAGCTGCTGCTGGGATGTTCACAGTGAGCAAAGTTATTCTCTTCCCAAGGAAAACATGTTTTTTTTCCCCCTCTTTGATTACTTTTCCCTAATTACTCCCATTTCTCAGTGACAGTCACACCTCTCTTATTTTCCCTCCCTCCTGCCATTCTTTCTCTTTCCCTTCCTTTTATCCCACAGGAAAAGAGAGATCACTTGAAAAGAAAACTCCACTGCAGTAAAAATCTTCTGTTTGTTTCTTGTCATCAACACAAAAAAACCTAACAAACCTTCTCAAAATGAGCCAGCTCTGCCTCCTCCCCAGCCCTCCCTCACCCCTTCCAGCAGTTCTTCACTCATCACATCCTGTGCCATCTCTTTGCCTACTCTTGTCCATCCATCCATCCATCCATCCATCCATCCATCCATCCATCCATCCATCCATCCATCCATCCCTGCTCTGCAGCTCCCTGCACCCCATTCAGGGGTTGAAAACTCCTTTAACTTCTAAAAACTCATGGGTGGGGGGGAAAAGGGGGAAATAAAGTGACAGAAAGGGCAGTGAAGAGCCATGACATGGAAATGTGGAGCTGGTCCATGGGCAGATCCAAGTGGGGGTGTGTGGTGTTGTGAGTGTCCTCAGGATCAGGGAAGAGATGAGAATCTGACTACAAGTTCTTAGAAGGTTGATTTATTATATTATGATATATGTTATGATATATGATATGATATGATATGATATGATATGATATGATATGAAAATAAATTAAATACTAAAACTATACTAAGGAAAGAGAAAAGGATACATTAAAAGATTTAACAAGAATGATAAAGAAAAACCTGTGACTCCTCAGAGCCTTGACACAGCTGGACCATGATTGGTCATTAAATTAAAACAATTCACATGCTGGAATAAACAATCTCCAAAGCAACAGAACAGGGAGAAGCTGAAGCTTCTCAGCTTCCCAGGAGAAGAAATCCTGGCAAAGGGATTTTTCAGAAAATATCATGGTGACAGTGGTGTGAAGGGTGCTCTGGGTGGTGCTGCTGCAGGGATGAGCAAACAGAAGGGATGCTGGATTTGGGTTTCCAGGGTCTCTGTGTGACAGCCCAGAGCAAACAGAAGGGATGCTGGATTTGGGGTTTCCAGGGTGCCCATCTGAAAGCCCAGAGCAAACAGAAGGGATGCTGGATTTGGGGTTTCCAGGGTCTCTGTGTGACAGCCCAGAGCAAACAGAAGGGATGCTGGATTTGGGGTTTCCAGGGTCTCTGTGTGACAGCCCAGAGCAAACAGAAGGGATGCTGGATTTGGGGTTTCCAGGGTCTCTGTGTGACAGCCCAGAGCAAACAGAAGGGATGCTGGATTTGGGGTTTCCAGGGTCCCCATCTGACAGCCCTTGGGTGAGCTGGGCCAGGAGCAGGGGCTGACACACAGCAAATCCTCCTTCACTCCCAGCTCCTGTCCTGCCATGGGAATTTCTGTGCTGATTAAAGTCCCTTGGGGCTGGTCACCTGCACAGTGGGAGCAGTAGGGCAATCCTTGAGAGGCACGGGGAGGTTTAATGCAGTCTGAGGGTAATGTAGGACATCCCAGGACAAGAGACACACACTGGGGACAGCAACCTGCAGCTGGATTTTCTTTATTCACTTCTGAGCTCTCAGGAAAAAATACCAATCCTATGGCTCTCAGTGAGTCCTGGCTCATGTCTTATCAGCAGTTAGAGATTTGTTCTTTTTTTTTTTTTTTCTTTTTGACTTAAAAAAATCCTAAGGCTCAAGTTGCATTTTTAGAGCAGAAGTCTGGCAAATGTCTAAACATTTTACCATGAGTTGCTTGTTGTTTCTCATTGTATTCAAACATACAGACATGGCAACCAAGGCAGGAAATAGCTGTGTGTGCAAAAACCGGTGTGAGCTACAGCAGAGAGCAGCAGGGAGGGGAGAGGCTCCAGCATTTGCATCAGCAGTGCTGGTCCTGGAACAAACCCAAAACCTCTGCACTCTGAGCCACCCCTCTGAGCTCTGAGCAGGCAGGGCTCACTCCCAGACTGGCCTCTCATCACTGCCTGGGTGAAATCATCCCTCCCTTTCTGGGAGTGTTGGCAAACAAGCCCCAGAAAAGTTTGGGTTGAAAGGGACCTTAAAGATCATCTCATCCCCCCCCTGCCATGGCAGGGACACCTCCCACTGTCCCAGGCTGCTCCAAGCCCCATCCAGCCTGGCCTTGGGCACTGCCAGGGATCCAGGGGCAGCCCCAGCTGCTCTGGGCACCCTGTGCCAGGGCCTGCCCACCCTCACAGGGAACAATTTCTCCCCAATATCCCATCCATCCCTGCCCTCTGGCAGTGGGAGCCATTCCCTGTGTCCTGTCCCTCCATTTCTTGTCCCCAGTCCCTCCCCAGCTCTCCTGGAGCCCCTGTAGGCACTGGAAGGTGCTATTAGGTATTAACCAGATGAGTTTAAAGTGTGTTTTCTCTCCAGGGTTCTTCTGTGCCCTGGTGTGCAGGAGCTGCAGGTGTGCCCAGGGAGCAGCGCTGCCATCGTGGGCTGGGGCTGCAGCCAAGGGAGACTGGGGGGACACAAAGGGGACTTGATTCCCCACCAAAGGGACAGAAAGTGTCACCCTTCAGTGGAAATAAGGCTGTGATGGGAGCATAAGGCAGGATTTAATTCTGACCTGAGCTGCAACACAGCTCCCTCCCTGACCCCTTTGCTGATGGGACCTCTGAAGATGTAAAAGCACAGCCCAAAATGGAACAGCTTCAGTTCACTCTCACCTGGGAAATTCAGGGTTCACTGGACTTTTTTTTATTTTTGTGGTAAGGGGCAAACAAATATTAATCTCTCTATTCTACATTTACAGCCCACTAAGTCCCCTTCTTATCTTCTGTGGCTCAGCCCTGATTTATCATCACTGAGCTGCATTTGTAAAACACTACCATAAAGTAAGAAAGAGAACATTTCCCAAGGACTACTCCAAAATAAATTATTTCAGACACAGAGAAGCTGCTTAATAAATCCCCCTCTACTTTTTTTTCTTTAGGTGTTTTAGAAAGTGATTTATAAGTGCAATATCACCTCTCAAAAATGAGACAATCAACACGGGATAAAATTATCGTGTTATGAAAATAGGGTCAGGCAAAGGGGCTGTGCTTTAAATTAAACCAGGAAAAAATGTTTCATCTGAAATTGACTCTTTCTGTCTCAGAAATGAATGTTTTAATCACCTCAGAACCTAAAAGGTAACACAGAGCCCTCAGTAATATTTAATTCCATAGAAATATGCCTCTGTTCAATATTGATGGGCAGAACATGATATTTCTCTCAAACACACTAACAATGAAACTCAGAGGCTCATCAGGACTTCAGAAAGCCTTGGGATTTTCCTAGACTAAGAGATAATATCCCATTTAAATATTTAAATATCACTACCTTTCAGACCCTTATCTATTGAAGCAATCAACACCAAGCCTTCCCCAGCTAGGCAGAGTCAGGCTCCCAGCCACGCTCTCTAAGTAAAATTAACTCTGTTTGATATCAATGACATTCAAAATCAATGATCTTAGAGAGAAACAATGTCAAAAACCAACCACGGGGCTGAAGCTGCTGGAGAGAAAAATGGTATTAAACAGCAGCAGTATCAATTCAATATCACTGTCAAAATCAAGCCCCAACCTTTCCTCAGTGCTGCTGATGCAGAAGCACTGTAAGCTCTAATTAGCCCTGGAGTTTCTTCCCAGAGCTTCACTTTACTTCATTATCCCTGCCTTGTTTATCCCTGCACGAGTCATTTGAAACTTTGCAAGGTGTCCCCTTCCCAGGAATGAGGCAGTTGGAGTTTGAGAGAGCAGGGAGGGATCCTGTTCCCCCTGGAATCGATAGCAGAGCTCTCCCTCCATCCCTGCTCCTCCTGCTGCTGCCACCCTGCCGTGGCACAGGGGTGACAGGGAGGAAAAGAAAGGACATTGGGGCTATGGCTGGCCACCTTGCCATAGGGGATGGGGCACATGCACTTTGCTTGCTTTTCAGGGACTGATGTCCTTTTGGTTTTGCCTTTTTTTCTTTTATATGTTCTCTGTATTCTTCACACATATTTGTCACTGTGATATTTTCTGAAAAATCCCTTCACCAGGATTTCTTCTCCTGGCAAGATGAGAAGCCTCAGCTTCTCCATGTTTTGCTGCTTTGGAATGTGATTTGGAGAATTGTTTACCCAGCACGTGAAATTGTTTTAATTTAATGACCAATCATGGCCCAGCTGTGTCGAAACTCTGGTCTGTCACAAGTTTTTATTATTCATTCTTGTATCCTTTTATCATTCCTCTTGTATCCTTCTGATGTATCCTTTCTTCTATTGTTTAGTATAGTTTTAGTATAGCATTTCTTATAATATCATATCATATCATATCATATCATATCTCATAATAAATCAGCCTTCTGAGAACTTGGAGTCAGATTCTCATCTCTCACCTCGTCCTGGGGACCCCTCACAAACACCACAGCACATATATTCATAGCTCTGTAGCCCATTGTATTAGTGACTGATTTTCCCAGTAATTTTCCAAGGCCTTTCCTTAGGCAGAAGGACAAACCAAGTTCCAGAGTCCAAGCCCCGAGGGGTTCAGGACCCCAGTGGTGCCTTGGTTCTTCCTGGGAACCAAGGCCATGAACAACTCTTGGAGATGCATTCCATGGACAGAGCACAGCCAGTGCCAAGGGGGGACTCCAGAGAAGGGGCTTGACCTGGGGGGGAATTGCCTCACCACTTGTGCTGCTCATTGGTGCTTTTTATCAATTATGCTAATTTCCTAAAACCTATAAAAATGTACTCACCCCTGTGAGGGTGGCCTTTTATGGACATCTTTCCATAACTGCCCCTGAAATCCTTCAAATAAAAATCCCCTTTATAGTCACAGAATTCCCAGAATGACCAGGTTGGAAGAGACCTTCAAGATCCTCAAGTCCAACCCAGCCCCAAGCCCTCAGCTCAACCCTGGCACCCAGTGCCACATCCAGGCTTTGTTAAACACACCCAGGGATGGGGACTCCACCACCTCCCTGGGCAGCCATGCCAGAACTTTATCACTCTTTCCATGAAAAACTTTTTCCCTATCTCCAACCTGTATTTCCCTTGGTGCAGCTTGAGGCTGTGTGCTCTGGTTGTGTCAGTGCTGCTGGAGAAAGAGCCCAGCCCCCAAAATATTACCTCCTTACTAAAATTATCTCAAGCTTCATTTCCAAACTAGTGGAAAAGACAACAGGAGGAAAAAACCCTTTTCCCTGATCCTGAGTGGTTAACAAAGCTCAGGAGGACACCAAAGGAAGCATAAAACTGCCACCATGAGCAGGGTGACCACACCGACACCCCAGCTCCTCCCAGCCCTCATGGCAAACAGCCCATCACCAACAGTGATGAGCTCAGCTCACTGCTGGAAACACAGAGTGCTTTGGTGAAAGGAGAGGCACTGACCGTGGGCAGCTGGCTGGAGAGGAGGTGCCCATCCTGGCTCAACATGTTGGACACCATGATGGCCGGCAGGTCCATGTTCTGGTAGGGATAGGCTGGGATCAGGCTGTTGGGAGGGAGGCTGTGGCACAGAGAGTGGTATCCAGTTTCATGCTCCACCAAGTGCAGGAGGGATGGGTCAGGGAGGTTGGGAGGCGTTATGGGAGGGATCTCGTAGTCCTCGTTGTTCTCATTCTGACTGTTGTACGTCTGAAACACCAAAGAGACAGTTTGCAACATGTCACTGATAGGTAAGAAAATGCAGAATTTTATAATGTACTTAGGCAGGTAGAGGAAAACAGAAATATATTGAAATAACAGAAATATAAATAAATTCATTTAACAAATTTGCTTATTTAACAAATCTGCAAAAGTACAGAAGACAGTTTGTAACGTGAATGTAAAGGTAGAGACAACTTGTAACAGAACACATAAGAATTTAGTTGATAGGTAAAGGCTGCAAAGATAAGAAAACTCAGCAAAGCAAGACTTAGGTATTGTTGAAACCCATAAAGCAGAACCCTTTGCTTAAGGAGCTCCTGATTTTGGCCAGGACAAACTGACCTGAGAGGAAGCCAAACCTCCACTGTGCCTGCCCAGAAGAAAGGGTCAAGCAGAGAACATCAAGGAAGATGAGGTTACCTCATCAAAGACACCCACCCACAACCACCAGGAGGTGTGGCACCACCCTGGGTAGACTCTGGGCAGGGAATGGGTGGGCAGCAAGATGTGGACTTGGGTGATCAATGTGTATTTAAACCTGAAATTTGTCTCACCAGGCATGCAGGTCTTTGGTGGAAATACTCCCCATGTCTTTGGTGGAAATATCCCCCATGTCTTTGGTGGAAATACCCCCATGTCTTTGCTGGAAATATCGCCATGTCTTTGGTGAAAATGCCTCCATGTCTTTGGTGGAAATATTCCCAATGTCCTTGGTGGAAATATTCCCAATGTCCTTGGTGGAAATATCCCAAATGTCTTTGGTGGAAATGTCTCCATGTCTTTGGTGGAAATATCCCTATGTCTTTGGTGGAAATATCCCCATGTCTTTGGTGGAAAAACCCCCCATGTCTTTGGTGGAAACATCTCCATGTCTTTAGTGGAAATACCCCCCATGTCTTTGGTGGAAATATCCCTATTTCTTTGGTGGAAATACCCTCCATGTCTTTGATGGAAATACCCCCATGTCTTTGGTGGAAACATCTCCATGTCTTTAGTGGAAATACCCCCCATGGCTTTGATGGAAATATCCGCCATCTGTCCCAGCTGGAATAAAACATACCCGCTTTACAATTTTTAATTGTAAAGTCCTTATTCCTCAAATCATCACTGCCTTGCTGCTTCGGCAAAGAAGAATGACTGTTTCTCTAAGAAATACAGATTCCAGTGGAAATGGGTTTGTTGTGATAAAAAAGGCACCTCCAGTCCTGCCCACCGGGTTGTAACGGGGTAGGAGCCAGGGTGTGAGTGTGGCAGCACTGCTCCCTCCATCCATCAGGAACACACCATGGAGCCCTGGAGGCTCCATCCCCTTGCTCCCTGTCCCTCACTGCATCCCTGCTCATCTCTGAGTCCCAAAAGCCTCAGCAGAAACCCCCACACCTGGAGCACAGCCATGGAAGGGCAGGGCTGCCCCTGACCAGCTGCTGCCCTCCTAGGCCAAAGCCTCCATCTGGGCACCCAGCTCAGCTCTCAACCTACTGCTGGTATTTTAAAGAGCTTTTCTGAGAATTAGAGCTGTAGAAATAACAATTACTTAGGATCAAAATTCACAGAATTATGGAAGAGTTTGGGTTGCAAGGGATGTTAAAGCCCATCCAGTCCCATCCCTGGGACAGGGACACCTTCCACTGTCCCAGGTGCTCTAAGCCCTGTCCAACCTGGCTTTGGGCACTGCCAGGGATCCAGGGGCAGCCACAGCTGCTCTGGGCACCCTGTGCCAGGGCCTGCCCACCCTCACAGGGAAGCATTTCCCCCTAATATCTCATTTAACCCTGCCCTCTGTCAAGTTAAACCCATTCTTTCTCATCCTAACTCTCTCAGAATCCTCAAAAACTCCAGCGCAGGAGCTACAACCAGGGAGGGGGATTTAGAAACACAGCCATCACTCTTTAAAAACCCTTTAAAGAAAGCCTGTGTGAGTCCACCACACATGGAGATTTGTCCTTCCTTAGATCCCCTCCCAGATTTCATTTGGAAAAGCATTGCCTCACCTCCCTGCTGACACTCCCTTGAGGTGACACGAGCATGCAGAGATGCTGGAACTCTGTCTGCTCCCCATGTTTTCTCATGCCTTGTTTACTTCTAAGCATTCCCATTGCTATAAAAATCTGTTATCGCACCTGTGCAATCATTTTCACTTCAGACAAAACCATTTTTTCTTCATAACGTGTGAATCTATCCAAAATTATTAATTACCAACACAGAATATAATGAGTCTCTGGCAGAGGAAGCTTATTCTAAACATCCACTGTTTCACCTATTATTATAGCATATGAAATTCTGATTAGCTATAGCATTACACACATTTAGCTAAAGCTAAATTTCCCAGATCACCTAGTTTCATGGTTGGATTTGGACTTAATACTTGATTTAAGAGCAAAACCCCAGATGTTAAAAAAACCAGTTAAGCACTGTAGGCTTTAATAATCCATTGTCCCAGAGCTCACCCCCGGATTCGTGCTCCTCATCACCACACACTGTGGGGGAGAAAGTCCTTAATAAAATAAAATAAAATAAAATAAAATAAAAATAAAATAAAATAAATAAAATAAAAATAAAATAAAATAAAATAAAATAATAAAAATAAATAAAATAAAATAATAAAAAATAAATAAAAATGAAATAAAATAAATTGAAATAAAATAAAATAAAATAAAATAAAATAAAATAAAATAAAATAAAATAAAAATAAAATAAAATAAAATAAAATAAAGCCTGTGTTTAACTGGAGCCCAGCAGTCAGTGGGAGAGGCAGCAGGGAGCAAGGAGGGATCTGTGGATTGGTGAAAGGGCATTGCCAGGGAGAACCATGGGGTGTCAGAGCAGGGGGCACTCCTGCCTCACCCCACAGCTGGGGCTGGAAGAGGCTCATCCTCTGCTAAGCTGAGCCCACACCTCTCACCTCCTGCTGCAGAATGGAACAAACAGAGCAGAAGGACAGGATGACATCCAGGGGGACCTGGACAAGCTGGACAAGTGTGGCCACAGGAACTTAAGGAGGTTCAACAAGTCCAAGTTCAAGGAGCTGCTCCTGTGCCAGGGCGATTCAGGCAGGAGAGGAAAACATTGAGAACAGCCCTGTGAGAGAAGGGCTTGGGGATTCTGGTGGGGGAAAGGCTGGACAGGGGCCAGCCCTGTGCCCTGGCACAGAACCCCCCCTGTGCCAGGCTCACCCCACACGTGGGCAGCGAGGGGACCCTGCCTCTCTGCTCCCCTCTCTGCCCTGTGGGGCTGCCTGCAGCTCTGGGGGCTCACACAGGGGAAGGACATGGAACTGTTGGAGCTTCAGGAGGCCATGGAGATGCTCCAAGGGCTGGAGCCCCTCAGCTCTGGAGCCAGGCTGGGAGAACTGGGGTTTTTCAGCCAGAAGAAGGCTCCAGGGAGAGCTCAGAGCCCCTTCCAGTGCCTAAAGGGGCTCCAAGGGCTGGAGAGATGGGAAGGAGGGGAGTGGCTTCACAGTGACAGAGGGCAGGGTTGGATATTGGGAAGAAATCCTTCCCTGTGGGGGTGGGCAGGCCCTGGCACAGGGTGCCCAGAGCAGCTGGGGCTGCCCTGGATCCCTGGCAGTGCCCAAAGCCAGGCTGGACAGGGCTTGGATCCACCTGGGACAGCGCCCATGGCAGGGAACTGGAATGAGATGAGCCTTAAGGTCCCTTCCAACCCAACCCATTTGATGATTCTGTGATTCAAGAGCATGTTCTGCATATCTGACCCAAACCTTTACATTTACCTGAGATTCCCACTGGCTGTAGGGAAACAGGAGCACAACAGAAACACAAGAGAGAGCCTGAACCATGACAGCTCTGTACCCACTGTTACTGTTCAGGGGAAACTCAAGCCCAGCTCTTGTTCCAGGCAGCTTCTGTCTGTCATTGTTATGATCCAGGGAAGCAGTGGGCTGAGGGGATGTACTCAAGGCAGACAGAGAGATCCCATTTAACATGTCTTGTAGCTGTGTTTCCATTTGGGCTCCACTCCTCGAGGTACACTGATTCTTTCCCAGTTATTTAAGAGGATTTCTCTCCATGCTTTACAGAAAGGGATTTAAATAAATCAGCGCACAGCAAACTTGTTCCTCCAGCTGGTTTACTTTGGTATCAGGTATATAAGCAAGTGGCTTTGCTGTACTTAACTAAATTATGTAAAACCCACTCAAAGTTTCCTAAAGCTGTCTTCAAAACTACAAGTCCCCTGTGTTGCTGCAGAACAGCTCACCCAAGGGCTTTGAGGTGGTTTTGTACAGGGTGCCAAAGCCCCAGCACCCTGCTCACCCCCAGGCACGTTTCTGCCTCTGTTCTATTCAACCCAGGGGGAAAAAGAGAGAAAAGAAAAAAAAAGACCTGTTTAAATCACAAAGCTTTCCCAACAGCTACAGCATTTTGCAGACGTATCAAAATTACAATCAAAGCTGTACACAATCAAAATCAGATTAGACAATATCCAATCAACATAATCAGCGTCGGTGCCTGCCAGCTTTCACACCCTGTGCTACCCAGAGCAGGCTGCCCTCACTCCAGTCTGCTTGAAATAGATGGTCAGAGAGATAAGGAGGGGAGATGAGGCACACAGACACTCAGAAGGCTGGGAAAAGGGTGGTTTATTGTCACACACAGTGCATGTTGGTGTGTCCACAGTGACACCTCTGTCCCCACACCATGTGCACAGATCCGTGCCCTCAACCCCTCAGCAGCAGCACCCAGCTCCTCTCCACCACCATGTGGGCTCCGTGGCAGATTATATTTCCTATTCTTATGTTAATTTGAATTAAATTAAACAGCCAATTATGGGTTCTAAGGATACATTACAAATTAGATTAGCGGGCTGGTCTGAAGCCATTCATCCCACCAGGGCTCCGAGCGTGGAGCAGCTCGTGCTGCTGAATGGCTGCCCATTTACTGTGCACAAAAAAGGCTCCAGGATTTTCCACTGTCAAACAGATGACAGTTGTTGTGATTACACATTATTCCTCTTCAAATTAAAACACTGCAATCAGCTGAAACAACAAGGCTCTTCTTGCAAACCCTCTCGTGGCTGGTGCTGCCGGGCAGATGCCGGGGGCTGCTTGGAGCAGGGAACCCCTGCAGTGGGGTGGAGACACAGGATGGAGCCAGGTCCATCACAGAGGGGACACTGCCCCTCCTCTGAGTGCCCTCCCTGCCCTCAGTCCCACAGGGATCCCTGTGCACCAGCTGTAGGGGTTGTACAGGATCCAACTGCCCTGAGCATGGCCCCAGGGTTATCATAGACTCAAAATAGTCTGGGAAGAGACGTGGAGGATCATCTCATTCCAAACCTCCTGCCATGGCACTATCCACTATCCTGCCTCCTTCCACTATCCCAGGGTGCTCCAAGCTCCATCCAGCCTGGTCTTGGACACTGCCAGGGATCCAAGGGCAGCCACAGCTGCTCTGGGCACCCTGTGGCAGGGCCTCAGCACCTCATAAACCTGGTTCTGCCCCATGCTTGCACAGGATGGCATCACACCAGGTACAACCAACCTCACAGAGTAGCAAAACTGTATTTTAAACCACTTATTCCATCTTGAAATCCAAGTCTGAGCAGGGGTCCCTGCACCATCTCCATCCAACAGCAGGTTGAGGGTCAGAAGACAGAGAACTGAAGGGGAAGTGATGTTGGGGGGGTGTTGGAATGGGGAGAGAGGCTCGGGTTCCTGGCAAGGTGACACCCAGGCCATGTCCAGCACCAAGAGGAGCCAGAACTGGCTGCTCCCTCCCAGCTCACAGCACGGGGCTGGGGCCATGATATTGGGAATGATTTGAGAGGAAAGGCAGAATTCCTGAAGCCCTTGCAAGATCAGGGGCTGGCCTGCACAGCCAGGCCCCACTGCTGAGCTGCCAAGAGCCCCTGCAGCTCTTGGGGTGTCTACCCCAGGGTGGTCTCCTGCCAACGCTGCTCCCCACCACAGGGACAACCTGCCAAGACCTCCCAGACTTGTTGCTTTCCCTGCTGCTTTTCAGGACAGGGAGGCAGAGATGGACAGGAGGCATCCCAGGTGTCCAGGATGTGCAGGAGAGGGCTCTCAGGTGGGAGGGAGATCTGGGGACATGTCTGTCCATGGCAGGTGGCTCCTGTGCTGCCAACACAGAGCACATCTGGGGCTTGTGGCCTGAAGGGCACAGTGACCCTGCTCACCCCCTGCCATGGACCCAAAACCACCCTTGATGCTGCAGCTGCTTCACCTTTTGCTCCTGTGCTGCAATTCCTCCTAGACTGTAAATGAAGCCAAACCCCAGCAAGCTCCCAGCAGCCATCCCAAAACTGAACCCCCTGAGCCTGGGGAGCATCCCCAGCACTGCAGCCAAGGGGAGGGTGGGCCAAGGGACATCCAGGTGTCAGAATGTCACACAGCTCTGAGGGACCAGCTGTGAGCCAGCTGTGACCAGCTGTGACCCAACCAAGGACATCCAGGTGTCTGAAGGTCACACAGCTCTGAGGGACCAGCTGTGAGCCAGCCAAGGACATCCAGGTGTCTGAATGTCACACAGCTCTGAGGGACAGCTGTGACCAGCTGTGACCAACTGTGACCCAACCAAGGACATCCAGGTGTCTGAATGTCACACAGCTCTGAGGGACCAGCTGTGACCAGCTGTGACCAACTGTGACCCAACCAAGGACATCCAGGTGTCTGAATGTCACACAGCTCTGAGGGACAGCTGGGACCCAGCCAAAGCCATGGCAGAGCCATGTTCAAAGGACACTGCAGATCCTCGTGCAGGTGACTCAGAGGGAGGGACAAGTGCTGGGCATGTCTATAAATGATGCCTTCAGCTCCCTTTTGCCTTTCCCCTCCTTTACAAACCAGCCCACAGGCAGGCAGCACCATCTCTGCACTGCATGTTGGTGTTAATCACACAGGACATGGCTTGGCCAAGGACCTGGGACACCTTTCTCCTCCTTGGCAGCATGGCAAATGTCCAGTGACCCCAATTCTCCACTGAGTCCTGTTCTGTGTGATTATCCCTGAGGATCCAGGAGTTGCAGCCAAGCATTGATTCAGAGAAATGTTCTTCACAGTGAGAGGGATAAAGATTTGTAGTATTATTGCAGGTAAATATTTGCCCTGTCAAAAAGCATTCAGCAGTAAATGTGAGCCTGAGAGAGAACATTTGTTCTTGGGAAGGTACAAGGAAATAGGGAGGCTGCTGCAATCTATCCAGGTGACACAAGCCACCATGGACTCTCTGCCATCCCTCATCTAACTGGGCTTTTCCTGAAGCTAATGCAAAAGCTCAGTGACACTGCTGACACTTTAGAGATGAGATGAGCCTAAAGAGACCCAAACCAGCCTGGCCAGTCTGCAAAGCTGGGAAAACATTGATATTTGTGATGCTGAGAGGTGCTGCAGCTTGGGCTCCTGGTGGGCACAAGGAGCACAGGGAGGTTATGGGGTGCCCAGCCCATCCCATGAGCTGGGATGGCAATCCCCCCATCCCAGTGCCAGGGACAGCACTCTGCCACCAGCACCACACAGGGAAGGAGCTGCAGACAAGCAGCCAGGTGGTTTTGGGGGTGTCTTCATTTCTCCAAAGCTGGATGATGTGTCAGTCAGGAGACAGAGAAGCACACATTCCCTACAGTACCTCTAATGTGCCACTGGTCCCAGCAACTGCAAGGATCAGCTTGAGAGAACACCTTGAGCCACAGAAAGAGTCCAAACACAAGGAAAAAGGTAAAATCCAAGCTTCCTGAGGACCAGCTGCCTGTATTTCCTGAAAAGCCTTTGGTCTCTTCTCCCACTACACCCATTACTCACACAGGCACAATCCTATTTGCAAGAAGGGATTCTGATACATTTCTCCAGCACAGAAACCAGAGGGGTTTTCTGCTCATCTCATGGCACTGAAGCCACAGGGACAGAAATGTCAGCTGAGCTGGCAGGAGAAAGTGGAATTCCCTTGGGACATTGCAAACTCCAGAGAAATGCTCAGGGCCAGCACAGAATGGATGGTGCTTGCTGTGGGGTGCTCAGGGGGTTGCCCCTTCCATCACCCCTCTGCAGGCAGGGATGGCAGAGGGCTCCTGTTCACACCTGGGATCCCCCAAATCCAGGGATTCTTGCCAAGAAGTGAAGCAGGGCTGATTTTCTGCATCAGCAGCTCTGGGTTTTAGGAATGGAAATTGATTTGCCTCATCCTCACACCCAGAGATCTGTGTGAATACCAGGGTCAATGAATTATGTGGGGAGAGGTGGATAAATACTGGAAAGAAGTATTTATTAACAGTCAGTCACATACAATCTACAAATTGTCTTTGAAGTGTTCCCAGGCCCTGCTACATTAATTTTCACATGCTCAGGTTTTTTACTAGGGAAATGCTGTTGAAAGGAGAAAA
This sequence comes from Agelaius phoeniceus, assembly GCF_051311805.1. Taxonomy (NCBI): domain Eukaryota; kingdom Metazoa; phylum Chordata; class Aves; order Passeriformes; family Icteridae; genus Agelaius; species Agelaius phoeniceus. The sequence goes on from NC_135281.1 coordinate 3,908,011, forward strand.
TGAGTTCTTGCCTGAGCAGAAATGTGCCCTGGAAGTGTCTGCACAATATTCAGCAAGAGGCTGGGGCACAGCAGAGCAGCAGGGAACCTGTGGGAAAGGGGGCTCTTCCTCCTGTGTGTTCTCCTCTTGCATATCCAGAGTGGAGGGGTTTAAAATCATAGAAACACCGAATGGTTTGGGTTGGAAAGAACCTCAAAGTTCATCTTTTTCAAAACCCCCTGACACAGGCAGGGACACCTCCCACTGTCCCAGGGAGCTCCCAGCCCTGTCCAGCCTGGCCTTGGGCACTGCCAGGGATGCAGGGGCAGCCCCAGCTGCTCTGGGCACCTGTGCCAGGGCCTGCCCACCCTCACAGGGAACAATTCCCAATTCCCAATCTCCCATCCATCCCTGCCCTCTGGCACTGGGAGCCATTCCCTGTGTCCTGTCCCTCCATGCCTTGTCCCCAGTCCCTCTCCAGCTCTCCTGGAGCCCCTTTAGGCCCTGCCAGGGGCTCTGAGCTCTCCCTGGAGCCTTCTCCTCTCCGGGTGAGCAGCCCCAGCTCTCCCAGCCTGTCCCAGAGCAGAGATCATTCTCTCCATAAACCCCAAGCAAGTGCTGGTTGTCCCAAAGATCAAACCCCACCTCCCCACCCCGTGGGCATTGCTCTGATGCAGACTCTACAGACACCACAACTGCAGCACAAATCCACTCCCAGCTCAGTCCCAGCTCTTCTGGATGGCTTCACCTTTGAATCAGCAGGATGTTTATACCTTTCAACTTCTCATGAGTTGACCTTCTCCCATCTCCTGTAGATCCCATGCACTCCTGCAGCCACAGCTCTTCCCAAAGCCTGGATGGGTTCAACCAAATCTGACAGCTCAGAAAGGTCTCTCTTGTACATATTTTACAAAAAATGTGTGTTTCATAAAAGATTTATCCACAGAGGGTCCTAAACATCCTTGCTTGTCCTAATAACCTTGGATGTCCTTGGGAAATTGCCACAGTGGCAAAGGGAAGGCTGTGGTGTGGTGCTCAGCAGGAAGGGGCTATGAAGGGAAAAATATCCACAGGGAACAGAAAATCTCAGTTCATGCTAAAAAAAAAAAAAAAAAAAAAATTGGAGGCTTGCATCCAATTCTGCATTTTGGGAGTTATTTTACATGCATATTTTACATACATATTTTTAAGGCCAGAAGCAACATTGTCAGGACTCTCTGGCCTCAACCTGTCCGTTGTGTGGGTGGGAAATGAAGAATAAGGTGCCAGTTATTTATAATTATCTGAAGGACAGAAACTCCCTGAGATTCAGCCTGGCCATTCTGCTGCATCCCCTCCCATGGCACCACAAGCTCACAGTCAGGTTTGATATTGTCCAAGCTGCTCTTGACCTGCATCACCACTTCACCAAAAAAAGCTAAAAATAATGGAGTTCTATGAACAATTTAGAGCAAAAGAAATCAGCCTTATTGTAGGCTTTTTAAAAGGCTCCCAACTCTCTCTCTCCCTCTATTTTTTTTTTTTAATCAGTATCTTATCCAGAACTGGAATCCTGTCAAGAATAGTGGATAGCAGGGAACTATAACTTCTTATTATGTGTATAGTGATTTTATGAATTCAGTAGGGAATGAAATGCAATTTTGTCAGACTTGTCTGTGTTCATAATGACCAAGTCAAATTAATCATCATGGATAATACTCCTGTGTCAGCCATTCAAGAGATTTTTTAATAGAATTTTTCTGATTCATGTCTTGCAGTACATCAGATCTGTAGTAATGCAGGCACTTCTAAAAATCAGTGCAATTATGGCTTCTTGTTGGCCTGTCATTTTCCTGGAATAAAAATGTCTCTGCAGAAGTCATATACTGTACATAAACCAAAATGGAAAACAAAAATATAGTTACAATTAGGCTTGATTTTTTTCTAAAGATTTAATATCTTTTTGAGGCCATTATTTATAGGCAGTCCATAAAGCTCCAGAGCACGAGGTGAAGATGGACGGGTTTATCACAACACAGACCAATTTTATCCTGCTTGTCATTCCTCCTTTGATTGCCCTGTGAGTTAGTGGCTTTTGCAGGCATGGAAATGACTATCCCATAGAACAAACAGGGGATAGGTAATGGGTTTGCAGTCAAATTATTGTGTTTATTAAAAATGTATCAAGGAAAGCCCACTCAGATCCCAAAGGGCTCTTGTTCAGGAAAATCTCTGGTTCAAGCAAAGGTTACGGTTTCCACAAAGGCAGATATGGATGGAAGGGGCAGCAGTGCAGCAGGCAGGGGTGCAGAGAGGATTAGGAGTGCTGTGTTTATCCTCCTGAGGAAACAGAGGCAGACAGACCCCTAATTCCCTGGTGACACACAAAAATGAGTTTTGGAAGTAGATACCCCCAGGAATAAAGAGGAAGAAAAATGTAAACACCCATCTCTGCCTTTCCTGCTTGCATGGCAAGGCAGCAGCTGCCTCATAGGAGAGAGCAGGGCAGGACCCTGCCAGTGCCCCACATGTCCCAGAGGGAGCTCCACGAGGGCCAGCTGTCCCTCCAGAGCCACCTCTGATGCCACCAGGTGCCACCTCTGTATGGCAGCACCGTGGTGGTGTGCACAGGGGTCCCAGGATGAGGGAAGAGATGAGAATCTTGACTCCATGTTTCAGAGGGCTGATGGATTATTTTATGATATATATTATATTAAAAGAAAATGATATATTAAAACTATACTAAAAGAATAAAAGAAAGGATTTCATCAGAAGGCTTGAAAGGAATAGAAAAATAAAATTTTGTGACTGCTCACAGCCTCACACAGGTGGCTGTCATTGGTCATCAGGTAAAAACAATTTCCCATGCTGGGTAAACAATTCTCCAAATCACATTCCAAAGCAGCAAAACATGGAGAAGCTGAAGCTTCTCAGCTTTTCAGGAGAAAAGATTCTGGCAAAAGGATTTTTCATAAAATATGTCTGTGACACAGCACCACGTCCCTGCACAGAGACTGCTGGGTACAGAGATCCTGGAATCACTGAGGGGTTTGGGCTGGGAGAGACCTGGAAGCTCACCCAGCTCTGCTCCCTGCCACACCTCCCTGTACCCCAGGTGGCTCCAACCCTGTCCAGATGGGATATTAAGGCTCAATTCCTGCTGGGATGTTCATAGCTTTAAACTTTACAGACCTTCTCCCATCTCCTGTAGAGCCCATGCACTCCTGCAGCCACAGCTCTTCCCAAAGCCTGGATGGTTTCAACCAAATCTGACAGCTCAGAAAGGTCTCTCTTGTACACATTTTACAAAAAATGTGTGTTTCACAAAACCATTTGTCCACAGAGGGTCCTAAACATCCTTCCTTGTCCTAACAACCTCTGCTGACAGCATTTGCAGAAGAATTCAGTGGTGACTCCTGGGTGACCCAGAGCAGCAGCTCAGCTCACCTGTTTTCCTTACCTCCCCAGGCTGCTGAAGGAGCTGTTTCCTTCCCCTGCCTGTTTCCTTTCCCTGCCTGTTTCCTTTCCCTTGCCTGTTTCCTTTCCCAGTTGTTCCCTTTCCCTGTTGTTTCCTTCCCCTGCTGTTTCCTTTCCCTGTTGTTCCCTTTCCCTGCTGTTTCCTTTCCCTGTTTGTTTCCTTTCCCTGTTGTTTCCTTTCCCTGCCTGTTTCCTTTCCCTGCCTGTTTCCTTCCCTGCCTGTTTCCTTTCCCTGCTGTTTCCTTTCCCTGCTGTTTCCTTTCCTTGCCTGTTTCCTTTCCCTGTTTGTTTCCTTTCCCTGCTGTTTCCTTTCCCTGTTGTTTCCTTTCCCTTGCCTGTTCCCTTCCCCTGCCTGTTCCCTTTCCCTGCTGTTTCCTTTCCTTGCTGTTTCCTTTCCCTGTTTGTTTCCTTTCCCTGCTGTTCCCTTTCCCTTGCCTGTTTCCTTTCCCTGTTGTTTCCTTCCCTGCCTGTTTCCTTTCCCTGCCTGTTTCCTTCCCTGCCTGTTTCCTTTCCCTGCTGTTTCCTTTCCCTGCTGTTTCCTTTCCCTGCTGTTCCCTTTCCCTGCTGTTTCCTTTCCCTGCCTGTTTCCTTTCCCTGCCTGTTTCCTTTCCCTGTTTGTTTCCTTTCCCTGCTGTTTCCTTTCCCTGCCTGTTTCCTTTCCCTGCCTGTTTCCTTTCCCTGCTGTTTCCTTCCCCTGCCTGTTTCCTTCCCCTGCCTGTTTCTTTCCCCTGCCTGTTTCCTTTCCCTGCCTGTTTCCTTTCCCTGCTGTTCCCTTTCCCTGCTGTTTCTGTGGCTGTTCTTCCCCGGGCTCTCAGAGCCAACGTGGCAGAGCTCCAGGCAAAGCCAGGAGATGTGCAAGCTCTGCTCCACCTTGGCAAAGAGCAGCCTCTGTCATCTGCCTCACAATCAGCCTCCTTAAAATTGTTTCTAATGATTTTTGCCTGGTTTTAAAATGTATTAAAGGCACTGTACATCCAGTGAGACAGCAGCCAGTGGGATCTAAAATTAGACTGACTAGGCCAGACAAATATAAACCCATTTTTTTCTTTCCTAGGATCTCTCCTGGAAGTGAATACAAGGAATATCATATTCTACTCAAGAACATGATGCATTTCAGGGAATTATTTGAGAACAGGTTTTACATAATTGCCTTTTTTGTCTCGTGGCATACTGAACTTGCATAATGAGCTCAGTGCACTCACAGCAATCCATTGTTGGGCTGGATGGATTTGGTGGAGGGTGCTGAGCCCAGGGTGTGTTACACAATGGTGGATAATGCACTGTAAGCAGGTCAGGAGATAAGGCAGCCCAAAAACAGGCACAGGCAAGGAAGAATTAGCAAAAAGCACTCTAAGAAATTAATTCAACCTGGCTTCAGCTGAGCCAGAAGGACCCAGAGCAGGAAGGAAACTACACTCTGTACCACGCTTGTTCCCTTTCAGGTTTTGTCTTAGAGTATTTCCCTTGTGCTCAAAACTGAAGGAGGGGAGTTAAGGGATTAAACAAATCTTTTGTGCCACACTTCACATGGATGATTTTTTTGCACCACATTTTCCAGAGTTTCATCTCAGAAGACATGTCCCACGTGTGGCACATGGCATTCACAGCCATCCTCTGCTCTGGGGTGCTGTGGGCTGCAGCAAGGCCACAATGGCAACACAACCCATCTGCAATTCAGACTTTTTTCCCCCAAATATTCCCCGTTTGGGTTTGTTTTCTCTCATCAGCAAAGAGACATTTTCCAAAGAAGCCCTGCATGGCCCTCAGCACCCAGGGCACAGCAGAAGTGGGCAAGGCACCAGAGATCCCACCAAGAGCACATCACCAATGCTGAGGATCCCATGCTGGAGCTAAAGGCACAGTTACAATTTTTATCTAAATGCCCCACACCACCCCTTGCTTTGCTCCCTCTTCCCACACAGAACCAAAGTCCTTAAGCCCAGGCTCTGTTTTTAGTGTGGGAGCTCCACAGCACTGGGATGTTGGTCCTGCTCATGGTCCCAGTCCTATAACAGCAGAGCAAAGAGCAGTAACAGCTCTTGGTACCCTTTCCTTCACAGTCTGAGTATCAGCCAGATGAAATCAACACCAACAGGGCCAGACCTGGTACTTTTGCTAAATTTCTTGTTATTTCCTGTTGCCAACACCTTTGAAGCACAAAGCATCATCACAAACCCACTCAGATTTGAGCCCTCACCCTTCCCAACCCAGGCTTGGGAGCCCAAAGCAAATTGGCAAGAAAACTGTAGATATTAAAAAATCAAAAAGTAATGTATCTGTTAAAAAATGAAAAAGTAATAAAGGCCAGCAGAAGCAGTGCCCCCCTCGCTGCCATCAGCCAGATCTGATGTGTGTGATTAGCACGAGGAAGGCAGGGATGTGGGGATGGCTTGCATAATGTGGTGCAATCTAGCACCTCCCCCAGGGTGCCCAGCTGCTGCAGAAGCAATTTCACAGCTCATCATCCATTATGAGATTAAAATAATTTTTTTTTTTTTCATCCCGTGAAGTATTAATAAATTGTGCAGGCAGACCAGAGTTAGTGCCATTTACACAAATGGCACTGAATCACCCACCTAGTTATTTCTTAATGGATTGAGTATCTGTGTTCCTCCTTAGCCTGTAATTTAAAAACCTAAATACACAAACCTGTTTATTTGTCTCATCAGGCCCCTAGCCAGCACTTAGTGAGCCTGGGGACAGAGGGACAAAGGCAGAGCTGCTGCCTCCCCTGGACCTGCCCCAGCACTTTACAAGATAAACAATACCAAAACGTCCACATCCATGGATGGGAAAAGGGAAATGCACCACAAAAAAAGCCCAAACCCACATTGAAATCCCTCCCTTCTGGGGGCAAAGCTCAGTGAGGCATTGCTGATGCAGTGCAGGTTCTCTGGTACACGAGTGAAGATGTAAAGCTGCAGTCAGAGCACCACTAATGGCTCTTGGAACATCCCTGCTTTATTATGGTATCAGATGAAGAAGGCATGTTTAATGTTTAAACTTCCAACAACAAATGCCTTCAGCAAATATGTTTTATGTATTTATTCAGTGCTTCTTAAGTGCCTGTCGCCTCAGCAGCTGAGGTGCTGCTTACCCTTTTTTTTCTAACATTTATTTTATTGAAATTAAGAATGTACCACAGCTTTGTGAAACTCCACCTTCTTCCCTCCCTTCTCTACTCTTTACCCCCAAGAGCAGCTTGAAATTCTTCACTCACCCATCCAGTGCCAAACATTTCAGGCTGCCAGGAAGTGGCCGAGATGGGGAAAGGAAATGAACTGAAATCAGCAGGGTGATAAATCAGCTTCCCACGTTATCCCAAAGACCCTCAGCCCCCAAACCTGGCTCTGGCAGTGGGAAATGTTCCAAAGCCAAACACTCCTGAGTCAGCTCTGCCAAAGCAAACCCTGAGGTGGGACAGACAGAGCATGGACCCAATTCCAGTGGCAGAGACAGGGTGTGGTTGGCTGTCACAAACACATTTTAGGAAAAATCTTTTCTTTAGGATTTTTTCTCCTGAGAAGCTGAGAGGCCTCAGGAACAAAATGTAACCAATGGTTATCTGCTGCTGTGGAATGCAACAGGTGCATCTGGGATTGGTCTCATGTGGTTGTTTTTAATTAATGGCCAATCACAGTCAGCTGGCTCAGACTCTCTGGTCAGTCACAAGATTTTATTATTATTCCATTCTTTGCCTTTTCTTGCAAGCCTTCTGATGAAATCCTTTCTTCTATTCTTTTAGTATAGTTTTAATATAATATATATCATAAAATAATAAACCAGCCTTCTAAAACATGGAGTCAAATCCTTGTCTCTTCCCTCTTCCTGGGACCCCTGTGAACACCACCACAGCTGGCCAAGGGAGGTCTGTGACAGACTGACCACGGGGTTGGGATGTCTCACTCTGTGCAGATCCTAAATATGCACAACTCAACACAGAATCACACAATCACACAATCACTGAGGTTGGAAAAGACCTCCAAGATCATCAAGCCCAGCCTCTGGCTGTCCATACCCCCTGAACCCAGTATTCCCAGTATTCCCAGTACTCCCAGTCCATGTGATGTCAGGGTCAGAGCAGCTGTGGCTGCCCCTGGATCCCTGGCAGTGCCCAAGGCCAGGCTGGACAGGGTTTGGAGCAGCCTGGGACAGTGGAAGGTGTCCCTGCCATGGCAGGGGGTGGAACTTCAAGGTGAACTTGAAGGTCCCTTCCCACCCAAAGCATTCCATGATAATCACACAGGATCTCTCTGTACCTCCTCTGCATTTGCTGAGAGCCACAATTATGACTCTTCCTTCACAACCACAGCTCCAAGAATTTTGTTCTTTTTCCTCCCTTACCCAAAGCAGAAGCTGTCATGTCACAGGAGCACAAAGGTGCTGGGGCTGTTAGGGAAAGCAGGAAGCACCAAGAGACTCGTGACAGAACTGTGAGAACTGGAACGTGGTGCATGGCCAAGTATCCAAATCCCCAGAGTAGGTGTGAAAATCTCAGCCTTAAGCCTCCAATATGTGAATTTTAGGAAACAAACAGATTTTATCTTTAACAATTTTAACAACTTTTTTTTTTTTTTTCTTTAATAAAGCCAGGCTTCTATATGGTATCTAAAAAAAGGCAGGAACACACACATGGCTGGGTGAGGCTCATCTATGCCCTCAATGAGACACTCATCAAATTCCTTCTGAAGCATTAAACAACCTGGACAAAATGAGCAGTGAGAGCAGGAACCATCCTTTCAGGAGGAAGGCAAAAAGGAAAACCACCACATTAATAATCAAAACAGCAATGTTTCCCTAAAGTAAGGACAACTGTCCATCTAGGAGGACAGCCAGGGCATCAATGTGCTGCTCACAGCCAGGAGCCTGCACCAAGGACCAACTCCAGATCCAAAGGCCATGGACAACATTTGTGCACACAGGGAATGGCTGTGCAGAGGAAAAGAAGGTGCAGGAGGGCTCACACCCACATCACACGACCCAACCAAACACCCAAGGCATGAGGGCAGAAGAGAAACCCAGCCCAGCTCTCCAGAGGCCAAACCACCTGAAACTCTCCATTCATTGAGCAGCTTCAGAGGTGTTTGTGTTATTTTCATTGGTTTAGAAACACCAGGAACCTGAACTGTTCCAAAAGATTGGGCAGAAGTGGAAGAGTCAAAATGAGAGGGAGAGATGCTGATGGAGAGGAGGGGGAGGCTCTGAGCACAACAGGGCTGCACATAACAAAGCCAAAACATCAACCCCATGGTAAAAATTCACATTTTCCCAGTTTACTCAAGGGCTGCAGCTGCTATCTGTCAAATCCAAGCCCACACAAGGCCTAGATATTTCCATAAACCTGGGATGACTCAGAGCCAAGTGCTTCTCTTGCCAATTCCAGCACCAAACTGGGCACCTCGAGTCCCCCTTGGTGTTACCAAAAAGCTTCAGCCCAGTCTGACCCCAAACACAGCAAAAATGGGACAAATTGTCTGCAAGCTGAGCTGCATCAGCTTTCACCACTTCTCCTCCCATCCCTATTGTTGATATCAAATAACAGGAATTTTTCAGACTGAAACAGAGTGAGAAAGAAGTCAAAACCCAAGGATTGCATGGACAAAAGGAGAGGAAAGCAGGTGTTCTAACAGGGATACTGCAGCACTCCTCCATGCAGAAGTCTGGAAATCAGGACAGCAGAATTCCACTGCATGTTCCACTTGCTGTGTTTCAAAAATTAAACACCATCACATGAGCTGCTCAGAGCACTCTGGAGTTTCCTGCACTTTACAGAGCATCTTTCCTTTTTTATTTTTTAAATTGTTTTTGGATCTGCAACATCTCTGGATGCATCTCTGAGCATGGTAAGATCCTTCCTAAAGTTGCATTCAAGTGCATTCAGTAACTTGCTCTCAATACCAGTGTGGGTTCCCTGACTTGTACCCAAAAAATGTGACCTGTTGCTCCATCTGCTTGCAGAAGTGATGGGCATTGTCCTGCAGCTGGATCCAGCCTGGAAACAAGCACCTTTTGGATATTTGCTTCCAAAATGCACTAGGAATTCATGAAGCCTGGGAAAGAAAGCTCCTCAGGAGAAAAGCTGCTCCCATGGGGAGCCTGAGCCCTCAGCACCACGTAGGTGTGTGGTTTTGTTTAGAAGTCATCTGGAATTCTTAAAATAAATTTGCTAAATTGTCTTCCAGAGACTGATGGCTTTTTTTTTTTCTTTCTTTTTTTCCCCCCTCCTTAATAAACTTCCAGGGGTATCTTTATTGTTATGTCTAATTTTAGCGAAAACTAACATTTCCTGAGATTCAATTTCTCTCATAATTGTTGGAAGGAAACTAAACTGTCTGCTGTAAACATTCACTGTATTGTGTGAAAAGTATCTTTATTACAGCCCACTGGGAATACTGATAAAATTCCCAATCCTAGCCTTTCCTCACTTTTTTTTTTTTCTTAGAGCTCACTCTTTTCTCTTACATACCCATTAGTGTCAGTTCAAACATTCTGCGGGTGAGATATGAGAACTTAAAATATATTATTTAACAATCAAGGGTGGAATAAAGACTTGTGAGCAGTAAGATCCTTTCTGCCTTCCCTTTTGGTGCTTTCTATTATAGAAAATGAGGATGGCTATTCCATTTGTCTGCCTTCGTGCTCAGAGTTGATGTAAAAAATCTCATTAGTTTAGTCTGACATATATTCAATACAGTCTATGTACATATTTTTTTTCATTCTATTCTACAGCTGCAAAATGATACTAAATTTCATCAGATTGGAATGAAAACTGTGGTCTTGGAACATTTCCCTTTAAGGGCCTTATATTTATTCAGAATTCATGAATCATTTTCCAGTAATACAACTATAATTATTCTTAAAGTGTTATGTTTGAAGGTTTAATATGAAATACTTGCAAAAAGCTCTTTTTCACTTTGATAGTTTGTAATCTTCATGGTAATCAGATCAGTTAGCTCCTTCCCACAGCAGCCAGGAAAATACAATTTAATATGAATCTCATACTCTTCACTCATGTTTTAATTAAAGTAATAAAAGCCAAGTCATATTTTGCCCTTTACGGTGTACACAGATGTATAGACCTGAGCTAGACAGCCTCACACCCAGCACTCTTGATGGCAGCTGATGGATTTGCTGCTTTGAGATAAGTTTAATTCAGGCTGGCTCAGAGGCTGCTGATCGTGGTGGCAGTGATGGGTGAGACCCAGCACAGCCCTTGGCAGAACTGCCCAACAGGTGCTGGAACATGGGCCAAACATGGAGCTCATGGAGCTGCTGTGACCACCACCCTTCAGCTGGGTCCTGTGTCACAGCTCAGCTCCCTGGGGAAGCTGCCCACCCTGGTTTTTGGTTCCCACCATGGCTCTGACCAGCCTGGCCTGGTGTGTCACCTGAGGGGGAAGACCCCAGCCTTCTCCAAACACCCAGTGCAAACAACTAAATAACTAAATATTGTATTGAGTACAATACAATATTCCCCAAGGGAGCAGGAGCACAAGGGACTGGTGGCATTCTCTCCCCAGCCAGTTCATGTTCCCTACTCCTGGTTTTTGGTTTCCACCATGGCTCTGACCAGCCTGGCCTGGTGTGTCACCTGAGAGGGAAGATCCCAGCCTTCCCCAAACACCCAGTGCAAACAACTAAATAACTATTGAGGACAATACAACATTCCCCAAAGGAGCAGGAGCGCAAGGACTGGTGGCATTCTCTCCCCAGCCAGTTCATGTTCCCTGCCCTTGATTTTCTTTGGTTCCCACCATGGCTCTGATGACCAGCCTGGCCTGGTGTGCCACCTGAGGGGGAAGATCTGAGCCTCCTCCCAAAGGAGCAGGAGCACAAGGACTGGTGGCATTCTCTCCCCAGCCAGCTCAGGTCCCCCATTGAATTTTTTGGTTTCCACCATGGTTCTGACCAGCCTGGCCTGGTGTGTGCCACCTGAGAGGGAGAGATCCCAGCCTTCCCCAAACACCCAGTGCAAACAACTAAATAACTATTGAGTGCAATACAACATTCCCCAAAGGAGCAGGAGCACAAGGACTGGTGGCATTCTCTCCCCAGCCAGCTCAGGTCCCCTGCCCTGCCCAGCCTCACGAGCGAGGGGAGGCTGGAGTGAACGGAGCCTGGCTCTGAGCAGAAGGAGCTGGATGGCTGCACTTGGGGTACACAGCCCTCATCATCCTCCAGGGCCTGCAGAGCCCTGACATCATGGAATCCTTCAGGGAGGAAAAGCCTGAATTTAGCCACTATTATCAAGTCCAGCCTTTGACTGATGGCCACCTTGTCCCCAGCCCAGAGCACTGAGGGCCACGGCCAGGTGTTCCTTGGACACCTCCAGGGATGGGGACTCAACACCTACCTGGGCAGCCCCTGACAATGTCTGACCACCCTTCCAGTGAAGAAATTCCTCCTGATATCCACTCTAAATCTCCCATAGCACAGTATGAGGCCATTTCCTCTTGTTCTATTGGTATTTGCCTGGGAGCAGAGCCCAACCCACCCCTGGCTGTCCCCTCCTGTCAGGAGCTGTGCAGAGCCACAAGGTCCCCCCTGAGCCTCCTTTTCTCCAGGCTGAGCCCCTTCCCAGCTCCCTCAGCCTCTCCTGGAGCTCCAGACCCTTCCCAGCTCTGCTCCCATCTCTGGACACTCCAGCCCCTCAATGCCTTTCTCATGAGGGGCCCAGAACTGGGCACAGCACTCGAGGTGCCCCAGCAGTGCCAGCACAGGGACAATCCCTGTCCTAGTCACGCTGGCCACTCTGTTTTGGGTACAGATGCTCTGCTGATGGTCCTGCCCTCGTGGGGCTGGAATGGAGCCCAGCCCTGCACGTGCCCAGGGCGGCCTCAGAGCTGGCACACAGAGAAGGGCTCATTCTGTCACCAGCCAAGGCAGCAGAGGGGCTTTCCTTTCTGCCCAGGCCTTCACCCAAATGCTGAAGTGGAAAATAACATTTTCTGCTGGAAGTGAGTGGCTCCTCAGTTAATCACTGTGTTGTGACAGCAGATCCAAACACCAGCTCGGGATGGGTCTCTGATGAGGAGGGAAGAAGTAATCAATCAGTTGGGAAAGGAAATCCCAAGAGCAATGGGCTGGGTATTTTCTTCCACACTGCTGCAGCCCACAGAGCTGCATTTCCACAAATAAACAGAGTTTTCCAGAGCAACTCCCCAGAGTCCATTAGAGAAGCAAACCACCCTGTGCAGGAGCCAAACCCAACCCCCCAACAGGACATGGGTGTAGGAGTGATGGGGGTGGGACGGTCAGGACAGACGGACAGGAGAGATCTCTGCAGCCAGGGCTGGAACTTGGGGTTATTGCAAAGGGCCTGAGGGCAGGGCCCTGCTGGGAGCTGCCAAACACAGCCCAGAGCAGGCCCCAAAGAGGGAGAGTGGGAAAGAGAGAGAGCAAGAGGGTGTTAAAGAGAAAATGAGAGAGCGAGGAGGAGTAAAGAGGGTAAGAAAGTGAGGTTCCCGTTCCAATACAATAAATCTTCTTCTGTGTTGAATATTCTAATTCTCACTACCAATCTAGTTACAAGATACAAATCCTATAGTGTCGTACGCATCTTTTATGAAAAATCCTTCCCTTAGGATTTTTCCTCCTGAGAAGCTGAGAGGCCTCAGGAACAAAATGTAAACATTGATTATCTGCTGCTGTGGAATGCAACAGGTAAATCTTTGATTAGTCCATGTTAGTTGTTTTTAATTATGGCCAATCACAGCCCAGCTGGCTCGGACAGAGAGTCTGAGACAGAGCCTTTGTTATCATTCTTTGTTAATTCTATTCTTAGCCAGCCTTCTGATGAAATCCTTTCTTCTATTCTTTTAGTATAGTTTTAATGTAATATATATGATAAAATAATAAATCAGCCTTCTGATAAATAATAAAACAGCCAGGCCATGTGTCCTCATGCCACAGGAGCCACCCTGCACTCCAGCAGATCCTGTTCAGTCTGCCTGGACCTCAGCTGTGCCCCACAGTGCTCTGTGCTCCCAGTCCCTCCATCTCCTTCCCCCTCCAGCACACAGGGGTCATTCCTGGGATCTGGGATACACCTTTCCTGCAGCCCCAATGGTGGGCACGGTGGAATTTTGGCACCAAGAACCACCCATGTCCAATCCTCTATCAGAACTCATCTTGGTTCCAGTATTTCTTATGTGGAAACCTCTAGATCAAGATGCAGCAGCAGCAAGGGCTGTTTCTCAGGGGGATGGACGTGGTCCTGCTGCTCCTTTTCTGCCACCCCCAGGCTCCTATCACCTCCCCAGCTGCAGCTCTGCTGCCTCCAGCCCTGGGCCAATCTCCTGCACAGACTGGATTTTTATTATTAATTTTTAAATGGCTCACTGTTTACAGATTTTTTCACTGCAAAAGAATTCCCAGCTCTGGCTGAAGCTCCTCAGGCACATTTTGATTCCTCATCTCACAGAACAAGGGCTACAGCCAGATGTGCTGCTTAATACAGACACTCTTTTTTGGGTCAAAAACATTCTCTGAGCTGATTCATATCCCAGAAAACCTTGGAAAGACACAGGAAAGACAGGGATAGGCAGCTGCTGGGGCTGGCCAGAGCTGGCTATGGCCTCCAGGGGACCTTGGAGAGTGGTGGATGTTGGGCCAGCCCTCAGGCTGTCAAGTGTGGTGTGTGCCCTCCAGTGCCCCTGAGCATCTCCTGCTCCCTCCTGCCTTTGGCCCTAAACCTCAACCTCTCAGCAATCTCCTTGATGAAATATCTGCTCATGAAACTCAGCCACCACAACAGTTTCAGTGTTTCCATCCCCACCAGGTGCTCTGTGCCACCTGACAGGTGTCCTCAGCTGTTTGACATGCTATTTCTTTTTCCCTTTTTAACCAGACTGAGTGCAATAGAAGCAGAGACCATCCATTTTGGTCTAAGAATGGCTCAATTGCATCAGTTTTTCACTCTTTTGGTGGCTGTTTTTCAAACACTATATTGCTAAAAACCTCAGGAGTCCCTTGAGACCAAGGGTTGAAGATGGTGTTCACACTGCTTGTAATATGAAGGGATTTTATTATTATTATTTTATTTAAACACTATAGCTGGCCTTGTACCAGCAGTAAAACCTCCTCTTGCTATGACTAAGCTACAGGAATCACTTCCTGACTGCACCTTTCAAACATTTCACTGTCACACAGGAGTTCATGCAAAATTCACAAGCCTGGATCATCAGCTGTAGTTGTGCTCAACTCCCAAGCCCCTCCTGGAAGGGTTTCCATTAGCTGCTGATTATAATAAATGACATGTAACACTCTATTGTTCATTCTAAAATAGTACATGAGATTCTTCCTGAATTGTCTGCTGAGAAAGGCATTTAGGATCTATCAATGTCTCCCCTCTATTTTTTTTTTCTTCTCCAGCACAACATATGAAATTATACAGTATTACTCAAAGAACAGCAGGGAGAGAGCAAAAATCTGTATCTTATCATGGGGGCCTGCAGTGCACACTCCCAAACTCTGTGTAATCCTCTTTCAACTCTGGGTCTATACAAACCTCTCTCTTCCCTTCACCAGGGGTCTTTTATACTCCTATATCTGTATGTTCCTGCAATGTATCCTTGCCAAGGGAGTGGGGAGTCATCTGTTATTTACTTTCAGGTGTGCTCTGCCCCTGATGGGGCCAATTCCAGACTTCAAAAATACAGATTATTTGCAGATTGGAAGAGACCAAGACTCTGCACGGGCACAAGAGAGTGAAGTCCAAAGAGCACAAGGCACCTGGGGATTGAGGAGCACCAGAGCTCTCCAAGTCCCCCTTAAAAAAGGAGATCATATTGCTCCTTATTTAACCCCTCACTTACATGTGACTTCCTTTAACACTGACCAGCCTCTGATATCATCTGTTCCTGTGATCAACAGATCAAACAAAAAATCAACAGAATATGGAGCCCCCAAACCCTTCCTCCTCAATTATTCACTCAGAGGGTGGTGAAACACTGGCACAGATTGCCCAGAGAAGCTGTGGATGTCCCTGGGAACATCCAAGGTCAGCTTGGACAGGGCCCTGAGCAACCTGATCTCGCTGGAGATGTCCCTGCTCCTTGCAGAGGGCTTGAATTAGATGAGTTTTAAGGGTGCCTTCCATCCCAATCCATTCTGTGGTTCTGTGAAAGTTAAAACAAGTTTCTTCATGTGCAAAGGATTAATTAGAAACACCGAATTCCATTAAGGGACTTGAGTGGAAATTGCACAAAGAATAACCTCACCATAGGCTCCGATTTTCTGTGCAGACTTTTCTATAAGACTGAAGAGAAGGACACCCTAAGGAATTGCTCAGCCCAACTACTGGGCTGCTCCTGCCTTTCTTCCCAAGCAACCCCAGGTTTGAGGCAGTGGCTGTGGTGACCATGAGCAGCCTGCTGCACTTTATGGGACAAACAAAGTGCTGGAAGCTCCTCCAAATTCACACATCTGATAGGCCAGGGACCAACTGCCCTAAGGACATCTCACACCTGAGCATTGCTTGTTGTTGCTTCACAATCAGCAGGGCAGCAGCCCCACCACTGATGGATTGAAAACCACCTTGGTCCCAGCTCCTGCTCTGGAGGGAGGAGCAAGAATGAGGGCAGAGGGACCCACACCTTCATTAGCAGCACCCAATTACCCTCCCTCTGCCCAGGGCTCCACAGGCACCTCAGTCACTGGGTTCTGCCTCCACGGTCCCCAGCAGGGATGGGGAACCCCTGCACTCACGTGGGTCTGCCCCAGCCCCAGGTTTATTTTATCAAGTGTTGACATTTTGCTGTGATTCAGTCAAGACTGGTGGGAACAACACGTCTGCCAGTATTATGACAAGGTTTGAAGGCATGTTTTATAGCAGAGGCTGCCAAGAGGAGCTCTGTCTCGTCTGCAGCGTTAGCAGAACATGAGGAAGGTATCCATAGCTTCCCACACATCATTAATTTCTAATTATCCTATCTTTGCTTTCTGCATTATCACTTATTTACCAAACACAGCTTTATTGGACCGCCCAGTTCCTTATAAGCAGCAGAGCCATTGTTATGTTAAAAGCAATGTTCTAAATGTTATTTATTATTTGATAAACCTCGTGTAACCCTGAATGAGGACATTAAACGGCAAGAACACTACTTCAAAATCCCATTTTAAATAAGTCACCAAGACAGCTGTGCCTTTATAAAACACATTAGAGTGGCACTCAGAGCACATATGGCTCAGGGATATATACAAATTATACAATTTCTGTCATTCGATCAAATAAGAGGGACGTTTTGACCCCAGAAATGAGTCAAATGTAAGTTGTAATTCCAGCCCCAGCAGAGGCCCTGGTGGTAATGGATCCTGACGGCTGATCAAAGAGCCCTGACCATTTGACCCACCAGATCAGTGACTCACTGTATCTATTATGGCTAATACAGGCCCCAGCGTGGAGATACACGGAGGCAGGGAGATAAAGGGCAATAGATACAGGAGATAAATGTTGATTTATCCACGTGCAGGCACAGGGGGACACCCGCAGATGGAGCCCACGTGGGTGGGAAGGGGCAGCCTTGGCTCACCCCACACTCAGGTTCACGCTGGAGCAGGGCTGCAGACAGATGCTGGGGATGTCTGTGCACATGATAAATATCATCTCTCACAGCTGCATCTCCCTCGGGGTGTCACCAAGCCCCTGTGCCCTGCCCCGAGTCACACACAGCAGGGAAAATCCACCTTCTGTTTTACACATATCCATAGTGTCACAGACATCTTTTATGAAAAATCCTTTCCTAAAGATTTTTCCTCCTGAGAAGCTGAGAGGCCTCAGGAACAAAATGCAAACAATGGTTATCTGCTGCTGTGGAATGCAACAGGTAAATCTGGGATTGGCCCATGTTGGATGTTTCTAATTAATGGCCAATCACAGCCCAGCTGGCTCGGACAGAGAGCCAAGCCACAAACCTTTGTTATCATTCTTTGCTATTCTATTCTTAGCCAGCCTTCTGATGAAATCCTTTCTTCTATTATTTTAGTATAATTTTAATGTAATATTATCATAAAATAATAAATCAGCCTTCTGAAACATGGAGTCAGATCCTCATCTCTTCCCTCAGCTTAAGACCCCTGTGAACAGCATCACATCCATAGCCCCCAGAAACACATCCCTGCCCATGGATTTGCTTTCTTGGCAGTGTAAGTGTGAACAGCCCATCCAGGAGTTACCCAGTCTCACCCTATTGCCCAGAGCGCAGATTAAAGCCCCTTGTGCTGCTCTACACATCAGGTGAGACACTGGATGTCACCTGCAGCAGGTGTCTCACCAGGCTTGGGTGAAATCCTGCCTTTTTCTGACATAGAATACCAGAATAGATGGATGGGAAAGGACCTTAAAGTTCATCCCATTCCACCCCTGCCATGGGCAGGGACACCTTCCCCTGTCCCAGGTTGCTCCAAGCCCCATCTGATGCCCTGTGAGGGCTGCCCTAGAACAGAGACTGGACAGAGCTAAAGAATAAAGCAGGGATTTATTCAAAGGATCTCCTCCATGGATCCACCTTGGGCAGCACAAGAGCCCAGCCAGGGCTGCACCCAAGATGAACCAAAATGGCCCCAAAATGCACGGCCGGGCACGGGCTCTGTCCCTGGGATCAGTTCTGCTCCATTTGCATCTTGCAGTTCATTGTCCCATTCCAGCTTTAGCCCCTGCAGTCCCACCCTGCTTGTTTTTCTCTCTCCAGCCCACGGGGTTTGTGCTCTTGGGGCTGAGATTTGGATCATTTGTCCTTGGTGCCCAGCTGGAGCAGGAATTGTTTTGTGTCCCTGCTCTGTGCACAGAGCTCACCATCCCCTCATATGAAGCTCAGAATTACACACTAAAGCAGCACAGAATCTGAAAATATAAAAGCTAAACCTGAGGTATCCTCTCCAACCTGGCCTTGGCCACTTCCAGGGATCCAGAGGCAGCCACAACTTCTCCAGGCATCCTCCTCTTTCAGTTGCAGATCCTGCAATGGTTTGGGTTAGGTCCTAAGGACCATCCAGTTCCTGCCCCTGCCATGGGTAGGGACAACTTCCACTGCCCCAGGCTGCTCAGTGCTGCTGTGCAAACCTGGCAGCCAGCACCTGGCATTTTTGACACACAGATGGGCACCATGAGCCTGCCAGCAGGAGCAACACACAGGAACAGCTTTGGGAGAACTTTTCTCCTATTTTCAATCCAACTCTCAAATTTTCAACACTTCACAGCAGTGGGTCCTGTCTGTGCCCTCACTTCCAAAAGCAAAGAGCTGCTTTTACATTCTCCCTGGACATACCACAGTGGTGTTGAACAGCCTTTCCATGAGGAGTCACACAAATGAACTTGTTGGGAAAAACAACAATGGGCTGGTTGCTCAGCTGGAATAAGCCACACACTGAAATCTCCTGGGATTAGGCAGAGCACAGGATCCAAGCTGTCCAGTGATAAATAATCAGCTCTTTCCTCCTTCAAGCTGCCTGTTGTCCTGCTAACAGCCAGAGATAATCATGGAGGGAGGGGAAATGCAGCAAACACCCCCCCTAAGGCTTTCCATGATTCACTGAGCAGGGACACACTGGGCAGGGACACACTGGGCAGGGACACACTGGGCAGGGACACACTGGGCAGGGACAGTCACATCCCAAAGCCAGGGGACAGTGGCCCCCAAGGCCATGCCAGTGCCCACAACCCCATCACATCACCCCCAGCTCCCTGACAAGGCAGCTCCTGCATTTCTTCACTCAGCACAGGGGATGATGACACCTTCTCACAGGGGATTCCCAGGCAGAATTAATTCATGTTTTTAAAGCACCCATGGACTCCTCCTGCAAGTGCAAAAGTCTTAATGGCAAATAAAAACAACCTCGTTCCTCAACCTTTCCCTTTCCTGCTGTTACTCCCCTTATCACAAAGACCTTAATAAATATATTTTCCCACTGATTTTGCAGGTGTTTTGATTTCTTTTACCAGCACCATTGCATTTTTACTAATCTTTCAGAGCACTTCATATCTGTGTATTCCTTGGGATTTTCCACATTACCTAATTCCTTGCCTTTGTGTGGGAAGAGGGGGTGGGAAAGAAAGAAGGAAAATTGACAGGGGTGAGGAATGATGCTCTGCTGACTCCACAAGACACAAGAGATACCTCACTCATCTCGAGGGTCAAATGTCCACGATGGTTTGATCAGATGTCAGCTTGCATTTATACCCTGGCCTCTGCTGGAGGTTGAATTACATTTCACATTTGACTCACTTCTGGGGTCAAATGTCCCTCCTATTTGATGGAACAAGAGGAATTGTTTTCCCCAAGCAGGTTGTGCTGGTGTGAGCTGTCAGTGCTCTCATTATGTTTTAGGCTCCTTTCTTGCTGCATTTTGTCCTCAGCTGAGTCCAGCCCCTCTGGGATGACAAGAGCTGCAGCCATGGCACAAAAGCCATCCCAACAAGGAAGATCAGGGGAAGGAAGAGGGCACCTGGCTTCCATGAGTTGTGGATGGTGTTTTGTGTGGGGGTTTTACACAGGCTTTGGTGTGGGGTTTTGTTTCTCCTTCCCCTCAAGCTGGCAGCTAGGCAGGGAATAATGAAGGAGAGGCAGGAGGACCCTGATCCTGGCTTTACCACACTCCTGCCATGAGAAACTGCAGAAACCCAGGAAAGTTTGGGTTGGAAGGGACATTAAACCTCATCCATCCCACCCCTGCCATGGCAGGGACACCTCCCACTGTCCCAGGTGCTCCCAGCCCTGTCCAGCCTGGCCTTGGGCACTGCCAGGGATCCAGGGGCAGCCCCAGCTGCTCTGGGCACCTGTGCCAGGGCCTGCCCACCCTCACAGGGAACAATTTCTCCCCAATATCCCATCCATCCCTGCCCTCTGGCACTGGGAGCCATTCCCTGGGTCCTGTCCCTCCATCCCTTGTCCCCAGTCCCTCTCCAGCTCTCCTGGAGCCCCTTTAGCCCTGGCAGGGCTCTGAGCTCTCACTGGAGTTTCTCCCCTGGGCTGAGCAGAACTTCCTTAGGATCAAAACCAGACAAGGGGCTGAGCCAAAGCTGCTGTCAGGGAGCTGCAGGATCCTGATGGAGAAAAACCCCACCCCACCAGGCTCATCTGCTGCCGTGTGATGGCTCCAGCCCTGAGTGTGTTCAATTTGCCTTTGTCTTGAAGGAACCCAAGGGCTGTTGGATGTCCCACGTGGGCTTTAAAGGAATCTGGTGCTTCAGCAGCCTCTGAGGTGAGATTGTGAGAACCCCTCCTGCTGTTTAATGTACTCCTTCAGGTTACAACAGGTTTAGCAAACAATAAAAACCATCTGGAAGCCCCATTTAAATAACAGAGTTGTGTCATTAGTGCTGAAGTCATGGCTGGGGCTGTAAAACCAGTAAACAAGTGCTGATGTGCAGGTAAATAAAGAGAGAGGATGCACTAAGGAGGGTGAGGAGGAAGCTGCTCCTCATCCCCCTTGGCCAAAGCTCATGCTGGGTGTGAACCACATCCTTGCAGGGCATGAACTGGGGTCTCACCTTCCCTCCCAGGTGCACTCCTGCCTCCCCAGATGAGGTTATGGGGTCACTGCAGCCTCCCCCAGAGCCCAGGTGCTCCCAGCTCCCTCTGACTGCCCACACCAGCCCAGGGAGGGAGCTGGGGATGCCAAACAAGGCAAACATCCCCATTTATTGTCCATGTCACTCTCTACAGTGCTTTTCCTGGTGGAGAAGGAGCAGCACAGCCCCTGTGCACGAGGCCTTCCCTGCAGTGGGGGGTTCCTGCCCTCCTCTGCCAAGGGAAAGAACTTTTCTCCCTCTCCACTCTACTCCAAAATGGGAAATAACAAGAAAACAGAGAGCAAATGAAGAGTGAACTCCTCTTGCCCAGGTTAAGGGGATCTAAGCTGGTTTGGCTGATCCTTCTCCAGGATCAAACTCAGGACATGATTCCTCTACCACATGGTAAACCCTGCTTTCCTTTGGGAGCCAACCCTTCTCCTTGGGGTGCAGCAAACCATTCCCAGCCCCACAGCAGGAATTCCCAGCCCTGCTGACCTCCCTGTCATGCCCACCCTGAGGGAGAGGGGGTCAGAGAGGTGCTGAGCAGGAAACACCAATGGGTCATGCTGGCCATGGCTCTGCCCAAATCCAGCCTGCTGCTGCAGGCACACCATGGCCAGGGACTGGGGCTGCTCCCTGTGCCAGCACTGCCAGCCCTTCCCCTTCCATGAAATCTTGGCTCTGCCGGCCCTTCCCATGAAATCCTGGCTCTGCCAGCCCTTCCCATGAAATCCTGGCTGCTGTTTGAACACTTTTGAGAGGGTATGAGCACACCTTCACCCCAGTTATTGCAATGGGATGTGCTAACCTAGCATGGAGATGGGATTGTTTCAGTGAAATAAGGAATGAATCACTCCAATTGAAAGAAATCATTCAAGTGTGTGAACCCACAGGTGCACTCTGCAGCAAAGATCACCCAAAAGAAGCTGTTGCTAAATTTTCTACTAGACCATCAATGTGATAGAAAAAGCCAAGTTCCATCCTTGGGAGGTTTTAAAGGCAAAGTTTTACAACAACTGCCCTGAGATCATCCTCAACACCTGGCTCTGCACATCTGGGGGGCACAGGGCTGACCCCTGCATGGGGCACTCAGGGATCACCCCATTCTTTCCCATATTTACTCACCCTCTGGCAATCCCTGGCTCTAATGATCAACCCCACGCTGCCGTTGGTTGAACACATATTTGTTTCTGCTGAATCACTCAGCAGCACAAAGTTTGCTGTTCCTTCCCCACCCTGGAATTCCTCCTCATGCATGAGCAGCCTCTCCCCACGCCACCATGGGGACAGCTGCCAGTGCCAGGGCAGAAACAACTCTCCTGAGCCATGAGCCAAGGCACTGCTGCTCTCCAAGGAGGCAAACTGCAGGATTTCATCCCATTCCCAGTGTAACTGGGAGGAATGAACCAGTTAACTGCAGTGTAACTGCAGGATTTCATCCCATTCCCAGTGTAACTGGGAGCAATGTCCCAGTTAACTGCAGTGTAACTGCAGGATTTCCTCCCATTCCCAGTGTAATATGGACAGACCCTGCTGCCATTGGAGCACCCTGCATGACTTGCTAGCCTTATAATCCACAGTGATGTCCCAAATCCCAGGCACTCTGTGGGAATGGGGCTGTGGTCAACAAAACAGCCCAAAACAACCAAAAATGGGATTCTGGGATGTGTCAGCAAGGAAATGCCACCTTCCCTCCCCAGGCTGCTTGTGATGAGATGCTTTGTGCTGAGGGTGCAGCACCTCTAACCATGCCAGGCCACCCCTGAGGGAGCACAGGGGGCCAGCTCTCATCTCCAGGTCAGGGGGACAGAAAAGCATGTGCTGAAATCCTCCTGTCCCAGCAGGACCTAAATATGGGCTTAACTTTACAGAATCACAGAGCTGGGGTGGAAAATCCACTTAAAGATCATGTTCCAACCCATGCACAGGTTTAGGACCCCACTCCAAGTTTTTTCCATGTGTATCCAAGCCCAGAGAAGGCTCAGGCACCTGCAAGACATGAACATTTCTATTCTGGTCCCCCACACGTGGGTTTCTAGCTCCAAAACAGGAACCCTTGGATTCCTTTTTCTCCCCTGTTAATCTATTTAGCTACAGGAAATACTCCACATGAGGGAAGGAGACACCTGAACTGCACACAATACTTGGAAACTTCACTGTGGCCAGAAACACCAAATGCACCTTCATTTGGAGTGAGGGATGCTGAGGCAAAGCTTTTCAGCAAAGCTTTTCAGAAAAGTTTTTCAGCAAAGCTTTTCAGCAGAGCCAGGCAGCAGCAGCAGGATGGAAATGCATCCCAACCCCTTCACCAAGTGCTGCATCTGGGCTCTGATCTCCTCCATGGACACTCCTGATGTCCCAGGAGGGCAGAGTCACAGACAGCTCACAGAATTTGGGCTTTAGTCCCCTAAAAATCTCACCCCAGCAAAACAAGTCTTACCTGATTGGCCGATAGAAACTCCTGGGCGTTGTCGTTCATCCCCATGTACATGTTCTCCCCATCAAACTAGAAAGGCAAAAGAAAGAGTTAATAAAATGCCATCTGCACACCATGCTGCTGTGCATCCCAAATACCTTCCTGGCTCTTCACATCAAGAGCCAGAATTCCCAGAGGAAAAGCCTGAGCTGCTGTTTGAACACTTTTGAGTGGGTATGAGCACACCTTCACCCCAGTTATTGCAATGGGATGTGCTAACCTAGCATGGAGATGGGATTGTTTCAGTGAAATAAGGAATGAATCATTCCAATTGAAAGAAATCATTCAAGTGTGTGAACCCACAGATGCACCCTGTAGCAAAGATCACCCAAAAGAAGCTGTTGCTAAATTTCCTACTAGACCATCAATGTGATATAAAAAACCAACTTCCATCAATGGGAATGTCCAGACTTGGGCAGGCCCATTCAATCCTCTTACAGACCTCTACATAACCCTCAACAGCAGAGCAAAGCTCCTGCAGCAATGCAGAATCACTCTGGAGCTGTGGAAGGGGGTTTACAGTGACTTCTGTGAGCCAGAGAGAACTTTGATAGGAGGATCCATGTTTACCCTGAAAGAATTTTCTACCAAGGGTCTATGTTTACCCCTGAAAGAATTTCCTACCAAGAATTTTCTACCAAGAGGCCAAGAAAGAAAGAAGGATAAATAAGAGAAATCTGCAACTGCCTGTTCCAATGAGCACTTTGTCTTTCCTGACCAATAAAGTGTAAACTTGGGAGTTCTGTAAGAATGTATAAAAAGCAGGCATGCTACAATAAAACCAGGTTTGAAGCCTTCTGGAGATGGAGTGTGTTGCTTTGGGTTGTGACCATCTCAACCATGACATGGGGCATTTGGGAGGGGTTTCTGTGCACAGCCTGACATTCATCCCCTCTACTCCTGCTCTGCCATAACCCTGCTCCATGGCTGGGTGGGCTTGGGCTGCCCAGCCCATGCTCCTGTGTCCCCCAGCCCCAGCACACACCCAGTTCCCAGCTGCTAATCCACTTACCAGGCCACAAAACCCCCATGGAGAGCTACAACTCCTCTCACTAATCACCTGCAACGGGAGCTTTTCACTCGCTCAGATTCCAAAGGAAGGAAAAAAACCCTCCAGGATTGTCTGTGGCTCCAAGTACAGCTGGGGCAGGCCTCAAGGCTGAGTTCACAAATTAATTATGGCAATAAAAACGGGCTGAGCCATAAAACACTCCTGAGACGAGGGTGGAGGTACCAGCTGTGAGTGACACCTTGCACTTAACAAGGGGAAGAGCCAACCCTCCTGCCCTTGCCAGCAGGATGATGAATTGGAGATTGTTCACCCCTCACCTGTCCTCCTACTCTCTGATATGAAGCTGATTCCAGTTATGCCTTAACAGAAATTGGCCATATTAAGAGCAATAAAAGCAAAATCTAAATAAAACCAGGTGAAGATTTCCAGCCTAGACAATTATTTATGCTTCCATTTCCCAGAGTGCTACAGGATTAGCTATTAAAGGCAGCAGAGATAGTAAAGCCAAGTGGGGGTAACAGCTCTGCTTGGCCTCAGACACCCTCTAATTGCCAAACTGTCCTCTGGCACAGCAAACCAATTAAAAGCTCTAAAATTGGAGCAGGTATTGTGGCATTCATTAAGCAATACCAGCAGCAGCTGCAGCAGGTGGGAGAGGATTCCTGTGCCACTGCTGGATCCTGTGAGATCCACCACTGAGGCAGGAGCTGAGGGATGCACTGAGCACTGGGACAAACAATTTCCTCAGAAGGCAGCTGGGTACCATCCAGTTTAACCTGGATTTCCTTCCACCTGGCAGGTGATGACTGGCACAGCCATCTCCTGGCAGCTGGAGCTTCCAGGAACACAGATCCAACCAGCTCCAAAATGGGAAATAACAAGAAAACAGAGAGCAAATGAAGAGTGAACTCCTCTTGCCCAGGTTACGGGGATCTAAGGTGGTTTGGCTGATCCTTCTCCAAATAACCTAAATAACCTAGAGCCTAAATAACCTAAATAACCTCTGGCCCCACCTCAATATGCTCTGACAGCCTAAATACCCTCTGGCCCCACCTCAATACCCTTTGAAATTCCCACCAGACACACCTGGGCTGGCAGCAGAGGTGCCAGAGGCTGCTGGAGAATCCCAGAATCTCCAGGGTTGGAAAAGCCCTCTAGGATCACTGAGTCCAACATTCTCCCAGCACTGCCAAGGCCACCACTCAGTGATGTCCCCAGGTGCCACACCAACCCACAGATCCCTCCAGGGATGGTGACTTCAGCACTGCCCTGGGTTACCTGGTCCAGCACCTGGCCACCATTCCAGTGAAGAAATGTTCCCTAATGTCCAATCTAAACCTGCCCTGGTGCACCTGAGGCTGATTCCTCTCATTCTACCCCTTGTTTCCCATGAGAAGACACCAGCCCACACCTGGCCACCACCTTTTTCTCCAGGAAAAAAAAAAATTACCTCGAAAGTTACATTCAGCAAACCAAAAGTATCATTCAGTAGGGAGGCCCAGAGCAGGACAAACCCTCCCCTGACTGCTCTATTTGTCAGAATGTATTTTTTATGGCTTTCTACTGTTCCCCTACCTCCATTCCACAATTCCTTCTGCCCTTGATGCCTTCATAACAACTGTAATGAATCCTGCCTTCAAAATTACTGTTTCTCTGATTTCCAGGCTGAGCAGCGAGCCTGAAAATCAAGACTCAAAATGCAATGGAAACTTTGGAATTTCCCCACTGCTGATTGGATTTTTCCTCCCTCTCCTTCAGGCTGTGAAGGTGCAAACAAATTTATTAGAATCTCTCCCATCAGGATATTTTTTCAATTAGATGTTTGCCACTTATGCAGCAGCCAGGTAGAAGCAGATAAGTAATGTTCTCTCCCTCTTCTCATTATTGTTTTGCTACAGAATGCACTTCAAAACAATCAACCCCATCATACCAGGTAGATTTATGATAGAAAGAGAAATTTTCATATTTCCCCTTGGTTATAAATGCCTCCTCCCTTTTTTTCCTTCACTCTAGCTCCTGTTCAAACCTGGATAGAGCCATTCATCACCATCCTTACCCCAAAACCCAGCCTGCACTGAATGATGTGGCAGGGATCATTTTCAAGTCCTACTTCAAAAGAAACATCCTCTTGTGCAGTTGTCTTAATCACTTTATCACTTTTGCTCGGTTGCAATTAGTTAATTTTATTAACTTTGGTTAATAGGAGCAGCCTATTAAACAAATCAGTGGCTGTGGCTGATTCTCTCCTGCATGGAACGAGCACAAATCCAGGGAGGGAAGGGGAAAGAAAAGAGGGAAATAAAAAGGGAAGGGGAGGAAAAGGGGAAAGTGAAAGGGAAAGGGTGAGAGAGAAGGGAAAGTGCCCCAAATTCCACCAATTCTGGCAACAAAGTCCAGTGGACACCCCTGAACTGCCTTGGTGTGCAGGGGACAGGAGCTCCAGGCAGGATTCCATCTGTGCCACAGGAGGTGGCTTTGCCTGGCACTGGATGGGGACAGGGATGCTGCCAGCCCCATTCAGAGAAGGAATCCAAGCACATTGGGGTGATGGAGACCAAGCCACAGCTGCACCCCTCCATGGGACAACCTACTGAATATTTTGGGTCCAAACAAAAGACAAAAGTGTGAGAAAACACCCTCTGAAATTCAGTTTTTCATGGAGATTTTAATTAAAAATATAATTCTTTTACTACAGCTCTTCCAGGGGAGCTGCAGCTGCCACTGCTCTAATAGCCCATACAGGGAGCTCAATTCAGATGTTGTTGTACTAAACACTTTTAAAATCTTTATTGCTTTTCTGGACTCACTTTGGTTTGTTATTTTTGCTCCACAGCATTATTTTCAAACCTGTAAATGTGCCCAGAAGTCATATAGGTCTCCTGTTAGCCAGATGAATATGAAAAGGAAAAACAAATGCAGGCAGCAGGCAGGGACAGACCCCAAAGTGCAGCAGCTGGGGGATCTCCAGCTCTGTGCAAACAGGGAGAACAAATGTTTGCTAACTGGGAAGGGCCCAGTGGAAAGAAACACAACCTGCTGCCAAGATTCCAAGAAGGTGTTACTTTTTCCTGGATGGCACTGCCAGCTTGCACAATTTTATTAGGAATCTCATCACATCCTTTTAATTTTGTGGGAGCCATGAACTGAGATGGAAACTTCAGCTCTGTGTGAAAA
Source organism: Agelaius phoeniceus (assembly GCF_051311805.1). Lineage (NCBI taxonomy): Eukaryota > Metazoa > Chordata > Aves > Passeriformes > Icteridae > Agelaius > Agelaius phoeniceus. The sequence continues at coordinate 3,935,620 of NC_135281.1, forward strand.
AGTGGAATCAGATTGGTTTGGGTTGGAAGGGACCTTAAAGATCACCCAGTTCAACTCCACTGACATGGACAGGGCCACCTTCCACTAGACCAGAATATGTGGGCAAAATTCATACCAGTAATACCTTCTGTGATACCTGCAAGATCTAAAAAGCCTTCCAAACTTTTTATTTAATTTTATTTTATGTCTGGTGGGCTTGGTGGTTTTTCTGGTTTGGGTTTTTTTTCCTTGGAGGAGTCTTACCTGAATTTTTACACTCATTTTTGGCAATACTAGACCAGACCACCCTAACTGCAAGTCCACTGAAGTTCTAGAGCTTGAAAATGTGGCCTGTTAATACAAATCTAGCAGTAATTAAGAGCCATCACCATCAAGGAGCTACTAAATGACCATTTAAGAACAAATTGGATGCCTCCAGTGGTTTCTGCTGCTCAGAGCTATAAAAACTTGCCTCTGGTCTGCCTCTGTACCAGGACACAGGAGATGGGCAGTGGGTTCCCTCTCATGACAACCTCATTTCCAAACTGGGTGCACTGGGGATGCCACATTTCACTGGAAGTTCTTGGAATGCATCTGGGTTTGTTTCCCAGCAAGCTACAGCTCAGCCACCACCAGCACCAACACAGAGTGACCTGATGACCCAGAACAGAGGCTGGACAGAGCTAAAGAATAAAGCAGGGATTTATCAAAAAGGGATTTATCCATGGATCCACCTTGGGCAGCACAAGAGCCCAGCCAGGGCTGCACCCAAGATGAACCAAAATGGTCCCAAAATCCACGAGAGCTCACGGGTGTCACGGACATATTTTATGAAAAATCCTTTTGCCAGGATTTTTTCTCCTGAGAAGCTGAGAGGCCTCAGGAACAAAATGTAACCAATGGTTATCTGCTGCTGTGAAATGCAACAGGTGGATCTGGGATTGGTCTTATGTGGTTGTTTTTAATTAATGGCCAATCACAGTCCGGCTGTCTTGGACTCTGGTCAGTCACAAGATTTTATTTTCATTCTTTTCTTTTCCTTGCTAGCCTTCTGATGAAATCCTTTCTTCTATTCTTTTAGTACAGTTTTAATATAATATATATCATAAAGTAATGAATCAGCCTTCTGAAACATGGAGTCAAGAGTCTCATCTCTTCCCTGGTCCTGGGACCACCACTCACGGGGTCTGTCCCTGGGATCAGTTCTGCTCCATTTGCATCTTGCAGTTCATTGTCCCATTCCAGCTTTAGCCCCTGCAGTCCCACCCTGCTTGTTTTTCTCTCTCCAGCCCACGGTGTTTGTGCTCCTGGGCTGAGATTTGGATCATTTGTCCTTGGTGCCCAGCTGGAGCAGGAATTGTTTTGTCTCCCTGCTCTGTGCACAGAGCTCACTATCCCATAATATGAAGCTTAGACCCACACACTAAAGCAGCACAGAATGTGAAAAGATAAAAGCTAAACCTGAGGCATCAGACCCAAAAAAAAACCATTCAAGGAATGCCTTTAGGTTTTTAGTGAGTGAAAGTTAGGACCCAAGAAAACTTGTGTGACACAGTTAATTTGTATTTAATACTCCTCATTAAAAAAAAAAACCAATTAAAAAGAATAAATTGCAGCCCATGTGTTGCTGGGTTTCACTCAGCTGCTTCCAATGGCAGCATTGGAATGCACCATTCCCATCACTGGGAATGGTCAATGCAATGGCACAATTCCCATCATGGGGAAACATAACTCTTCTTTAGAAAGTGAAAAACAGGAATGGTTTTATCCACAATTCATTTTTATCAGTGTTATCTGAGTGGCATTCTGCTGTAAGTGCACTTTGGTGCTTCCAAGCCCTCCATCCCCACAATGCTGCTCCTGCACACCAGACTCAGCCCTCTGAGGGATCCATACCCAAGGATGCTGGTCCTGGTAAGGATCTGTGGAAGAGGTTTTACAGTGACTTCTGTGAGCCAGAGAGAAGTTTGATAAGAAGATCCATGTTTACCCCCAATTAATTTTTTACCAAGCTCATTAATAGAGACCAAGAAATTTTTACCAAGAATTTTTTACCAAGGTCGTTAATAGAAACCAAGAAAGAAAGAAGGAAAAATAAGAGAAACCTACAACTGCCTGTTCCAATGAGCACTTTGTTTGACTTTCCTGACCAATGAGTAAAGTGCAAACTTAGGAGTTTTGTAAGAATGTATAAAATGCATGCATGCTAAAATAAAACCAGGTTTGAAGCCTTCTGAAAATGGAGTGTGTTGCTTTGGATTGTGACCATCTCAACTATGGCAAGGATGCTCTCTGTGCACATCTCTGGGATGTGAAATCCTCACCTCAGCACTGCCCCTGCTCCATGGCTGAGCTGCCACTGCAAATCCCAGCAGGAGCAATTCAGCATCCCACCTCTTCAGGGAATACACAGCTGAGGTTGGCTTAATCTCTTTAACTGCAGCTCCCCCATTAAGGTCTTTACACAACCTCTGGCCCAGAGTGATCTATTTAGCATTATTTATTTGTGTGCTGAAATGCTTGGGCAGCCCCTGGGTTGATCCTGTCAGGGAGGGTCAGGAGTTCAGCAGGAGATTTACACTCTCCCCAGGAGTGCCCTGCAGGGCAGTCAGCGTGTCCATCCCCGATTTGTTTGGGGACAAATGGCATTAACAGGGAGCACGACCCCACAGCAGGTGTCAGAGGCACAACACAAGCCCAGAATCCACAGCAGCCACTGGGGCTTTCAGGGGCTGGGTTTCCTACAAACACTGAATATTCTCACACATTATCCCAGGGGAAATTCAGCTTGATACAGTTGAAATCTTGAGGCTTAAAGCCTCACAGTAAAAAGTGGCTTGTTTTGTTGGTTTGTTTGTTTTAAGAACAGTTTACAAGCAGGATAAAAGCCTTGTTGGAGTTTTTTTTTTTCTCAAATACACCATGAGGTGGAAACCTGCAGAGTTGGTGGGGCCAAGTATGGTAGAGGCTTTCAAGAAACTACAGCCAGGTGGGAAAGGAAGGGATGACCCGCACCAGCCTGATGGACACTGATGGAGGGAGCATTCAGAAATTCCTAAACTGGAACATCTCCCTTAGAAAGACCCATCTGAGAAGCTCTCACACTGGGATGGACAGAAGGAAAACATAAAACCAGTCAAGGAAATCCTAAGGAACCCCCATCATCCACCTGCTCTAAAACAATGTGAGAGAACTTTGGGACCATCATGACAAGATAGACCTTGAGGGGCTGGGGCATGTCCAGGGAAGGGAACAGAGCTGGGAAGGGTCTGGAGCCCCAGGAGTGGCTGAGGGAGCTGGGAAGGGGCTCAGCCTGCAGAAAAGGAGGCTCAGGGGGGACCTCGTGGCTCTGCACAGCTCCTGACAGGAGGAGACAGCCCCAGGTGTGGGTTGGGCTCTGCTCCAGGGAACAGGGACAGGAGGAGAGGGAATGGCCTCAAGGTGTGGTTTAGATTGGAGATTAGGCAAAGTTCCTTCACTGAAACGTTGTCCAGCTCTGCCACAGCTGCCCAGGGCATGGTGGAGCCACAATCCCTGGAGGGATTTAAAAGACACGTGGATGTGACACTTGGGGACGTGGGTTAGAGGTGGCCTTGGCAGTGCTGGGTCAATGGTTGGGCCCAACAATCCCAGAGTTCCTTCCCAACCTAAATGATTCAGTGATTTTAAATGCCTGACCTTCTGTCTCTGTGCCCAAACAAACGGGAGTGGGAAGGGGAAGGTTTCAAACCAGCAGGTCCATCTCCCTCAGCGTGAATCCACCACACTCCAACACACCCAAGGAGACCCAGAGGGAGCCAACACAAGGGACCTTGTCCCTCACAGCCCACTTGGAGCTTGCTGAGGGCCAGCAAGGCCCTAGGAAAGATGAACTGATCTCTCTGCTTGAACTTCTCACAAGGTTCCTCAAAAACCAGCTCTAAACCCCAAAACCCAACACGTCATGGGACCCAGGGGAAGGTTCTTTTACTCACAGCCAGACACTCAGGAGGTTTTAGCAAGCAAAATATCATAGTCCATGATCCATCTGCACTAAAATCTCTCCAGCTCATCATATAACTGATCTGGAAGGGCTCAGCTTATTAATGAGAGAGAAATTATTCAGGCCAGCCAAAACTAAAAGCGACTTTGAATAGCTTTGCATTAGGACTCTCAGTGCACTAAGTGGCACTGAGGAAATGGAAGATTAAATTTAATGTCAATAAATGCAAAGTAATGCACTGAAGAAAAGCAATCCCAATGACAGACATGACAATGAGCCTTAAAATTGATGTTGCTGTCCAGAAGAGAAACTTTTCTAGAGAGTTCACTTCCAATTTTTTTCCAGTCCTCAGCAGATGCCAAAGATGCCATTCAGGTTTTGGAAGCAATCAGGAAAAGAGAAAAGAGGGAAAGACCAAGTATTATTGTACCATCTGTACTGTTAGAAGGAGAGAGGGCAGCTGCAAAGAGGATCCAAGGAGTGGGATGGCACATGTGGATGAGGAAAAAGGGGTGATGAAGGGATAGAAGGGTGTTAGATGGACTCAGTGAAGATGTATGTGAAAACTGGAAATGAAAGCAGGGTTCTAACAGCCTAAAATCAAGGAGACAGACACTGAGATTATTAGCAAGTGAAATTAAACCCTTCCAGAGAAGTTCTTCATACTGGACCCAAAACCAAACCCCAAAGCCTGACCTGTGGGCTCCTGGGAGCTGTGGGCAGATATAATCTCATTTCTTAGCATGTGGGTGATCAAATATCATTGTGGGACCTCCATCCCTGGAGATGCTCAGAGCTCAGCTGGACCAGGCACTGCACAAACCCACATGGGTGGCCCAGCTTTGCCTGGGGGGCTCAGGACACACACAGATGTCCCTCAGACTGGCAATATTTGGTGTTTGGGGGCTTCTGTGGTACGTGATCCTGTGATACTTACACGGACCTCCACCCCAAAAGCATCTCCAGCATCCCCTTTTATTCTCCAGCAATGCCACCACTATTCAAGTGACAGCATTCATTTATCTGGGAGACTGGCTGGCTTTCTGTCAACGCTGCACACAATATTATTGTTATTACATTATTTGGGGGGGATGAGGCCTTAAACTCATTTACCTGGATCTTTCAGAGCCTGCAGAGGAGTTCAAGCTCTTCACATACACACACAAAAACCCCCCTCCACTGAAAGCTACAGGGAGCAGCAGAATTTAGTCTCAAGACTGACATGGAAATAGATTAATTTTTTTTTCCCATTTCATATTCTAATTACAATTCTTCTCCCCCTACTATTTTCTGTTCTCATTACAGTCTTAAAATTGCTCTGCAAATTCTGTACCTTATTCTGCTCTTCCTACCATCTTTGTCATGGAAATGAGAAACAGAATGTATAAGCATGAAAATATTGCAGAGATCAAAATTCTGCTTAACCCTTTCCTGTGCGACTCCAAAGAGGAGTGAAAGCAGCACAGAGCAGCCAATCCTCCATCCATCCAGCCTCCTCTTCTTGTGCCAGCTGCACTGAGGAGAAGGATGCCCAGAGAAAGGTGATTAATTTAAAGGCCAAAGTCACTCACGGTTACACCTCGCGCTGCACGGAGGAGGGGTTGGGGTTTCAGCTGAGCAGGTTTTGCTCCTGAGGGCAGCTGTTGATCTAATACATTTTGACTGTGTTCAGATGATTGTGTTTAGCTTTTAGCCTGGTGTAATAATGCTGCTGGGAGAGCTGGTGCATTGAGCTGCCCTGGTGCACGGAGGGCACATCTCAGCACATCTGCTCGGCACATCTCCATCCTTTTCCCTGGCACTGAGGGCTCACCAGAGCTGCAGCCAAACCCCAAATCCTTTGGGATTTCTCTGCAAATCTGGGCATGGATAGTGAAATCAGGCTGCTGGGAGGGGGGCAGCACCCACTGCTCTCAGCCAGGAGCTCCCCAGCCCATTGCTGACCAGCTCAGTGCTGTTGGTTTTGCAGCACTGCTGCTGCAAGGCTCTGGCACGTACATCACTTCCTTCTCAAAACCAAACAACGTCCTCATCTGGAGCTGTTCATCACAGGTGCTCAGGGAGTTTATGTGCAAAAAAATACAAATACCAGGCTCTTGCTGAGCTGGTCCTTCAGCCATCAGCAGCTGAGTGAGAGCTGAGGAACCTGGTGAGGGGAGGGAGGAGGGCACAGGGATGCAGCCCCATCCTGGCACTGGCCTGCTGTGTGTTAAATAAATACAATAAGTGCTAATGAGCAACAACTGCACTGCCTGCTCCTCCAGCAGCACTTGTAATACACAGGAAACCAAGAGAGACAGAAAACATGCAAAGATCTAAAAGAAGCCACGGAGACTCTGTGCTAGAACAGTCAAACGCACTGAGAAACAATGTTTTCTGCAAGATAAAACCTCGGGGCTGAGATAAAAATAGAGCTGGTACCTGTGTGCCTGGGAAGCAGCCATCAGCCTGGATCTGCTCTGGGAGTCTTTTCTGGAGGTGCTGATTTGCACAGCAGAACAGCAGCCAGAGGAACCACAGCAGAGGGGCTCCACTCCCTGCAACAGCCCAGGTGTCACAGACATCTTTTATGGAAAATCCTTTCCTTGGGATTTTTCCTCCTGAGAAGCTGAGAGGCCTCAGGAACAAAATGTACCCAATGGTTATCTGCTGCTGTGGAATGCAACAGGTGCATCTGGGATTGGGCTCATGTGGTTGTTTCTAATTAATGGCCAATCACAGTCAGCTGGCTCAGACAGAGAGTCCGAGACAGAAGCCTTTGTTATCATTCCTTCCTATTCTATTCTTAGCCAGCCTTCTGATGAAATCCTTTCTTCTATTCTTTTAGTATAGTTTTAATATAATATATATCATAAAATAATAAATCAGCCTTCTGAACCATGGAGTCAGATCCTCTTCTCTTCCCTCATCCTCAGACCCCTGTGAACACGGTCACAGCCAGGAGGCAAAGGAGCAGCTGGGAATGAGGAAACCTTAACCAGGGAAGCTTTCCCACTCTATAATTTGGTTCCCTTTGGCCAGGGAGTGTGCAGGACAGGCAGTGATGCTGAGCCACACACCTGAGGTGAATTCCTGGATGGAATCAAAGCCATTCTCTGGGGAGTGAGGCAGCAGCTGCCAGCAGCAGGGGCTGGGTGACGCTGGGTGTGACGCACACGGAGCAGGAACGGGTTTGGAAATCTCTATTTGTCTATTCTTGCCTGCATGGTGAGTAAATAATGATGTGAGGAACAGAGCTGTCAGAGGAGTGAGGAGGGGATGCCTCAATGCTGGGCACTTTCCTAGGATGATGTTTTTTGTTTCCAATCCCAATGCCTTGCTGGCAGCTGCACAGGTAAACAGCCTGGATCCCACATACCTCCTAACTCACTCCAATAATTCCTAAAATCACATGTGCTACTCAATTGATATTCACAAAAAAACCCAGGAGCTTTAATCCACCCTACAGCCCCTCCTCTTTCAACACAGATTAAATATTACAAGGGAATTCTTTACTCAGAGGATGGTGAAGCCCTGGCACTAGTGCCCAGAGCAGCTGGGGCTGCCCCTGGATCCCTGGAAGTGTCCAAGGCCAGGCTGGAGCAACTTGGGATAGTGGAAGGTGTCCCTATCCATGGCAGGGAGTGGAATGAGATGAGCTTTAAGGTCTCTTCCAACTCAGACCTCTTTCCAAGCAAAAGGACATTTCTGCCCCCCAAATTCAAGATCTTGTCTATTTTCTTCTCTTGCAAAGCATAAGGGAAACGAAGAATTGATTTTTCAAGACCATGGGGAACATTATGCAAAACCAGCTAGTTGGGAGGGAAAAAAAACCAAATCAGAGATCTTCCATGCCAGTCATTTAGAAAATAGTTTCCAAGACACAGATATTTGGCACCAGCAAAAACCTGCTTTCTGTGATTCTGCACTCCACTTTGTATGCAAATATACTCCTGCAGTGGTACTTAGAATGACTTGGGAAAAAAAAAGAAAAAGGGCTGACAAAGTACAATCCATTTCACAGTGTCTGGACATATTCCGGACTCAAAACTAATAAAACTAATGAAAAGGGAGGTCTTTAAAGGCTAAATAAAACCCAACTTTAAAACAGGGATGATAGGAAAGCAGTTTCTGAAATTGAAGGTCAGGCTGGATGGGGCAACCTGATCCAGAGGAACCATGTGCTCCCATGTCCCTGAGAAGGGCAGAACCCTGGGAAGCAGGGATGGAATGGTGAGGCCAGCAGGGCAGGGCATTGATGCAATGGTGAGGCCAGCAGGGCAGGGATGGAATGGTGAGGCCAGCAGGGCAGGGCATTGATGGAATGGTGAGGCCAGCAGGGCAGGGATGGAATGGTGAGGCCAGCAGGGCAGGGATGGAATGGTGAGGGTAGCAGGGCAGGGATGGAATGGTGAGGCCAGCAGGAGAAGCAGGGATGGAATGGTGAGGCCAGCAGGGCAGGGATGGAATGGTGAGGCCAGCAGGAGCAGGGCAGGGATGGAATGGTGAGGCCAGCAGGGCAGGGATGGAATGGTGAGGCCAGCAGGGCAGGGATGGAATGGTGAGGCCAGCAGGAGAAGCAGGGATGGAATGGTGAGGCCAGCAGGGCAGGGCAGTGATGGAATGGTGAGGCCAGCAGGGCAGGGATGGAATGGTGAGGCCAGCAGGAGCAGCAGGGATGGAATGGTGAGGCCAGCAGGGCAGGGCATTGATGGAATGGTGAGGCCAGCAGGGCAGGGCAGGGATGGAATGGTGAGGCCAGCAGGAGCAGGGCAGGGATGGAATGGTGTGGCCAGCAGGGCAGGGCAGTGACTCTTCCCCTGTGCTCAGCACTGGTTGGGCAGCACCTCAAGTGCTGTGTCCAGCTCTGGGCCCCCCAGTTTAGGACATGGAGGGGCTGGAGCGTGACCACAGAAGGGCAACAAGGCTGGGGAGGGGTCTGGAACACAAACCCTGTGAGGAGTGGCTGAGGTTGTTTGTCCTGGAGGAGGCTCAGGGCAGACCTCATCCCTCTCTACAGCTCCCTGACAGGAGGGTGCAGCCAGGGGGGTCGGTCTCTTCTCCCAGGGAACAGCAACAGGACAGGAGGACACAGTGTAAAGCTGTGCCAGGGGAGGTTTAGGCTGGACATCAGGAAAAAATTCTTTGAAAGAGTGATTGGGCACCTGAATTGTCTGCCCAGGATGGTGGAGTCATCATCACTGGACGTGTTTAAAAAATGCCTGGATGTGGCACTCAGTGCCATGGTTTTGATGCCTTTTTGGGACTACCTAAACCAGAGGCCAGACAAAGTTAAGGGAATAAAAAGCAGTTTTATTTATTGAAAGGCCTTCAGGTACATCCAGGGCAGACAAAGCCCCCCAGGTCCACCCAAAATGGACCACAGGTCATGGGTTTTCACACTTTTATAAGTTTGGTCCATTTGCATATTGGGGGTTAATCCTCCAGTTACAGCTTCAGGTAATGAAGTCCTTTACCCCAAGTTTGCTCCCCCAATTCACTTTTGTTTCCATCTCTGGGCCCTGAGGCAGTGAGGTGTCCTTGACTGCCAGGCCTGGAGAGGAATTGTTGTGTCTGCCCAAACTGGGAGAGCAGCAGCTCCCACTGAGTGTGGGGTTTAGAGTTGTACACTACAGAACTGCAGGGTTACAAATAGATGGAAATAGAAAAGCTCAAATCCTGAGGCATCAGTTTAGTTGATGAGAAGGTGTTGGGTCATAAGTTGGACTCGATGATCTCAAAGATCTTTTCCAAGCTGGTTCATTCTGTGATGCTGTGGGCAGGTGCAGACCTGGGCGTGCACAGGCTCCCATCACTGCTGGCAAGGCTGAGCTGGAGCTGCACAGCCCAGGTGCAAACACAGCCCCAGGCTGGAGCCTCACACGGTGCAGGAGAGCCAGGGCAGCAGGGGCAGGGTTTACAGCAGCTCAGGCTCAGCAGGGTTTCCCACGGGCCAGAACAGCTCATGTGAAGGTGCCTCCCTCCCCAGGCAGCAGCACCACATCCTCGTGGCCCTGTTCCCCCAAGTGCTGAGCTAGGCTGGTCACACAAAGCTGCTGAGCTGTGTTTCCAGGGGGGTGAGCACACCACAGCCCCAGCACCCCACTGCCCTGGCCTTGGTCCATGTGTCACACCTAAAGCTTCATTCCCACCCTCAACTATTAAATGTGAAAAAAAACAAAACAAAAACCCAACCATGCCCCTCAAGCACTCCTAATTTCAGCTTCCCTTCCTTTTTTTGCTACCTCTCTGTTCACTTTATTCATCATTCCACCAGATTTTACTGCCCTCTAACATTTTCATTAGGGCTAAAGGTATTCTGTGCTTACTGCAGCCGAGCTGAACTCAGGTTCACTTGTTCAATATCTCCCTTAGTGCTGAAAATTGGCAACATCTTAAAAAGACAGTTAAAAACTCATTAAAATTAAAGAAACTAACCAGAAAAAAGAACCTCTGGTTATTATTATGCCCCTGCCTCATTGTAAATAATTGAATAAAGATATTATTATGACTATTATTATTATTACTATTATTAACCCTAACAAGAACTTTAGAGCATGTTGATGAGAAAGAGAAAAGAGCAGCTTTGCCTGACTAATTAATGACTTAAATAAAAATAAACAAAGGGAGTCTTCCTGATTTTAGCAAAGTCCTGCCTTTTTCCAAGCAGTTAAAAGCAAGACTGACAGCTTTATAGATAGGGAAATGGGCAGATAAGATAAACACACACAATACAAACTTGTCCAAAGCTTTTACAGTCTTTCTCTGCACCACTTCCAGCTCATTAAATTACAGTATTACTATAGATTTGCAGCAAAATTATCTTTTATCTTGTCTTCTTTTAAAGCTATTTGGCATTTGCTGGTATTTTCTATTATAAATCTAATTGCAGATTCCAAACAGACAAGGGCTCATTAAGCCTTAATTATGCACATGTTGTTTTCAACAAACATTTTCATTTGGACTGCTGTGAGCTGTAATTGTTCTGAAGGCACTGCAGCCTCCCATTACCCACTTCCCTGGGATGGCAAAAGCTACTTTCAAGTAGGTCAGGGCTGGGCTGAAAAATCCATTTGGAGCCTGTGGAGTTTGGGTTGTGCTGCTCCTTTGGGAGGGTTGGCAGGGGGTGTTGGGATGCCCATGGGGATGGATCCCACCTGCACCCAGCCCTGGGGTGGGTTGGCCACAGATTCATGGAATGCTTTGGCTTGGGAAGTCTTTAAATCATTTATTTACAACAGCCCCACCTTGGGCAGGTGGAGGGAGCAGGGAGGAGCTCTGGGTGTAGGATGGGGTTTTGTTGGAATTCAGGACATCCCTCTGGCTGTCCTGGATTGCCCAAACCCCTGCCAGGGGGCTCAGAGACCCTGGCACAGAGCCCAAGACCCCTGTGACTTTGATTATGACCATGGAGCATGTTACCAACCTTATATGAAGATCTGCAAGCCATGAAAGTCTAAGTAGAATAATAGTTAGTTTGTCACAGGGTGAAAAAATAGATTTTTGGGGGTTTTAGAAGGGGGGTTCAGGGGGGAAGATGGAGGAATTGGGGCATGTCCAGCCTTTCTCCTTCTTGGCCTCCATCTTCTGCTGTGATGGTGACACTTTTAGATTGGTTTAGGGTAGAAGCTCCCTGTCTAACACAGGTGATAGGTATTGGGAAGTTCTGGTAAATAATGTACATGTAGTTTTTAGAATAAAGACATAACACCACCCTGGGGGCACCCAGAGTGCCTCAGTCTGAACTGCTGAGTGGACCTTGGCAGGCCAGAGAAAGAATTTTATAGATAAGACACAATAAACAACCTTGAGAAAGAGAACAGAAGAGCTCTGACTCCTTCTTTGACCACCGGGCTGGGAAAAGAGACTTTGTGACACATCTGGGGGTCACTGTGAGCAGCAGAGATCCTGAGAGGGAATGGGATGGATGCCCACCCTTCATGGGCAGTAAAGCCAGAGGGGTGGGTGCCACAGCTTGGCTTTGGCTCCAGCTGGGGAGCTGGATTTGTGCTTGGGAGCTGCTGCCAGGGCACAGCTGGATCCCCATGGCTGGGAGAGTTAAAAACATGAGAGAGGTGGCATGGGACAGGGTGGCTTAGTGGGCACAGTGGTGCTCAGTGGAAGGCTGGATTTGAATGACCTTGAAGGTCTTTTCCAGCCTTAAAGATTCCATGATTTGGGCACCTCTGCCAGCTCAGCCCAGCCCCTGCCCACAGCTGGGCTCCAGCCCAGGCCCAGCTCCTCAGCCAGGCACGGGGCACGGTGTCACAGACATCTTCTATGAAAAATCCCTTTGCCAGGAATTTTCTCCTGAGAAGCTGAGAAGCCTCAGAGGAAAAAAAAAACCAACAAAACTATAATTATCTGCTGCTGTGGAATGCAACAGGTGCATCTGTGATTGGTCTCATGTAGTTGTTTCTAATTAATGGCCAATCACAGTCCAGCTGTCTCGTATTCTCTGGTCAGTCACAAGATTTTATTATCATTCCATTCCTTTCTATTCCTTGCTAGCCTTCTGATGAAATCCTTTCTTCTATTATTTTAGTATAGTTTTAATCTATCATTTTCTTTTAATACAATATATATCATAAAATAATAAATCAGCCTTCTGAAACATGGAGCCAAGATTCTCATCTCTTCCCTCATCCTGACACCCCTGTGAACACCACCACATTCACAGCATGGCCACAAGCACCACAGGACAGAAAGGTTCCAGCCCACCCAAGGCTAATGAGGGTCCCTGTGCACTCCTTGTTGAAGCCCTGGCTCTGTTATGTTCTGTTTGCACTCTGGAATAAATAACCCACAAAAAGAGCTGAGCTTTTATTAGCAGCCCAGGCTTCCTCCTAACAGCACAAAATCTGCCTTTGCTCACACTCAGCAGTTACCAGGGCAGGAAGGAGCTTCAGGATGACAACTTTGGGTCCTTCTGTCCTCACCCACCCCTGTGTTTCCCAGGCTGGAGTGTCCAGGGCAGCAGAGTGTGGCTCTGTCCCACCCCAAAGCTCCAGTGAGGAGACTTCACATGCAAACCTCCTCCTTTGAACCTCTTCAGGGGAGAAAAAGCTCCTAATAAACAATTTCCCATCTCATGAAGGATTAGGGCTCCAAAGGCAGGCTGGAGGTGCTGGTTGCTGCAGGACCCAGGAGTTTGAAAGGTTTTAGCACCACTGGAAACAGCACAGAATGAATACAATCAGTGTTGCAATTTCTGGCCTAAATTCCTGCCAGCCAGGTATCCAACATTCTGTCTCAGGACAACAGAGGTGGCCAGAATAGTTTTTGTTTCATTAAGAAATTAAGTGTCCCCCTTCTTCAGGTTTCTTTCTTTCTTCTCAGTTCATGACAAATGCTGTCCTGAAGACTCATGTTGCACTTTCAGAAGGAAAATGTGTCAGAGTAAGCATGAAAACTTCTGGCCTTGCCTTTGAAAAAGAGAAGTTTTCAAGCAATAATTTGACCTAGAAAGGTTTTTTAGGTCATTTTGACTTGGCATGTATATGTCTGACCCACTAAATCTACCACAATAAAATTACAGAGTTCGTTCCAGCCTGCCGGTGTCAAATCATTCATAAATTCAGATGCACTGCTTACCCAAGTGCTATTCATATATTCACAGGGAAGGTCTTGCCAGGCTCCTTCTGGGGGAAGGATTTGCCCTGTTCAACATTAGCTCACGCTGACAAAGGGAAAATGCAGAAGCTGCCCTGACAAGCTGACTCCCATCTCCCTCCCACAGCCCTCACCCTCAGGTCATGGAGGATTTCTGGCTGTGCCACCCTTCCAGGGTTGGTGACACTCCCCACAGTGCCTGCTGTGGATTTGCCATGGGCAGGGGACACCAAGGCCTGGCTGCTGTCACCTGGGTGGGTGCAGGCACTGATCAGCACAGCCACACTAATGAAGAAGCATTAACCCCTGCTGAAATCCTTGTGCTCCAACACTCTGTGCCTGCCTGAGAAACCACAGAGGTGACACTGGAGCTGCCACCAGGATGGCCCTGAGGAGCCCAACATGGGCTTTACAAGAAAAGAAGCTCATGTTCAGCCTGCCAGGACACACAGAGGGGAGCTGTGCTCGGTGCTGCTGGCTGCCAGTCACAATTACCAACACCAAAAGGGTTTTCTTAAATCCACTTTCTTAAATCCACTCTAATATTTATTAATTCTTCTAAATAATCCAAGCAATGCCTGTTAAAGGAACAATTGTGAGGGGTATTATGGGATATTGCTGTCCACCCAGTCCATGGCTGTGTGGGCTGGGTTCTCAGAGCAGTCACCTGCACAGCCTTCATCTCCTCTCCAGAGGAGAAAGCATCACCTGAGGAGCCACAGGGACTCCAGGGCCGGGTCCTTGCCAGCAGCCTTCCCCACCATGGGGCACATCCCACCAGGGATGCTCTTATGGACTTGCTGGGTCTGGTTTTCATCCATGCAAGGGCAGTTTGATCCTTGAGATGGATCCTGGCCCCGAGCACACCTGCAGCCAACAGCTCCAAACAGGGCTGCAAGCCTGAGGAGATGGGTGCCAGCCCCACTGGCCACCTCCCAGGAGGTGCACCCTGTTTGTGCCAGTGGGGTTGCAACAGGGACTGCCCCATAACTCTGTGCCCATGGCACTGTTCCCTGCCCCATAACTGCTGTGCCCATGGCACTGCCACATAACTCTGTGTCCATGGCACTGCCCCATAACTCTGTGCACATGGCACTGTTCCCTGCCCCATAACTGCTGTGCCCATGGCACTGCCACATAACTGCTGTATCCATGGCACTGCCCCATAACTGCTGTGTCCATGGCACTGCCCCATAACCGCTGTGCCCATGGCACTGCCCTAATGCCCCATAACTGCTATGTCCATGTCACACTGCCCCATAACTGCTGTGTCCGTGGCACTGCCCCCTGCCCCATAACTGCTGTGCCCATGGCACTGCCCCATAACTGCTGTGTCCATGGCACTGCCCTAATGCCCCATAACTGCTGTGCCCATAGCACTGCCCCATAACTGCTGTACCCATGGCACTGCCCCATAACTGCTGTGCCCATGGCACTGCCCCCTGCCCCATAACTGCTGTGCCCATGGCACTGCCCACTGTCCCATAACTGCTGTGTCCATGGCACTGCCCCCTGCCCCATAACTGCTGTGTCCATGGCACTGTTCCCTGCCCCATAACTGCTGTGCCCATGGCACTGCCCCACTGCCCCATAACTGCTGTGTCCATGGCACTGCCCACTGTCCCATAACTGCTGTGCCCATGGCACTGCCCCATAACTGCTGTGTCCATGGCACTGCCCCCAGTCCCATAACTGCTGTGCCCATGGCACTGCCCTAATGCCCCGTAACTGCTGTGTCCATGGCACTGCCCCATAACTGCTGTGCCCATGGACTGCCCCACTTTGTCAGCTTTGGCATCTCATGAGATTATTTTGATCCCCATGTTTCCAGAGAAAAAGACTCTCTGCTCAGGTTTTCACCATGCCCACGTCAGACACCTGAAAAAATCCCATTTACTAGTTAATGATTAGTATCCCACACTTTCTCCAAAAACATTTGGTGGGGGAAAGTGATTTCCACCAACACTCTGCATCCTGATTTGGGAAGTCACACCAAGATTTCAGGCCCTCCAGTGAATATGTTCCATTTGTATTTCACCTGCACCTTTGTAAAGATACCTTTTTCCCCCACTTCCAAAATTTTCCTACCTGTCAAGAGAAAGAATCATCCTTGTTCTGACAGAGAGCAGCAGGAATGATATCAGTGCTGCATTTATGTGGTACAACAGCCCCAGACTCTGTTTTGGTTGAACTCTTTTATGAATGAAGCTTTGCTTTATTCAAATTTGTATTATAGAGATTTAAACATCCTGGAGAGATGAAAACACTTAATTTGTTACTGCCTGGGTCTAATCTTTTATTTCCCTCGGTTGCCCTGTAACCTGTCCCTCTGTGATCCTCTAATGCTCCACGTGCAGCATCTTCTCCACCTGCTAATTACAGGCTCCATTGTGCCAGATAATTCAGCCCCAGTGAGGCTGCAGGGTGCTTCTGCATCTCCTGACTGTGTTTTGCTGCTGCCTCCAAAACCAGAGGAATTAATCACCTTCTCCAGTTGTTAAGTGGGACCAGACACTCGTGTGCTCATTGGAAAGGAAAACAACTTTGGTTGCTTTCAGCAAAACATAATGAATCTCCCAGAGAGCAGGAAGCTCATAGTTTATATTTCTTGGAAAAGAATGTATTAATATATTAGGTCTAAAAATATATCTATAAATCTTTGCAAGTCAGAGCAGAAACAAGCGGCAACGTGGCTGGCTCTGAAGGAGCTGCAAGTGCTGACACAGATGAGCCCCCAGCAAACACTTTCTGTGCAAATCACATTCACCTTTCCTGCTGCCAGGGCTGGAGTTTAGGCCTGCTGGGGATATTTACTGCAGGCAGCCCAGAGACCATCATTTTGGTACATGGTTTCCATCCATCCATCCATCCATCCATCCATCCATCCATCCATCCATCTCCTGACTCTCAGAGCAGTCTGGGCCACATCACCTGAAACCCCCCCCAACACCTGAGGGCATTTAATTATGCCTGAATTCAGAAATGAGGCTCCTTGTGCCCCTCCTGGGGAGTTTCTGCTCTCCCACCACTGCTAAGCCATGGTCCCATCAGCCAGTGAAGAGGATGGCAGCAATCACAAACCTCTGTCCTTCTCTGAGGGTTTGTGATGATGTTGGAGGATAAGGATTCACACCATCCACCCCAAATATCCCATTAGGACCAGCATTTTATCACCAGCCTAAACTCCAGCTTATGTCACAGCAAAAGCATCTTTAGCTTTGCCTCTCCAAGCACAGCAGTCCCAAGGGAGCCTGTAAAATGTGACAGGCACAAAATCAGCAGCAAAAACAGCTGCTCTGAAAAAGAGCTCAGGGTTGGCAAATGCCTCATCTGGCCCTAAGAGAGACTTGGAAAGCAAACTGAAAATAAGGATGACTGTGGTAGGGTGAGGAAGACTGGTGACAACAAAACAGAGCCAGAGGAGCTGTAAGAGATCACAATGGTCCCAGAGAGCATCCTGGGGCTCAGCCTCAGCAATGAGGCCTTTCAGAGAAACAGTCTGTTGATGCTTTCCAAGATTTCTTCTCAGAGTTCTCTACAAAGAACACATAAAGCTTTGAACCCACCTCCATTCGAGTTTCAGCCCATTTCAATAAAAAGGTGCATTTTCCACCACTGCCGTGGGTGCTCTCAACTGAAATTTCATTTCAGTACAGCTGTTCTGGGAGGAGCTGACTTAAGCCTAAATTATAACCAGGCTGATCTCGGCTGTGTGAAGACTTCCCATACCAAACTGAGCTTTGGTTTAACCAAATTGGGCTTTAGATGTGGGTGACACTGAACACAGACCTGAGGCTGCTAAGGGCCTTGACAAAACTAAGCCTGGGACTTGTTTTTTTGTGAGGGAAATAATTAACAACACACCAGGAGAAGTATTTAACCAGGTCTCCTGTTGCTCAACATCTTTATTAATGACCTGAAAACTAGGCTGCAGACTGAAACAAAGTTTGCAGATGAAAAGAACATTATTTAGGTTAATTAAAAATGATGAAGTCTTGGGAATTTCGGAGCCACCTAACCAAGCAGAAAGGAACATCAGAGCAGGAGAAACCCTGTGCTGACAAATCCAAAACAGTCCATGCAGGAAGGAGGGGTCTGAAATCCTTCTAGGCTTTAGCAGGGGGTAAATTGAGCAGTAAGTGGTAAGAGCAACCATCATGTCAGCTGCCCCACTCAAACCTGCACTGAGAGCACGGCAATATCGAAATGATAGAGAGCAAAAATAAAGGGTCAGAAGAGAACACAGAAAATCCTGTAATGTTGTTACCCAAGCTGTCAGCACACACTGGCTCCAGGTGCTGAATTCAGTTCCACTCCCCCCTTCTCAGCAGAGGGAGATGAGAAAACAAGGGAAGAAAGATGGGAAACCAAACCCTGGGGCGAGAGAGGACATTTGAAACACGGAGGAGTTTCATGGAGAAAAAAGGAAAAGGCCTTGTTTGCTCAAAAAAGGAGGTGGCAGAGACCTATGACAAGAAATAGAATCGTTAATTTTGGCAAATCATTCAAGGCAGGGATGCAAGTCCCCAGCATAGGGGCTTTTCCTGGGAAAGGGTGGCTTGGGGAGCTGGTGGGAGTCCCAGTGCCCTGGGAAAAACTGCTCTGATCTTGCCCCAAATGGGCTCATTCAGAAACTATCAATGTCCCCACATGTGAAATGCAGATAACTGTGTTTATCTTCAGCACTGCCACGATCACTTCATGATGCTCCTGTGAAGAGCAAAGCCTGTGGGTTCACTGGGAGGAGAATCCCCTGTCCTGCACCTCATCCTCCTGTCTCCAGTTTTGTAATGCAGGTGCAGCTCCCACTGGGAGCCGCCATTCATAGTGAAACAAATCAGGGCTCTGTACACTGAAAGCAGAATTTCAGGCTAAAAAAATGCTTATCTATCTAGAAGCAGAAGGTAATGCTTATAGGAAAGCAAACAGGGACAAATTCACCTCTAGCTTAAGATTTCTCTCTATGAGCAGTTTCGCTCTGCCAACCTAAACAACCAAAAAAGCCCCACAATGTTTTCAAGACAGTTTCATTTTGGAGCACTAAAATCACATTCTGAGCCAAGAGGCGTGAGAAACTCAAAAGCACCATAAAACCATCCCTGCTTCAGGTTGTTTTGGGGTCTTTGTTTCCACAGTGGTTTCCTGGGCTTCAAGAAGACAAAGCTCTTTCTTCCCACCGAGTGATGGGGCACCTCACATGGGGAGCAAAGCCTGCCTAGGAGGAAAAGGACAAGATCCAGCAGGGACACATGAAATCCCACCATGAGATGCAGGCTCCTGGTGCCCAGCACCATCTGCTTCCCCCATCCCAGGTGTGGGACAGAAGATGGAGTAGCACAGGCTGATATCACAGAATCCCAGAATGGTTTGGTTGGAAGGGACCTTAAAGCTCAACTGGTTCCAGCCCTGCCATGGGCAGGGACACCTTCCACCATCCCCAGCTGCCCTGAGCCCTGTCCAACCTGGCCAATGGTCCTTGGAGACCAAGGAGCTGCTGGGCCAAGGTAATTGTGCTTGCACCAACAATGCTCATGCACGTTCACTCAGCATGCCAGGTGAGGAACAAGGGCTGGGCCATGGCAAAGAGAGAGAATGCAAGGCAAAAATCCAGGGTTTAAGTGGTTTGGCCAGGTTTCCTTGCACTCTTTCCCATGAGGACACTTTGAGAGCTGGGGTTCTTCAGCCTGGAGGAGAGAAGGTTCTGGGGAGAGCTCAGAGCCCTTTCCAGTGCCTAAAGGGGCTCCAGGAGAGCTGAGAGGGACTGGGGACAAGGGATGGAGGGACAGGACACAGGGAATGGCTCCCACTGCCAGAGGGCAGGGTTAAATGGGATATTGGGAAGGAATTCCTCCCTGGGAGGGTGCTGAGGCCCTGGCACAGGTGCCCAGAGCAGCTGGGGCTGCCCCTGGATCCCTGGCAGTGCCCAAGGCCAGGCTGGACAGGGCTGGGAGCAGCCTGGGACAGTGGGAGGTGTCCCTGCCCATGGCAGGGGATTAAAACAAGATCTTCAAGGTCTCTTCCAACCCAAACCATGGCAGGACTCCCCCAAGCAGGACATCTGTTCCAGCATCACCCAAACACCTCACACCAAACCAACCCATCCCAGTGGCACTTCCCACATGTGATTCCAAGAAAAACAAGGGGCAGGAGGAAAGGAGCAGAACAACCCAGTCCCACAGAGCCCAGGCTGTTGGCTGGAGGCTGTGCAGGCAAACCCTTCCCTGCACCCTGCAGTTGCAGCAAGTTCCTGCCAGCTCCACATTCAACTTTCCATCAAGCAGCAACCTGAGTATTTTTAACAGACTCTTCTGTTTGAAGCTTAAATTTGCAAAAGCCAACAAAAACAATGGCAACCACAAAAAAACCCCAAACAAAACAACAAAAAACCAAAAATTACAAAGCACCAACACCCCAAGGAAGCAGCCTGGAGCTCAGAGACTCCTCAGCAGGTGAAACCAAAGCTCATGTTTCCAAAAAAACCCAAACCAGCCTCCTGTCATTCAACTGGTATTTGAAAGTGAATGGGCTGCCAACCAATCAGCTCCCAGTCAGGATTTAAAGAACAGCATATCCAAACCTCAGGGCTGTGGCCAAGGGTGTATTTGCAAGGCAGGAACGCTGCAGCAGCAGCAGCAGAGCCGTTTGCAGGAGTAAGTGAGGTTATTTTGGCAGCAGGGCGGATGTAGCAGACAAGCCACTTTAACTGAATATGGTAAACAGAGATGGAGTGATTATAGGAAGAATGAACGTAATCGGGTTCCGAGTTGCTCTGAATTGCCTCGACTGACCACAATATCTGATAAAACCAATGGAAAAAGTTCTGGTTTCCTCTTGCATGTAATTGATTATCTTACTGAGATCTACTGGTTTATACACACACACACACTCACTGCCCTCTGAAATTCAGTTACTTGGTGGTGCTGCCAGAAATAACCCAAAGCAGGAGCAGTTACATGCTATTTATTTTTGTCTGGGGTCACAAACTCCAGAAGTGAGAAAGGATGCAAAGCCCTCTCCCAAAATAGGCACCTGGGAGGTTTGCCTTGAGGAGCTGAGGTGTAACTGCTCTGATCCGTGCTTGCTTCTGAGACAGGGAGGTGGGGAACATGCTGAGTGCCATTAATCAGATCTACCTCAGGGCTCTCTTTTCGACAGAGAAATGCTGGCTTTGATTTATTAAAAAAGGTGGAAAAGTGTCTTTGGAATTTCCCCAGTGCCATGAGTGGGCAAATAAAGATGATGGAACAGCCCTGTGCCTGGAGAGGGGTGTGGGACACAGCCAGGGCGAGCTGTGATTTGGGATGGAGAGGGGACAGGAGCAATGGGCCATCCTCTGTCCTGGCTGTGAGATTCCTTTCACACAGCTGCATCAGGCCAGAGGAGTTTTGTGGCATTCACATTCTCTGAAAAAATCCCTTCACCCAGGGTTTTTCTCCTGGGAAGCTGAGAAGCCTCAGAGAAAAGGAAAACAATTCTGGTCTCATTTGTTTCTCCTGTGTTGTGCTCACATGGGGAATGTGTTTGGAGATTGTTTACCCACAGGTGATTGTTCCATTGCATTCTGCTGGGAGTTGTTTTCACTCTTTGGCCAGTCAGGGCCAAGCTGTGTCAGGACTCTGGACAGAGTCACCAGTTTTCATTATTATCTTTTTTTCCTTCTGTCTGTATCCTTTCTGTATTCTTTAGTATAGTATAGTATGGTATTCTTTAATATAATATAGTATTATATTATTATAAATTATTATAAAATAATAAATGAGCCTTCTGAGAACAGGGAGTCAGATTCATCATTCCTGCCTTTGTCAGGACACTCCCTGCATTTACAATAGAGTTTTCCAAAGACCAGGCTTGATTTTTGCAGCATCCCATGGCTGCTACCACCTCCTGCCCCAGACACACTCAGCATCTCTTTGCCTTGGCTTCAGCCAGAAGTTATTGGAGAACAAAAACCACACAAAAACAAGCAAAAGGAAACCTGACGGGACCTGGAATCCCCTCTTGCTGTGGTGACAGTGAATCCTGAAGAAAAATGTGCCAAAAAGTCAGGCAGGGGGTGGCTGGGGCTCAGCAGGGAAGCACGGCGAGCTCGCCTGCCGACAGCGGGAAGGAGCCAAATATCCACAAACAAGTTTCCTGTCTGAAATTAATTTACTTACTGAAACAGCACTCAGCAAAACCTGTGATTAATATTTTCCTCCCCAGGCTCCTAACATGACAAAACAATAATTAATGAAATATGAAACTGAACCCGAGTTACAGTAAGTGTAAAAATATTATTGTTTCTTTTATCTTCCTTTCTCTTTATCCCTCCCAGTGGTGGGAGACACCGAGCCCTGTGCTCTGCTTTCCAGGACAATGCTCTGCACTGCCAGGAGCATGGGGCTGATTTCTTGGCACCTGTCCCTGCTTACCTGGCACCCTGCTCCACAGGAAATCCAACTGGGAGCTCAGGAAGAGGGTGTGGGGAAAGGTGTAGGGAAAGCAGCGTGGTGGGGAGTGAGCCTGTTCCTTTTGGTCATGTCCATCCCTGTGGGATAATGATTTAATGCAGTCAAACAACCAGAAGGCAGCTGGAAGATTCAAACCTAAATGCCACGTGCTGTGTAATTTTGACCAATGTTTTCAACACCCACCTTCCTTTAATCTATTCCCAGCTATGGCACAGCATTCCCTGGCCCTGCTCAGGTCTCAGGCTGCCTCCATCCCAAAAGCACTGACAGGCAAAGCAGCCTGTGGTTTTTAAGGGATCCCTCACAGCTGGAATAAACCAGCAGAACAGGGTTTTAAACAACAGCTTTAGCAGCATAAAAATTCCTGTCTGGAAAACTGAGTGGGGACATGCTGGGAGATGCCATCACCCCAGGAGAGGGTGGTGGCAAAGTGCCCACAGCCACTCCTGCCATGATGGATGGCAAGGTTGGGATGCTTTGTCCTAAACCCATCCTTTGTCCTTCTCAAGGCAGGGACACTTTCCACTATCCCAGGTTGCTCCAAATTCCATCCAGCCTGGCCTTGGACACTTCCAGGGATCCAGGGACAGCCACAGCTGCTCTAGGCACCCTGTGCCAGGGCCTCACCTGACACTCTGTGTAAAGAACTTCCTTATATCTAATCTAAATCTCCCCTCTTTTAAATCTAAAAATCTCAATATAATGTAATCTAAATATAAGGTCACCTTGAATCCTGTTTACAGAGCAAATATTTAAATAAAGCAATTGTTTAAGTCCTCCAGTGGACTTTCTCAAATTTTCATTTTTGTCTGCATCTCTAAAGCACAAATTGATTGTGTTTCTATGATTAGAGTACAACTTTGAGGTTGAGCTAAAATACTGTAGAAATTAGACTACACATCCAAATTCACACACACAGACTTGGTGTTATACCCTTGTATATTTATATGCGCACACACAGATACCACAAGAGCCCCACACATGTATGAACATGAACATTTAGCCTGGGGGCTCAGTTTGCTGCCTTGGTGTCCCCATCATATTTTCTGAAAAATCCCCTTGCCCAGGATTTTTCTCCTGGGAAGCTGAGAAGCCTCAGAGGAAAAGGAAAACAATTCTGATCTCATTTGCTTCTCTTGTGTTTTGCTGCTTTGGAATGTGGTTGGAGATTGTTTATCCAACATGTGCATTGTTTTGACTTAATGACCAATCAGGGCCAAGCTGTGTCAGGACTATGGAAGGAGTCACAAGTTTTCATTATCTTTTAGCCTTCTGTCTGTATCCTTTCTCTATTCTTTAGTATAGTTTAGTATAGCATTCTTTAATATGATATAGATCATAGAATAATAAATTAGCCTTTTAAGAACATGGAGTCAGATTCCTCATTCCTCCCTTCAACAGGGGTCTCAGAAAACACCACACCTTGGTGCTGGAGCAGCCTGGCAGGCACAGGGCTGGGAAAGCAGGAGCTGTGGGAGCTGCCCTGAGCCTCCTGCACCCCACAGCCACAGGCACCCAACTGTAAAACCACAAACCCCAGCTGGAAGGCAGCAGAGCAGAGCCCACCCGTGGGAGTCAGCTCCAAAACCAGAGCAAGGGGAACTGTTGGGGAAAATTGACTGAATCTGTATGAGTCCCACAACTCCTCTTTTTTCTTTTTCCTTGTAGTGGTTTGGGACAAGCCCAGCCCAGTGTGAGTCACAGAAATCAAGCACCTGCTGCTGCAGGCTGTGCTCCCTGAGGGCTGTGCCAGGCAGGGGACGTGTCACTGTGATGCCTTGTGCCTCCACTAATGACTCTGAGATCAATGGCATGGGAGATGAAGAAGAAAATGATTTAATTTTCAGATCAACGGCTTACAAGATCACAAAGTATTCCCTGGCAAACAAACGTGTTACCTTGCTTCCTTCCATCCTTCAGCTGAGGCAGCAGCAGAATGCTGCTGTTGCATTGCCCATTTTTCATTCCTGCACTCCTTCTCATTCCAATTGAATGTGGAAGATCCCACCAGACTTTTATTTTATGTAAAAAAGACACAAAGCTGGGTCACTTCCAACTCAGAATATTATGTGAATATTTCCCTTGTTAGTCGGGCCCTGAAAAATAATTGCCCAGGTTTGCAGAACACTCGAAACACAAAGCAAGAGGAAGACTAAAAACTTTAAAAAAACCAAACCCCAAAGCAATTAAATCTTGGCATGTGCGTCACAGGGACTGTAAGGAGCAAACCTAAAGGTGAGATGGACACAGAAAAAAAGTGGAATTAGGACAACACTACAGTGGAGCACCCAGGAGAAGAGCTGGGTCATGAGCTGGAGACAGGGCTTCACTCCCTGCCCCTCACAGGACCTGCTCTAACTCACCTGCACCATGGGGAGCAGCCAGGTGAGAACACAGTTTCCCAGGTGAGGAACACTAGAGTTTCCCACCACCCTGAGCTTCTGCTCATCATCTGAGAGCTTTTTGGAAGCCTCATCCAGGAACTGATTCAGTTGAAAACATCAAGTTCAGCACCCAACCCTTCCAGTCAGCACCGACTTCTACTCAGCATTGGGCTGGGAGATTTTTTGAGCTTGGTAATTCAAACCCACTTAAAAGAGTTTCCTCCATCCTCAAGAGCCTCGTGATTTACTGTAGCTCCTGCTTGAACTCATACATGTCTTGTATTTCCAGACATTAGGTAATGAGGTTTTTGTGGTCCACAGAGCTTTCTCACTGATTCTCTGAGTTTGCAGCCAACAGCAATGACTGCACACACAAGCACTGAGAGAAAACTTGTCCGGATTTTCCATCAGATACTCCAGAAACTGTCAGATCACACACAGACCTCAGCCCAGTCTATCTTAACAGCCATGGTTAGAATGATCCAGGCACAACAGGCTGATGTTCTGGTGGCCCCAGCTGTGTGAATTCTGTTGGCCTCTCACACCACTGATCCCTAAATCTGACAGAGATGTGGCAGACCCCACCAAACCCCAGGAGGTGATGGGTGTGGGAATCCACAAAATCAGAGGGTTTGGGAAAGCTGCAAAAGGCAGGACTCAAAAACAACAGAACTGTGATTAGAGCTAAGCAGCAGCCATGAGATTGGTCAGCAGAAAAATTATTTAAAAAGTAGAAAAGCAAGGACAAATAGAACAATGGTCTGTGTATTAACACTTGTCTAGAATAACTCCCTAAGCTACAGAAAAGTTTATCTAGAGAGATATTAGGAAGTTCTAAGCTTAATAATGGAGCTCTGTGCATTGTGCTTTAAGGCTCACAAGCAGGTATTGTATTTGAAATAAGCAAGCATTGATTTAACCAAAGGTACCTGTGCTTATGGTGGTTGGATAGAACTACTGTCAATGTGCTTTTGCTTTGTGGGATTGGTCAAAAAACTTATAAAGTGAGTTGTAACATTAGGTTCTGGGTCTGCTGCCTGGGATGTGAGCTGGTGGCATTTTCCCATTGTCATAGCCATGGAATGAGAGTGATGCTGGAAAATAAAACAGCTCAAGGCACGTTCCAGCAGTCCTGTCCTGTTGGTGATTTGTACAGAGACCCCAGCTGGTGATAATGGGCTACCCAAAGTGCCTGTTGAAGGTCACAAGGAGCTGGGGAGGAGCATTTCACAGGGTTCCTCTCCAGCAGCACAGCTCCTGTGCTGACAGGACCACGGTTTCTGTGTGGACTCACAAGGAAGAACAGGAACCCATCTATTCCACTTCCACCTACAGATGCTTCTTAGAGAGCATCTAATACTTGAGAAAACATGTAAATTCAAACCTTTCCTTGAGTCTAGCAGGTGTCAAAAGAGGAGACCAAACACACAACAATGCAGAGTGACACAAATACCTGTTGAAGCCCAAGGCTGGAATCCAGTTTGGCCATGCACAGGGAACACTTGGTTCCCACAGATTCCTTCACAAACCCCTGGAAACTGGAATCTGACACAGAGAGATAAATGATTTGGTCATGCTAAAATGGCACTGAACTTCCTGCATGAGCCCATGAATCCAACAGGGAACAGGCCACTCCATCCCACACACAGCTTGAGCTCCTTCATCTTTTTGCTGGGAATAGGAAGGATCTAGGTTTTGAAAGTACCAAAAATTTAAGCTTTGCTCAGGCCAGGAAGCACAAGCAGAGCTCCTAATACATAGGAAGGAGCTTAGAATTAAAGGGGCTTCCTAAAGGGTGGTCTCAATAAACTCCATGGACAAAGGGGTTAATTTACAGAATTGTCATAGAATAGTTTGAGCTGGAATGGACCTTAAATATAATCTCATTCCAGCCATGCCATGGACAGAGACACCTTCCACTAGACCAGGCTGTTCCAAGCCCAGTCCAGTCTGGCTTTGGACACTGCCAGGGATGGAATAAACACCCCTGAGGAACCACCAGGCCTCTCAGGTTTCTGTGGTTGAGATGACCCCAAGGTATCAGAAAGTCTCTTTTTTCCCAGCCCTGTGACTGAAGAAGAAGTCGAGAATCCTCGGTTCTGCTTTTCAAGGTTGTTTATCTTTTCTTATCTATCACATTCTTTCTCTGAGCTGCTGAGATCTGTCCAGCAGGTCAGGTTGTGGCACAGTCCCTGCCCTTGGGGTGCTGTTAACTTTTTATACTATGAACTAGGTGTGCTTTATTTACAATAATTTTCCAATACCTGTCACCTATGTTAGACAGTTTGTTTGTACTCTAAACCAATCCTGAAGTGCCACCATCACAGCAGAAGATGGAGGACAAGAAGAAGAAGAAGAAGGACAGGACACACCCAGATTCCTCCATCTTGCTTCTTGAACCCCCATTCTAAAACCCCAAAATTCTACTTTTTCACCCTGTGACAAATTCACTGTCATTCTACTCAAACTCTTGTGGCTTGTACATCCTCACACAAAGTTGGGAATTGTTTCTATGGGTTAAAATGAAAGGCATGGGTGTCTTTGACTCCGTGCCAAGGTCTCTGAGCCCCCTGCCAGGGTTTCCAATCACCCAGGGCAGCCAGAGGAATGTGCTGGGTCCTGACACAGACCCATCATGCCTCACCTTGCACTGACAGCTCTCCAGTGCTCCCTTCAGCTGGGTTAAGCAGCTGTCACTCTTTCCTTTCCTTACCTGTTTATTGAAACCAAGCCTTTTGCCCCTCTCTCTGCTGGAGCAGTGCCCAAGGCACGGCCACGTGGTGACAATGGGCACGTGGTGCCTGTGCCACCCCAGCTGTGATGCTCTAACCAGTATGGCTCATGGCAGGTGATAAATCAGATGCCCTTTAACTCCCCAGCTGAGCTCTGCACACACCACAGCACTGGAAGCACAAGCTACAACCAATATTTTTACTGACAGGTGATAAATCACATGCCCTTTAACTTGTGTGTACCAGTTGCAAATTTAGTTAATTAGAAATTCATGCTGCCTCCTTCCCATGTATTATTTCCTGCCCATGATTTACATGGGCTGTTGTTGTTGGAATGCTTGCTGGGATTAAGGCTCCTGGAAGCCAAGGGAGCACAGAAATTTGCTGCAGAGCACCACGACCTCTAGTGCTGTGCAGCCTGGAGAAATCATTGGCAGCAGGAAGAGTGGCAGCAATGAAGAGGGACCAAAATGTTTTCTGGACACTTGATGGGTCCCTGCCAGCACAATGGACGGGTATGGCTGGCACATGAAAACCCTGGGCTACCACTGGGAGCCTTCCCTGCAAACACAAAAACGAGCAGAAAAGTCTTCCTCAAGCCAGTAGAATTCTGCATTTTCACACATTGTGCTGCAAATAGATCCAAAAGGCTCTTTTTGAACTGCCTCTGGAGGTTCCTGTCACCCCTGGGCAGCCTGTGGCTGTGTTCACAGGGGTTCTTGGATGAGGGAAGAGATGAGGATCTGACTCCATGTTTCAGAAGGCTGATTTATTATTTTGTAATATATATTACATTAAAACTATACTAAAAGAATAGAAGAAAGGATTTCATCAGAAGGCTGGCTAAGAATAGCAAGGAATGATAACAAAGCTTCTGTCTCGGACAGAGAGCCCGAGCCAGCTGGGCTGTGATTGGCCATTAATTAGAAACATCCAACATGAGCCAATCCCAGATGCACCTGTTGCATTCCACAGCAGCAGACAATTAATGTTTACTTTTTTTTCCTGAGGCCTCTCAGCTTGTCAGGAGGGAAAATCCCAAGGAAAGGATTTTTCATGAAGAGATGTGTGCGAGAGGCAGCCCCTTGGAGCAGCACTGACACCCAGCAAGCCCCAGGGCTCTCCCATGGGATCAGGGAAGGAATGCTGGCAGTGCCCACCATGCTGGGAGCTGGTGAGGGACACAGCCACCCACTCCAGTCATGCTGCTTTCCACCAGAATTTGCTCTTCTCCCCACTTTGGCAAATTAAACCAACTCTTTTTTCCAACTATTTTGTCCCTATTTTTCTATGAATGCTTTCGTGCTACTGATAGTATTTTCAGCTGTGTTACAAAAGCACATTTGTTAAAATATTCCATGACTGCAGAAGACTCATAACAGATTCAGAAACCCAGTGATAATGATAATAATTTTTTAGCACTTGTCTGCCAGACAGAATTATCAGCAAAAGCAGGGCCCTGTTATCTGCAGGAGTGGTATATGATACATTCATTTCTTTTTTTTCTCCCCCCCTCTATAAACTTCAATTATTAATGATGGAAATTTTTCCTTGCCTATTCTTTCCTTGGTGGGAAAAACAGCCATTACTGACATTTGCCAATTTAAATCTAATCCTCCTCATCTGCATATAGACGAGGCTCTGTTTGACTCTGCCTATTGATCCAGCCAAGAAAAGGGACTCTATAACTTAATCTGATGTCAAAGGCTGATGTGTCCTGTAGGAAATCGGTGCTGTAGATCTCCCTGCTATAAATATGTCACCAGAATTAACTGGAAGCACTAATAGGTCACTCAATGAGCTCCAAGGAGCACACAGGGCACACTGAGGCTGCTTGTGATTGATGACACCAAAAATTAGCCAGAACAGAGGGTTGTCAGCCAGCCCAGGGACAAGGGACTCACTGACAGGCTTTGTTCTCCTGCATGTGCTGGGTCCCAGCCTAGCCCTGTCACTTCTGAAACATTTAACACACTTTACATGAAAAGAAAAAAAAAATCCTACGAACAAGGCTAAAACAATAGAAAATAAGTAGGATCTCTTCCAACTCTTCCTTCCTGCAGTTTGTCCCACTGCAGCACTGCCTTTGGTGAGCAAATAGAGCCAAGAGAGAAATTCTGGTGTCTTATTGCAGGCAAAGAACCCCATGGAGGATGGCAGGGATGACATCAGGACCTGGAAAATGCAGCTCTGCATGGTCTGGGGATCAAAGTGATCCCAGCTCGCTCACTCTGGG
Source organism: Agelaius phoeniceus (assembly GCF_051311805.1). Lineage (NCBI taxonomy): Eukaryota > Metazoa > Chordata > Aves > Passeriformes > Icteridae > Agelaius > Agelaius phoeniceus. The sequence goes on from NC_135281.1 coordinate 3,964,974, forward strand.
CTGGTTTCTCCACACCAGGCTCCAGCCCAAACACCCCAACCCAGGCAAATGCCTTCCCTGTTTAGCTGTGTCCCTTCTTCACTCACTCTTTATTATCATATAATAAAGAAAGGTTTGGTTGGAAGAGACCTGAGACATCACCCCGTTCCACCCCCTGCCACAGGCAGGGACATCCTCCACTCCCCCAGGCTGCCCCAAGCTCCACTGGCCTGTCCCAGATGAAAACCACCACACCAGGGGTGGACAAGGATGGATCTTGAGCCCCTCAGCACTGGGACTAATGACAGAGAAAATTAAACTGGAGCCACCTTTGGGTGATGGCTCAGGGGGTCCTGCCCTCACTGGCACCCTGAAAAGCAGCAGGTTTCCTCCCAAAAATGTCCACATTGCTCATGGGGGTGCAGGGCAGGACCATGGGGTTCACACACAGAGCTGCCAACTTCCTTCACACATGAATGGGCCTCACCCATCAATAAAGCCCTGGAACAGCCTCTGACCCAGCCCTGAGCATGTGGAGCAGCCTGGAACATTCCCCCTATCCAGCTACAGCTTTGTTCTCTGGCCAAGAGGCAGCTTGGACCAAGCTGTCCTTATTTTGCTGAAGGGGACAATGCCATGTGGTGTGTCACCAAGGAGGCAGGAGGAGAGGCTGCTCTCCAAAGACTGATCCCACACCTCCTGGTGGAGTCACAAGGCTGAGGCACTTCCACTTAGCCTCACAAAACTGAAAGGCAACCACAAAACCTCAGAGTCCACAGGGCTGCCATGTCCAAAGCCAGTGTGATGCTTCCAGCACTCCTCGGTGAGAAGGGCTCTTTTCCAGAGCTGTTTTTATGCCTATAAATTATTTATCCTGGATGCCTGCAAAATGGTGATGCTGAATAAATCACTTCTCCAGCCAACTGAAGTCTTCAGAGGGGACCTTTCAGGAATTCTTCAGCTCGTGAGCTGGACCTCCTTATGAAGAGTAAACAAACCCAAGACAGATTCAGGAGACAAAATTTGTTCAGATTTAAAACCTGACCTGAAACAGTCAGCTGGAGCAGTGAACATATCAAAACAGAATCCAGACTTGAACTTGCTGTAATCTTACCCCTTTCCATGGAATCACAGGGTGGTTTGGGCTGGAAGGGACCTCAAAGCTCATCTGGTTGCCACAGGCAGGGACACCTCCCACTAGAGCAGGATGCTCCAAGCCCTGTTCAAGCTGGCTTTGAACCATTCCAGGCATGGGGCAGCCACAGCTGTTCTGGACAACCTGTGCCAGGGCTAACATCTAATCTGCATCTCTCCTCTTTCAGTCCAAAGCCACTCCCCAGCTCTCCTCTGGCAATCCATCATCCCTAACACGAGGGGTGGGGTTATCCTCGGGCTGCAGTCAGTGTGGGAGCCAGGTGTTCCCTAATCCCCAGCACAGAGAATGTGATAATTGTTAGCACTGTAACGAGCACAGGTGCTTTAGCAGGCAGAGAACATTAACAGGCTCACCTCAAGCAGGGGAGCAGGCAGCGTTTCCAAACAGCAACTGGATTCATCCTCATTATTTACCTGAACAGATGTTCACTGTGATACTTCCTGAATCCTGGAGCTGGATATTTGTCAGCATTAATGGGATCTCCAGGAGCTAGTTTGCTTTAGGAGCTTGTTTCCTCATTCAGATTGTAAGCATCGCTGTTTTGTGGTGTGTGTTGCCTCTTTCACTCACGATTATCTTCCCAGGTTTTCCCTTTTCCCTGGGTCACTGAGTGCAGATCCATTCTAATTACTGTCATTTTAGCTTTTGTGCCGTCACACCGGGATCCAGGCTGCATAAATAATGCATGTGCTCTTTGTAGGCTTTGCTAACAGAGACAGAGCCCTGCTCATCGTGCCAGGAGCTCACCTGAGGCCCAGACAGGAGGCTCCCCCATGCTCAGCACCGTGCCCCCCTCCCACGGCTTTTAGCATCGTTTCATTCATCTCTGCTCAGATGGTTTCATTCAGGGATGCCCTCCTTCCACTGCCACTCCCGGGCTGGATGCTGATCTGCCTGCCCTGGGGGATGCTGTTATCCTGAGGTGGCTTGCAGGGCAGCAATCACTCCAAAGGTTTGTTAAATGAACAGGATCACAGCAAATGCCTCCTGCCCCATGGAAAGGCTTAAATCAACACTGAAACCTGCCCAGCTCGGGGGCTGCTGCCCTCTGAGTCCCACCCTGCACCAGAGCCACGTGGCACACGCAGAGGAATCAAAGCCAATTGTGTTTAAACCCTCAAACCCTCTCTGTGTTTGGGGAGGCACTGCTGCTGCAGGTGGTTACAGGACGTGACACGACACAGGATAACCATCTGTAAGTGATGACTTGGGCTGCTTGGGGTGTGTGGTGGCCAGAACAATGAAGGTGCTGCACCCTGGCCCCTCTCACAGGCTGCATCCTTCCCACTGAGACACAGAGAGAGCATCAGAAGGAAACCGCACGCTGCCAGTGTGGTTCTGCACCTCGGGCTGCAGGGGCACAGAGCTCCTGCCAGGGCTCTCCCTGGGCACCCCAGCAGGGCACAGGGACTCCCACTGTGCCCCAGGGCTGGCACAGGGAGTTTGAACCAGGAGGATGAGTTGTTTGTGAGCGAGGGGAGCAGAGTGTGTCAGCCAGACGCGCGTCTCTGCAGCTGTGAGGGCCTCACCACAAGGTAGGGTGCTCAAACATTTGGTGACCAGGACATAATCTGATGGCCTTATGACTCCTAAATATCTTTCACTTTCTTGTTTTCTGTAATAACTAGTATTTCCAGTTACAGAAGTTCATGGGGCCAGCACATGCAGCCACTGCTCCCAGGGGTGGGAGGATGGCCCAGGTGGGAGCTGCCAGACCTGTCAGGGCTGACCCCACATCCTGAGCTGGCCAGGGGCAACAGCCACAACCCAGATGGGGGCACAAGGCAGCAACACCTCTGAGCAAAACTGGCAGGGCTACAGAGTGGTAATCTATGTCAGGAGCCTTCAAAGAAAGTTTAAAAATTACATTACATTACATTACATTACAAAGTAAGTTTAAAAATTACATTAAAGAAAGTTTAAAAATTACAACAATTGAATTATTAATGAGATAACTACTATTTTGTCCGCTCTCCTTTGCAGGAAGGGACTTTGCTTTCCCCTCTCCTGGTGCAGCCCAGGACAGCTGACAGGATGCAGAGCAAGGCTGAGGCTGCTGGTTCAAGCTGGCTCCGAGGTGCTTCGTGCAAAAACCCTCCAAGGAAGGAGCATTGGTTTGCTCAGCTGTGCACAAGCCCCAGGAAAAGCAATAAATAACCAGGCCAAAGTGCCTGCAAACATCCAGCAGGCTGCAAGGCACACAGGCTGCTCCTCAAAGAACACCTGGAGGGCGTTGCAGTGAGACACAGCACATTGCCACCCAGCTTGGGAACAGCCAGGACAATCCCAGGCACAGGGAGCTCGCCCTGGTGCCAGGCCTGGCCAGCTGGGCTGGCACAGGGAGCCAGTGGAACTCAGCACATCCTTCAGCTGACACCTGAGCACAAGGACTCTGCCCTGCATCACACAAACCTCTAAGAACAAGCTGTTTTCATAATTCACACACATCTTATCTAAAGGGCTTTGTCTTCATATCTTTATCTGAAATGTTCTCTGCTTATCTGATAAGGCTTGGCTGTGGTTCTTTGTCAGGAGATGCCAATGACAGAGGGGGCTGGCATCTCTTTGGGCAAGAGCAGAGTCAGCACAGCTCTCTGCCCCAGGGCTGAGCTGGCCTCAGCACAGGCCAGGACACAGAGTCCCTGTGTGTTATGGACATATTTTCTGAAAAATACTTTTGTTAAGATTTTTCTCTTGAGAAGCTGAGAGGCTTCAGAAACGAAATGTAAATAATAATTATTTGTTGCTGTGGAATGCAACTGGTGCATCTTTGATTGGTTTCATGTAGTTGTTTTTAATTAATGATGAATCAAAGGTCTAGCTGGATTGAGACTGGTCAGTCACAAGATTTTATTATTATTATTTCATTCTTCCTTTGTTAGTTTTCTGATGAAATATTTTTCTTCTATTCTTTTAGTATCATTATAATATATCATTTTCTTTTAATATAATATATATCATAAAATAATAAATCAGCCTTCTGAAACATGGAGTCAAGATCCTCATCTCTTCCCTCATCCTGGGACCCCTGCAAACAGCACCACACCTGTGCTGTGGGGACATGCCCACCTGCAGAGGTGAGCTCCCTGCCTCTGCTCAGCACCACCAAGCCAACCACCAGCTCCTCCCTGAGCCTGCTTCAATGCCAGCCACAAGTTATGATCAACACTGAGCATGTCCCCAGCAGAACAATGCAGAAACCACAACCAAGCGCTGGAAATATTAAGCTGCGAGTCTGTGCTCCATCAGTTGCTGGCAATATGGTTTTTAAATGAAAGAGAAGAGATTTCAATTACATATAAGGAAGAAATTCTTTACTCAGAGAGTGCTGAGGCTCTGGCACAGAGTGCCCAGAGCAGCTGTGGCTGCCCCTGGATCCCTGGCAGTGCCCAAGGCCAGGCTGGACAGGGCTTGGAGCAGCCTGGGACAGTGGAAAGTGTCCTTGCACATGGCAGCAGGGTGGAACCAGATGCTCTTCAAAGTTTCTTCGAGCTCAAGCCATTCTGTGATTCTCTGATTACCAGATTCAAAGGTTTAGACAGGACTTTGGCATTTCTAATCCATGGTTTATCAAGCTGGTAGTTGGGTATTGTGACTTTGAGACACTGCAAGCAAGACAGAACTTAAAACTTGCTGGAATTTCACTCCCCAAAAGCTGCTGATCCCCTTTCTCAACAACATTTAGGTTTGCAACCAGGTAAATATTTGTGGCATTTCCTTTGTTTCCAGTAAAGGGCATCATGTTATCATCATTTAACAGCAGAATATTGAGGAGAATTAAGTGTCTCCCATTTTCCAACCAGATCTTCCTCCCTGCTCCAGCATTTCCCCTCCACACCCACATGCCAACTCCACCAAGCAGTCACACCAGTCTGGTTTCAAAGAATCCTGCACTGTGGGATCTGCTGCAGCTGGTCAGGCCAATTAACTCAATACCTTTTCTTTGGAAAGAACCCTTGTTTTGGGAAGGCTTAAAAAAGCCCAAACTGCCTATATAATGACAAATTAAACCCACATATTTCCTAGAACTGCTGAAACAACTCTGAGGATCAGCTCTGACAAGCCCTTGCTGGGTTTTAGCAGTCCCTGGGCAGCACAGCCCACGAGTGACAAGGAACAGGAACAGCAAGTCCAAAGGAGCATAGAAATGAAGAAAAAAACTTGTGAAGCAGAAGTGTTCACTGTAACAGCCAAATCCAAACCCCAAACTCATGGATCAGTTCCTGGTTGTCCCTTTGAGGTGAGCACAGGTCTATCTCTCCTTGGTACTAAGAGTGAGTGAACATTTATTGAACTCCTAGCAGATATTTAGTGGCAGTGATTTACGTGGTGATTTAAGCCCAGAGAACATCTCAGCACCAGGGAGCTGCCACCTCACTGCCCCTTCCCAGTGGGATGGGGAGGAAGATCAGGAAGAAGTAAAACCCCTGGGTTGAGATAAGAACAGTTTCATGATTGAAATGAAGCAAAAATTAATAGTAATAATAACAATTATAATGAACAGGGGAGAGAGAGAAAGGAATGAAACCCAAGAAAGACAAGTGATGCCCAAAATTGTCATTTGTCACCTGCTGACCAGTGCAACTGGTCCTTCCTGGCCAACTTCTTCCCAGTTTCTACACTGGGCATGATGGCCTGTGGTATGGAATATCCCCCTGGCCAGTCTGGGTCACTTGTCCTGGCCATTCTCCCTCGCTGGCAGAGCCTGGGAAACTGCAAAGTCCTTAATTTAGGTAAGCACTGCTTAGCAACAACTAAAACATCAGTGTGTTATCAGCATGACAGGCACACTGAACCCAAAACACAGCCCTGCTTTGTGCTACTAAGAAGCAAATTAACTCTATCCCAGCCAAAAGCAGGACAGAGAGGAGTGGACAGTACCTTGTGCCCATGTGGAGGTACTTGACTCTCACTGGCACTTGGGAATTCCAGTGCAGCTGAGCAGGCACTGCAGCCCCCACCCTGCAGCTCTTGCTGCTGCCATCAGTGAGAGCTAACAATAAATCCATGGTGTGCTACACCTGCACTGCTCAGAAAGGCTTTCAGAGTCATTTAAAGGCCTCCCTGGAGGTCACATTCAGAGCTGGTGTGTACACATGGATTTGGGGCACACTCGCTTGCACCGGGGATAAACACAGCTGCTAATGGCAAAAGCTGGGAACAGCAGAGTTACAAACAGGCCAGGGAAAAAAATTCAGCCTTTCTTCATGCAGGGAAAATAGAAAAAGAAAAAAAAAAATAGAAAAGAAACCCAGCAGAAACGGTTCATCAGATAGTTATGAGTAGCTAGAAACAAAAACCACAGCCACTTCAAGCTTGTGCACTGTGAAATTCTGGGGCACTCAGCTCTTGTTTTTGTTTCAATTAAGACAAAAGCAGGTTTTATTTTCAGATCTGTATTAAAAATAAAACACCAAAGGCCAAGCTGCTGAGCCCACAGCCACCCAGTGAGCTTTACTGGTCTCACTGGAGGCCAAAAATTGCTGTGTGCAACTTTTGCACAGCTCCTCAAAACCCCATTCAATCTTGCATTTGGTGCAGCAAGGTCCCATCTCCACTGCCAGAGGAAACTCTCCACCCTCACACTGGTCTCATCTGGTTTTCTTCCCTTCATTCCTGATTTCACCATGTTCACACTGATGTTTCTCAATTCTCCACAAAACAGGTCCAGAGGCATCAGGGTTTGTTCTTTCTTGGGAAGGGAACAGGATCATCCAACATGTTTACTTACAGAAAGAAACAGAATTGTGATGGAGCAAGGTCCTACCTGCCCAACCTGCCACGTGCAATGCAGGGGAGAACCTCTCCTGCTTGCAGGTTTCAGGTTGGTTATTAAATACTCTGCATCTCTGTCCAATACAAAATCACTTTACACACCCTGTGTTTCACCTTTAGTTACAGCTGGGGAAGCCTCAGCCTGCTGGGGCAGAAAATCAGAACTGGCAGGTAGAGCAGGCAGGAAGAAAAGGCAGGAGAGGGTTGGGCAAGAGCACAAAAGCAGCAATGTAATCAGTTTGAAAGGAAATTCATGCAGCTTCTCCTCCCAGCCCCACGAGTCTCCCCTCCCCAGCAGGAGCAGGTCCTACAGGGGTGCAAAGCAGCTCATCCCCTCAGCCCAGCTGCCAAACAGGTGAAACTGCAGCACAGCCCCTGTGCCACAGGCAGGCACCCAGGCTGGGGCTCAGCCTGTGCCCACCATGTGCCATGGGCTGGCACCACACTAGAATCTCCTCCTGGAAGGATCCAGGCAGGCCAGAGGTCAGGAGCTGCTCTGCTCATCAGAGCCCACTGGTTTTTAGGTTTTACAGATTGGTGACATCAACAAAGAGAACAAAAGCTGGAACACACTGCATTTTGGGGCATTTGAGGACCATGTGGTGACCTCAGCTGCTGGGACAGCCAGTGCAGTGGCACAGGTTGGCACATGCTGCTGACACCCCAAATCATTGCAGGACACCTCGCTGATCTGCCCCTCTGGCCATGGCAGTCAGAGCTGCCAGAATCCAGCTTCCACTGCTGGCAAAGGCATTTAACAGAGTTATCCTGAGCTACACCAGAACCCATTTATATTCAAATTCCACACATTCAGAATCTCCATCCTAACTTTGGTTGATTTTTAAATCACCATGTCACCCTTTTTGTACCTCCTACCTGAAAAATAACGAGAGGCAGGGCCACAGAGCTTTCCTTCCTCCTCCCCATCAATATTTTATCACAGCAAACACCTGCCACGAAAACAAGCCCTAGGAGAAACAGGAGGTTCGTGGAACTGCCTCAACAGCAGCACAGACACCACAGGAAACAAAACAACCTGTGCACAAGAGGAGCAGAGCCCACAGAGCAAATGTTTCTGTGCTCCAGGGACAGGGCAAATTCTGCTTTTGCTTGCACAGAGGTGTGACTGCTCTGTCCCCACCAGTTTCTGCAAAGGGCCATGCAGGCAGGGCAAATCCTTTCCCAAATATGCTCAGGTCTGGGGGTTTCACTGTAGTCAAAGGCAGGAAAGTGATTCCCTGCATGGAGTCACCAGTTGACAGGTTTGGCACCAGGAATGTCCCTGTGAAAGCACTGGGGTTCACAGCCAGGTTGTGTTGGGGACAAGGGACACCAAAGAATAAGAAACACGGGGAATTGTGGCATTCACATTCTCTGGAAAAATCCCTTTGCCCAGGGTTTTTCTCCTGGGAAGCTGAGAAGCCTCAGAGAAAAGGAAAACAATTCTGATCTCATTTGCTTCTCCTGTGTTGTGCTCACATGGGGAATGTGTTTGGAGATTGTTTACCCACAGGTGATTGTTCCATTGCATTCTGCTGGGAGTTGTTTGCACTCTTTGGCCAATCAGGGCCAAGCTGTGTCGGGACTCTGGAGAGAGTCACCAGTTTTCATTGTTATCTTTTTAGCATTCAGTAAGTATCCTTTCTGTGTTCTTTAGTATGGAATATTATTCTTTAATATAATATAGCATCATAAAGTAATAAATGAGCCTTCTGAGGACATGGAGTCAGATAAATTATTCCTGCCTTCATGGGATATTCCCAGTGAATCCAATAGGGAATCCTTCACATTTTCCTATGGAGGATTCAGACTTAGCTTGCAAGAGCTGATGAGCCCCTCCTGCCCAGGTACAAAGCAATCATCACCTTTCTTTTTGTTTTAACCTTTGGAGAACAGAGCCAAGACCAAAATAAACCTACTGCTCCCAGCTTCTCCAGGAGCAGGAGGTGCATGGGAACCATCCTGACTCCTGAATTTCATCCATGAGAGAAGCACTCCTCACACCAGCACTGCCAGGGTGACACCTCCAGGGCAGCACCATTTGTTTATTACAGAGCACACAGGGATGGCAGCAATTGCAGGTTATTATTGCTATTGGAGATGTGATTTCAGGCTGTGAGAAAATTTTAGGCTGCAAAAGCCCAAAATAACTCCCTAGGCCAAATTTACAACTGGTAACAGGCAGAACTATCATAGGCACTTGTCATTTTATTTAAGGCCAGCACGACCCCTTGACCTGCACAGCTCTGGAGCTGCCAGCCCAGGAACTGAAAGCAGAGCTGTCAGAGAGGCCAGGCCCCTGCTCACAAGATCAGTTTTGTCTCAGCAGGGATTTTAAGGCACTAAATACCACGGTGGGATGGCTGTTCTCACAGCCACATCTCCCCTGAGGGGACACCAAGATACTCTGAGGGCTGGAGCCCCTCTGCTCTGGAGCCAGGCTGGGAGAGCTGGGGCTGCTCACCTGGAGAAGACTCAGGGGAGACCTCAGAACCCCTTCCAGTGCCTGAAGGGGCTCTGAGAGAGCTGGAGAGGGACTTTGGACAAGGGATGGAGGGACAGGACACAGGGAATGGCTTCCCACTGCCACAGGGTCAATTTAGATAAGATATTAGAAAAGTTTATTACAATGAGGGTGGTACAACACTGGTTGCCTAGAGAGAATGAAGATGCCCAACCCTTGAACCACAAGTGTTCAAGGCCAGGTTGGATGGAGCTCCAAGCAGCCTGGTCTTGTTGAAGGAACACTGGCAGGGGGTTGGCCTAGGTGACATTTAAAGGTCCCTTCCAAGCCCAACCACTGTGTGACTCTGATGCAATGCACATCCCTGCATCTCACTCGGGTGGGATCCTGCACAGGGCCTTATTTAGTGGCAATAATCCCTCCTGTCTCTGTGCCTTTCTGTGGTGTTTGTGAGGGTCCCCAGAACCAGGTGAAAGATGAGAATTTGACTCCATGTTCTCAGAAGGCTGATATATTATATTATATTATATTATATTATATTATATTATATTATATTATATTATATTATATTATATTATATTATATTATATTATATTATATTATATTATATTATATTATATTATATTATATCTATACTAAAGAATAGAGAAAGGATACATCAGAAGGCTTCATAGGAATGATAAAGAAAAACCTTTAATTCATCAGAGCCTTGACACAGCTGGACCATGACTGGTCATTAAATTAAAACAGTTCACATGGAACCAATCAAACATTCACCTGTAGGTAAACAATGTCCAAGCCACATTCCAAAGCAGCAAACACAGGAGCAGCCATCAGATAATTATTGTTTTCATTCCTCTCTGAGGCTTCTCATCTTCCCAGGAGAAAATCCTGGGCAAAGAGGATTTTTCAGAGAATGTCATGGTCACACCTTTCACATTCCAGCTATCCACATTGATTGCCCCCCCCCAGACTATCAGCATATCTGGGATACGCTGGAAAAAACCCCAAACACTAACAAAATTATACTGGAGGATGGAACAAGCACCAGAGCATGTTCTGTAGATACACTACACACTTAGCAGTGCTGGGAGGAGGCTGAAACACCACAGCCCATGTTTTGGGCAGAAACCTGTCCTTTCCTGGAAGCTGGAATTTGGCATCTCCCAGCACACAGCCGGGTCACTGGAGCCATTTCTGCTGGGTCCTGAGGAGGCTGCAGGCCAGGGCTGACACAGGGACACCCATGGCTCATGTGGGAGGCTCTTCTTGGGCTCATCATGGAGGTGAGAAAAGTCCTTCTTGGTTTACAGTGTTTATTTCACCTTCTCCATCAAAATAAATCTGAATATGAAGTTGTGGTCGTGGACTGCAGCAAGTTCATCTGCAGCAGGAATTGTCCTCGTGGCTGCTCACAAGGACAGACCCAGAGCTCCTTCCCCCTGAGCTCCTTCTGCCCAGGCTGTGCAATGTGGGGGCAAGGCTAAATATTCCTGCAGAGGAAATATTGAGAAATCCAGTCTCTATGGTGAAGTGATCCTTACTAAACACAAAAACCACAGGGCCATGATTGATGGAGTGGCTCCCCCTTCAAACAGCCAGCCTGTCACTGCCATATCTGCTAAAAATCCCTTTGCCAGGATTCCTTCTCCTGGGAAGCTGAGAAGCCTCAGAGAAAAGGGAAAACAACATTATCTCATTTGCTTCTGCTGTGTTGTGCTGCTTTGGAATGTGGTTGGAGATCATTTATCCAACAGGTGATTGTTTGATTGGTTTGATTGGATTGTTTATCCAACAGGTGAGTGTTTCATTGGTTCCATGTGAATTGTTTTAACTTAATGACCAATCATGGTCCAGCTGTGTCAGGACTCTGGAGAGTCATGGGTTTTTCATTAGTATCTTGTTAAACCTTCTGCAAGTTCCTTTCTCTATTGTTTAGTAGAGCATAATAATGTAATGTAATATAATGTAATATAATGTAATATAATGTAATATAATGTAATATAATATAATATAATATAATATAATATAATATAATATAATATAATATAATATAATATAATATAATATAATATAATATAATATAATATCGCCTTCTAAGAACATGGAGTCAGATTCATTCCTTCCTGCCATGGAAGACCCCAGAAAATCCCAGACCAGCTCATGCAGACAATCCCAAAAGCCAGGAGCAGAGCCCAGAGCAGCACACCCAGCTGCCTGCAGAGCCAAGGGTTAACAATCTTATCTGGGGTCACCAGAAGAAATTCCAAGTAAAACCCACAGCACGCAGATTTCCTGCTTTCTAACCCAGTGCCCTATTTATACCTCTCTTTCTTCACAATGCCAGTGACAGCTTTTTCCTCACTCACAGGCATGTTTCCTGCTTTCTGAATTGTGACTTTCATTTGTAGCTCATTTCCATAACCTCCGAAATAGAGTTTCAGTGGAAGTGTTAAATGTACTGATAAATTCTTCATGAATCTTAAAGTTATTGGCAGAGAGAATGGGGGCAATTTACCCTGTACCAGTCAATTGAAAATTATATATTTCAAAACCCTCTAATGGAAAGCAGCAAGGTTTAACTCTGACTGATAAAGGAACGAGGCCAATAACAGAGCCTATTTCCAAAATGCAAAGTCCCCAGTGTGATGGCAAACAGGCTCATCAGTGCACAGTGACCTTCACAGCCTTCAATCTTCATCCCAGAGCACAGGGACAGGCTCTGTGGTCACTCTGGGCAGGGCAGCACCCAAACAGCCCCTGCTGGTCACCTCTGCATCCCTCTGGGCTCATCCCACAGCAGGGACAGCCAGAGGCTTCTGCCCCTTCACTGCTCTCCATCTCCAGTGCTGCACCCACCAGTGAAGCCCCCAGTGGGAGAAGGATGTGGAGGTGCTGGAATGAGTTCAGAGGAAGCCACAGAGATGCTCCAAGGGCTGGAGCCAGGCTGGGGGAGCTGGGGGTGCTCACCTGGAGAGGAGAAGGATCCAGGGGGAGCTCAGAGCCCCTTGCAGGGCCTGAAGGGGCTCCAGGAGAGCTGGAGAGGGACTGGGGACAAGGCATGGAGGGACAGGACACAGGGAATGGCTCCCACTGCTGTTGGGATATTGGGAAGGAATTCCTCCCTGTGAGGGTGGGCAGGCCCTGGCACAGGTGCCCAGAGCAGCTGGGGCTGCCCCTGCATCCCTGGCAGTGCCCAAGGCCAGGCTGGACAGGCAGGGTCACCTTCCACAACCTGGGCTAGTGGGAGATGTCCCTGCTCATGGCAGGGGTGGATCAAGGTGAGCCTTAAGGTCCTTCTGAACCCAAACCATTCTGTGACTCTATAATTCCTTTTGATCAGGCTGCACTTTGATTAACAAAGCATCTTCTGTGTGCTCTTTGCCAGGAGCATGGCATGGTTCAGCTGCTGCCACTGCTCTGGCTTCTCTATTTTAAAAAGCAAGAGAGAAAGAGGGAAAAAAAAAAAGGAAAGAGAGAAAAACCAGTGTCATCTGATCCTTATCCCTGCCAGAGCAGGAGCATCTTCAAAACCACTGGCTGAACAAGTTGCACTAAATAATTAGGACACATGGGGGGACTAAAAGTAAAGAAAGACTGAAGCACAGATTTGCTGCAACGTTTCCACATCACTGGAGTCAGAAACAAGACACAAGGTGCCTGTTCTGGAAAACCAGATGTGCCTGTGGCTGAACAAAACAGCATGGACAGGAGGCAAGCAGGAGAGGAAACCCACGAAAGCCATGGTGACTTCAGTGGGAATCTGAAGGTCAGACATGCAGAGAGCAAAGCCAGGGGTGCAGCTGCCTTGCAGGAGAGCTGGGGGTGCTGTGGGGTGTGAGGGCTCAGCCTGAGCTGTGGGGAAGGGAAGGACAAAAAGCTTCCAGCTAGGAAACCCCATCAGCCTGCAGCCCTGAGGGAGCAGGGAAGAGGAACAAACCAGGGACTGAGGTGTTTGAAATGAGACCAAGGGCCAGAGCATCCTTTAGGAGCAGCCCAGGGCAGGCTGAGAGCCCCGAGGGGACTGTGCCTCCCCCTCCATCACTCTGAGCCTGGAGGCTCGTTCAGAATCCCCCTGGGACAGGGGCAACAAAAGCCACAAGCACGGGGTCCCTGTGACCAGAAGAGGTGACATGGTGACACCTCCCTGACACCGAGCAAGGGCACAGACCCTGCTGCAGGCACCTGCCTGTCCCCACCTTCTAGGGAGCCTTCAGAGGTGACAAACCCAAGCACACTCATCGCAGCCAGGTGTCACTGAGCCCAAACCAGAGGTAATTCCAAAATGGAGCTAAAGACATTGCTGTGAAACAGAGGGATGGGGGAACAGGACAAGGCAACAGCCACCTGACCCCAGCAGAGCTGCTCCCAGCTCCTACAGAAACACACACAGCTCCCTGCCCCATATAAAATATTTGTGCATCCTACATAATTTAGAATCCTATTAAATAACTTGACTCCCCTGTTTTTCATAGCAGCAAATTCCATGAATTTTGCATGGAATAAAAATTTAGCAATCATAGCAGTTGCTAATTCCTGTGCTGTGCTCAGAGCAGCCTTTCACTTCCCTGTAATGATTTTTAAACATTATCCTGCTGTTTCCTTTTTTCTATGCCTGGCATTGAAGAGCTCTGCGAACTATTTGAATTGCTCTGCTCTGAAAAAAAAAAAAATCCTGTAGGGGAGGAAAAATTAAATTCAATCATCACTCTACCCTCTGTGAACTGTGAAAGTCTTGGGAACATGAAAAGGTGCTTTGGAAAGGATGTTAAGCATTCAAAAGATTAGACAGCAATGTGCAATTAAATGTGTTCCACAACCCTTTGTCAGAGTATCCAAAACCTTACTTCTGCATGAACTTCAAATCCTCCCACTGGGAGCTTGTTCAAGTGGTTTACTTTAAACCTGTACTTTAGATATTCCATACCTTTCACTTTTATAATTCTTCAGCATATGCTAACACTGGCAGAGTTAATAGTAACTGACTAATTTTAAACCCTGTGATTACTGGAGCTGATTTATATAGTAGCTTCACTTCACAATGCTGCGAATCAGGCACGCAGTAATTGCCAAGTTCAATTTTAGCTCTGTCACACTGAAGCATTAGTTTTTATGCCTCAGCTGTTGCCTCCTCCATGCTATAGAGGTAAGTTGATAATGCAGTAGGTTTTGCTGTTAAATATCATAATATTGTGATACCCAGTGTCAGATTCTTGCAAGCTTTGTGAGCTATGCATCATCTATTAACTAAATACTTTTATTAAGGGAATGGTTTGAAAAGGCTCCTATTCTAATTTAGCTCAGAGCACTGAATACTGGAGAAGGGGGAGGGGAGGGAATGCCATGATTTAATTCAGCACCAAAAGTGACTTGGTGGAGAGAAGCACTCATCATCATCATCATCATCATCATCATCATCATCATCATCAAGGAGCTGTGATGGGAAATGTGAAGGGATTAAACCTAAGCCAGTGAACACAAACCCTCCAGCTGAGGCTCCTCACCCTGACCTCAGGCCTGGCACTTGTAGGAGCAGTGCCAGGAGCTGTTTCACTGCTCAAAACCAGGAGCTTCTGGCCTGAGGGTCCATGTCCAACAGCAAGTGACATCTTGACCAAAGAATGGACACCCCAGGGAAAGCTTCCTTGCCATGCCTGTGGATGCTGCTGGTGGGGCTCATGGAGCCTGCTGGGACCAGCAGAGAGGAAAAGATGGGGATGGGGACACCACAGGAACTTTGCTAAGAAGAGATGGGGCTCCACAGCTCAGGGATGAGCTGCACTTGAAAGAAAAATGAGGCTGTGCTGCTGCTGCTGCCTGGCAGCTGAACCAACACACACAGCTGGGCATTACCAGTAATCCCTTAATAGCACTTAAATCCACCCATCTCCAGGGCTTCATGCTAGAAGATTTTCTTTGGCTGTTTTTGGTTTTTTTTTTTTCATTATTAAAGTCTGCTCATATCAAATTTACAAATGTGGTAAACTGGAAGTGCTTTCCTTCCCATTCACACTTTCCTTGGTGCTCAGGATGGATGAGGGTGGGAAGCTGGAGCCCCAAAGTATCAGAGAAGGCTTTAAGGACCAGACCCAGGCCTGGGGATGGATCTGGGCACCTCCTTTGTGCCAGGGGCACAGGAGTGGGGACTCTGCTCTGGTCCATGGTTGATCTTTGCAATCCTTTGTCTGGAAAGGGCACAGTGCATCAGAAGAGTCTCTCTGCACTGCCAGGTCCCTGCTCCTGTTGGATAAACTGCACTGATTTAACCCCTTCCTCCCCTCCATAGCTCCCTGATCCCCAGGAAGATGCAGAGACACCAATCCAAGGCAACAGCCAGGCCTGGCCCCTGTGGGGCTCCAGGAACCCTCCTCTGATCCACCACTCAGCAGTCACTTGGCCACTCTGAGGAAATTCCCTCAATCAGCACCACCCTTCCCTCCTAAACCAGGGGTTTGTGGGCACAGGGCAGCTGTGCAACCCACGATCTTCACTGACAACGTGGATCTCAGTCCAGCTCTGAAATTCATTGCTGGGAACTCAGCAAAACCCATGGGGCAGTGGTGACCAGTCCAGTGGCCACCCCTGTGACCGTGTTCAAAGGGGTCTGAGGATGAGGGAAGAGATGAGGATCTGACTCCATGTTTCAGAAGGCTGATTTATTATTTTATCATATATATTATATTAAAACTATACTAAAAGAATAGAAGAAAGGATTTCATCAGAAGGCTGGCTAAGAATAGAATAGCAAAGAATGATAACAAAGGCTTCTGTCTCAGACAGAGAGTCTGAGACAGCTGGGCTGTGATTGGCCATTAATTAGAAACAACCACATGAGACCAATCCCAGATGCACCTGTTGCATTCCACAGCAGCAGATAACCATTGGTTACATTTTGTTCCTGAGGCCTCTCAGCTTCTCAGGAGGAAAAATCCTAAGAAAAGGATTTTTCAGAAAATATCATGGCTACACACCTGTCCATTAATCCTCTCACCACTGGAGCAGGGCAAGAGCCTGAAAATGGGTAAGTTCCTCTCTTATTATTTTTTCCCACAGTTTTCTAAAAGGTAAAGAGCCAGCCAAGAAGCTGAACAGGGAGCATCCTGGCAGCCTGGAGAGCTGGAGCTCCATTCCATGGTGGCTCAGAGCAGTGTCCAGGGCTCCACAGCACAGGCAGCATCCTCATCCCTGCAGCCCTTCATGTGGGAAGGTGGCACAGCTCACACACAGAGAAAGAGGAAGGAAAAATGTGGGAATTCTGCCAAGTGTGTGGTCACTGGGAGGAAGGAATAGGATTGATGAATTTTTCAGCTTTGTTGATTTGGGTAAAACCAAAGCCACGTGCCTCAGCACGCTCCAGGAACCCACTCCACAAATTAATCAACCACAGTGCCCAGGGATTCAGAGGTGGAATTGACTCTTTGATGTCTGAAGTCACATTTTTGGCAGCCCACCAGGGATGTCTGACCAGGCCCATTTGTTTCAGAGCCTCTCCCAGGGTCAGTGCAGCTGACTGATGCAAACCACTGGGTGACACAGCTGGAGGGTGCTGATGGCACTGATGTTCCCAGAGGTCTCCTGGAACCAAAGCTGAGCTTAAACCACATTTTCTCACCTGCATCACCCCTGTGCTTTCTTGTGCTTACCTAATGATTGCCCAGAGTGCAAACTCCCCATCACAGCTGAGGGAGAGGCCACATTTCTGCAATCCCACCCAGCCCATGGCTGGCAAGGACATGGATTTCCCTGGAGCAGGACAGGGAGAAGCAGGCTGGAGTCAGACACCTCTCCCAGCACACAGGGCAGGGCCCTGCTCTGCTCTGGGCTACCATATGCCACAAACACTGCTAATGCAGAACCCATATTTTTCAGCTTCTTCTGAAAAATAACCCTGGAGAGAAATTCCCTGGAACACACTCACATATCCACACTCTTTGTCCACCTTAGCTGTATTTTTTAGGAGCCATCCATTCCTAGGTGCCCAGTAGGACATTTTTCAGCTGTGGCCTCAAAACTCTGCTGGCCACACATCATTGCAGTGGTACCCAAGAGCCCAGGGCAAAGTTTAAATCCAGCACACAGGGCAGGGCCCTGCTCTGCTCTGGGGTACCCCAGGTCACACACACTGCTGATGCAGAACCCACAGCACTGAGATTCTTCTGAAAAATAACCCTGGAGAGAAATTCCCTGGAAGCAGTATGATTTCTGTCCCTTACACACCCACAAATCCACACTCTTTGTCTTTTGGGAAGGACCTTAAGCCCATCCAGGACCTTAAAAGGACCTTAAAGGACCTTAAAGGACCTTAAAGCCCCTCCAGTTTCACTCCTCTGCCATGGGCAGGGACCTTCCACTATCCCAGGTTTCTCCAAGCCACAACCTGGCCTTGAACATGCCCAGGGATGGGGCAGCCACAGCTTCTCTGAGCAATCTGTGCCAATGTTTTACTGTAGGAAATGAATTTGTAGAAAAATTATAAATCTGTAATTCATCTGTATGAATTATAACATCTGTATTGCCTGAATTATAAGATCTGTATTGTCTCACCCTCAACATGACTGAAAATAGAATAAAAGTTTTTAAAATGCCTCTCAGTTGCCCCATCTCTGGGTCAGAAAATGGCATAATCTGATATTTACTACTGTCATTTAAAAAAAAAAACAACAAAAACCCCTTCCTTATATCCAGTTTAATTTGACCCCCTTTTAGTTTAAAACCATCACCTCTTGTCCTGTAGCAACAGGCCCTGCCTAAAAAGTTTGTCCCCATCTTTCCTGACCCCCTTTAAGAACTGAAGAGGAAAGAGCAGGAGCTTGCACAGCATTTTATCCCCCAAATTCACAGCTTCACACCAGCCAGGAGCTCTGTTCTGCTTTGGAACAGGAAAGGGGCATTGCCACAACCAACACTGGGGTGCTGCATCCTGGGGGAAGCTGTGGGACAGAGCTCCAGAGCTGCCCCAGCAGCACATCCCACCCAGCTCTGCACAGAAAACACCTCCTGCTCTAATCCCTCCAGCAGGACACCAGAGGCATCCCCACCCACATTTTATACATTTGGAGGCTGTGGCATTCATATTTTCTGAAAAATCCCTTTGCCCAGGATTTTGCTCCTGGGAAGCTGAGAAGCCTCAGAGAAAAAGGAAAACAATAATTATCTCATTTGCTTCTCCTGTGTTGTGCTCCTTTGGAGTGTGTTTGGAGATTGTTTGTCCAACAGGGGTTGTTTCATTGGTTTCATGGGAATTGTTTTGACTCATTGGCGAGGCTCTGGAAGGAGTCACAAGTTTTCATTATTATCTTTTAAACCTTCTGTTTGTATCCTTTCTGTGTTCTTTAGTATAGTACAGTATTCTTTAATATAATATAGTATCTTAAAATAATAAATGAGCCTTCTGAGAATATGGAGTCAGATTCACCATTCTTCCCTGCCACAGGGCACCCCACAAATACAATAGTAGATAACAAACTGAATGCAACATTCAGCTTAAAATAAAAAAAACCAATAAAAGCATTGACACCTTTGCACAGAGAGATCTTGGCTTCTCTTTTTAATGCATTTAAATGCTTTTTATGAAAACATCCTCATTATTTTCTGTGAAAAGAGGTGAGCAGGAGGCCCTGATTTCATGTGTCATGCATCCCCTACCACACTGTTATGTGACTAAACTGAGCACTGAGGTCTGAGCAGCTGCTTGGAGTGGGCATGGGGACAGCAGAGCCCCCAGATGCTGTGCTCCTAATTCCTGCTGCATCACACAGACTCATCCCAGAATGGGTTGGGTTGGAAAGAACTTAAAACTCATCTCATCCCACCCCCTGCCATGGGCAGGGACACCTTCCACTGTCCCAGGCTGCTCCAATCCCCACCCAGCCTGGCCTTGGGCACTGCCAGGGATGCAGGGGCAGCCACATCATTGGGAACTGCTGGAAATCCAAACTGTGCTGAGTTTCCAGCAGCCTCAGCTCACACCCTGTGTGTGCATCTGCAGCTCTGGGAGCTGCCTCTGGTGCTTGTGCAAGGCACCCCACACACCCCAGAGCTCCTCCTGCAATTCCTGGCACACCCAGCACCACCAGTGAGCACTTTCCTTCTGCTTCCCGTTTTCCCATCACAGTTAGGAAAAAAGAAAGCCAAGAAATCCCCCAAACTGCAAGTGTTTGTTGGTGTTCAGGTGAGAAAATAAAAGATATTTCAGCAAAGTCTGTTTACTCATGTGCTGACACATGGAGAAGCTTTATTTAAAGCACTGAAAAGCTTCTTGGCCCCCTCCTCACACTGCCCAGTGCCCCCCAGTTTCAGATGCAAATGTGAAACCAGTTTGTTGGGGTGAGTGCTGCATCACTGAGTGAGTGAAGGGAGGAGGGAAGATGAGGAGCATGAAGAATTGCATCAAGAGCTGGCCCCCAGAGGCCTCTGTGATGCACATCCCCACATCACACAGGCAGCTCCCAGCATCCAGCCCCACTGGGGTTTATTTGCTCCAGAGCTGGAATTCATTTTGCACTCAACTAATGTAAGCCCAAAGTGCTTTCAAACAATACTCCTCGAATAGAGACATTACCAAAGCCATTATTTTTCTGTTTAGAGTCAAACTAAGCAAATACAAAGGTAACTTTATTTTAAACTGACTACCATCGTCACAAACAACAGATACCAAATATTCTTTTCCAATACACAAGGAATTTAAGTTTCATTTTTGCTCTTCTTGAAGGAGTCAAGAATACCAGCTTGGCAAACGCCAGCTTGTGCAGCAACACCATAAAGAAATGGAAAACACTTCCCTCCAAATCCTCTTCCTTAATGAGAGTTAAGAAAGGTCTGTTTAATAATACATTTAATTTCAAGCTCTCTTTCCTCCTACTTTCTAGAAAAGCATACATTCCAATGACACAGTGAAAAAAAATCTTTCATTTGAAATGATTTCTAAATTATTCTCAGTTATGTTCTTGAGAGTATTCCCAGTTGTCTGTGACATTCTCAGGCTTCCTACCCACCCCAGCAGCATCCTTCAGGGCTGGGAGGGGGCTGTGTTTGCTGCTATCACTGCATAAATCCCAAGCAGCTCACAGGATTTGCTCCACAGGGAACAAGCCTGATCCTGGTGTCCTCCCTGCCACAACTCTGCTTGCTCAGACCATCCCTGACTCCAGCCCTGTTTGACAGAGCCTGCAGCTCCAGGTCACACTCAGCCACCTGGCACCTTCACCTGTATCCAGGTGATTTCTAAATGTCAGTTTTGCTAAGCAGCACAGAGAGACCTGCAAAAATGCTCTCTGTTGTTCTAGGACATGAAATAAAATGATGTGGACACTGGATTCTCCAAGGTAAAAAAGAGGGAAAGTTTAATTTTGACTTTAACATTTCTAGATTTCTAAAAGTGACAGTGGATTGGAGGATGACAGTGCTACCTGCCCAATGACACTGGACAAGCCAACAGTCCATCAAATTTCTCTTCTTCCATAAAAGAATGCAAAACAATAAGTTATTTACAGAAAGTGCATTAAAAAGTTCGTTATAAAAGTGTAAACATAAAAAAACTTTAAAAAACTTAACTTAAAAAAAACTTTAAAAACTTAAAAAAACAGGGTGACAGCTCTCCCAAAGTTACCACATGCAGGGAAACTGAGAGCTGAGCTGACACAGTGGGGATGGAATGCTGAGGTGACCAAGCCATGCCCTCTGGAATGAGCAGTCTCGTGGCAGGGTTCCACAGAGGGCAGCAGTGGGAGCTCTTCCCCAAAACCACCCAAGTGGCTCTGCCCAGAACTTCTCCCCCCTGTGCCTTGCCCTGGATGCCACGGGCAGTGCAGAGCTCTGGCAGCAATGCCCTGCCTTGCTTTTAAAGCTCCTCCAGGCTGGAGGCTCCATCACTGCACTCTTGCCCTCCCAGCAGACCTTGCTGTGTCTCAGGGACTTCATCTGCCCATGGGCAACACAGAGCAGTGAGGATTGTTCCTCCCAGCACCAGCACAGTCACTCAGGCTGATGCTGAGCCTTGCTCTGAGTACATCCTTGGAAGTGGAAACCTCTCCTGCAGCCCCAGCACCACACCCAGCACAGGCTGCTGCTGCTGCCAGTGCCAGCACTGCTCCCCAGCCCAATGGCAGCACTGCAGGGTTCAGTGCTCCCCTGTGCTCCTGATTGCAAGGCAGGATGTGTTCTATCACCATCTGTATGGCAGATTATCTTTGTCAAGTGGGCAGTTCGCCTTATCTCTCTCTGTGAGTGACCACAATCACTCCTCCCTCAGGGGGACACCTGCTGATAACAGCCATTGAATGTCCCTGCATGGCTGATAAGAACTACAGCATCCCATTGGCAGATGTGAGCCCAGAGGGAGGAGCCAAGCATTCCTACCTGGATAGAATCTGGAGCTTCTGGAACACCAGCACAGCTTCTGCACTGGATTGCCCAGAGGGACAGCAGCTGCCTCTTGCCCTGGATCTTCAGAGGCAGAGACTGCACCTTTCTCCAGGATCCCTGCTCCAGCAGAACCAGCCCTGGCACTGCAGGAGGGCTGAGCCACAATTCCAATGGTTCTGCTGCCAACAGCCTGACCCACAGGGTGTCAGGCTGGGTTCTGACTCTGGCACTGTTGGTTTAGTTCACTGCATTGTTTATTTTATCTTTTTTTTTTTTTCCCTAACAAAGAACTGTTATTTCCTGCTCCCATATTTTTGCCTGAGAGCCCCTTAATTTAAAATGTATAGGAATTCAGAGGGGTGGGGAGGGTTTACATTCTCCATTTCAGGGGAGGCTCCTGCCCTCCTTAGCAGACACCTGGCTTTCCAAACCAAGACACTCTGAGGACCATCTTCTGGAGGCTGGGACACCAGGCAGGAACACCCTCTGGAGTCCCACCATCCCTGCTCCCGTGCTGTAGGATGCATGGAGGACCAGAAGGTCCAAGAGCTGCTGGAGGCTGCCAGAACATCCTCTTTACCTCCACCACAGAACCCAAACTGTGCCAGAACACCAGGACAGCTTTGGCTGGATGCAGCCCCTGAGCCCCATTCCACAGCTGTGCCATTCCATGCCATCCCTAGTTTGAGAAATGGCATTTTTTGGTGGGAACTTGGGTCCCACATGGAAACAGTGTCCTCCACAGGCTGGTTGGTTGTTGCAGAGCATCTCACAGCTGTGCTGCACTGCAACAGGAGCTTCAAGCCACACTCCCTCAGCCAAGGAACAGACCTGGGCATCCTCTAATTCTGTGGCAGTGAGGATTAACTGGACACTGCATCAGTTATAGATGCACAGCAATCTTAAGCCTTCATCAGCCTTACAAAGGCTAATTCATTATTCTTTTTGCTCCAAAAACAAGCTCTGCCTTCATTTACACCTTCACCGGCTCAAAGGAGGCTTCAGAGGTAAAACCTGGACAAATTTTATCAATGAGTTCAAATCTTGAGCTAAATCACAAGGAGGAATGGATTTACCCTAATCCCCTCCAAACATTCATCAACATCACCTGCCAGCTCAGCAGGATTTAATCTCTTTTTAATCTCTCAAAAGCAGTGGAGTGGATGGGGAAGAGGTTGGGCACACAGCAATGGTGGATCTCTCGCGCTCTCTCTCTCTCTCTTTTATTTTTTTTCTTTTTTGAAAGAATCCTGGCTGCCAAATCACATAAAGCAGCACTTGGAAATTCATTAGGATTTTGTTAATATCACTTTCCAGGTATTTTATTAATGGGTTTGGACAGAACACCACCTGGCTGAGGAGAAGAGGTGCCCACCCAGCAGCCTTGGAGGAACACGGTGTCTCCATGAAGATGCTCCAGGAGCTCCAATCCCACCAGCAAGCACAGGGACTGCTCAGGCAGGCTCTGCTCTGGATTGAGGGCAGGGGTGGGGTGGAGATGCACCAAGGGGTAGGAGAACCCTCCCACAGCCTCTGCCAATACCACTACAAAAAACGCAAAATGTGCCCAAAATGCAGCTTTGCTCCATGGGTACCTCTTGTGTTGTGATTTCAGGATTTACCCCAGAACCTCGGGTCCCTCCCTGATAATTCCCTCCCAGCTGTGTCAGTCTCCTCTCCTTTCCCTCCCTGACCCCTCCCAGCACTGTCTGTCAGTCCTGGCATTCCAGAAGGGCATTGAGTGATTGGCAGAGTCACAGGATGCCCTCTACCCCTGGGGGCACTGGGCCATCCAGGTGTCCTTTGTCCCTTTGTCCCTCCCCTCCTGTCCCTGCTTGGTGGCTCCCTGCCCCTTCCCTGCCCTCTCCCCGGGGTTCAAAGGAGCAGCAGCCACGGGCTCAGGGAGTTCTGTGGGAGCTGGTGCTGCATTCAGAGGCCTGAGGGCCAGAATAAAGCTCTGGATCCAAAGCCTCCATCAGAACCGACTCCTTTCCTTCACCATCGCCTCAAAGCTTCTCTGCCAGAGGGAAACCCCAGGAGCAGCCCCTGTTATGGGGGGAAGCTCCATCCCAGCACCACCAGAGCTCCTGCAGGCCTGGACCTGTCCCCATGTGCCAACTGCAGCACCCAGCCAGGAAAAAGTGTCTGTGGGGTGAAACACCACACACCCAGCAGCCAAAAGTGTCTGTGGGGTGAAACACCACACACCCAGCAGCCAAAAGTGTCTGTGGGGTCAAACACCACACACCCAGCAGCCAAAAGTGTCTGTGGGGTCAAACACCACACACCCAGCAGCCAAAAGTGTCTGTGGGGTCAAACACCACACACCTGCAGGAATCACAATACTCCTTACAGACCATAACCTTAACACCACATTCTTCAACCCTGCAGGGGGAGGAGACCCTGTTCTATACCAACACCTTTTCTGATTCTTTGGCCATTTTGAAGTCTAGATCTTAATTCTCCCAGGATTCGGAATCATCTCCCACATCATGACTTACTATGCAGGTAAAAAAAGAACCATTCGGCAATGGGGGGGAATATTTTCCAAAAGTGTCTCTGGGGTGAAACACCCCAGTTGCTACTGTTTGGTTCAGCACCAAGGGCCAAGACAAGCTCAGGCACATCCCAAAGAATATATTGGTATATTCCAGTAGGTACTGCACCCACAAACAGCACCCTGGTGCTGTTTGTGGGTGCAGTACCTATTGGAATATACCAATATATTCTTCCTGCCCTCACTAAAGCTGTGACAGCTGGCTCAGAGGGCTGAGGTTGTCATGGCCAGTGCCACCCAGCTGGCTCAGCAGCCCAGGGACCCCTGGCACAGCGCGGGGCTGGTGGCAGCGGAGCTGGCGCGGGGGCGAATCCCAGGCAGCGCCTCTGGGAGCCCTCGATGGGAGCTGGGAGTGTTAGTGTGAGATTCGAGGTTTACATAACACCAGTGAGAGCTTTTGGCAGGAACAATTGGTATTAGCAAAGAAAAGGAAGCATCAGGAACAGCCGGCAGAGCAAAGAGACACCTCTCGCAGCAGCCCCCGGGCTAGGAAGAAAATAAATAACAAATGCAAAAGAAGCAACACTTGGACAGCAGAGAGGGAGAGGGGAAGCCTCTGCAGAGGGAAACCGAGCCTGAATCGTGGCTGAGATCAGCAGGGAATTCAAGTTTTGTTGTCACCTCCTTCCCACCCCCGTGGGACCGATCTTTGTGCTTTGCCAAGGTGCTGCAGTCATTCCTGCCACACTCAGTCATGACCAGGGGAAAGCTGAGCCTCAGGGGGCTCCAGGGCTGTGAGGGGTGAGCAGCTCCCACTGACTCTGGGGCTCAGAGGAGCCCAGGCAGGGTCCCA
This sequence comes from Agelaius phoeniceus, assembly GCF_051311805.1. Classification (NCBI taxonomy): domain Eukaryota; kingdom Metazoa; phylum Chordata; class Aves; order Passeriformes; family Icteridae; genus Agelaius; species Agelaius phoeniceus. The sequence continues at coordinate 3,990,061 of NC_135281.1, forward strand.
AAGGCATGGAGCTCAGTGGCCAACCCATCCTGCAGAGCCTGGCTCCATCATTGCATCACGCTCTGAGACCTTCAGTCACACAAACTTCTTCATTTTTATCTCAACTAGGCCTGGTGCTGCTGGGTTTCACTCTGGGAGGTTGTGTTCATCACAGAATATTCTGAGCTGGAAGTGACACAAAAGGATCATCAAAGTCCAGCTCCTGGCCTGGCATGGGACAGCCCCAAGAATCCCAAACCAAATCCAGAAAAGCCCCAGAAGGCTGGATTGCCCTATTGGCCTTGTAGAGTGGTTCCACAATGGCCAAAGGCATGAGTTTCATGTGGCCCAGCTTGCCCCTGTCCTACTGTATGTCCCACCAGAAAATGAGGGAATCCTAAAGGTTGGAAAACACCTCCAAGATCATGGAGTCCAACCACCAACTCAGCCCTGCCATGGCCAGCATTAAACCACACCCCCAAGCACCTCATCTCTGTGATTTTGGAAGCACATGCCCTCACCCAGAGAGCAGCACAGCAGCCACCAGCCCTATCTGACAGCTTCTGGGGACCATGGCCTGGTATCCCAGTGATGGGAAGAGCCCCAGCAGCTCTCCAGGAGCCTGTGGGTGCTGCAGCCTCCCTGCTGTGTGTGTGCCAAGCCTGTTCTCCAGACCTTTCTGTGCCAAGCAGGGCCTCCCTTCCAAGCTGGCACCGTCCCCGTGCTCGTGGCACAATGACAGTGACACAAGCTCCAGCCCCACATCCAGCACCAGGCTCTTCCTGCCCCTGAGCCAGCCAAGATTTCCAGCTCTGGTGGAAAATGAGAAGCTCCAGTTGAGCTTCAGAACATGCTAAGACAATTCCTCAAAACAAGAGGATGTTGAAATCCACATTTCCCAGAGAATTCAGTAGTGCTTTCCTGGAAATGGGAACTACCTGTGGCTTCACATGCAGCTTCTGGATAGCAGGACTTAAAATCAAACTTATCAGGAAAGCTTCCATGATAAACTTGGATTTGCCTGTGATACAGGGATCCTGGTTTAGAATCCAGTTTGGGTTGGAAGGGACCTTAAAGATCATCTCCCTGCCATGCACAGCACAGGAAGGTGAAGGAGTGGGAAAAGAGGGTGATAATTTTGTGCAAGGCTGCCCTTGATTCCAGCTTTTCACTTATTTCCTCTCCAACTGGCACATTGTGACCTTTCCAGGCAAAAAATAAAATTAAAAAAAAATATAATAAATAAATGAATAATATTAATGCATGCAGGGAAAGGATGCCAGAGTCAGCTCTAGAGCCTGCAGTCCAGATCCCTGCTCCCAGGACATATTCTAAATCTCAGTCAATACCTCATGTTTTCCAAAGAACAAGGCATTTCACATTTTATTAATTCTAACTAAAGCCCTTTTTATTGCAAACTTTCTATTTAGCATTTGATTGCAGCCACCACCACTGAGACTCTCACTGTATTAAAGCAGAAAATCTATTGATATTTTTCTTTCCTGCCATCTCAATCCCAGAAGGTGCTATTGAAATTAGTTCAAATACACTTTCAGAGGTCTTTTCCAGCCTGAGCTACTTTATGATTTTTAACATGTATTTGTTTCTTTGGTGCTCTCACACAAATTTGGTACCCCACTTCCACAGATGATTGAAGCTCCATGTTGTTATTCCTAAAAAGAGGCCAAATATGCCAAACAACTCACTTAAAGGCCTGCAAGTTTATGAACTAAAAAGACCATTTCAATACTTTTCACCTCTTCAAAGCCCAGCTCTTAAATGGAAAACCCAGCTTAATAGAGTGTTCAAAAAGCCACCATTCTGGTCTGATTTAAATCAAATGGTTAAATATTCCACATGTTTGGCACAGCCAGAACTATCTGCTTTGCAAACAGATGGCCACCCACTATTAATTTGCAACCTTGACACAGAAATGCAGGTTGTCAATTAATTAAAAAACAAATGCCAGCAGTCTTCAGTTCATATTATGACCTGCAGCCTTCCCTCTTTATCTTAAATGAAGGAAAAAATTGATATATAAAGCTACCACCTACTAATGCAAACTCTTGGCACGGAATAAATGCTGGTCTCAGCTTGAACAGATTGATCAAGTTGAAACCCCAGTGTCACCAACATCCGTCTGGGGTAGAGAGCCCAGACCATAATTCCAGTGTCAGTCCCTAAATATCCCTGGATTGAAGGCTGACCTCAGTGTCTGGCTGCAGGGCTGGACCCACGGTGCTTGCTGGAAGGTTTTTCTTCCAGGGCTGTTTGATCTTCAATCAACAATGCTTATCAGTGCTAAAGTCTGCCAGCCATTCCCAAAAGTTTGATATTTTTAACAGCACATTCTTCTTCTCCTTTGAACGCTATTTAGAGACAAGATAATGTGGCAGGGGAAAAGTTGCCTCCCTGGGTTGAGCATGAACAAACAGGGCAGGATCTGATGGGGGGGAATATTTTCCATTGCTACAAGCCCCAGTTTCTGTTCTTTGTGTCCCCTCCCCCAGTATTTCTGCTTTTTCTTCTTTATATGATATTCTAACACTTTTTTGGGCCATTGCATAAGCTGAAACAAATCAAGATAATTCAGCTAGAACTCACTAAGGTTTTCATACATTTCATTTTCATGCTGTCAAAGTTTCTCTTCTTTTTGTTGAGGACTCCAGGGTACACTGCCCCTCTTCTGACAGTAGGGACAATGGATCTAATTCCCTAAAAATACATCATTCTTCCACTGCAGGCACAACGTTCTGAGATGGCTCAGTGCATAAAACCCCTCTGTTTGAAGAAGCACCCAAGAAAACTAAGAAACAGGGAATGGGAAAGAAACAGGGAATTGTTGTTTATTGACAAAAAAGAAATAAAAATGTTAGGGTTTAGTAACTGTAAATGATGCAACATCACAGAATGGTTTGGATTGTATCTCATGCCATGGGCAGGGACACCTCCCACTGTCCCAGGCTGCTCCCAGCCCTGTCCAGCCTGGCCTTGGGCACTGCCAGGGAGCAATTGTTCCTCACAGGGAACAATTCCCAATTCCCAATCTCCCATCCAGCCCTGCCCTCTGGCACTGGGAGCCATTCCCTGTGTCCTGTCCCTCCATCCCTTGTCCCCAGTCCCTCTCCAGCTCTCCTGGAGCCCCTTTAGGCCCTGCCAGGGGCTCTGAGCTCTCCCTGGATCCTTCTCCTCTCCAGGTGAGCACCCCCAGCATTCCCAGCCTGTCCCAGAGCAGAGGGGCTCCAGCCCTTGGAGGGTCTCCATGGACTCCTCTGGACTCATTCCAGCAGCTCCAGGTCCTTCTCATGTTGGGGGCCTTCAGCAGCAGCACAGAGGTCCCTGGGAGCATCTTCCCCTCTGCATAAAGGAGAGGTGAGGGTGGAATAAAGGGGTGGAAGCTCATCCTTGGCCAAGGGTTTGCTCTCAGGGGAGAAGGGAGCTCAGCCTGCACTGCTGGAACAGGGCTGAGCTCCAGCAGCTCCACACGAGGCCAAGCTCCCCATGACAATCCCCTCCCCTTCCCAGCACCATCCTTCACACTACAACTGTTGCATTTGAGGGTTTTCAAAAGGCAACTTGACAACTCCTAAAGAGCCTGCACAGCCCTACCACCTTCCCAGGGAGAGGGAGATGTTCAGGAATAAACAGTAAGGGTGAACCTGGCTGGAAAGGTGGAACTTTCTTCATGGCTATGAATGTGGAGATCCACATCTTTGGAAGAGAGAAGCCTTTCAGATGGCCCAGGCTCTGCTTGCACTTCTCCAGGGGCCTGGGTCTCCTGCAATGGATACTCAGTGCTCAGAGTGCCTCAAATTATTCCTAAAATAACCCCCCACATGTCTGGGGGGCCCTGAAATGAAATGAGCTGCTGCTTCTGGAGAGGGAGAACTTGGCCAGTTCCTGGAGAGGATAAAAGGCAGAGCCATGACACAGCTCTTATCTCCCAAGCTTGGCCACTGGCAAGAACAGAGATGGAGAGGAAGGTGATTGTTTTTTCTAAAGTGGAGAGGAAAAGCACCACCATGCACATGCAGGCAGCTGGGAAGAAAGGGGATGGAGCCTCCCTGAGGAGCCCAGATGGGGATGGAAACTCTGACTCACCAGCAGGTTTTGTGGGAAGAGAAACCTGCTGATGTGATCCAGCTAATCTGATAAAAAAAGGGCTCCTTGCCACTGGGGGGTGGGACAGGACCCATGGGGCTGGGGGGAAAACACAGCCTGGGTGCCAGGGAGGATGGTGGCATGCCACCAGAGGGGAGGGTGGCTCGTGCCAGGGCTCGTCCTCCTCCTCCCCTGAGCACCACAGTGCCAGGGCTGCCCCAGACCTTTCCTCCAGGCTGGGGGGCTCTGCTGGGGAAGATGATGCTCCTTGGGAATGGGGAGAAGAGGCTCAGAGCAGAGGGGCAGCAGGTTCTGCCACCTGGGCCTTAAAATGTCACCCCCCCTTTCCTATCAGCTGCTAAGTCATGAGATCCTTAGAAATTTAGGGGAAAAAGGCAGCATGAGAGCAAGAGGGTGAATCCTCAAACCAACAGAATAAATTAAATCTTCTACATTTTAAACACTGGCAAAACTCTCCTGTGCCCAGGTCCAGCCCAGAATTAGAGGTCAAGAAGCTGCCTGGGACCGAGGCTGGGCTGATTTCTGCAGATCAGGCTCCTCTGAAGCCACGTGCAGCCACCAACACAAGCCAATAATCTCCCCACAAGAGCAATTCCTGGCTCAGGCCCCGTTTAACACTTCCCTCCCAGTTCCCTTCCCCACGGAGCCGAGCTGCAATCTCACAGTCGTCAGGAAGAGATTTAATTATATCTGCAGAGGTCAAGCAATCCATGCAAAAGATGGGGGAGGCGGGGAGAGGTTCTGTGGCACAAGGCAGAGATTCTGCCTGCAGCACCACGGCAGCCAGGGCCATTTTTCAGGGAAGAAATGGCATCCATCAGAACAAAACCTCCAGAGGGAAACAATAGGAAAAGGTGGGGGAGAAGGCAGATAATTAAGATATTTAAATCTGGTCATACAGCTGTAAAATCAGGTGATTTAATGCTGTTTTCTATCTTTTTATTATTATTTTTTTAAAGAGTAGTGTGATCAGTGCTTGTTCCAGTAAGTTTTGTTGAGAGATTTCTTCCTGCTGAAGCTGAGCTGTGCATCCCCAATTACTATAATTAGATATAATATATCATATATAATGCATAATATAATTTCTATCATATATTAGATAATAGATAATTTATGTACACCATGGAATATAGTATATGCCATCTATAATTTATGTGTAATATTATAGAACATACATTATGCATTATTTAATTATATTAAAACGAGTGTAAAATCACAAAGGTGGAACATTAGAGCTCAAACCTCCAATTAGGAATTAATAGTTTGAAAGCACTAATCACACTAACACTTCAGCCTGACTTGAGGAATACTGAATAAGATCTCAAGAGGAGGCAGAGGTGCTGCTACACGACAGTTCAGACAGAAGCCTCACACTCACCGGATGGAAAATTGTCAGGAAAAACACATTAGCAACACAATAACTTATTTTTAATGTGGAGCTGTTAGGAAAACACAATTATATGCTTCATTTATACTGCCAGATATAACCCAACTTATGGTAAAAGCATTTAGAGCTCATTTTGTAAAAAAAAAAAAAACCAACAGAGGAGTACAAAGGTAATAGGGGAAAATTGCACCTCGAGGGGAAAATGCTCCCCCCTCCCAGTGGGGCCAGTGTGTGGTGGTGGAGCATCCTCAGCTCCTGCTCTTGTAGCCAGCAGGAAGGAGATGCAAAGTGAAGGCAGCATGAAAACAGAGATTTTTTGGCAGATGCTGCAGTAAAATCACAATGTTAACAACGACCCCCAGGAAAGGAGCTGGCAGTGCCCATCCCTACGAGGAGGAAAAGCTGGAAGAGCTCTGCAGGGTTCCAGGTGCTCTCCCACTGCCCTGGCACGAGGATCAGCCATGCACTCTCCAAAATATTGAGTGCTCTGGTCTGTACAATAAAATAGAGTTTATTAACAGGATGTTTTCTCTGTTATGGATGCACAAACTGATCCTGGTGCCTGCTGCAGGCTCAGAGGTCCAAGGCAGAGCTGATCATGGATTTCCTCTGCACTTATGGTGGTGTAACACCCACAGGCTCTGGAACACTGATTCAGGGGACAGTCATAGATTTGAAGAATCATAAATAAATCAGAGAAACCTGTACAGTTCTGATCCTGAAATTTTGTTTCTTGATGACTCCTCTGCTACAAGGACTTCCACGGATGAGGTTCTTGACAAGGTTATTCAGAAGCAGCCCAAACAAACATGTTGTTACACACAAATCAGACTGGTCTTCAAAACATCTCCCATTGTTCCCAAAACAACCAGATTAAAGCCTCCCCTCCGTGCATGCAGAGAGAACAACATTTTCTATGAATGGACAGACATTCATTATTTAGCTTCCAATCCCTGACTTAAAGCCCAAGGCAAAAAAAATGGAGCTTCAAACACTTTCTGCTGTGCAGCCCATCAAAGGCCACTCTGGAGAAGGCAGGGTTGTCCCACTGAGTAACTCAACCACTTTTCAGAGGAAGCTCTTGCCAATATTCAGGGCCTAAAAGAAAAAAATAATTTAAAAAATCTACATTTGCAAATCAACAGGAGCTGCCTGCCAAATGAGAATGAAATGGGCCTCAAATTAAAAATCTGCTGGACTTTGTTCTGCATCCAAAATCCTCCATCTCCAAAGAAAGATTTATGCTACTTCAAAACAGAGTTGGCTTCGGAAGTAGGAAGGGAAAAAAATGTATTTTATCTTCCAGAATGGCAAAGCAGTGCTGGAACAAGGAAAAAGGGACCATGTTTATCACTGCAATGTACAATTTATTGTAAAAGTCAAAACAGAACATTTCACAGAAATGCATTTGCTACATCGACTCAGGCTCGTACCAGCTCAGATCCCATTTCTGAAGGGTTCTTAAAAGAAGAGAGCATTGGTTGCAGACTAATACCCATCACATGACTAGTAGATTTTAATGGTGTATTGGTAAAATAGCTTTTGTCAATTTATCAGCCCAAAAGGCAAGAGAGAGGCTGTATTTGGAGAGGCAAAGCCACAGGATCCTACAAGGGAAATTTGGGAAAAGGTTTGATGGTGCTGATGAATCCTACAGAAATCCTGCAGGGTTAATAACAGAGCCCCCAGCATGGGGATTCCTGAGGACCACAGGCACTCCCAGGGTCTCACAGCAGTGTGGATTTGGTATTCCCAGGCTGGGTCCTCCTCCTCCTCCTCCTCATCAATCCCCATCAATTCCTCTGGCTGGAAATTGGGCATCGTGCTAACGCAGTCTGACCATTGTAGCACCAGAAGCAAGCAGGCAGAATTTGTATTTAAATTTATTTCTGCAGGAAGAATAGAGATGATAATTCACTCCCCAAAGATGCCCCTGGGGAGCAGGATCACTCCTCCTGCATCCCTGCACACCCTGCATGAAAGAGCTCAGGGTATCGTGCTCTGGCAGGATTCCTGTCACAGGCCTCCCTTGCCAAGGCAATTTTGCTTGGGCTGAGAAGGAAAAACTCCCTCCTGAGCTTTGTAGATCCATACAAACAATTTAGGATCTAGAAAAAACCCCTTTCATGCTGGTGTATCAGCCAGCACACCAGATCCTGTCACTAAAGCTCTGCTAAGAGCTGAACGAGCCTCGCTGTTACTAAAATGCACATTTTTTACCGTACCGTGGTTTGCTTATTGTGAAATAGAGCTGCAGAATCTCCCTAGAGCTCAAGTGGGAAAAATCTCCACATTTTCTCAAAGCAATTGGAGGGTGGGAGGGAGCAACACCCCCTTAGGTGGTGCAGGAACACGCTGCTCTCCCCAAAACACCAGCACCACACACGAGCAGCTCAAAGCCCTGGGAAAGCTTTCCTGGCAAGCAAGCAGGAAGGGAAATGCAGCAGGAACCAGGAAAATGGCCAGAGGGGACAGGAAAAGGGATTTAGACCCAAACTGAATCAAGGAATCCAAACCAGAGGTGTTTCCTTTAGTGTTGCTCAGGTGGCTGATGGCAGGGATGGGTGTCACAGTTTGGATGAGGGCTCCTCACACTTTCAGCTGAACCTCCCCAGTCCCTCATGGACACTGAGCAGACACCAGAGGTGTTCCTACTGCCCCAGTGGTGGAGCAGGTCCTGGATCCAGCCCACAGGATGGGGTGGCAGAACTCCACAGTGGGAAATGCTCACTGCAGCTTGTCCTCTCAGGTGCCTCCTCATCAGCCCCACTCCTTGGGCTGAGCACTCTGCAGCCCTAAAAACCCTGCCAAGGAGCACCAGGCTGTGAGCAGCAGCTCCCTGGGCACCAGGAAGTGTGGAAGGGCTGGCTCCCCTCCCCAGCTGCCATGGCAGGCTGCTCCATGCAGGATCACCAGTGACAGGGACTGGTTTACACAGGGAGCCCTTTTCCCCAGCTTCAGTGCCACCAGTACTCCTGATCCATCAGAACGGCTCACCAAACACAGTCAGCAGCAGGGAGGGCTCCTCCTCACCCTGCCTGATGGGGCAGGAGGGCTCTCATCATCCACTTGTGGGTGTCCAGCCCCTCACCACCCTCTCCATCCCTGCCAGTGGCCAGCCCTTCCAGGGCAAACAGGGATGCTGTGGAAGCAGTTAAAGGAAGGGTGCAAATTCCCTCTTTCTGGGAAGGCCAGGGCTGAGCACACACTCCCATTTCATTATCCCTCTAAACATCCCTTGTCCTTTCAGAAATGGAAATGCTGATGTGCAATAGGCCCCTGCGTATCTGCAAAGAGGAATTGTGGCTGACTGCAGCGTGCAGGAGAGACTGGAGACCTCCTGGTAACAATATCATGTCCAGTAAGTGCACAAAACAATTCCATTAACATTTCAGGCTGCTCTGGGCTAAGGCAGCTCTGCCGTGCTCTCAGTGAGTTATTTATGCACAGTGACACTGCACAGCCCAGCTTTGCTGCCTCCCCCTAAAGAAATAAATAAATAAAGGGGGAAAAAAAACCCAAACCAAACAAAAATACCCTGAACAAAACAAGCCTTTTAAATCAAAGGGCTTTAGAGCATCTCCATGAACTCAGCGAAGCAGGAGGACAGCGAAGAGCCTGTAAGTGCTCCTTGCTCAGGTCCTTCCCAGAGATGGATTTTATCTGGGATATCTGCACGCCATAGTGGGAGAATTCTGATTTTTCCAGTCCACCCTACCCTCCTCTGGAGATGTTTTAAGTGGAAATGCTTTGAGGCAGACACTGACACAGCCCAGCCCTGGGCTGAGCCACCAGCACCGGCCAGGAGCAGTGGGGTTGGGATTGGTGTGAGGTTCTGGAGTTTCCCAGAGAATCCCAGGAAGCAGGAGAACTCTTGCTCCATGGCAGAGAACATGAGAAGGAGAGAACAGCACGCTGCTGGTGATCCTCGGCCGGATCCCACCTGGAGTTATCCGAAGGAAAAGCACCAGGAGCCAGCTCCTCCCGCCCCTCTCCGGGCCACGGTTTGGTGCTGGAGTTACAGCCGCTGTACCTGCAGTCTGCCAGGGAAACTGAGTCAGCCCGTTCCATCCCTGCCTTCATCCCAGCCACATGCCACAGACAAACGTGCACGGCTGTGCATAAGCAAATGTCATTTGATAACTCAGAAAAGAAAAGAAGGGGGGGGGGGGATGGAAAAAGCACCCAGCAAAGGGTAAGTCACTTCCTTTCTTCTGCCGCTGCCTTAAGATGCTCGCTAGCAGTGACAACAGCAGCATCTGGTGGCAGTGGTCAGTACCTGGGGCGCTCCCCTCCGCTGTCCCATCCGCCCTGGGCACAGCCAGCAGCAGCAGCAGCAGCAGCGCCCATCGCTCCCGCTCGCTGCACCCGCAGGAGAGGCGATTCCCGCAGCCTCGGAGCCGCGGATCAATGGCCAGCGCCTAATCCGGGACTAATCTCAGGGATTCAGGCCACGGATGAGCTTAGGACGAGGGGCCCCGCGCCCCAAGGCTCGGGGGGACACGGACACCACGCAGCCCCAATGCTGGGACACTGCGAGCGCGGTCACCAGCCCCAGCTCCCGCACAAAACACCGCAAGGCGAAGTGAATCATGCTGGCATCCAACAACTTCTGGGTAAAAGCGAGTTCCGAAAGGCAGCGGGGTCTGGGGGCAGCCGCAGTTGCCAGCGGCTCACGCTCACATGATCCCAGGTTTCTGCTCTCACACACCACGGGCGGGTGTTTCAGCAGGACAAATGTCCTGCTCCCAGGTGATCCGGCTCTCGTCAGTATTTTAAAAGCTTATTTAGTGTTTTAAGAGCAACGGGCAATGATAATAAAACACTTTGAAGGCAGCAGTACGCAGATACAGGCGGAAACAACGAAAGTTGTTTCCTTTCAGTATAATCCGGCATATCAAAATAAACGAGAACTATTCGCTTTGCTACAACTTAATAAAAAGAGATAAATAACCCACTGACAGAGAAACAGTTAAATACATCTCCTGATACATTAAGATTAATTTGCCGCGTCTGGGAAGCCGCACGCATTTCCCTCTGCTGTGTTTTAAGAGTTTGATCCCAAAGTATCACAACAGCGAGGTGAGCCGAGAGCATCCTGAGCTGCTGTACCGACGCAGGAGACCATTTTCTCCTTTTATTAACTTTTTTCGACGCAATTACCCGAATTTGGCCAGAAAGCAGCAAGGATTACGTCTGGGATGATCCCCCTCCCTCCAAAGAGATCTGGATCCCAGGGCTTTGTAGCTGAAACATCAGCGCTGTTTACCCACGGCGAGCAAGGCGACGCTCGCTGAAAACTCCTTAACCCTGAAGTAGCATCTATCCCCTTCGCTTGGCTTTCTCCAGGATGAGGGAAATTTCCTAGAGCACCTCCGCGCTCTCAAATATCCCCTGCGCATCCCTCTCCCGTTACAAGTGCAGGCTGCTTCGCCTCGCAGCTGCAGCGAGCGGGGGAAATGTGAGTGATGGAGGTGTCCCCACCGTGCGGGGGATCTGGGGGCACACGGACACCCCCAGCCCGGAGCTGGGTGTCCCCTCGGCGGTGAGGGAGGGACGCGAGGGACGGGGCCGGACCCCGCTCGGGAGGAGCCGCGACCCGGCCCGGCGGCTCCGCGGCTCGTGAAGAAGGTGCAAAACAACAACACGGCCAAGAACAACAGGAAAAAAGTACCCGACAACAACCGCAACAACAGCCCCCCACCACACCGTGCGCATCGCCCCGGGCCGAGCGCTCCCGGAGCGGAGGAGGTTAAACCAGCCCCGCACGGACACCGCACGGACACACGGACACACGGACACCGCGCTCCCGGAGCGGAGGAGGTTAAACCAAGCCCGCATGGACGCACGGACACCGCACGGACACACGGACACCGCACGGACACCCCGGAGCGGAGGAGGTTAAACCAGCCCCGCACGGACACACGGACACCGCACGGACACACGGACACCGCGCTCCGCTCCCGGCCCGCCCCGCCGAGCATTGCCCGGGCTCGGGCTCCCCCCGCCCGCTGCGGGCGGCCCGGGCACCCGACGGCTCCCCCCGCTCCGCTTCCAGACCACTTTCAAAATTCCCTCCCGCAGGAGCCGGCGCCGCCGGCACTTTCCTTCCCCATTCCCCGTCGCCGTCCCCGTTCCCGTCCCCGCGGAGCCGCGCGGGACGCGCCGAGCCCGGGCACCCCCCTTGCCCCCGGTACCTTGTTGCAGTGATAATAATCCAGCGGGCCCAGGCAAGTGGGGTCCGCTCCGGGCAGCGAGCCCACGGCGGGCGGGGCGGAGGGGTAGAACCGAACGTCCATGCCGGGGCTGCGGGCGGCGGCAGGCGGGGGCTCCAGCGGGCATGGACCCGGCTGCGGCGGCGGCGGTGCCTGTGGCGCGGGGAGAGGGCGGGGAGAGGGCGGGCGGGGGGGCGGTGGCGGCCCCCGGCCCGCCCCGCTCCGCGCCGCCCCGCGCCGGGGCCGCTATTGTTCGCGGCGGGGCCGGGCGGCTCCTCCAGCGCCGGGGGCTCGGGCACCGCGGGCAGCGCCGCTGGAGCAGCCCCGTGCGCTCCATGCCCGCTGAGGGCAAGGCTGCCGCAGCCGCCCGCCGCTGCCCGCTGCCCGCTGGGGACCCTACCGTGCCCTGCAGCCCGCACTGTGTGTGTGCCCGCTCCCGGCGCGGGACGGGGCCCGGCAGCTTCGTTTCCCTCCGCTCCTGGTGCCCACCCGCGGATGGAGGATGCTGTCCAGCGCGCTGGTCCACCCTCACAGGAACCCCAAAGAGGTGCCCCGTTTAGAGCCCTGACTGCGCCCTATTCTGGAAGGCCTGTGCCTCTCCCAGCCTGGAGAGAACAGCCGGGCTCAACCCCTGCACCTGGCGGTGCCTTCCTGCTCCCCAGGGCACGGACACCCCCATTGTCCCCCCACACATCCCATCCACGTATCTTTACAATTCCCGCTGCTGGAAGGCAGCTCCATCCAGGATCATCCCCCTGCGGCTCCCACGGGCCGGGATTTTCAGGGCACAGCACATGGAAAACCCAAAGGTGTCCGTGGGCAGGGAGGATGCTCGGAGGTGAGCGGGCTGGGCGGGCAGGGATCCCCCTCCTTCCCTCCCTCCCTCCTTCCCCTGCTCTCTCCCGCTCCCTTCCAGCGGCTCCCAACAGATCCCTGCGGAAAAGCAGCCCATGGGAGAGAATGTTTTGTACAGAGTGGTTTTGCAGTACGTTATCCCATCCCCAGGCAGGGGGAAACGCTTGAAAGTTGCAACAACGGGTCCAAAGGCTGGCAAAGAGCTGGGACAGGGCTGGTGGAGACAGTTTGCTGGCAAATCTCCAAGAGAAATTGCCTTTTTTTTATTATTTTCTTAGAAAAACCCCTTCTGACTGACTCTGGAGGCTTATTTCCAACATGCAGCCCTCAGGACTCTCTGGAGCTAGAAAACTGAGCTAAATAAATGCTGAGTTCTTCCTCCAGTGTCTTTCCTTGTAAGAGTGGGGCCAATTCCTGCCAAATTCAGGGAGCAGGAGGCGGGCTGGGGTTTCGAGGGAATGCCAGCTCCAGGAATCAAGTGATTATGTAAAAATCGCAGCTCATTTAAATTAAAAACAAGATTTCAGCTGTCGTGGTGGTGGAAAAAATTGATTTAAGGATAAAAATTGACTGGGGCACAAAAACTACTTCACATGTATTATTATTTTTCAAACTGTGTGATTTTTTCTGGAGAACCAGCATTGATCCTTTTGCATTTAGCAGCGAAGCAGGTTGGCTTCAGGAGTTCACCAGGGAAGCTGCTCCAAGGGCTCCCAGTCAAAGGCATAATAGAGATGTCTAATATTTTGCATTAAAACTTTGAATATCTGAGCTCCACTGATCTGTGCCCTTCCTGATTTACACACCCCCTGAAAGGACTGGTTTTCCTGTCTCCCTGTTTCAGCAAATACTGAACTGACATGTCACATTATTAGAGCTTCATTATTTTTGTAAAACCTTCCCAAGCAGAGTGACTGGTATATTATGAAGTATAAATAATTAAAATAATAGAGATGTCAAAATAATGGAACAAAGTGTATTTTATGATGCATTATTCTGGCTTGTTTATCCACAAAGTCAGTATTTAGTAAGCAGCCTCTGAGTCATTAGCAAGGTTTGACTGTATTATTATCTTTATTAATTATCATAATTATATTTCTTATGTTGTGGAGTCATTGCTAGTGGCTTTGCAGTTAAGGTGGAATTGACTTTCCCACTAAAAGCGGGATTTAATTCTGTTGTTTCCTACAAAAATGAACACGTTTCATTTCACCAAACATGCAGCACCTCCCTGGCTGATACAACCCAATTTATTTGCAGTGCCTGAGCCACCCCATTGCTCCCTTTCAGACCCTCTCAAAGCTCATTTTTTTCCCCAATGAAGCCCCATTTTCTCAGATTTACACAGCTCAGCCCTGTCCAACTTTGCACATTCATCTGCCTCTGTTAGAGACTGATCTGAGACACCCAGCACCACAAAGAGTTATTGCTATTAATAGCCAGAATGCTTATATATATATATATATATATATTTATATATTTGTATATATATGTATACACTACACATATATATGCCAAGGGAAGCTGGCAGAGGGAATGCTCCTCATCAGAGCAATGTTCTCAGAGCTCACCTCGTGTCTCCAGTGCTTCTCCTCCCCAGACTGCCAGAAGAAAACCTGGTGGAGCTGAGCCTCAGCCCTGGCCAGGGCCTGGGTAGCCATGGGTGCCTCCAGCCTCCCTCCATGGTTCTCTGCCCAAGCACCAGCAGCTCCTGCCCCTCACCACGCACCCAGGAAGCCTCCAACTTGTGCCTGCTGCTGAATCCTCCTTCAGCCTGCTTTTCCCTGTTTTTCCCTGTTTTTCCCTGTTTTTCTCTGTTTTTCCCTGTGTTTTGTCCTGGTGGAACTTTGCTGTTGAGCAGATGTGGGTCTGCCAGGGGATGCAGATTTTTGGGAACTCCTGCTCACCAGGGGATGCAGATTTTTGGGAACCCCTACTTTCACCAGGGGATGCAGATTTTTGGGAACTCCTGCTCACCAGGGGATGCAGGTTTTTGGGAACCCCTGCTCTCACCAGGGGATGCAGATTTCTGGGAACTCCTGCTCTCACCAGAGGATGCAGATTTTTGGGAACCCCTGCTCTCACCAGGGGATGCAGATTTCTGGGAACTCCTGCTCCCCTCCAGCCCCTCTCCATGTAGGATCACCACTGCACCATGGAGCTGCTCCCAGGGCTGAGGACATCTGCTCTGGAGCCAGGCTGGGAGAGCTGGAGGTGTCCAGCCTGGAGAAGAGAAGGCTCCAGGGAGACTTTAGAGCTCCTTCCAGTGCTGAAGGGAGCCTGTAAGAAAGGTTGGGACAAGCCTATTGTCAGGGCTTGCTGTGATAGCACCACAGGACAAGACTTTGGGTTTTGCCCAGGTGTGCACAGGCAACAGGAGTGCTCTGGGATGGCTGAAGGCAGCCAGCAATAGGAGTGCAGCTGCAGGATCCCCAACAGGGCTGAGCCAAGCAGCCAAACAGGCTGCAAACACCAGGATATTTTCCTTCCTTGTCCCAGAGACCCCCCAAAACCCCAGAATGTTTGCAGCTGCTTTGGCTGGGCAGCTGAAAGAGGAGCTCCCAACATGACAACTCACATTTCATGGCTAACATTAGCTCTGGAACAGACACAGCAGAGTGTGATTATCTCAGCAATCCCATTTAAGCCACACGGACTCCTCACAAAGAAGGGAAAACTCTACAGTGAGTATTTCTAAATATTAGGCTAAACCTGAACAATCATCATTTCAAAGGCACCTTTCAGAAGCAGGAAAAAGCCTCCAAATCTATCAGTTTCATTATTTGTTTCAAAGTAGTCCTCCTCCTCTCAACAAACCATCTAAAAAGCCTGCTGAATGATTTTTAAAATAATTTAGCACAGTGCAGTTTATTACTTTAAAATACTGATATCATTTTCCCCACTGTATTATGCAGCTATATTTTGACATTTTAGTCTTATCCCCAGTTTATGTCTGAGAATGATTTAATTCAGAGCTACACTCCTCGTTCCCACTTGGAAGTGGAGGGATCTCTAAATATTCAGTAGTTTCAGTGGTCATAAAAAATGCTGAACAAATGGATAAAGCCAATTGCCAATAAACACAATGCAAATGTGTACATTTAAATGCAGTGAAATTGGATTAATTAAATCCACATTGCATCTGGATTTACATGTAATACAAAACAAAATTAAATGCAGCTCAAGAGCTTCCTGTGACTTTAAAACAGGGCTGATTGAAAACATCATCATTTATCTGTGTGGGGTCTGGGTCAGGAACTGTGCTGGTAAATAGAAACATTCACAATCTAGATAAGCTAGATCTGACCCACAAATCAAGGTTATGAATTTGGCATTCCGTGTCGTTTAAAATCTAATGTAAAATTGCATCTCTCTGCTAACAAAACAGATGGTATTAGGCCTTCTTTTTGGCATTGGGTTTTGGTACCTGTCCAAAAAATCTTCTTGACATCCTTTAAATGCAGCTATTTAACCACCTGTCACTATGCTTTAGATGCCCATTGAATTTCTGACAGGAAAAACATTATTTTGTCTACACGTTATTTCACGACACAAGAAACGTAGCACATATACAGCAAAGTTTACACATTGTGTGAAAATCTCTTTGAAAAAAAAAAGGAGAGAGTTGTTACATGCTACTAAGGCAATTACTCCATAATTAATGTCATTGATAGGATAAAACATTCCAGAAACCCAAATACAACAAAACAAAACAAGCTCAAACACGACAGGGAAGTATTAAGGACACTCACAACATCAACTGACAATTTTCTTTTGCCTGAGGGAAAACATCTCACCTTTGGTCAAACACCAACCTGGCTGTGCATATAAGCAAGTAATTTCCCCCCTCCCAGCTCAAAATAATCTTCATTAGCAGGAATATGCTAAAGACAAAAGGTCCCAATACTGTAAAATATATCAGCAAGTTCCTTCTCGTGTTCAAGAGGATACAAGTGCTTGATGCATCAAACCTTGGAACCATTCTTCATAGAATCATTGAATGGTTTGGCTTGGAAAAGACCTTTAAAATCATCTTATTTCACCCTCTGCCATGGGCTGGGACACCTTCCACCATCCCAGGTTGCTCCAAGCCCCATCCAACCTGGCCTTGAACACTCCCAGGGATGGGCAACTACAGATTCCTTGGGCAACCTTCCTCCTGACCTTCAGGATCTTCTCAAAAGTCACGTGTATTCACTTCTCCTGCCCACAGTTTCAACACATGAGACAATGGAGAACCTTGTCCTTAACCTCACCTCCTTAAACCCATACCCAGAGCCATTCCTGATTTTTCAAAGCCTCCCAGATGTGTAGAAAATGAATTTTCTTGCCAGCAGCAGCCTTGGGAGGCAGCTGCAGGTGGCTTCCTTGAAACCCTGACCTTGGGCTCTGTGCTCACACATGTCCTGAGTTTGCATTTGACTTAGGTCATTATTTGCCTGTTTGGCTGCCTGGGATCCTCATCTCCCAGGGAAGTGCAACAGCTTCCCTCCTTCCTTGTGCTGCTCCATGGGAAGGAAAAACTCTGAGTGGTTTGTGCTTGTTTAAACCTGACCTGGCCTGGGATGCTCCTCCAAATTTGGGGCAGCAAAAGAAGGATGGCTGCAGAGGAGAGAGGAGTTTGCATTCTGGGGAGGAGGGAGGACCCAGGACTGTTTGGAGATGAAGGCTGGACCCATCTGGGGGAGTTTTGGGACAGCATTGCCCCAGCTCTCACCTTGGCACATGGAGCACTGGCACACCACGCTGCTGTTCAGAATTCCTCCAGGAAAATATAAATTTTCACAGGGAAACTGTAAGCCAAGAATGGGAATGTATGTCCAGAAGCAGAAATGCATCTCACACAGAGTTTGCAAGGTGTTCCCCAAAGCCAAACAGAAGGATTGCAGGAATAGAGAGGTGAGTGAGCTCTGTCACCCTTTGGGAAAGGTGCCACGGGATAACCCAGGAGTCTGGGACAAGAGCAACAATCCAGCCAAAGACTGTCCCTTCCCCAAGGCAGACATGACCTCCTTGATCACCTGTTTCCCCATGGAGCATTTTTACTTTGTGAGAAATCAGTAAATTCTCATGGGCCTCCCACTTCCTGCCCATGTGAAGGGGGTGGGAGCTGCACTCCACCCCAGATCCCATCCTCAGCCAGGCAAATTCAGAGCCACTCCCTTTCCCAGGCATGGGACACGTAGTGAATAAGGTTTCTGTTAACTAAGTGCTACAAAAAACATTCAAAATAATTTTTCAGGGTCTTGTGCCACTTGTATAATAGAGGAAATTAATCCCAGGTGCCACCCCAGCCACTGGCAAGAGAATTACTCCAGAGACAAATTTGGCTTCATATCTTTAATTTTACTGTGCAGTCGCTGAGAAGAAGTATTGCTTTTGATTTCAAGGATGTCACATACTGTGACCAAGTTGAACAGTTTCTTCAGTTTCTTCCCCCTGAAGTAAAGGAGTCATTTCTTATCACCGCGCTCTGCGTGAGCGTCTCGGGCTCGCGCTCGGAAAGTGAAGCAATTGAATCATCCTCTAGGTTCATTTTGGGGGTGAAGCCAAGCTCCCCTCCTCTACCCAGAGAATTAATCTTTCTCAGAGCAGCTCTCAATGCAGAAGAGAGTGGCTTTTGTTTTATAAATGATGTCCTGAGCTTGCAATAGTTGGGTTTTCTCTAAACGTACTCAATATTTCGGCGGTGCAGGAGAGCTCCCGTGCTCACCCTCAGCCCAGGGAGAAGATTGGCAGCTGATCTTCAAAATTATTCTTTCTTTTTTTAAAGTTAGTTTCCCATGGCTCTGCTTTGCCAAGGTGACAAGAAAAAAAAATATCTATTGTGAGATTTGCCAATTGATCTAGGATTAAATGTCAAAATGCATTTTAGCTCAGTTTCATCGCTGTGGTTTTTTCTTGTGTTTCCAAGTCTCTGCTTTTGCTTTCACACAACAAATCATCACTGGGCATTTTGGGCCAAGGTGGGAATTTCCCAGGGTAACCTCTGAGCTGAAGTACAGCACATGTACTACACTTTAGAAATGGTTTTGCATGTATTCCCACACATAAAGACAGGCTGCACCCCTGCTCAACAGCCCAGAATACCCTGCCTCAAGAATCAAGGCTAAAATTACATCCCAGCTTCCACTTGCTCTATATATATATCTTATACATTCCTAGTGACAGAAAGTTACCTTTTTAAAAACAAAAATGTTAATGAACCTGGAGATTACCAGAGGTTTTTATCTCTTTCACCCTGACCTGGGATGACTCCTGCTTCCTCAGATGGTTTGTCATCATCCTTGCAGGGCTAATGGAGTGAGGGAGAGGAGAGGCTGGGCACAGGTCTGACATTAGGCATTTGTAATGGCATTGCTAAAGCATTTCAGAGCCGAAGCTTTGAACATGAAAAGGAACTCTGACTCTCTGGGCTTTTGGCAGCCTTCCTCCAGGGTTTCTGCTGCCCATGGAAATGCTGGTTGGTGTTATTAGCTGAGCTGCACAAATAATGGATTTTCATTTCAATGGCAGAACTAAAGACTCCAGCAATGCCAGGGAGGGTGCAGGGAATTATCACGGGTTAACCCCAAAATGTCCCTGTCTGACACAGCACTTGCAGCTCAGTGTCAGGTTACTTCCTGCCTCTCTGGCATGAAATAATTACATTGCTGAGGAGACAGAGGCCTTCTTTCCAAGTGGAAACTGAAAATGGTTCATTTTTAAAATGTGAAATGAGATTTTTTTAATATAGTCAATTTGTCTGCCACACCTCTCTTTCTCTACAGAAAGAAGTTGCAAAATTAATACAAATCACAAGCTGGTTAACTTTGCTAAGTTCAGATTTCACTACAAAGGTGCCTCCTCCCATCAGTGGTGCAGGATGACCTCTATGTCTTCTTCAGGCCCAGCTGAAGAGACCTTAGTGCCCAGCTCTGGGCACCCTGGTGAAACACAACCCACACTCTCCTTTCAGTTTCTGCTCCTGATTTTCTTCCCCTACTCACTGCCCTTGCTGCCCTCTTCTCCATCCTGCCTTCTACACCTGCCTCCTCTCCCTGGTCTTCTCAGCTGCAGTTCCAGCTTCTCTGTGTTATTATACAGAAGCAGCATCACAACAACTGACAGAGTTTCTTTCTGGGTTTCCTAAATTCTGCATGTTTCTTAGGAAACTTGTACATCACTGATGTTGTACAGCTTCCTCCAAGATGGATTTTTTTGCTTTGATTCTTGATAAACTTCATCCCAGATTCTGCCTTTTTATCATTATTTTCTTCCATGTGGTTAAAAAAGGCAAGAAGCCCATCCCTGAGCAAGGCAAAGAGCCTGGAATCAGCTGGGCTGGGCAGGCTGAGCCCCTCAGAGCCTCTTTGGATCAAACAAAAATACAACTTTCAGAAAGGCAAACCCCACCACTCAGGCAGCTCTTGTTCTGGCAACCTCACATTCCAGAAGAGTTTGCTCTGACAGCATGGGCTCTGATTCTGGGAGAAGTTAGGGTGTGGGTGATGAAAATCAGAATTTTAGAGGGAAATTAATTTAAATGCAAATGAGCAATGGAGCTGGGGGTGTTCACCTGGAGAAGAGAGGGATCCACTGAGACCTGAGAGCCCCTTCCAGTGCCTAAAAGGGCTCCAGGAGAGCTGGGAGGGACTTTGGGCAGGACCTGGAGTGACAGGACACAGGGAATGGCTTCCCACTGACAGAGTTTAGGGTTAGATGGGATATTGGGAAGGAATTGTTCCCTGTGAGGGTGCTGAGGCCCTGGCACAGGGTGCCCAGAGCAGCTGGGGCTGCCCCTGGATCCCTGGCAGTGCCCAAGGCCAGGCTGGACAGGGCTGGGAGCACCTGGGACAGTGGAAGGTGTCCCTGCCATGGCAGAAGACTGAAACTGAACAATCTTTAGTGTCTCTTTCAACCCAAACCACTCTCTGATTCCCATCCTGATATTCCTGGGGGAATTTCAGGGGTCCCCACATTACAATGACAGAACTGGCACTCATCATCTCACCAGGAATGGCCCCGGGGGGGGGGGATGTGTTTCTGGCTCTCTGCATCCAAAAATCTTTGGAGAAAGCAAAATCTTTACCCCATGGGATCACCTTAACAAAATGAAACAAAACACTGGCCATGAGCTGGGGAGAGGGATCCTCTACAAAATAAATTTTAATCACTACTTTTTTTTTTTTTTTTAAAGCAGATTAAATCAAGCTAAATAGAAAGAATAAAAAGTAGAAAGCAGATTAAATCAAGCTAAGTACAAAGAATAAAAAGTAGAAGTGTTTTTCCTGTGGCTGCATTTTCAGGCCTGGCTGAGGGCTGAGGCCTGGCTGAGCCCCCTGTGTGGCTGGGCCGTGTCCTGGGCCAGGGCAGCCCCAGGCTGTGATGCAGAGCAGAGCCCACATCTCCGGAAATTCACGTTTTTTCCCCTGAAAGGGGAGAGCCTCGAGATTTCAAACAACCCTCTGCCAGCTGACTGTGCAACTAAAGAAAACACTGATGTAATTCAATGAACAATGAGGAACCCAAACTTAGCACAATGATCGTTCTGGCTTTGTTTTCAGTTTCAGCAGCTCTGCACAGCGTTGATTACATTCACAGGGGCCACGTTTGCAGAAAGCAAGGTCTGCAAGGCACTGCATGCTTCACTTGTGGGAAGAACACACCCCTGATCCATGTGAATGCAGGCACGAGGAGACTTTAGCAAGGTGAATCCCACCTGCATGGATGAAATCAGTGTGAGCTCTGCTTTTCCCCCCTGCCCTTCCATCCTTGCCCTGAGCAAACTGGTTGAGTGCAAGGTGCTCCTGCCCATGGCAGAGGGTTGGATGAGATGGGCTTTAATGGCCCTTCCAACCCAAACCATTCTGGGATTTCATGATTCTTCACAAATGCAGCCCCAAATGATGTCCAAAGGTGTTCCCTCAGCACTCAGGCTCTCACATCCCTCAGGGCAGAGAGCCCTGGGCAGGAGAAAATGCATCACTGGGGCATTTTCAGGAATAAACCACTTTGTTTCAGCCTGCTGACCGTGGCTGCAGACCCCAGCCACTAAATCCAGGCTAAACAAGAATAAATAAAAAAACTCAGTCTGAATTTAGGACAACACATGTTTGGTTTTGTTTTTTTTCTTTGCAAAGAAATGCTTTTCTCTCTCAGCTTTTAAATAGGGGCTAAAACTGATAATGTATCTTTAAATAACAATGGAATTCCTGCATGAGTTTCTTTTCCCTGCCTGCTAAAACTGCTCCCAGTCTGGCCAGCCATGAATTGTGCTATTTCAGGTGCTTGCAGCAGTACTGAAGACATGGCATAAAAGGATCTGAGAATGATGGGAAAAAAACCCCAAATTAAAAAAAAAATCTTCAAGGCCAGAGTTTTTTCCCCCTACTAATCTTTCCCTGTTTTTCTGCTGAGTGCAAGTTTGAGATCATTGGGAGAGGAAAACAGTCACACTGTGGGCTTTGAGCCAGTGTCATGGACTAGGAGCAGGTTGCCTGGTGGAGATAAATAATTTGTTTAGAGATGGGAAACAAAGACAGGAAAAAGGGGATGGTCTCACCTGAGCAAGAGGTGGAACCCCACAGGGATTTGTGTGGTTTGAAAAGGAGATCAATTAAACACAACAAAGATGTTTGCACACAAGTCAAAGTGTCCAGGTATTTCCCTAGAGCAGCTTTGCTGCTGGAGAGATGTTGTGGGACAGACAGACACCCAAATAACTGAGCAAGGTGAAGCAGCAGAGGGAATTTAGAGGCAAGAAATGCCACGTACTGCAAATGAGAGCATAGCAACTCCAGCCCTGAGACAGGCTGGGGCTGTTTGTGTCACAAAAACCTCAGTTCTCCAAAACCCTCATCAGCTCAGCAAGCAGAGATGGTCAAAAAATGTAACACAAATGCCAGAGTTTGTGGGATGAGACACTGAACAGAAGAAGTCATTTTGCCAGTGCATAAATTCCTGCTGCACCATCTTTGTAAATATTGCAGGCAGCCCTAATGTTCCCTTTCAGAAAGGATGTTAGAGAACTGGAAAATTTATAGAGACAGGTTTAAAGCATCAGAGTTGTAAGCAGCTTCCATAGGAGCAGCTCCTCACAGGGTAGGTAGATAGATAAGAATATTTGCTTGGAGATGAGACTGTGCAGGGAGTTCTGACACAGGATCCTAAAATCATGAGCAGCATGGAGAAGGATGCTCAGGAACAACTATTTTATTAACTCTTGTAATGGATAAAAACATTAGGCATCAAGAGCATTAATTTTTCTACACTTAAGTAGTTGTCCACCCCATAGGAAATTAAATTGTGACACCCATTGCCATGCTGGGGGAGCAAATGTGCAGCTGGGTTTGAAAGGGACAGGCTCTTGAAAACAATTAGTTGGACCTAAATACATGACACCAGGAAGTCTCTATATCCAGATTGTCCTAAATCTAAGATAACACCCTTGTGAAATGTCATTCAACACAAGCTCTGTCTCTTTTCCAGTTTCCTGAAGCAGTCATTGTTGGAGATGGGATATTAGGCTATATGGATAGCTAGAAAACATTTATGGCTTTAAAATAATAAAACCAATAGGAAGAATTTTGCTGATATGGGCCTTGACCTCAGAAAATGAACACAAGGTGATCAACTTCAGCAAGCTCTGGCTTCAATATGACAAGAAAACAGGTGCTGAGCGAGGAATGGGGGAAAGTGCTATAAAACCTACAAATTTCATTGTTATCAGTGAGTGCTGTGGTTGTTCATTAATAACTGAGAAATGTTTGCACCAGAGCTGATCTAAAACCATATAAAGGTACTTATGCTGTGGTTGGTTCACTAAGATCATGGAGCAGCATTGCAGGCACATGGATCAGGCCAAGCCCCCAGGACAGGGCTGTCCCTACACAAATCAGCCCTGCAAGCCCTGGCCCAGAGGTCTCTCCTGGGCAGGGCTGGGACACCCTGGGCTGGCTGGGAGCAGGGTTTGTGTGGCTTTGCAGAGTCCTGCCTTCACACCCCTCCTGCTGGTGAGTGGAGTCAGAGCCTTGGCTGGGGACAGAGGTGTCACCAAGGGTCAGGTTCTGCCCCAAACTGAGCCTGTCCCCTCTACATCAGCACATTTCACAGAGCCACAGAATGGTTTGGTTTGGAAGAGACCTCAAAGCTCATCTCATCCCAACCCCCTGCCACAGACACCTTCCACTAGACCAGGGTGCTCAAAGCCTCATCACATGGCCTTGAGCTGGTACTTATGTTTTACTCTATCAATTAAAATACTTTATCTTAATTAAAAACCTGCAGACAAGGTCATTGCCCTTATTTATTGAGTGACAAGTGGCAGGTTTTTGTTGGAGCATTGAAGCAGGCACTGCTCAGGGTGTAAGTCCTTTGTTCAGGGTGGCTCAGCCCTGCTCTGTGCTAATCCCAAGTGATCTGCCTTAGGAGGAAAGGGCTTGGAAAGGCAAGGCAAGGCAAGACCTCAGAAAGTTAAACCATTCATGAGCCTACAGGTAATTTCCTGACTGTGAGCGTTCGCTATCAGAAAAAAAAATTAAAAAATAATGACATCTAAATTACAGCTCTGCTATTAAGAGCAGTTTGGTGTTGCTCCCAGTCTTTGAGGCACGGAACAAGCAGGGAGAGAAGCAGAAGCTGCGTGAACCTCTCTGGTTTTACATTTGCAGAGCTGTGGATCTGAGGCGAGACTTAAGCTGGGCATGTGGAGAGATGCAGAAATCTTTAGATTTGCATATACAATATTGAGATCATGAGAATGTCACATTTAAATGCAAAACTCACGTGTCTCATGAATAAATCATGAATGGTGGCAAGACTGATTTCTTCTTTTTTTTTTTTCCTCCCTCCAATTGTCATCCCCCCTCCCACTGATCTGCAAAGCAGACAATTCCTCCTTCCCTTCCCAAGGAAACACAGAGATGAGGCTGGATAAGAAGCTGAAAGCTCTTTCAAAACAAAAACATGTGCGTGTGTTTCTTGTTTATACTTGGCTAGGAAGTAAAGAAGCATCATTTCCTCTCTCTCTCTCTCTTTTCCCCCCTTCCTCTTTCTCAAGAGATACCTCAATGCCATGGCAACAGCCTTCAACCCTTCTCTTGTATGACACAAGCAGATTTGGAAAAGGTTAGCTGTGTGTTGTAATCAAACCCAGGCAGGTCAATCATGTAAAGAGATGACTTCCCATGCACTGTGGAATAATGAATGAATAGATCACACAGGTCTTCCTTCCTTCCCCTCCTTCTCTCCCTCACCATGTGAAGTGCCAGCAGATTAGCATTTTTGTCTCTGCTGAATAAAATTGAAGTGAACAATTTCCAAAGGTTACTAGAAAACACGGAGCGTGGCAGGAACGGAGATGAACCGATGGCTACAAACCCTAAACCCAAAAGTCACCCAAGTGGACCAGCCCCTCCTGGTGTCATTAAGGGTTTTCTGTACAAAACACAACAAATAAGACCCATCAATGCTGTGAAACATAATCCCCCTCTCAAACTAAACAGGGCTTGATGCCTGTGTATCATTTTCAGTCTTGAGATATCAGCACCAATTTCATGCTTTGAAAGCAACAATTCGGGTTTCATTAACATCAGGCTGGGCCTGGGGTTGGGGTTCTGGATGGCACTTCTTAAAAATCAGACATTTAGGATTCATCTAAATGTTAGGAATGTATTGATTCTGACAAAAATTTGCTTGAGAAAAGGTTTCTCCGATCAGCAGTGAAAATTTGGATCAAAGACAGGAGCACACAGCATGAATGATGCTGGGTGAGGACAGACACTGGAATATGGACAAGGGGGCTCTTCCTGTGCAGTTCCACTCCTGTCTCCTGTGCAAGCACCTCCACTTAGTAAATAAGCCCTTCAATGACTCTGTGTCTTCACATTTGATTTTTCACACCAGCTGCTGAAAGTCCTGACATTCCACCCTCATGGATTTACCTCTCTTGAAAATGAAGTTCCATGGGAAAAGCTGCAGCCACAGGTCCTACACCAGCAACCCCACAGTCCTTCATGCATCTGCTCTGTCCATCACATGGATCCAAGTTCCTGGTCAGACACCTGACCTAAGGTGTCCCATAGCTTATAAAGGAATATGTAATTTTTCTGGGGTCTGAGGGCTAGCCTACCTCAGCATTGCTAAACCCCAAAATGCTGGAAAAGACCTTTGTGCTGCTTTGAAAATAAACTGGGGGTAAGAAATGGACTCACACAAATGCCTTGAGAGAGACATTTCAGGTCAGAGTTACAATTTAATAGAAAGATTACAATAAATGCAGCAATACAGAAAAACTGGCTTGAACTCATAAATTCAGAGTACAACCCTGTTGGTCAGGGTGGTGGTCACAGCTCTGTCAAGTGGTGATTGCAGTCCTGTTGAAATGAGTGATCCTGTGAAAGTTCTGCTCCTCCTCTGGATCCATCCAGTGGTGGTGGTGGTGTCTCCAGACCTCAAACATCCAGATTATATTTGTACAAATTCAGGCAGGAATGTTCAGTCCTTTCCCCTGGGCTGGACTGGGGTATTCACAGTGGAATGATGGAATCCTGTGAGTAACAGGACATTTTTGGGAGTCCTTGATGGCCTCAGTGGTTGCAGCTGTCCATTGTGCTGGTGCCATGATAGCCCGTTAGCAGAGAGCCCCTCTGTCCTGGTGCTTCCCCAGAGGAAGTTATCAGAGCTGGGTTCTTTGAAAAAGAAACACTGCCCTGCCTCACAGGGTTTGCCTCTCCTTCCTTGTCCCATCTGACACCCAGCTCTGAGCCTGAGGGGTCAGGATTGCACAGGAAAATGACCCATCATCAACAATTTGTCAGAAAATGGGTAGAGGGGAGTAGAATACACAGGCAAAGGTATTTTTCAGGAAATATGTCCGTGACAGGTGAGAGAAAGTGGAACCCCCAGAACCACTGCTCCCTCCTTGGGTTGACAGTTCTGTGCTGATATTAAGGATGCAGAAAACTTCATATTTGATATTAATCCATGTATGTAGGCCCAGCTCATGGCTGGTGTGTGTATACATTGTCAGGGATGCTTTGCTTCATCCCCAAAATTAAATAAAACAGCCAGAGCATAAACAGAGCAGACCTTCCCACCCTCTGGTTTCATCAGAACATGCACATTTAACTAAATCTGTGTTATAACCCACGTTTTCATATGATTTTTGCTTCAGCACTCCCAGCTGGTGATGCTATTGACTCTTGTGAAACTATTCCATGTCATACCCATAAAAAAACCCAAAAACCCTAAGCTGGGCCAGTTCATTTCAATATACACAAGACAATTTCTTCTGAACCCTTGGGCAGACCTTTTTGGATGTTACCTGGAAGCACTCCCAGCCTTGACTCCAATACAAACTGTACTGAAAGACAGTGGAATTTGCAAAGAAAAGTGCTCAAGGCCGCTTGTGCATTCTTTTTTAATCTCTTTTTGTCAGTGTGTCTGACAAAATCTAAGTGCCAGTTTTTAAGACAGGGATGCTTTAAGCACCTTAAAAATAGTCTTAGAACAAACCCAGCTACCAATTAAACCTAAGTTCACTTAAAGCTTTCTCACCCACTGGAAGTTTCCCAAATCTACTTTTGATTGAATTTATAATTATTAAGTTGGGTTTGATGTCTGTATATTCATTACTATAGAAAGACAATGCTTAGAAGTGGAAACTTAGAATGAAGAAGGAGAGTTAGAAAAGTATGAGCTCCTATTTCAGGAGAAGGCCTTTAAGCTAATATGCTTTCTTCAATCTACAGTAGGAAAGGATCTATAAAAATGGCAATATTAACCAATGCTTGAAATCCATGATTTTATTTTGAAACAGCTTATCTTTCAGCACTGGATCCGAGTTCTGTGTCAGAAAAATTTTTATCATTTCCCTTCAGCAAAGGATAAGAATGGAGAGAGTAAGAGGGATTAGGATGAAACCATTGCAGGCTTGATAATGGCAGAGAGGTTTTTAAAGATTGACTTTGAAGTGAAAAATTAAGCAAACCTTTAGAAAAATATTTCTCCTTAATCAGAAACAGTGTATTTATGAGAGGCATCAAATGTAAACAACAGAAATAGCTGAATGCCAGAGTGAATGAATGGCATCCATCCCCTGGAACCTGAAAGCTGACTTCATTTTTCTTCATTTGCATCCCATAACTAATGGAGGCAAAGTGGGGTTGTTTCCTTCTGAGCAAAGCTGGGCACCAAATGGGCTCCTGTCCCAACCCATTCCTGCTCATCTCCAGCAGCCTCTGGCATCTCCTCCTGAGCATCTTTTTCAAATAGATTATTATGGGAAAACTCAATTTGAGCCCAACTGCCACAGCGTGCCCCAAGTACCAACCCAAGCCAGGCCACAGGAGGAGTTTTCAACCACTGAGCAAAGCTTCAAACCTGCCTGGCACCAGGTGGGCCCTGATTCTGAGGTCACTTCTATGACCCTGGTTTGGCCAGAGACCATTTGGACATGAACCAAACAGGAGGGTTTGGCTGGGCACACCCAAATGCACTAATACAGCCTGAGCTGTGGTCAGGCTGCAGGCTGGGCATGGTGTGGCTGGACAGTGCCCTGGCTGGAAGGGACCTGGGGGTGCTGATGGACAGACAGCTGGACATGAGCCAGGGGGCCAAGAAGGCCAAGGGCTCCTGGCCTGGGTCAGGAATGGTGTGGCCAGCAGGAGCAGGGAGGTCACTGTGCCCCTGCACTGGGCACTGCTGGGGTCACACCCTGAGTGCTGTGCCCAGCTCTGGGCCCTGAGGCTGGGAAGGACCTTGGGCAATGAGGCTGGAGAGGGGCTGGGAACACAAACCCTGTGAGTGAGGAAGCCCTGAGGGAGCTGGGGGTGCTCAGCCTGGAGAAAAGGAGACTCAGGGCTGCCCTCATCGCTCTCACAGCTCCTGAAAGGTGCCTGTGCTCAGCTGGGGCTGGGCTCTGTCTCCAGCAGCACTGACACAACCAGAGCACACAGCCTCGAGCTGCACCAGGGGAAATACAGGCTGGAGATTGGGAAAAAAGTTTTTCATGGAAAGTGATAAAGTTCTGGCATGGCTGCCCAGGGAGGTGGTGGAGTTCCCATCCCTGGGTGTGTTTAACAAAGCCTGGATGTGGCACTGGGTGCCAGGGTTCAGTTGAGGGCTTGGGGCTGGGTTGGACTCGATGATCTTGAAGGTCTCTTCCAACCTGGTCATTCTGGGAATTCTGTGACACAGTGTCCAGCTGTGCCAAGGGAAATACAGGGAATACAAGGGAAATCACTCTGAAAAAAACCCATTGATTTCAGATGAGTAAATAATGCATAGTAATTACTCTTTACATTTGTGTGACTGAGCTTCGTGGCCCACAGTTTTCCATCAATTAGCACCCACTTTTATTAAAGATTTTAACTAGAATTATTAAAATTATTTATCTTCTGTCTGGGAACATCTAGACTCTTGGCTAAGCAAGCATAAGTGAACAAGAACTTAGGGGCTTGAATAACTTTGTAGTGCTGAGCAGTTGTAAACATTGGAGGAAACAGTCAAAGTTCACCCTTGGATAGGGTTGGATATTGGTTGGATATTGGGAAAAAGTTTTTTTACAGAAAGGTGAGAAAGTTCTGGAATGGCTGCCCAGGGAGGTGGTGGAGTCCCCATCCTTGGGTGTGTTTAACAAAGCCTGGATGTGGCACTGGGTGCCAGGGTTCAGTTGAGGGCTTGGGGCTGGGTTGGACTCGATGATCTTGAAGGTCTCTTCCAACCTGGTCATTCTGGGAATTTCTCTGACTGTTTTAAAGAGCTTTATGACTAGACACCTCAACCACATGGAATTTGGTTTTTTTCTCTAATTAGATACTCCAAATTCCTTAATCAGGAGAGCTTCTTCCACTCTTGAATTACCTGCAAACAATACTAATTGTTCAGTAGGAGCCTGATGTGTGGCTGATGGCAACAGCAGAGAGAGCTTTGCATGCTGGCTGCAGGAATTCTTCCAACCCAGACACTTCAGGGAATAAACATTCCTGATATTTGTCAGGGGCCTCTTCCCTTCCATGGCCTTTTTACTGAACAAGTTATCCCCTCATCTCTCTGCTCCAAAACTTACTGCTCCATCTCCCAATTTTTTACCTTTTTAAATGACACATGGCAGCCTGATTTTCCCTTCTCTGGACCAGGTATTACCACCTGACCTCAAACCCAGAAGATGTAAAATAGTCCCAAAACAACAGATAATCAGCAGCTTATACCTACCTGGCATCCAAGAGAGGGAATCACACACACCTGACAAAGCTGGAGAACTAATCCCTTTAATACTTTATATTTTTTCCTTTATATTTTAAAGGATGGAGCCTTTTTAAAACACTGGGCAATAAAACACCCAATCCCCCACCACGTGGACAATGCTAAAATCCTTGTTTTCAGACCCTGCCTGGGACTGTACCCACCCAGTGCTCCCCAGCAGCAGCTGAGTCAGAGCTCACAGGTGAAAGTTTTGAATAATCCACTCATAAAAGCCCCTAAATCTCCTTCTTGCTGTTTGCTTCCCATTCTTCTCTGTGCTTCATCATCCACCACCTCTTCACCTCAGTTTGGGGCTTTTAGAAACAGCTCTATGAGATGAATAGTTTAGTCCCTTGTAGATAATTAAAAAGATTTTGTCATTTAAGCTGTGTTGCTTTCTCATTTTTAGCCCCACTTAGCACCAAGAGCTGCTCCCTGTGGCTGGAGGGAGCAGTGCTGGCCACAGGAAACACTTCAATATCCTTAATTCTAAGGTTGTGATTACATCATGGTGATTTCAGAAAACTATCATGAAAATCAAGTTTTATACAGGATTGTTACCCTGAATAAGTGAGGTAACAGGCGTGACACAGGAGAAGATTTTGTTTCTAGCAATGTTATAAATAAATATAAATAGATATTTTTATATCTGAACATGTGAATAAAACACAAATAAATATATGAAATAAATAAATAAACAGATGTAAAGAAATAAATAGAATCCTTTGTTTCTAGCAATATTGTCTCCTAAGGTTAAATAACAAACACCTCTTGAACTGATCAGCCATGCTCTTAGGCACAGTGTAGGAGTCCTCTTCCATTCAGGTTTGGCCTTTCCCATAGCTGAAGCTAGATTTTATTTATTTTCCCAAGTTTTAACATTCCAAATTGCTCTTCAGCTTTAGAAGTAATGATTATGTGAAAGCATAAGGTATTTTGAGACCTCCTAACAGATGCTCTGCTGTTCTTTCACATCCACCTACAGCCCTGAAGCCTCTTAGGCATTAATGAGCAGCGTCTCCAAAGGGGAATTATCAGCAGCCATGTGGGAAGGAAGCAATTTCCTAGGCTTGATCCCTCAATAAATGCAAAACTCATCCTGGGTATTTGCTCCTCCCTTTGGGTTGGCTTCATTCCCCTCTCATTTCCAAAGGATCACTACATCAGACATGGAGGAGAAGATCCAGACTGGAAGTGCTGGTTTAAATATTAAAGTCCAGGACCCATGAGCAGGATTTCCAGCCCAGTTAAGAACCACAGACACCAAAGCTGCCACTGAGCCTCATTTTCCAGTGAGCTCTTCTCATCCCCACTGCAGTGGATGGAGATGTTTAGATGTTTGTGTTGTTCTCCAGTTCCTGAGCTTGTTTAGCAAACTGCTTTTCCCATGGTTTCTCCAACCAAGGCATCCTTGTGGGACCAGCACTGTCATGACCTGTGGGCACAGGAGGGTTAGAGCAGCTTTACTCACAGCTCAGATCATGAATGGAATGGAATGGAATGGAATGGAATGGAATGGAATGGAATGGAATGGAATGGAATGGAATTCCCTCCTGTGGCTACTTCTGTGCAGCTCTCTGCAGTCACTGGTGAGGAATCTGGGTCCCTTCTCAGCACTCAACTGCATTTTAATTGAATTATGCTCTGTCACAGCAATCCAGCCATCCTATCACCAAACTCCAGCCCTGCCCTGAAATAGCTCTCTGAGTGATTTACAAGTCATGCTCCCAAGTGAAAAGGACAAAAATTAATTTCTCCCTCATTTCCAGGCTGAAAAGTTTCGAAACTTGATTTTTTCAGCAGTGATTTGCTACATTCAAAACTTGCCAGCAGTAAGGAGGCAGATGAAGAGGACATGGTTGTTCACCCAGAGGCAGGCCCTCTTTCCTTCCTTCAGCTCTTTTTGCTTCCTGAAGGCTCAGAGAATGTCTCATTTTTAGCTTTTATTTGCACCTTTCCCATTGATTTTCAGTCCATCAGTCTCTCCTGAGCAGCAGCTGCAGTAAACAAGGCCAGGCTGGGGGAGCAGCCTGGCCTAGTGGAAGGTGTCCCTCCCCATGGCAGGAGGTGGAACAAGATGATTTTTTAAGCTCCTGGAGTTTGGTGATAGGATGGCTGGATTGCTGTGACAGAGCTTAATTCAATTAAAATGCAGTTGAATGCTGAGAAGGGACCCAGATTCCTCTCCAGTGCCTGGGGAGAATTGCTCAGGAGTAGCCACAGGAGGGATTGACATTTTTTTTAGATTTCCCCATCACCATTCTGTGATTCTGTGTTAAATCCTGGGGGAGCACAGGGTCAGCACCCCCAATTTCTGAGCAATTGCACCACAGGCACCAGGCAGGCCTGGAAAGTTTCCTGTCAATTTTAAACCTCACCTCTGGGCTTCATTTCCACCTGTGCCCTTACAAGAGAAGCTCAGCAGTAACTAAATCCCTGTGGGGTGAATGCTGATGCTCAGTGCTGCCCTAAAATCCCACCCAAAGCAAAGCAGGGTCACTCTGCTCCTCTGCCCTGAGTGTCACCTCCCCAGTGATGACTGTCACCCTTTGGGGGTCACAAACAGTGTGTGTGCAAACCCAGGGCACTGGGAATGTTTCTCTGTCTGCTCTGGGGTGCCCTGACCCCCAGGGCAGCACTGACTTTGACCCTCATCCATGGAGAAAGTTTCCTCAACTCCAGAATAGACTGGAACCCACAAAAGTGTGAAATAGATTGTAGAGAGTAGTGTAGGTCTGTCACTTGGTGAGAAATTGAGGGTTTGGGGTTTTTAGTGTGCTGTGGATGGAAGCAAGATGGAGGGCACAGGGTGTCATCCTGGGCTGCTTATTCCTCCTTCTCCATGGGTTTGGGTGGCATTTTGTAATTGGGCAGAAAAGTCCCCATTGTGGGCTCTGTGGGATCAGTTATTGGGTTAAAAGGGGAAATAATCCAGGTGTCAGTTCTTAATTGGATAGTTTAGCTTTAAAAGACCTTGTACCAAGAGATTGTTGGCCATTTTTGTGGTGCTTTTCCAGCGTGCTGAGGCTGGTGTGGACAGCATGCAAAACTCTAGATAAGATAACAATAAACAAGAACCTGAAGACCAAAAAGATCCCGTGCATCTCTCTTTCCTGGCACAGAACCAGCCCAGGAGGGTCTCCCCTGACAGGGGAGCCCCCAGGGAGGGCCCAGCCTGAGGCTCAGAGATTGGGAAACCAACAACTGGAACCCCAACAGCCCTGAACAGTGAAACCAGCTCCTGAGGAAAAAGGGAAGCCCATTGCAGGCTTGGTTGAACTGAAGATGGAGTGTTTCATGTTGTTCTACACAAGTTTTCACCTCAGTGTGGGCAGCAGCAGTGGCAGATTTTTAGTGTGTTGTGGATGGAAGCAAGATGGAGGGCACAGGGTGTCATCCTGGGCTTCTTCTTCCTCCTTCTTCATGGGTTTGGGTGGCATTTTGTAATTGGGCAGAAAAGTCCCCATTGCGGGCTCTGTGGGATCAGTTATTGGGTTAAAATGGAAAATAATCCAGGTGTCAGTTCTTAATTGGATAGTTTAGTCTTAAAAGACCTTGTAACCAGAGATTGTTGGCCATTTTGTGCCTTCTAATGAAAAGCTGCTGAACTCACAGCAGTGAGAATGTTTTACTGGTAAGAAATAATAAACACCTGAGTCCAAACATGAATTACTGCCTCAAGTGCCTTCAATCCAGTCCCACAACTGGGAGCCCCACAAGTGTGTGACATCAGAAGGCTTTTGGGGTGACCTCTCCCTGGGGATGTAATTTCCCTCTGCTCAGAGGTGCTGTGGCACCCCAAGACCATTGTCCCTCAGCTGTGGGGTCTCTGCTGCCCTCAGGATTCCCTGGCAGTGCTGCTGGGTCACCCTCAGCAGCTCCATCAGCCTGGGGCTGATAAACAAACAGCATCAGGCCATGTTTCCCTTCCAGCTGGAGAAAGTGCCCAGATTCACCTCCCCCCTGCCCCCCCCAGAAAGGCAATTGGGATTTATCTCCTTTTCAGTGTACTTTCTGCTGAGGAATTCAATCTGATTATCCCAGAGCTTTGGCCTTCCACTCCTAACCTGGATCCTTGGCCTTCTTCTTTGGTGAAAGGGTGCTTTTAGCTCTTTGGCCTACTTTGAACCCTCCAAGATAATCCCTCTGCAGCACTTGGCCAGCAGCCAGCAGGATTAAAATCTGCTGGGGTTATTTACTCTCCTAATGAAATGCAACATACCCAAGTATATCAGGTCTAATTAACACCCTGTCTGCAACATCTCTCCTTAGCTCTGATAATTATTAAAAAAAAAAAAGAAAAATAAAAAATCCATGCCACCCCAGCCATTAGAGCGGAAATGAATTTCAGTAGGGATTGGGTTTTTTTCCCCCCAGTTTTATTACTACAAATAGATATCTTCTCAAACTTCATGCTGGCTCACTCCTCCTCCTCTGAGATGAATTGTTGCCAGGAGTTGTCTGACACTTTTTAGTTTTATTTAGGTTTGGCTGGAATGGGATGTGGGTGACGAGTGGAAGCTCAGCCCACCCTTGGCCACAAAGGGAAGGTGGGACAGGCTTGGCAGGGGGATAGAGTGGGGCAATCCCAGGGAAGGGCTCCTGAGGGCATTTGGGAGGAGGGGAATTGGGTTCTGCCTGAGCATTGAACCTGAATATTACAGCATTTCCTGGACAAGGGCCTGCAGGGATGGGATCCACACTGCCAGAGGGCAGGGATGGCTGGGATACTGTGATGGAATTGCTCCTTGTGAGAGTGCTGAGGCCCTGGCACAGGGTGCCCAGAGCAGCTGGGGCTGCCCCTGAATCCCTGGCAGTGCCCAAGGCCAGGCTGGACAGGGCTGGGAGCACCTGGGACAGTGGGAGGTGTCCCTGCCTGTTGGGGAAGATGAAACAGGAAAGCCTTATCAATATGATTGTCTGGCAAAAGATTTTGAGAATATAGAAACTATAAGTGAGATTGAAATGAAAGCAAGCTTTGAGATCCCTCAGTTACTGAACAACAGGAAAACAATGGCGTGGCCAGCTGAAGGTGATCCCCTTTTGATGGAACAACACCCTCTGCTTGCAGCCAGGCCCAAGGCTCAGAGCAGACCCCACTGGCTGGGCAGAAGGGGCCCAAAGAGGAGTTTTTAGGGTTTAAAATGTAACACAGGATGGTGATGTAGTGATTCTTATAGGCTGTATGTAAATGCTATAGGATTTGTATCTTGTACTAGATTGGTTAGTGAGAATTAGAATATTCAGCACAGAAGAAGATTTATGGTATTGTAATGGGAACTTTGCTCTCTTACCCCTTTATGCTCTTACCCCTTTTTACTCTCTTATGCTTTTGCTCTCTTACCCTTTTACTCTCTTTCCCTCTCATCCTCTCTCCCCCTCTCTTCTCTCAGTCCTGCTCTGAGCTGTGGCTGGCAGCTCCCAGCAGGGCCCTGCCCCCAGGCCCTTTGCAATAACCCCCAAGTTCCAGCCCTGGCTGCAGAGATCTCTCCTGTCCGTCTGTCCCAACTGTCCTACCCCCTGATGCTCCTACACCTGCCCATGGCAGGGGTGGAACAAGATGATTTTTTAAGGTCCCTTCCAACCCAACCCATTTTGGAATGCTGCTGTGGGTGCACCTGGCAAGGGAGCAGTGACACAGAGTGGGGCACTGAAGTCAGGAGAAATGAATTCCCTGCTAGCTGAGGAGAAAATCAGGTTTGAGGAGGTCTGGCAGATGTAGACACCAGGGCTGCCTTTGGTTTCCAGTCCTTCTCAGCAGGCCTTGCTGCACCCTTTTTGTGGGTGAAACAAGTCTGACACAGGGATCCTGGAAAGGACTCCAAGGTTGCTTTACAAAGTCTGGAAAGCCTGTCTTAACTTTTCACTGTCACAGCTGGTGAAACACTAATATATTTTTAATTCAGGAGAGAATAACTCCAAATAAGCACTGCAGCCTCTCAGAAGCCCTCATCTGTGCTAGATTACGTCAAGGGCTCTTGAATTAAACAAATCTGAAGTTTCTAGGCCAAGCCATTTCTGAGCTATGACATGAAAAAGCATTAGGAGATGCTTCAAACACTCTGAATTACACTTATTTTCTCTAAGACCCATGTCTCAGAAATGGATTGTCTGATACGCCTCAGATTTTGCCAAAAACATTCCTCCCCTGGCTTTCCACCACATCTGTGCAGTCTGAGGATGTGTCCAGCCTTTTTGGAGGGCTCCAGCAGCAGGGCCAAACCCAGGCTTTGGGAAGCTCATTTGAGCAGGAAGAACAGGGAAAGCCAATCTTGATGTAACCCTTTGCAGCCCCCCAGCACTGAGCCAGCAGCTTCTCATGCCTTGACTGCCCTGCCAGCTTCTCCCACAGCATTTTGATAGTTATCACTTTGTCATCTTGATAAATATCAGTGTAGATACCAGGGAAAGGCTCTTCCCCAGAGGGTGCTGGCACTGCCCAGGCTGCCCAGGGAATGGGCACGGCCCCGAGGCTGCCAGAGCTGCAGGAGCTGCCAGGGATGCCCAGGGTGGGGCTGTTGGGGGGTCTGGGCAGGGCTGGGGCTGCCATGGCTGATCCTGGGGGTCCCATCCAGCACAGGGATATTCCATTATTCTCTGAAATAACTGCATGCATCAAAGTTTTCTCTTTTCAACCTGCTCCCCTCAGATTAAACAGAGGTGAAAATAATTCTATAAAGATGTGGGGAGGAGTGCATGGACTGAACCCTGCCCACAGGAAGATGTCACATCATCCAGACTGGCAGGTAATAGAAAATTATTTCTTTATACACATGGGTAACTTCCTTCACTCTGCAATCCCTGGAGTCAAGGATGGGGTACAGATTCAAGCCAGGGCTGCATCAGGTGGATGGAGAGAAGAATTCACCCTGTGTCTCTAAGATCTCCCCACCTCAACAGACACAGAACTGGGCAAACTGCTTCTACAAAATTTGTCAGATAACACTCATCCTTGCTGAAAAAATCCAGAAGTGATGGCAGTGCTTGGCTTCATGCAGGGCCCTGTCTTGGGCAGCAGAAATTGCTCTCCATCCTGCCTGGTTGCAGCAGGACTTGAGGCTGCGCAGCATTTTGCTAAAGCAGGTACCTGTGTTGATATAGAAGAAGAGGATGTTGCTGCTAAGATGTCTGCAGGAGAACCTGCAGCCCCCATTTCTGATGAGTTCTCTCCCAGGGAGCCTTTAGGGAGACATCAGTTTGTTATCCATGTTCTCTTGCATTTATATCTTTTCCATTAGTGAACTCCTGGAAGAGGCCCAAAATCTGATGCCACAGAGGAAAACAGTGACAAACAGAGCAAAAGTCTTCCTGGGTTAATCCATCTCAGCACAAGGGAGGGTACATTCCAGATTTATCCCTCGTGCTGGGTGTGCTCCATGCCTCAGCACCAACTGTGATGGAGCTAGACTGATTCCTTGAAAATTGATAACTGTTGGAGGCTGAGAAAGAGAAGGAATGATGCTCCAAAAGAGTTGTTTCTCTGCTGCTGATTTTCAGCTCCTGTCTAATCAAAAATACATAGGAGACAGATGGGAAAGCAGATGCTTAAAGAGGACCTGGAAGAGTCCCCCAAGATGAAGGAGAGCAGCCCAATCCCCTGGGAGGTGTCAGTAGGACCTCTGCACTCTTTGGGCTGGAGCAGGAAGGGAGGATGAAGAGTCCCTGCAGTGCCCTGGGCTCATTTCTGGGTGCTTCTCCCAAAGTGCTCCACCTGGAAGTGGTCTCCAGGCTGGGACAGGTGCTGAGAGCCCTGGGGACACCAGCAGGTCCCTCAGAAGATTGTGCCAAGGTGGGCACCAAGGGAAGCCTGAAACGAAGAGGGCAGAAGTTGTAACTAAATTTGAAATGTGCTTTTATGGACAAGGTCTCTCTGGTAGTCCTGCAGCTCCAGCTGGACTCACTGCAGGCAAATCCATTGCCAAGGAGTGCATGGAAAAGGTTTTGGGCTCTGTGTGGGAGATGGGTTTTGCTGAGAATTCCTTTGCACTGCAGGGCTGTGCCCATGCCCCAAGGACACCCCTGTGTGCCCCAGCAGCATCTCCCTCCTGCCCTGCAGCAAGGTGAACCAGCCTTGGGAGCCTTCCATGGCACTTGCCCACACTTCATCGCCTCCCTGCAGTCCTTGGAGTCCTTCATCCTCCTCTGCAGCTCCACAGCTCCTCCCCAAGCCTTGGAGCACTGGGGGAAATCTGGGCTGATGTCCCTTAGCACCTCCTGGGGCAAGGGTGTGCCCAGGAGGAGACAGAGGAGCCAAAGGACACAATGAAGAGGAGCTGGGCAGAAATGGTGGCCAGAGGGAGCAAGGGAAGCTGAGACACCCAGCACAACCCCCTGTGCTTGGCTCAGGGGGACAAGCCCGTGCCAAGCTCTGGCAGGGCCCACACAGTTGCATGCCATGATTATTTAACTGAACTTCAGCCTGGCTATTTATGGACAGGAATCATGTCCAGGATCCAGGCTCCTCAAGGCTTTGAGTGCTCTTTGGGAATCTTCCAGGAAATGTCAGAAAATTCTGATTTGGCAAAATCAAGGTTTTTTCACAGGAGCCTTCCAAGCTGTTCAGCTGTGGCACGTGAGGAACCTGTGGTGGAAAGCAGAGACAGGCAGAGGCAGGGCAGGAGCTGAGAGAATCCCAGAATCACAGAATGACCAGGTTGGGACAGACCTTCAGGATCATGGAGTCCAACCCAGCCCCAAGCCCTCAACTGAACCCTGGCACCCAGTGCCACATCCAGGCTTTGTTAAACACAGAGAGGAGCTCCTCCAGGCCAGCAGGGACTCCAGCTGGGGAGCAGGGATCCCTTTTACCCCCTGGGAACAGCTTCCACTGGATTCCATTGATGTTCAACCCCATCCCTTGTTGTGGTGTTGTTGAGGGTCCCCAGGATGAGGTGAGAGATGGGAATTTGACTTCAAGTTCTCTGAAGGCTGATATTATATTATATTATATTATATTATATTATATTATATTATATTATATTATATTATATTATATTATATTATATTATATTATATTATATTATATTATATATTGCTATACTAAAACTATACTATAGAAAGATAAAGGAGACATCAGAAGGCTGAACAAGAATGAGTAATAAAAACTCGTGACTGACCAGAGAGTCCAACACAGCTGGACTAGGATTGGTCATTAATTAAAAACAATTCACATGGAACCAATCAAAGATGCACCTGTTGGTGAGCAACCTCCAGACCACATTCCAAGCAATCAGGTAATTATTGTTGACATTTCTTTTCTGAGGTTTCTCATCTTCTCAGGAGAAAAATCCTGGTGAAGGGATTTTTCAGAAAATATCATGGTGACCCATCCCTGGGAGCAGTTGTCCATAAAAGCTCCATCAGGGAGGTGAGTTTGAGGATCACACCACTGGAGAACTTCTCCCAGCTCCCATTGCACCTGCTGCAGGAGGCAAGGAGGAGAAAATGAAATACGAGAACAAACTAAAAAATCCAGCTTGTTTTGAATGTTAGGGAAATGCTGCAGCTTGAGGAGGTGGTGCAAAATTCCCCTCCAGTGCAGCCCTGAGGATTCAGAAATTGGGAGTTGTATCTCCCTGAACTGGGTCTCTACCTTACAAAAACAATCCATGAGTATTTATCTGTATCTCAGTGTGAATAAAGGATGGGAAGGGGCTTTACATTTTCTTGCTGAATTTTGAAGACCATATTTTAAACCTTTTATCTGCAATGCTGAGATTAATTTTTTTTCTTTTTTTCTTTTTTTTTTGATTGGTGGTGGCTGCCATTGCTGGGCAGGGCCCAGCTCCAGGGGCCACAGCTTCCAAAGGATTCCTGTGATGAAAAAACCAGTGACACAAGTGGAGATTGTCAGCATTCACAGAACCAAAAAGGATTTCATTTGAGACACAACTTCCAAATGAACTGTGAGCCAGGTGTAGAAATAAGGTGCTTGTGAAAAACCTTGTGGAGGGGAGGGACTTGCTTTCTTCTTTGCCTGTTAAATACTTCCCTCAAATCCATTTGTCCCAAAATTAGGCAGGTGGGTGGTGGGGAGCTTGGCTGGGTTGGGATCTCAGTCTAGGCTGGACACCCAGGCCTGCTGAGATACCTGCACCATCAGAAGGGAGGAGGAGCTGTCAGGGGCAACTTCTCCTGGATGTGGGATCTTCCACCATTAAGGACTCCTTGGCATCTATTTTAAAGTCTGATGTAGGATGACCAGAGCCTGACACCTCTGCAGGCTGAGGTCTCTCCTGGAGCCAGACTCTCTGGATCTGTTCTCATTTCAGCCTCAGCTGGGTCCAGTAAGGGAAAAGAGGCCAACAGTGAATGCTGTCTCCAGCCCTCACTAGATGGGTGCCAAATCTCACAAACAACTTCAGCCTCAAGCTTCAAATGCACCACTCAGAGGGGCAGATATGAAGCTGTAATCATCAGGGATTTGCTTGTTGCCTATATGGTCACTTGATCCCAGAGTGGTTTGGCTTGGAAGGGACCTTAAAGTTCATCTCATTCCACCCCTGCCATGGGCAGGGACACCTTCCACTATCCCAGGGTGCTGCAAACCTTACAAACCTTACCCAAACTGGCCTTGGACACTTCCAGGGA
This sequence comes from Agelaius phoeniceus, assembly GCF_051311805.1. Lineage (NCBI taxonomy): Eukaryota > Metazoa > Chordata > Aves > Passeriformes > Icteridae > Agelaius > Agelaius phoeniceus. Next base: position 4,030,435 of record NC_135281.1, read on the forward strand.
TGGGGCAGCCACAGCTGCTCTAAGCACCCTGTGCCAGCATTTTACCACTCTCTCAGTAAAAAAAAAAAAAAAAAAAAAAAAAAAAAAAAAAAAAAAAAAAAGAAAAGAAAAAAAATTCATTGCTTATATCCAGTTTAAATTGACTCTCTTTTAGTTTAAAACCATCACCCCTTGTCCTGTTTCAACAGCCCCTCTCAAAAAGTCTGTCCCCATCTTTCTTATAGAACCCCGACAAGCATTTCATCCTTTAATCCTGCTGAAATCAGTGGGAATGCCCCTGTGCAAAATCAGACCCTGAAAGGATATTTTGCCCTGAATTTTAGCAGGGCAGCGCTGAAGGGCAGCCTCCCAACAGAGGCAGAACCCCGGGCTGCCAGAGCCCTGCCCCGTACCCACGTGAGCTGCTCTAGCCCCTGCTCCTCCCCAGGTACAGCTAATTACCTTCCCCTAATTGCCATCTCCTGGTCATTAGCTATGTGAGCTGTTTACCCCAAAACACGAAGGCAGGGCAGGAGTGCTTCATCCTAGGAGAGGGTTAATCTCCCGCTGGATGCAGGATGCCCTCATGGGAATGGAATGTGTAGTGTTGGTAAGTGGCTGTGCCCCAGAAGCCTTTGAGAGCCCACTGACTACTGCATGCTAACGATTGGTATTATTAAAGAACAATTGATGGCCTGTAACCAAACAACAGAAACTAATTACTGGAAAACTTTTATTGTCCTTTAATTACTGGGCCTCTTTGTCAATTAGCAGAAGAGAGAGGGAGAGGGAAGAGTGAGAGAGAGAGAGAGACTCGTTTTATAGCAACAATAAATTTTCCAAAACTACAGTCATCAGTAGCTGCAGAAGCGAGTCTATTAACACACAATATTAAGGCCTGATATTTACTCTAGCTGCTAAATGTAGGTGCTTCTCTCCTGAAAAAGTGCAGAGCTCTAGGAATACTAATCAGGGGGTTCTTGCTCTGGCTCTGCTGCTGCCTGGCATGGCAGCTCTCACTCCCAAGGAATTTTACCCCTTGACCAAAGGTTTCTTTCTGCAAGGCTCCTCCAGCAAACTGGCCCCGTGCCCACTATGGAGCATGGAAACTCAGGAGGGTGGGAGGGAGACAGGGCTGGGCACTCCAGGGACAAGGATCCAAGCAGGACCAGCTCCTGCTTGTCCCTGCAATGTTCTGTGGGTGCAGGTGTGTGGCACCCACCACCCCATTGGGGTTTGGCTGCACAGACCCATCCTTATGTTCTGCTCCTTGGTCCTGGCTGTCCAGCACTATCCAAAAATAGTTTATTCAACTTTTTTTTTTTTTTTTTTACTCTTTTCTCATCTGCTGCCAAATAAATTATTTCTGGGCATATTGTCACAAGTAGTTAACCTTCTCTGAGGAGCTTTGAACTACAGTTACCCCCTGAAATGAATCACCAATCTTTTTTCTGTCACTTGGCAAAGAGTGCTCACCAATATAATTTTTTCCTAGTCGACTTTCTCTCATTAACTAGTTCATGCCTCAGCCAAAGGAGGTGGTTTGGGCACCACCACTCCTCCCATAGCACATGAATCACCAGGGAATCAGTCCCCACGTGGGGCTGGGCTTCTCATCCCAAATAGTCCTTCCAGGTTCCTTCTCCCACTGGGGAGATGTGAGAGCAGAGAGAGGCACCAGGGCCAACAGCACTTTTCTCAGGGATGAGATGCTTTGTGAGACACTGTCATTGCCAGGATCCTAAAAGCTTCAGCTGTAATGGCTTTCATTTGGGATGGACCTTTCTTCTGGGTGTCTTTGAGTATTCAGGTGTTTCATGAGGTTTTATGACATCTCTCTGGGCAGGAGCAGGGACAGAGCTTATTGGAAGGAGTTAAATCCCTCCCTAGAGTACTTGCTTTTAAAAACACCTTGCAAAAGTGCAAAGTACCAACCTTTTTATCAGAAAACAAATATCATTTCCATTCCTGTTGGCAAACACCGCAGCCGCCGGATTTTGCCGAACGTTGGCCGTGCCCACCCTGGCAGCCCCTGCTCCCTGTGCTCAGCACACCAACGGTGGGGATTCATGGCTGAGGCAGGATAAGCACTGGGGAAGTAGCTTAGAAATTAGTCACAGCCTGTCTTACTTTATGTTGCTTGAATAGACTTGGGGTTTGTGCTATCAGAGGGAATCCGGAGTAGCTCCCGCAGGTGACCTTAATAGCGACAGTAATCTGTGCTGCTTTGACACATCTATCCCTGTGTGATGATGCAGAGGAATAGCTAATCCTATAAAAAGCAAGCCAAGCTACATGGGATTTCTGGAGTTTACCCACAGGGCATTTTTATTCCATTTATCTCCCAAATTTCCCTCCTTTCCCTCTTCAGCCAGGCCGAGCAGAGGAGAACGGCACACGTCTGTCCTCACAGGTGGTTTACAAACACCATGGCTGCACACCCAGAGATCCTCTGGGGACAGGACAGAGCCATAAACTCTGGGATGAGGCCCTTGGCAGGGGTGCTGTGGGCTGTTATCACCGAGCAGGGCAGGATGTGGGATCAAAGCAGCACCTGCTGCAGAGCCGTGGAGTAACGGAGCCCAGACACCGCCCATGGGACAGGTGGCCTTGCCTTCCCCCACCTTTACCCCGTTTTTTTTCCTTCTCTATGCCCTTTTTCTTTCCCCCTTTTCTTTTTCCTTTTCTGCCACTCACACAACCCCCTTTCTCTTCCTGCTTTGCAACTGTTTTCTCTCTCTGAAAAATAGCAAGGGAAGGTGTAGTATCTCCCTTTGTCCTAATTTCCTGGTAGGACTGATTTCAGAGCTCCTGTTCCTGAGAATTTCTGTGTTACACACACACCTGGTACTGATAGGGAGATGCACTGCAGGGTGAGTGACCTTAAACAAGTAGGGAAGTCCTTAGAGCAGCATGTGTTCTTAGGAAATTGTACAAATAATGGTATCTAAAGTCAGGTTTCTGCCAGGAGAGGTGTTTCAGTAGAAAACTGTTGTGACAGATTCTTGAAAGCTGGGAGGAAAAGCAAGAAAAAGCACATATGGAGAGAGCCAGGGTTACACAGTCACTGAAATTGTGTTTTGCTTTCACCCACCTCATGGCCTTTTGCTCCCTGACTCCGTCTTCAAGGCCTGGGTCTTGTCAGTGCTAAAAGAAGGGGTCTCTGCTGGGAAAAAGCCTCATTGCTCTGGGCAGATGCTGAAGCAGCCTGGCAGAAAGAGCTGTAATGACAAAGCAGCCCCCAAGGCTGAGGAATCCCATCCCCAGGGCCGTGGCTGTCTGCCTCAGAGAGCTTTCTGCAGGTCCTGGTGCTGCCAGGGGCATTCCTGAGCAAATCTGGGCTTGCTCTGTCCCCTGGGGTTTGCTACTCCTGCCTTTCATCCAGCCTTTCCCAGGAATGCCTGTCTCCAGAAGCAGCAGTGGGGGAAACTGAGGCACAGAGGTGCAGCTTTTTCCACATCACCCTGGGGATCCCATTCCAGCCCCTCCATCACTGGAGGTGTGGCACTGCCCATCTCAGCCCCTGAAGGTCTCATTTTCCACTCATGCTCCCCCCATGTGCTCATCCCAGAGATGTGGCCATGCCTTGTGCAGGAGTTGCTGCTAGAGACAAGGATTTGGGAGACCTGGGACCTGTTTTCCCTCATTTCCTGGGGAAAGGGACACGAGCCAAGCTCTGTCCCCTGGCAGGGGACTGTAACCCTTGCTTGTATGTCCCACCTGGTAGGTCTGTGGGAGCAAAACTCTGCTTGTCTCCAGAAGCACAGCTGAGAGCCTGACCTGTGGTTTGAGCACAGGAAGAGACACAAAGAGGCTCAAACCTCAGTTCTGAAACACTGTGGTTGGGTGGTGCTTGCCTTCAGTGCCCCTAAAACACAGAGAACTCACTGCCAGGAGAGGCTGGAGAGACCATCCCTGTTAGGCAACAAGCAATTACAAAAACGAATCACCTCCCTCTGGAGCTCTTCCTGAGGGGTTTTCTAGCAATTCTGGCATTGAGCACCAGTATCAATCACATGCCCTGTGCTGGCCACCTCTGCTGGCAGCAGAGCTCAGCAGCAGAGGTGAGATCTGCACCCTCCCTGTCACACGTCCCCTGCTCTCACAGCGGGGACGTGTGAACTTCACAGCTCTCTCTGACCCACTTCAATGCAGGTGCAGTTCTCAGAGAGCAGCAGGAGTGATTTCCTCCCACAGAGCTGCCCTGGCTCCCCCTGGGAAAGGACAAAGCTGCCTTGGGGGTCTGTGTTCCCCTCTGGGAGCAGCAGAGCTGAGGAGCCACGCACGGGAAGCAAAGAGGCACCTGCTCCTCTCTGGGGCTGTTGTCAGGATGCTCCCCCCTCTTTGACATTTTAGAAACCCCATTTCTAAGAGAAACACACGTGGTGGAGAGATATTTGGGTTTCACTTCTGAAACCCAGAGATTTTGTGCTTTGTTGTGACTTTTCCCTGTAAATGAGAACAGGTCCCAAACCCAGGCTCAAAAACCAGAAGGAAAATAAGGAGGAGCTCCAATTAAAAGTGAAAACCTTGTGACAGTTTGGCTGGTTTCATGGTTTGGGAACCTCAGAAGTTTTTAACATTTGGGATTGGCAATACTTTTAAATTATAGGGAATAACTTGCCTTTCTATAGAGTCTTTCATCTGGGGGATCCCAGCTGGCTTCAGTGACAAGGCCACGTGGAAGGTGAGGCTGCCAGAGGCAGCCAGAGGTTCCCAAAAAACCTTTAGCAAGGGAATGGGACCTTCTCCAACCCCACCTGACCAAGACTTTTCAGAATCATTGCAAACTGCAAAATGCCAGCACAGATCCCAGCACCAGGGACACGGGTGACACCTGGGACACTTGGGTGACACCAGGGACACGTGGGTGACACCAGGGACTGTGCAGCGTGGGTCTGTCTTTCACCCTGCTCCCTCAATAGCTGTTTCCAAACCAGTCTGTTGCTGTTTCACCTGGATGAAGGGGATATTTCATGTTTTCTCAGGCAGGAAGCAGAGTTCAAGCAGCAGGCTTGATTTTTAGGCAAGTCTGTCTTTGTGTTGTCAATGAGTCAGAGTGGGAAAGCTGGGAGATGGTTTGTATGCAGGGATATGGATGGTGCATCTTCTGGAGATCATTTCCAACACAAACAAACACATTATTGTGTTATTATGCAATAATGAACATGATTTACTGGGTCTATTTATATAAAATTAAATCATTAACTAATGAGACTACAATTTAATCTTAATTTTCACTGATGTTTTTAACTACAGGAAATTGCCAGAAACACACAAAATTCATCCTTTGCTGCCATGGTGAAATGATTCAGAGCCTGGGTGGCTCCCCCATGCCAACCTGAGGGCAGTAGTTTAATGACCCATTCTTTCTACCAGATCTGAGGACATGAGAAATCTCTCCAGAAACTGGGAAGGCACAGGTGCTCACCACTTCTCACAAGAAACTGGTTTCAGGCCAGCTACCAAAGAACTCTTCAAAGAAATCCATCAAACCTGGGCAAGGAAGAGCCACCCAGTGCCAACTCCCAGCACTGAGGAGCCCTGGTGCAGGGTCTGGAGCATTTTGAGATGCTGCTGGTATTAATCCATCCAGCAGCAAGGTTTCCCCATTTGAACCAGTTTGCTGGTTTGCTCCTGGAATCCCATCTGGAACACAATGGTACAATCGACTTGCAGTGTATAATTATCATGCTGTATCTGCTTTCATATCACAGGTATTTTTAGATGTGTCAGTTTGAAATCTAGGATTTAGTGCACAGAGCCTAATGGATTGTTCTTTCTCTCCCCCTCTTTTAATGTCAACTCTCAATATGCATGAAGCAGACATAAAAGCACTTTTGTGCAGGTGCTGTGAATCTCTCAGCACAGATGACAAGGGGAGATGGTTTTCTAGATTCATTGAGCTTCAGAGGAGACAGAGCTTGATGATCCAGCCTGAGCTCCTGCTCTGACACAGCTCAGGTTTCCCCACGTCCCCTCCACGGGCCCAGCACATCCCAGGAAAGGCACAATGGATCTCCTTCCTCCAGGGGTGGCTCCATCCTCCAGGGCCCAGAAGGGACAAGAGGGGGAAGTCACTTCAATTCTGTGCAGCCCTTCAGGAGCTCAGCTCTGCCCAGATCAAATCTGGCAGCACCACAAAGGGAGCCAGAGCAGGCAGGTCCAGGCTCCTCTGAAATCCTCCCACCTGCCTGAGGCTGGATGTGGCCTCAGAGGCTGAAATGCTGATTTACTCCAGCCTACAGGCACTTACTCCACTCTGGAAGGCAAAATATTGGCTGGGACATGACTCAGGGCCAAGTGGGTCCATGCCTGTTCCCACCTAAGGCACGGAGAGTTTGCAGCATTCCCCCAGCAATGGGTGACCCAAAGGCCTCCTGAGCCCTCAGAGGCTCCGTGGTGAGCTCCAGAAGGGGGACAGGCTGGGGACAGCCCTCCCTGGAGCTGTGGCTGTCATGGTGGGATGCAGGGAGGAGAAGGAGCTGAGGGGATGTTTTCTTGGGATCTCTGCTGCTCACAGTGACCCTGAGATGTGTTAGAAAGTCTCTTTTCCCAGCCCGGCACTTGAAGAAGGAGTCAGAGCTCTTCAATTCTTGTTCTCAAGGTTGTTTATTGTGTCTTATCTATAAAATTCTTTCTCCTGTCCAGCCGAGGTCCACTCAGCAAGACAGCCCAAGGCACTCTGCCTGCCCTTGGGGCAGTGTTATCTTTTTATACTAAAAACTACATATACAATATTTACAATAATTTTCCAATACCAATCACCTATGTTGGACAGTTTGTCTCTACTCTAAACCAATCCCAAAGTGCCACCATCACAGCAGAAGATGGAGGCCAAGAAGGAGAAGGAGAAAGGCTGGACACACCCAGTTCCCTCCATCTTGGCCCCTGAACCCCCATTCTAAAAACCCCAAAAATCCATTTTTTCACCCCATGATAACTTCACTATCATTCTACTTAAACTGTCATTGGCTTGCAGATCTTCATATAAGGTTGGTAATTTGCTCCATGGGTCATAATCAAACCCACAGGGGCATCTTGGGCTCTGTGCCAGGGTCTCCGAGCCCCCTGGCAGGGGTCTTGGCAGTCCAGGACAGCCAGAGGGATGTGCTGAATTCTGACAGTGTTTGATCAAGTGACCCCAATGGCAAAAAGGAAATAACAATTGCAGCATGTTATCCTCTGAGTTTTAATTTATCAAAGGGGCATTGCTATAATTGCAATCAAATCAAAGGGGCATTGCATAATTCTGGACATGCTCTACTGTTGGAATAGATTCTTTTCTGATTCAGAGATGGGGTAACAGAGAGGTGTTTTAAAAACTTTTATTCTATTTTTAGTCTCATGTGAAGGTGTTATAACACACACCATCACAACCAGAAGCCAACTATTTCTTAATTACAAAACACTATGAGTGTTTCTTGGCCTATCAGCTTTTGCCACACCATACTGTAAGTGCCTTAAAGCCAATCATCTAAAATCCCCCTCATGGCTCCTACTACACTGCATCTTTCATAGTTGTCCCCACACAACACAGAACCCACTGGGTACTGACCTCTGAGGGTTTTTGGCAGACACATGAGAAATCCCATGTTTTGGGAGCTGGCCCTCTAATAGCCCAGGTGTCTGAATTACTGGATTATATTACACTGGTTATATTTTACACCACTGCATCTGGCCCCTGGACACGGCTCCAGAGACACCTACAGAGCTCTGCAAGCACAGGCACATGGCACTGGGCTCACAGAGGTGTGCAGATCCCATTCAGGTGTGGAGCAGTCAGGTTAACACACCTTTCCTCTCAGCACAGCTCCACAAACACGACCCCAGGTTCATCCCAGGGATCCAGGGAGGCTCAGCATGGCTCACTCCCAGGGCCAGACAACCAAAACCAGATCAATTCACCCTGACCCAACATTGCCACCTGGTTATTTTGCTGCTGGTTTATTGTTTCTTAGTGCAAACTTCAAGTAAGAATCACAGAGGCTTTTTTTAATCTGATTTTTTTTAAACTAACTCAGTGTCAGCACAGCATCAGAGTAAATAAAGGGGCAGCTCTGACTGCAATTGTAGTACCTGGCACACTGGCAATTTTTGATTGTGTGAACGATGCTCTGGGATTGTAGGAGAGGCATAACTGAGGCAAAAAAGAAAATCCTTCTGCCCATTTAAGCTGTCACTACCATAGAACAGAAATCCTTGTGGAAACCAGTAATTCATGGGAGCAGATTTTCCAAGTCCCCCTATTCAGGCATTTCAGCCCAAGGTAAACAACTCAGTTCTGGTAGTTAACCCCACCCTGTTTGAGGTTGAAATGAAGTATTTTGTTCCAGTATGTGGTATTTACTTAATAGCTGTTATCAAGCTATTAAGAGATCCCCCTTGCACCACCCCCAGCACTGTGCTGGATGTGTCACCACGGGTCCCACAGCAGAACCAGCCCTGCAGAGAGAGTCACTGAGCAAACAAGTGAAGAACAAGGCAGTCAAAGATAGGGGGAGATGGGGGAGGGCAAAAATGTCTATTTTCATGAAGGCATCAGATTGTGAGGAAATGAATTCATAGAATTGTAGAATCACAGAGTGGTGTGGGTTGGAAGGGACCATAAATATCATGGGCAGGGACACCCAGGCTGCTCCAAGCCTTGTCCAACCCAGCCTTGGACACTTCCAGGGATCCATAACTGCTCTGGGCACCCTGTGCCAGGGCCTCCCCACCCTCACAGAGAAGTAAAATCCATCTGGAGCAGGTTTTGTGTGCTGGACCAGCAGACAGCACTGAAGTGGATTTGACACTTCCCAGCTTTGCCCCAAGGAGCACCTGGGTGAAACTGTGCTTCAGCACACCAGGAAAAAGCTTCTCTGGAGGGTGCTGGAGCTTAGGCAAGGCAGACAGTCCTGTGAGGTCCTCCTGGGTGTCCTCTGTGGTGGCAGGCAGGGACAGGCTGGGACAGCACCCGGCCCAGGGCAGTGGGTTTGGTGGGACCACATTGTTCAGCTGCTGTGGGGAAGGGAAGGCAGGTCCCAAACCCACCTCTCTGCCCCTGGGTTTGGCCCCAGCCCTGCCCCTCACCCTTTAGAGCCCTCCAGGCTCCTGCTGGGGCTCCCAGGAGCAGAAATGTACCACCAGCTGTACCACGCTGTGGGTGATGCCAAGTGCATTCTTCAGGGGAGATAACAATAGCAGTTGGTCTATTTTTAATTCAGTTCCTTGACAGAACATTTAGCTGTTCCTCTTAGAGAAGAATTTTGTAATGGGTTCCTATCATGTCAATTTGGAAAGTGTTCCAGCCTCCCACTACTGAGAAGTGTAAAACTATTGGCAACATATGGCATCCCTGTGGAGCTATTTAATTGTACAAAGGGCTGCCAAAAGATAAAAAGGGACTGAGAAAAAAAAAAAAACAACACAACCAACCAACACAACTACTACAGCTCTGTTCTTCCCCTTTCAGCATCTAACAGCAAAACAGCTTGTTACATTTCCTAAATCCTCTCTCAAACAAAGCTGGGCTGCTGCTTCCCTGCTTAATAAGCTGGGGACTCTCATGGTGTAACCAGGGATTTGGTTCCATCCCAAGTTCCCAGTGGCTGAGTTTTGATCCCAGTTGGGGGTGGAGGCTGCCCAGAGTGGGACCCTGCCCCACAGCCCCAGGGCTTCTTGTAGGGCTCAGCCTTGGGGATGGGCAGCTTGTGGGGCAGGAGGAGCCACGGGCAAGGTGGGGGCTTCTGATTAAGGTGTTGTGTATCCTTGTGTGGCTGACAATTTAACAGCTTTACAAACAATCACTCCTGTCTGTGAGCCCACACCAGATGCCTTTACTAGGCTTTTCCCCAGATATCCCAGCAGGTTTATGTGGTATTTGTGAGGTGCCCCAGATGGATGGATGGATGGATGGAAGGAAGGGAAGGAAGGAAGGAAGGAAGGAAGGAAGGAAGGAAGGAAGGAAGGAAGGAAGGAAGGAAGGAAGGAAGGAAGGAAGGAAGGAAGGAAGGAAGGAAGGAAGGAAGGAAGGAAGGAAGGAAGGAAGGAAGGAAGGAAGGAAGGAAGGAAGGAAGGAAGGAAGGAAGGAAGGAAGGAAGGAAGGAAGGAAGGAAGGAAGGAAGGAAGGAAGGAAGGAAGGAAGGAATCTGATTCCATGTTCTTAGAAGGCTAATTTATTCTTTTATGATATGATATTATGTTAAAGAATACTATACTAAACTATACTAAAGAGTAGAGAAAGGATACAGACAGAAGGCTACAAAGAATGATGATGAAAGCTGGTGACTCTCTCTGCCAGAGTCCTGACACAGCTGGCTGTGATTGGTCCTTAAGTAAAAACAATTCACATGAAACCAATCAAACAACCACCAGTTGGATAAACAATCTCCAAATTGGAGCCTGGAGGGGGCAGGGGCAGCTCAGGGTGCCCCTGATGTGCCTGCAGCTCAAACTGCACCCCAAGGACAACCTCCAGAGGCTGTTGCTCAGGGCCTGTGGATATGCTGTTGTTGAACTCCCTGTCATACAAACAGAACACATCTCAAGGGTCCCACAGAGCTACACCAATTTTATGGTGGTTTTTAGGAGGGTTTGAAGGGTTTTCTTCATGGCAGCTGGCAAAAATCAGCTTCTGAATGTCTGACTGGCCTTCAGGCCACCCTCACTGGGTGTGGGCAAGGCCTTGTTTCACCCCTGCACTCCATGCTGGGTAAAAATGGTTCTGGATTGAGGATCTCTGCCCAAGAAAGCCATCAGCACCATCCCTGGGTGTGTGCTACCTTCACCTGCACCAAAACATCCCTGCTCCATACCCAGGCACGTGCACAACACCCTTCCAGGGTGGAGGCAAAGTAAAGCATGCAACAGAGCTCTCTTTATTTGCTCTTTCAGCTGCCCAGAAGAAGCCTGACACCTTGGGAACACTCTGTGTTAGGATCTCACATCCATAATTGATCCCTGTCCTGGGGAAATGCCTCTCCTGTCCTATAGAAACTTCATGAACAGAGAGAACAATCTACCCTGGTGAAGGATGTGAGGGGACTTGGGGCCAAACCAGCCCCCAGGGAAACAGGCAGCAAGAGAGCTTCTTGTGACAGAGACTGGAAGGCTGCAAGAGAATTGTGGCACTGTTGAAATGCCAGTGAAGGGAAGGAAAAGCATGAAAACTCCAAGGAATCTCCATGATTCATGTTGAATGGTACAAACCCCACACAGCTGTGGCATGTTTGTGGTAGAAAGGCCAAAGCTCCATCAGGGTTTTGTAAGGGGACACAAGAGAGGGTTAACTGAAGGAATAAAGAGGGGGGGAAAAAAAAGCAAAACAACAGACAAGGCAGGGAAGGTGTCAGCCAAGATCTCTTCAGATTCTTGAGAGAGAAGAGGTGGAAGAGAAACCAAAAATATCCAGTCTGTCACTAAAACCGCCCCTGTGCTGGAAACCTGGAGAGGCACAGACTGCACAGCTCTGTGGGAGCAGCTCCAGGTTCCAGCCTCACTACACAGGCAGTGCTAGAGCAGGAAGACTGGATCACCTGGATCCTCCTCTTGGATGGGAAAAAATGGATTTTCAGAAAAACTTCTGACCTGATTTCTCATAGTCAATTTTGATCAATAATTTTCTCATTTTGCAGGTGTTGGACTAAGGCTGTGATGAGTCCTCATCCCCATCCCTGCCAAGAGCAGCCTGAGGGTCTCTAGGGAAAGTGCAGATGTGACCATTCTTGTCCTCCCCTCCACTGCTGGCCCTCCCTGGAGTGACTGGAAAACCCCACAGGGAACCCACATCTCATCCCCATGGAATATCTAAACAGATCTTTGGCCTGTTTTCTGCTTTTCAGCCAGCATTTCCTGACAATAAAGGAAGGAATAGCCTGACAGACATATAAACACCTTGACTGAGATGTCAGATCTTAATCCCAGAGTCTTTCCTGTTCAGAGCCCAAGTCACCGAGGTGATTTGGGAACGTTCTCCTGTGATCCCAGCACACACGCGGGGTTTGGCCTCTGTGGGAGGAAGAAGCCTGAGTGCATTACTCCATGAAGGGCTGTTCAGCTCCCCACTGGATGCATTATTTATAGCAGGACCTGCAGTAAATGAGTGTGTGATGAGCTCTCAGATGGAGCCTTTGTGCTGGCTCAGTCCCACTAATGCAGCTTGTGGAAAATCCCACACTAAGGGAGCTCCAGCAACAGCGCCCACAGAACTTCCCTGTGCTCCTAAGATCATTCTCTGGTAGCTTTTGCATGAATTGGAGCAAAAGGTGGCATTGTCAAGGCCAATCTAGTCTTTATTAGAGCATGTTGGATTTCATTAGAAAAAGCTTTTATTGAATGGCAAAATAATCACATCTGGGAGGTCTGATAGGGAAAAATCACTGCCTAAAATCACATTTTTGGGTAATCAGAGGAGTAACAAATGCTGAATTAACTCACTTTCTTTTCCTAAGTTGGGCTGGACCTCATTAGTAAAGGAATTATTTCACTGTGAAGGAAGTTAGCAGTTCAGACAAAAACTAGAACTCATTTCTTGACCAAATGCTTTTCAAGAACTCACCTCTGTCCTCGTTCTCTTTTGCAGCAGAGCTGGGGAGCTCCAAAGACAGAGATTTATGAGCTTGTCCTAAGAGCTTTGTGTCATGGTTTGGACTCAGCATTTGGGAAACCCACCGTGGGACCTGCAGGATGTACCTGGCAGTGATAGTGGAGCCCTGGAAAATGTTAAAGATAGACTTTGAAAATGTTGGGCTTTGTGTTTTTTCAGATCACTGCACCTGCATAAGCAGTATGATAAATGATAGAATTGTTAGATGTGATGATTGTTTAGTAATTAAATATAATAATTATATCATCATAAGAAGAATCATGAGAAACTATGTTGGAATTTTAAGGGGGCTATGCTTAGCTGAAATCTATGTATACAATAGAACAATATAAGTTTGATAATTAACATGAAAGTTATATAATGATAGAATATAAAAACACGTTCTCTTATGTGATTATGTATTTCTGAACGCTAACAGCAGGACCCTCAGGACCATCAGCAGAGCTGGGGTTGGACTGGGACCCCAGAATATTTCCTCAGTGAGAATCCCCCATGTGGAAAACCAAGAGCTGGGGAATGTCTGGGCACCAGAGATGGTGAGTTCATGTGTTTCTCTGTTTATGTGATCCTCCCCTGCCTTTCAGCCATCCCTTTCTGCTGCCCCCACAGCCTCCCCTTCCCCCTGAGATGCCAACTCCCATCCATCCCAGCCCCACACCCACTGGAATTCACTCTTTCCTTGGTTTCACCCCCAGCTCTGTGTGACACGAGGAGACTCCTGTCCCTCCTGGAGCATTTCAGAAGTGCTGGGTTCAGCACAATCCTGAGGGAACATGGGACTGGGTTAGATATGAGGTGCTGGATTAGCTCAGGGAAAAGCCAGAGCTGGGTCCAGGTTTGGGTGGCCCTGAACTCAGGGATATCATGTTTTCTTCTTTTTAATAAGAATGGTTTTTTAATGGTTTCATCTCAGTATAAATTGGGAAAGTCTTTGATGTGTCAGCGCTTTTCACTGGGATGAGAAATGCTTTCCACTGGACACTAAAATGAGTGGATGCTGCTGTCTCACCCTAGACTTAATATTTCAGTGAAATAATGAATCTCATTAAAACCAAACCAAAGCAAACCAACCAACCAAAAATGAACAACCCAAACCAGATGAGAAACACTCAAACAAAAGAGAGGATGAGAAAGGCTGATGCAGGATGTCCTATTTTGCTGCAGAGTATCTTTGTGTGGAACAAATCTCTCCAGGCTCTCTTCTCTAACACTGGCTCCCCTTAAAACTGCTTTTTCTTTGCTTGGTTGGGCTATTTAGAACCCATCCAGAGACACTGCACTTGTAGGCCCCTGAGGAATCTTCAAGTAGAAGAAATGTAGAGGACAAACCTCAGCTTTTTGCAGAGAGGTGTTTTTTTTGTCAGCTCTAAATTGCAATATCAGTAACCTGAGCTCTTTTAAATAAAAATCCAACCACAGGAACCACGTGTGCAGGGGAAAAGGTTGCTGATTTCTCAGAAAAGTTTCTTGTTTTGGTTCTTACTTTATTGTTGCCGTCAGATTTTGCTGTTAGGTGAGCAGGTGAACAAGGTCGTTCTTATTGTTAGCAAATAAGAGCAGAAGAAGGGAATCTCACTACTTTTTCTTCAGCTACCCAGTAATGTTAAAAGTAGTGTTTAGAGTGTTCCAATGGGGAGAGGGGCTGTGGTCACCTGCAGACCCTGGGAACAAAGGTTGTTCCATCAAATTTATGGCAGATGTTCCTGGTGCTGGAGAAGAGGAGGCTCCAGGGACACCTTAGACCTGACAGATCTTCATGGGGCTCCAGGAGAGTTGGAGAGGGACTTGGGATAAGGGATGGAGGGACAGGACACTGGGAATGGCTCCCAGTGCCAGAGGGCAGGCATGGATGGGATATTGGGAATTGGGAATTGTTCCCTGTGAGGGTGGGCAGGCCCTGGCACAGGGTGCCCAGAGCAGCTGTGGCTGCCCCTGCATCCCTGGCAGTGCCCAAGCCAGGCTGGACAGGGCTGGGAGCAGCCTGGGACAGTGGAAGGTGTCCCTGCCATGGCAGGGGTGGGACAAGAACCCGAAAGGAGTAGAGGAAGAGATGGATCAGCAAACTCCTTCTGAGTGCAGAGATTGCAAGACTAAAATGAAAGTTCCCAACACTCAAGTGGAGTTACAACTTGCAAGTTTATTTTAAATTAAAAAATCCCAGGTCCCACAGACAAAAAAGAAAGCAAGATGGATGAAATAAAAAACCAAAAAAAATTAGTATTTTGCTTCAATTTTCAATAAAGAGGCTGCTGCAGGACACAAGGGCACAGGGACGATCACTAATGGGCATGAGATTTATAAAAATGGAAATTTCAGCATCCAAGGTGAAAGCAAAACTGAAAGAGCTTTAATGCACTGAAGCCAGGGGGAACAAATAATCCAACCCAGACTCCTAAAAGAACTGGCACATGAAATCATGAGTCCACTCTCCAGGATTTTTAATACATAAGTCAAGCAGAAAAATGACAAGCCAGTTTTTAAAAAGAAATAAAGGATCCAGGCAACTGGAGACATCAACGGTATGCAAAGCTCAGAATAAATTTGCAAGGAAAGAATAATTAAAGACCCGAAGGTAAATGGAAAATCGGATCAAATATAACAAATAAAACACTTGGATGATCCTGACAAGGGAAGTAATAGAAGCAGAATGAAATGTAATAGTACAAAGTGCAGAGCTGTGCACTCTGGGAGTAATAACACAAATTTCTGCTTGGAGCTTGGGCCTCATCACTTGGAAATGGCAGAAGAGAGAAAGTTGTTTCCACTCCTCTGTCACAGGGGATGGGGAGCTGCCAGCATGGAGCAGCTCTGGAAAAGGCTCATCCCAGTTTTTCCCACTGGGAATGGGTGAGGGTGAGAACTGTGTCCCTGCCCAGGTGTGAGCACAGCCAGGAGCTCTGCTGACCTCTCCTCCCTGGGAAAGGCTCTGCAAGGGGCTGAGTTTGTCTGCCCAGAGAGAGGGAGGCTTGGCTGGTGCAGGACAAGCAAACAATGACCAAAAGAGACCTGAGTGCAATGAGAGAAGGGGGAATAAACAGAGAGGAGGAAGGAAACTACTTAAGCTAAAGGACTGTCTTGGAACAAGAACAAATGCAGCATGCAGGCCATGAAAGCATTCAGGAAGTTATGAGAAGATTTTTAATAGAAGAGCAGTAATGATGTGGAAAAGTCTCCTGAAGATGAGGGGAAGGAGGAAACTAAACCCTGGCTTGGAGAAGGGATGGAGACATTGCTGGTGGGCTGTGTGGTGTGGGTGCTGGAGGTCTTTTCTCATCCTCTGGCTGGGGAGGGTGATGTGAGAAAAGGGGATGGGCAGGAGATGAAAGGTGTGGCTCAGAATTCCTGCAGCACAGCCAGACTTGCCTGGTTGCTTCTCCTGGAAGTGCAGCAATGATGGTCAGCACTCAAGTGCCTCTGGTATCTCTGAATGTTCAACCTTTCACATGATTCTCTTAGGAAAATCACCTGGTTTGTGGAACTTTATTATTCCTTTGCCATTGAAGTAATGTTTGGGTGTTAGTGTTGATGTTTGTACAGAAAAAATAAAGCTGAAAGTGAGAAAGTGGGGAAAATTAGAGCTGCCAGTAGGTTTTCATGTGGAAGAGACAAGAAAGCCAGATTTGAGCAATATTTATCTGGAAGGGGCAGAGCTGAGAAAGTCCATTCTAACCTCCACAAGCACCTGCTTTCACCCCAGGTATTGGCGCTTGGCTGTGGTGTTTTTGAAAGGCTGCAGCAGAAGAGATTCCCCATCACATACTGGATAAAATGTTAGTTCTTTGTAGAAGGGCTGTGCTTTGAGACTGGACATCAACCCAGAGGCTTTCTCTGTGTGAATATTAACTCAGGTTTCATGGCTTTCATGGCCATGCCCATGGCTCAGAGTCTGCTCCATTGACAAAGAGATTAAATCCTCACAGTGCTGAGCTGTGTCCAGCAGTGCAGGCTGGGCACAACCCCTCTGCAGGCCCCTGGCAGCTCCTGGTGTTTAGAGGGTTAATTGTGCTGGGAGCTGGGAGACAGGCTCAGCTCTCACTTGCCTGTCCCTTGCTCTGGCTGTCCTGTGCTCTTCCCACTCCCAACACACCTCTGAGACACAGGCAGGGTTTGCTGATGTGCTGCTGGAGCAGGAGGCAGAGCAGAGCCTGGATTTTTAACTATCTCTGCAATCATTGGTCACCTGAGGTGGGGACAGCACAGCTGGACAGGATGAACCCCCTGGAGGGTTCCTGTGGACTGAAGGCACATCTACATTCCATCTGTTATTTGCAGGCCTGTGAAATCAGAAAGTGCTGCTCTCCATCATGGCTGGAGCCACTATTTAAATTCACTTGGATCACAGAGTAATTTTTCCACTCTGTTTAAGGTTTCTTTCGCAAGTGCCACTCCATGTCTCTTGATTTGATTTCCTTGTACCTTTTTTAATCCATTTTTAATAGGTTTCCAGATTTTTAATAGCTTTAGAGATTTCTTTTCTCCTTCATGTCTATGTTGTTGATTGTAAGACTGGCTTTTGGATGTCTCCTTTCTTTGATACCTCGCTTGCCTGGGTCGTCTTTGCACTTATCCTTTAAACACATTCCCAATGTACTTGGTTTACTTCATTGAGCATTTTTGAAAGCATTGCCTTTGCTTTTCCTCTCAACTCTGTTATCTGAATACATCTTAGGTAATTAATCAGCTCCCATTGATCTGAACATAAATTTCCAGATTTTTCAGACATTCATTACATGTGCTGAATAGAAGTGAGAGTGGCTGGATGAGAGAATTCATACCTGACAAACAGCCCATCCAGATCTGAGCTGTTCCTTCTCCTTGTGCTCTTCTCATTGAGTAGCTCAGGGCGGGGGGGGAGTGATGTTTTTCAGGCAGCTGTGAGTGAGAAGCAAAAGCACAGAATATAAATTCACTCTCTTAAGGGCTCTTCTTTCCAGTTCCTCTGGATCAGCAGCCATTTCTGAATTGGATACATGCAGGATTAGCTGGTTCTGAGAGCTGCTGTTTCATTCCTGAGCCCACCTTCTGTTTAATACATCTGGATCCCAAAGCACAGCCTGGCCATGGGAAGCTGGACTGGGTGACCCTGAGCTCCTCTCTGCTTGCTGAGCACCAGTTACCTCCCCTCGCCCTGAAACCCAGCCCAGGGCCCTTCAGCTGTGCCCTGAGGACTGAGAACAGCTAGTAAAAAACAACTTTAGGTCCAAATTAAAGGACACAGTCTCAAGCTATGTCAGGGAAGGTGTAGGTTGGATATTAGGAAAAAAAAAATCACCAAAAGAATAATAAAGCACTGGAATGCTCTTCCCATGGAGGTGGTGGAATCACCATCTCTGGATGTTTAAAAAAACACTGGCCATGGCACTGGGTGCTATAGTCTGGGTGAGGTGTTAGGGCACAGGTTGGACTCAATGATCTTAGAGCTCTCTTCCAACCTCATTATTCTGTGATTCTGTGATTTTGTGATTCTGTGACATAGGTGGAGAGGCAGGAAATCATGCCATGGCTTTGTCTCCACTGTCATGGGGGACTGAGGACAGGTAGTAAAAAACAACTTTAAGTCCAAATTAAAGGACATAGGTGGAGAGGCAGGAAATCATGCCATGGCTTTGTCTCCACTGTCATGGGGGAGGAGGTTGCCAAGGGAGAAAGACATGGATATGGTGCTAGAAGTGCAGCCACCCAGCAAAGCCTCAGAGCACTGACATGAGGGGCTCAAAGAGCACCTGTTTAATCCCAGAGTGCCCTGGTGTGGGTTTTTCATTGAGTTATATCAAACTGCATAACATTATCCTCCTTGCTACTATATTCAGTACTCCTGGGGGTGCAGGATTTCCTCAGAACTGGGTTAAAAAGCAGCCCCAGCCCTCACATGCCTGAACCAGCTGCTGCCACCTTTGCCCCAAGCACAATCACCCATCCCAATGACACTGAATTCAGAAAAGCCACTCCTCTGCCACTGGAACTTTGCAGAGCAGCTCCCAAGTAGTGAAGGCTTCTTAGGGGAACATTTCCTGCATATTTAAAGAGCTTTGAGCCCTATATGCACGTACCTCATTGGGCTTCACTGCCAAAAGTGCAATTAATGGGTTTTGTGCTGCAGTGCAGGGCAGGAATAGCACTGCCTCCCTCTTTGTGCTCTGTGTGGTCTCCTGCTGTGAAGAAGGAGGAAAGTATTGGTAAGCAGGATGAAAAAAAGTATGAATTGCACATCTTAGTGACTGGCCATGAGGGATGAAGGCCGTGGGTAGGGCATGGATCAGATAAACTCATCCTGCAACAGCTCATCCTCATCTCCCTGGCAAATCACAGTGTTTGTAATGCAAAGAGCTCAGGTTAATCAAATCCTCCCTCTCTGGGGATATATTTATGTGGTCCCTCATTAGTTTATCTCCACACTTTGGTTTCAGCTGGGAGATTTTCAGAGTAAGCTACAAACCAGCTTGAAAGAAGGGTGTTGAAACTACATCTGAATTAAAACCCAATTACTTCTGCTAGGAAAACACAGTTGTGGGTCAGGAGAGCAGAGCAGCCCAGAATGGCCAGCACCATAGGGATAATTTTTCAATGCTTAGTTATTATTAACTATACCTCTTATTCATCCTGTCTCTTGATCCTTTTTCCCCAAGCATGGAATTTGCTCATGCAGTACAACTGTCTATCAGAAATCACTGTAGCAAACTGATTTCCAGTTGTCAGGCCCAAAGATATTTTTATTTTAGTCAAATATTCTGTTCCACTAATTCAGTCAGCTCACCCACAAGTTTAACAACTGCTCCAAAGAATGTGCATGTGAATATGATTTCCTGGTATTCCTGCTTTTTGAGATGGGCTATGCCTGGTGTGTGCATGAGAATGATTTAATATTTAAAGGGACTGAAGAGGATTTGAAGAATCTTCAGAGCTAAGGAAGTTTGTGAAAAATCTCCTTTCTGGTTTAAAATGGATTAGAAATATGGATTCTGTTTATTGCTGCAGACTCAGTTTTCCCAGTGTTCAATGCAGCCTAGGGAAAAAAATTATTTCATCATGCAGTATGGATCTAATCCTACAAGGTCTCAAATAACCAGGGAAAAGCCACTGAAATAGCAGCATGGCTCCTGTGCATGGCAATAATATGTTTGTGCAGGCATTGGGGTGCAGAAACTGGACTGTTCAACCCAGAAAATCAAAGGAGGCACCTCTGGGTGCTGTGCCCAGCTCTGGGGACACCTCTGGGTGCTGTGTCCAGCTCTGAGGACACCTCTGGGTGCTGTGTCCAGTTCTGGGGACACCTCTGGGTGCTGTGCCCAGCCCTGGGGGCACCTCTGGGTGCTGTGCCCAGCTCTGGGGGCCCCTCTGGGTGCTGTGCCCAGCTCTGGGGGGACCTCTGGGTGTTGTGCCCAGTCCTGGGGACACCTCTGGGTGCTGTGTTCAGCTCTGGGGACACCTCTGGGTGCTGTGTCCAGCTCTGGGGGCACCTCTGGGTGCTGTGCCCAGCCCTGGGGGCACCTCTGGGTGCTGTGCCCAGCTCTGGGGACACCTCTGGGTGCTGTGGCCAGCTCTGGGGGCACCTCTGGGTGCTGTGTCCAGCTCTGGGGGCACCTCTGGGTGCTGTGTCCAGCTCTGGCTCCTCAGCACAGCAGGGCCAGGAGCTCCTGGAGCTGGGGCAGGGCCTGGGGCAGCTCCGTGCCCAGGAAAGGCTGAGGGAGCTGGGGCTGCTCAGCTGGAGAGGAGCCCCAGGGAGAGAGAGGGGCCTCAGCCCTGGCTGGCCCTGGCTGGCCCTGGCTGGCCCTGGGTGTCCCTGGGTGTCCCTGGGTGTCTCTCTCTGTCCCTGTCCATCCCTGTCTGTCCCAGTCTCTCTGTCCCTGTCTGTCCCTGTGTCCCCCTGTCTGTCCCTGTGTGCAGAGGTCAGAGCAGGCCCAGGCCCTGCCCCAGCCCCAGCCATGGCCCCAGAGCCACGGACAGGGCCTGAGCCCAGCCCAGTCTGTCCCAGTCTGTCTGTCCCTGTGTGTCTGTCCCTGTCTGTCTGTCCCTGTGCATCTCTGTGGGTCTGTCCCTGTCTGTCTGTCCCTGTCCATCCCTGTGTGCCCAGGCCCAGCCATGGCCCCAGAGCCTGAGCCCAGCCATGGCAGGGCCTGAGCCCAGCCCAGTCTGCCCCAGTCTGTCCCTGTCTGTCCATCCCTGTGTGTCCCTGTCTGTGTGTCTGTCCCTGTCCATTCCTGTCCATCCCTGTGTGTCCCTGTCTGTCTGTCCCTGTCCATCCCTGTGTGCCCCAGCCCCAGCCATGGCCTCAGAGCCCCGGGCAGGGCCTGAGCCCAGCCCAGTCTGTCTATCCCTGCCTGTCTGTCCCTGTCCATCTCTGTGTGTCTGTCCCTGTCTGTGTGTCTGTCCCTGTCCATCTCTGTGTGTCTATCCCTGTCTGTGTGTCTGTCCCTGTCCATCCCTGTCCATCCCTCTGTGTCCCTGTCTGTGTGTCTGTCCCTGTCCATCCCTGTGCGTCCCTGTCTGTGTGTCTGTCCCTGTCCATCCCTCTGTGTCCCTGTCTGTGTGTCTGTCCCTGTCCATCCCTGTGTGTCCATCCCTGTGTGTCCCTGTCTGTGTGTCTGTCCCGGTCCATCCCTCTGTGTCCCTGTCTGTGTGTCTGTCCCTGTCCATCCCTGTGTGTCCATCCCTGTGTGTCCCTGTCTGTGTGTCTGTCCCGGTCCATCCCTCTGTGTCCCTGTCTGTGTGTCTGTCCCTGTCCATCCCTGTGTGTCCATCCCTGTGTGTCCCTGTCTGTGTGTCTGTCCCGGTCCATCCCCGTGTGCCCCAGCCCCAGCCATGGCCCCAGAGCCTGAGCCCAGCCATGGCAGGGCCTGAGCCCAGCCCAGTCCCCCCCAGTCTGTCTATCCCTGTCTGTCTGTCCCAGTCTGTCCCAGTCTGTCCCTGTCTGTCTGTCTGTCCCAGTCTGTCCCTGTCTGTCCCTGTCTGTCTGTCCCTGTCCATCTCTGTGTGTCTGTCCCTGTCTGTGTGTCTGTCCCTGTCCATCCCCGTGTGCCCCAGCCCCAGCCATGGCCCCAGAGCCCCGGGCAGGGCTGAGCCCAGCAATTCCCCTGCCCCAGAGGCAGAGCTGCTGCCCTGGGCAGAGCCAGCCCTGAGCAGAGCCCAGAGAGGCTCTGGGGGCTCCTCCCTGGGATGCTCCAGAGCCACACGGACACTCTGCTGTGCCCTGGGCTCTGGGATGGCCCTGCCTGAGCAGGGAGTGCCACCAGATGAGCCACTGTGGTCCCTTCCAGCCTGACCCACCCTGGGATTCTGTGCTGAAGGTGGAAGGAGCTGAGCATCCCTCTCCACCACACTGGGCCCCCCTGTCCATCCCTCAGGATCTCCCTTTTCCTCTGGTTCAAGCAGACTCCTATTCCCTGGTCTCCATGTCCTTTAATCAGCTTAGCAAAAGCCCTCCACTGCATATGGTCAGATTGCAATTTTTGAATACTCCTAGCATGGGCAAATCAAACCCAATTTCCTGCAATACAAAGCCCTGCACTGCTCCCCAGTGAGGGCTATTTTCCTGCCAAATTGCATCTTTCAAACCACAGCCAATTCAGCTGTAGAGCTGCCAAGAAAAAAGGTCAGAAAGACTTAAAAAAAAGAAGATATTTTCTTCTTTACAGTATTCAAAAGGAGATCTCCTAATTCTGCACAAACTTTCAAAACAAGGGAGAAATCACTGTGGGGTAGGTGCTGATTATAGGCAATTTCAGCCCAACATTTTGCAAGCTTTTAAATAGGACCTGAAAATAGCAATTTCTAATGTGACCAGTGCTGGAAACACTTTTCATCTACCCTGGTTCCTATGAAGACCTACTCCAGTGAAGCCAGTGGAATTATACAGATTTGGGGCCTTCCTTAATGGAGTTATCACTGCTGCTTGTACAATATTTTATATACATCCATTTTATTGAAGGATTTGACCATGAGCTTTGCTTAGCCACAGACTTCATGAGATAAAAACACAATAAATGGGGTGATGGGAAAAATCATCTCTCCTTTTCTATACAAGAGAAAAAGACTGGACTGGGAGGTGATAGGAACAAACAATAAAATATTGTAGAAAGAGCAGAGTAATGGAAGATTTTAAGTGCCCAGGCAGGGAGTAGAGGACATTAGGGAGAGAATGCTAGCTGGAAGCTTGTTTATGGAATGGGCATGAGATTGGATTTTAGCTCAGTGCATGGAGCAGCTGAAAAAGAAGAGAGCTACATGATGTGTATTAAGCACTGCACTGTGTGGAAGGGGTTTGAAGACAAGCTGAACTCCAAGGAACATGCTCTGCCAAACATCCATGGCCACCATGGCAGGCTTAGGGTAAGGGAAGGTTTTGAAGCAGGAAACTTGGAGAAGGAAACTTCTGAGAGGTGCTCAAAGAGCCAGCACAGAAAGCCAGCACTCAGTTCAGGGTTGGATGAAATAATATGTAAAGTTTTATATCCCAAATCCCCCAACACCCAAATCAAACACATCTCATGGGTGTGAGAGCAACCCAAGGGCAATCAGGGGTCAGGGCAGGTGAGGGAAGAACCTCTTCTCCTACAGAAAATGTGAAATTTCTTGTTGGCTGAGGTGAGGGGAAGAAAAGACTTGTGAAAACACTGGAGGCAGTGACAGCAGCAGACCAAGTGATGGAGGAATCCATGTGGAAAGGAGTGAGATACAAGATCCATGCTGCTGCCTGGGAGGGATGCTCATGCAGGAATGCCAAAATTCCCTCCTCACAATGGGTATGCATTTTCCAAAGGAAGGAGCCTGGGGAAGTGGGATTAAAACATTAAAATGGTTCAGTGCAGTGTGTGAGCAGGTAATCAGTGCTGTTAGAGGAAGACAAGGAACCTGGATTGCTGAAGGACATTGCTGGGTCCCAGGCCAGTGGCAAGAGGGAGGGAGGGAAGAACCTCCATCTCTGGAAGAGGTTTTGGGGCAGTTTTGGAAGAGGTTTGGGGCAGTTCCTCTGTGCTGGCTGCTATTTTGGTACAAACAGTGCACAGGGCAGATGGCTGCTGTCCTGAGCTCTTTTATGGAAGGTCAGGGTGGGAAACACCAGGAGCAGGTGTGGCACCAGGGGTCATGGGATTGTGGGGGGCTTGGCAGTGCTGGTTAATGGCTGAACTCCATGATTTTGGAGGTCTCTTCCAGCCTAAAGGATTCTATGAACAATCCCTCTGTGTAAGAGGGGATCTGACCTTATGGCAGAGATTACATGCTTGTGTCAGGGCTGGAAAACAGGGATGTCTGCCAGACACTGGTGCACTGAGGTTTGGAAAGGTTTGGAAAAGTTTTTTCCAGTAAAGTTTTGGGGCTGTGTCCCCCAGGCTCCTGCTGTTCTGAGCTGGGGAGGTGACAGCAGTGGGTTTGCAGTGCTCTGGGGGCTGGGGATGAGCATCCAAGCACAGAGGTCTCTGGCACTGTGACCCTCCAGGACCTTGCTTGATTTCATGTCTTCCTTGTTCCCTTTCTTAGCTCCCAAATGTTGTTTGCTCTTTGACAGCTTCTGCACACCACACCAGGGAGAGGTTCCCATTACATTTCACATTGATGAGCTTTTATTGGGCAGTTACAGTCAATTTAGAACCCATTAATGGACACAAATAGTCCAGATTGTCCTGTCCATTTCCCATTACTTTGCCTTTTATGCACCAAATTCGTTCAGCCACTGCACTGCCCCATCATGGAACTCGTGGAATTTCCTCCCTGAGCTTTCAAGACTTGACCATTTCACATAGTTTCATATTTATCCACAAATTTTCTTTTCGCTGCCCATGCACTGAGATGAATGCTCAGGCATCCAGGCTATTAATAAATACACTTGATAACAATGGTCCTCATGTGAGCCATTAAGACACTGCAGTATTAATAGCCTTTCCTTTTGGAGAAAGACTATTTATTCTTCCCCTTTTCCTTTCTTCAGGCTGGAGCAGATCGAATTGTTCATTGTGAGTAATCTCCTTGGAGAGTATAGTTCTTATTTCTCTATGAAAATCATTCATTAATTCATCCTGTGAACTTTATGCTGAGATTCTCAGCCTTTTGCTTTCACTCTTTGCTCCTCATTACTCACATGGTCTTGGTTCACCTCTGTGCTGTAGCACAGATGCTCCAATGTGTCTGGATGCTGAGATGACTAAGCAAGGAATGACAGGCAGCCAAGAGCCAAAATTGTATTTCTTCTGTGATTGAATCAGCCTTTAGCAAAGACATAAAACTTGAGAGGCCCCTGAACTTTCTTTGAATGGCCAAGTTGTCATTTTGTCACAAGAAGCCAACTTGATGACTCTGGTGGCAAATCCGTGGGTGCTCTCAGCCTTCTCCATTTCCAAACCACAGCAACCAGGTCCTCCTCGGACATGGAAGCCTCTTGGGCAATTTCCTTGTGTTTGCAAGAACATTTTTGGGTGAGAGTCACCATGACACAAGAATCAAGTGGTGTTGGGTGATGGTGACCTCAGGAACCAATTTTACCCTTTTCATCTCTGTTTTTTTACACTTTTCCCACTGCTCACTGCTGGGTTGAACTAGGAGCACCTTGACATCTGTGAGCATCCAAGTCCAGAAATCACTGTTCAAAAGTGAGCTCCTGTTTCTGTTCATTCCCTTGCTGCTCCACAGCCACCCTTCCCAAACCCCACATGATCATGCTGTCTGCCTGCTCCTTGGGAAAGCCCATCTGCTACTTCTGACATTATCTCTGCTGATTATTCACCATATTTTATGGGAAGGAACTGGATAAAATCTGTCCCCAGCACACAGATAGACCTGAGAGCTCCAGATCTACTGCAGTTCATTTCTTTACCCATATAACTCAGCTGGTAAGAATTCCTTTACAATCAATAAACTGTAATTTCCCAAACTGCCAAAAAAAGCAAGGTTAAGAACATCTTCTATTCACTAGGACTGCTGCTGTCTGAGCCCTCACAAGGGAAATTACTAATAAAGAGATAACCTTAATTAATAGCAGAGTAAGTACTGGACTTACAGGCTCAGATTCCTGCAGCTTTTCAGCTCACATTCATATAAATTATTATTTGTCTTTGCACATGGATGGTGGTTTGGGATGATCAGCTTCTTGAGTTAAGGAGCCTTTAGGCTCCCAGAGCTGACAATTTAGGCCACAGCTCTCAGAAATAACAATGGACATGGCAGTGTTGATTCAGCAGTAACTGAGCTCAGTGCTTGTGCCTCCAAATTATATTACAAGACAAGGCAGCACCTGTGGAAAAGAAAGGAAAAGCTCCTAGAGATTCCAGTGGGATGTAACTTAAATATTTATTATCCAGCATCCTCCTGTGTAGATTCACCAATCAAAATCTGTCCCAACTCATTAGAAATGTGTATTGTCAAATTATTATTATTATTATTATTATTATTATTATTTATTTATTTATTTATTTGATTAAAAGAAAACACCTCCAAAACTTACAATTTAACCATAAACCAAAGGAAACTAAAATAGGGGGTACAGAAGGAAGAGGGAATACAACCAAACAGCCTGATTTTATTGGTCAATGTGATAGATGGTGCTTTTAATGCACCCAGGACCTGTGGGTGCCTGCCAGGGGAAAGGAAAGTCTTCAGCATGGATTTGCAGAATGATGTTGAAGTGGTTTTAAGGATATTTTTGAAGATAATTACATAAAACAGAGAGGTCAAGTTAATTGTGGTTGTCAAGATCTTCCTCTCTCTTGCCAGCTAAGGATGCTCACTGGGCTGGATGTGTCCAAACTCTGCACCTCACAAAAAAATGGGATGGATCTCAGGAAGATCATCCAAGGCAGAAAGATGGATGTGGTGTGTGGGTGTGGAAGGAAAGGCTGGGCCAAAAATGGCCAAAGTGGGCACCCCCATGGATACCCCGTGGGAGGAGGCAGTGTCCTGAGCAATGCCATGAAAGAGGAGTTGAGGGGCCAGGAGAAAATACCAACAAGGAAACGCAAGCAGACAAGATTTGAAGGAGATGAACTTGTTCCACCCTGACAAGAGAGGGCTGTGATTCATCCAGAAGAATAAAAGTGGTCTCCTGCATCAGAAGGAGGAAGGGGTTTGGGTTGCTGAGTGGTTTTTTTCTGATCAGAGATGTTTCCATCAATATCCCCTTCTTATCAACCCCAGCCTCCAGCACAGCCATCCATAAGTCTCAATCCCAGTCAGCCCTGGACCTCTCTGCACAAAAGGTTCTCATTCAGGCCAGAGTCATGTCAGAGACTTTTGAGAATTTTGAGAGATTTAAAATGTGGAATCCACTTTTTTCGGGGCTTAAAAATCCCATTTTTTGTAATAAAAAGACTTTATATAGTCCTTCTAACCTTGCACTTTCAGGGGCACCAAGCATAGCTGGATCATTTTAGAATAAGAAAAGCAAAGACAAGAGTGAACAGGAGCTGACTTACTATTTAAAGAATTTAATTCTCGTTTTGAGGAAAAGTGTAAGTCTAAATTTGCTGTTATGTAACAAACTGCATTTAAAAGCAATTGCTTTTGAAAATACACTATTGAACTTTGAAATTACTGTGATAATGCAGCTTTAGTCTGTGAATGCTCCAGTCTGGGAGGAAGCACAACAGCAGCCTTTGATGAGGACATGAATTTGTTATGACAGGCTAATTTTACAAATCCAAGGCTGCCTTACGGCAGAATTATAAAGATATAGATTAAAAAAAACCCAAAAGCCCAAGAAGCAAGAAATGTATCATGTTGCTGCTGAGAAAATGTTCTCACACAGTCAACTCCCACAGGTCAATTCAAGGTAGTATCCAGCCACCTCTGATAGCTCAGGGAGCAAAATATTGTGAATATTGGGCATGTTTAGACTGATGGGTGACTTCAGCTGTTTGATCCATGCCTGTGTGTGTGTCTGGGAGTGCTGAGATATGAACTGGCTCACTGTCCTGGTTTAGGGCAAATTTGGGAGAAAGCCTCCAAAGGGGCCCCTCCAGAAAGCAAACCCACACAGCCCCTGCCCACAGCTGGTTTGGGAAGGATTCCTTGGAGAGAAGTGGAAAGAACCTGTTTATTTAACAGGCACAGCACCCCCAGCACACAAAATGAACAATACTGGGTGACACCACTCTGTCACTGCTCTGACAAAGGTGACAAATTCAGAAAGTCTCTGTTGGGAATGGTCACTTATTGCAATGCTGCACTGTGAGGGCCTTGATGAAGGAGGAATGAATGATGCATCTGACTCCATGGCTATCAGAAGGTTAATTAATTACTTTATTATACTACATTATTCTATACATTTAAAACTGAACCTGCCAAGCACTCAACCCTGCTCACACTGCACTGAATCTCGTGGCTGTCACCCAACAGTCCCCACACACACCTGGCCCTGACAGGCCAAGGAAACAAAACCCCATCACTGTGGGTGAACAATCTCCATGTTGCATTCTACTTTGGCACAAACACAGGCACAGCAAATGATAACAATTGTGTTTTCTTTCTCTGATGTTCAGAGAAACCCAGAAATATTCTTGGGAAGAATTGTGCCTTGCTTTTATCTGTGAAGGGAAATGTGGCTGCAGTCGCTCTGTTCTCAGTCCCTCCCTGCTGGGGCAGCTGCTGCAGCCACAAGGTGCAAACTCTCGGTGTTCCCAGGTCCCAGTCCAGAGCAGGTTTGAGTGGTTCCAAAAAAAGGGAAAGAAAAACAGTCCAGGGAAAAATTCTATCTTCTTAGCTAAACTAGCTAATGAGCAGAAGCAAAAAGCAAGAGCAAAGCAGGAGCAAAGCAGTAGCAAGAGCAAAGAGAAAAGCCAAGCAAAAAGCAAAAGCAGCACCATGCACTGCCCTGTCTGTGTGTCCCACCAGCCATGGGGGAGCGGCTGATAACAAAACAAAACAAAACAAAACAAAACAAAACAAAACTTTCACTCTTCAGTGCCGGTCTTGAAGGCACAGAACATAATATCCAGCATAAAGAGAACAATGACTGGGGATACAAGCATCATAACGTCACCCTAGGACACTCATATAAACAGCCAAAGACAGATCTTGGGGAAAAAGCAATGAGGAAAAACAAAATCAATCTACCAGACTCCCTGCCCCCAAATAAAATGAGAAACAATGGAAATCCTGCCTGGAACCTCAGCACAGCCCAGCTGTGCCTGAGCAGAGCTGACACCTTGAGTTAACATCAGGTCCTGGCAGAAGTCTCCTGGAAATAATCTCACTGCAGATATCCCCAGCAATCCTCCACAGGAAGGGCAGGAAGGATCTCCTGGATGGGAGATCCAGAGATGTCTGCTGGAAATGGGGGAAATCAGGAGGTGTAGGAGAGCATTTGGAAGCACAGCTTGGAGATCCAGGGAGAAGGGTGGATCCTGGAGGAACAGGGAGAGGGAAGCTGAGGAATGGGCTGAGAGGTCTGTGCAGGAATGGAGGCACAGCTGAGGGGTGTCCACCTTAACCAGAGTCATCAGCAAATAGGAACAGCCTTCCTGTACCTGAAGGGAGCTTACAGGAAAGCTGGAGAGGGACTTTTTGCCAGGGCAAGCAGTGATAGGACAAGGGAGAATGGTTTAAGGTGAAAGACGGTAGATTCACCTTGGATATTGGGAATTGGGAATTGTTCCCTGTGAGGGTGCTGAGGCCACAGAGAAGCTGTGGCTGCCCCTGGATCCCTGGCAGTGCCCAAGGCCAGGCTGGACAGGGCTTGGAACACCCTGGGACAGTGGAAGGTGTCCCTGCTCATGGCAGGGGTGGAACTGGATGAACTTTGGAGCCCCTCCTATTCCAGGACACTATGGACTGTGGGAAGCACATGGGAAGGAGGAGGAATCACCTGGTGGGGCTCTTCTGGGATGCTGCTTGCTCCTGTGAAGCTCTTGTAACCAAGGACTCACCAAAACACTTCCCACAATATTTGAGGAAAAGGCAAACAGAGCTTTGGGGCTAAGGAAATCCTCTATGGACAGATGCCAAATGCACTCAAGCCTTTGGCAGAGATTTTGTGTGGTGCTGGATCAGCCAGTGGCCAAAGGAGCCCAGTTTGTGCTCCTGACAAACCCTGTAAGGCTCCAACACTGCCAAGGGATCTCTTACAGCAGCTCACATCTCAGTGTCACTGTGTAAATCTCTGCAGCCTGTCACTGATGGAAGGCTCTATGTGACAGGTGTCACCCATAAATCCCATTTAAATACATCCATTACCACACACTGTATCACTCACAATCACCCATGAAATGTCTCTTTGGAGTCCAGAATCAGACAGGGATGATTCAGGGCCATTTCACTGGTGAGATGGGATTAGCTGGATCTCGCAGCTGTTAGGATGTCAGGCCCAGCACTGGCCCCAGAAGGGATGAGGGAGAGCAGGCAGAGACAGCTCCAGCAGCCTTTTCCACACAGCCTGGAGCTGCTTCAAACTCAGACCTTAAAATTGTCCACAGATACTTCAAAACCCACTTCCCATGGGAATACATGCAAGAGTCCTGCAGGTACCTTAGGTTTTAGAGCCAATGAGACATTTCTCTGGCTTTCTGTCATCATTTCCACCTTGGCAAGTGGAGTTCACAGAGCTTTACACACACACACACACATGTGCACACAGAGTTCTGCCTGAGACACAGACAGAGTTAGGTGGTTTTGCCATTCAGCAGGTAGGGTTTTTTTTTTAGTTTCTCCTCCAAAAGGAGCAGGCAGCTTGAGAAATCAACCTGCTCCAAAAAGAAAATTGGTGTCTCATTAAATTCAGAATAACATGGGAACATCTGCAAAATAAACAGGGCAATTTAGACAGGCTTATTGGGAGACATCCGTGCTGGCTGCTGTTCCAGCCTGTGCCAGACAGGAACTGTGCTGACAGAAGGGGCTGGGACACACCCCAGAGGAACAACTCTTTCAGGTATTGCTGAGTGAAAGTAGAAGAGGAGAGGTGCCCACATATTTTGTGTCTGGGCAGTGTCTGCAGGAGCAGGATCAGAGGAAGAAGGACTGAGACAGTCCCAATGCCACAGAGACATCAGGATCTCTGCTGCTCACAGTGACCCCCAGATGTGTCACAAAGTCTCTTTTCCCAGCCCAGCGCTTGAAGAAGGAGTCAGAACCCTTCAGTTCTCGTTCTCAAGGTTGTTTATTGTTTCTTATCTATAAAATTCTTTCTCCTGTCCAGCCGAGGTCAGACAGAGGCACTCTGCCTGCCCTTGGGGCAGTGTTATCTTTTTATACTAAAAACTACATATACAATATTTACAATAACTTCCCAATAACTATCACATGTGTTAGACACTGAGCTTCTACTCTAAACCAATCTAAAAGTGCCACCATCACAGCAGAAGATGGAGGCCAAGAAGAAGAAGAAGAAGACTGGACATGCCCAGACTCCTCCATCTTGCCCTCTGAAACCCCATTCTAAAAACCCCAAAAATCAATTTTTTCACCCCATGATAACTTCACTATTATTCTACTTAAATTGTCATGGCTTGCAGATCTTCATCTAAGGTTGGTAATTTGCTCCATGGGTCATAATCAAACCCAGAGGGGCATCTTGGGCTCTGTGCCAGGGTCTCTGAGCCCCCTGGCAGGGGTCTTGGCAGCCAGAGGGATGTCCTGAATTCTGACACACCAGAGGCTTCCTGGCTCTGATATTCTTATATATTTCCATATGTTTCCAGTGTTTCTGCTCTGAGCACTCTGCTCCAGTCCCAACAGCAGAACTTCACTCCTCTGTAGTGACTTTTCTCATTATCCACAGAAACATTCCATCCTTTTGGCCATGGTGGCCTTGATAACAGCTCTGGCACTGGGACCCAGTGAGGAGCATTTGGATATGGGGAAGCAGTTGGGAATTAGGATCGGGTCCAAACAGCAACAAGGGCCAGCCAGAGTTGATCAGAGGTTCATGGGTGCAGCTCTGCCTTCATTTCCCAGAAAGGGCACGAGAAGGATGAGCCATCACCACTTCCCCTGTCCGTGGTGCTGCTGGAGAGGGATCAGCTCACTCAGGAGCAGAGGAGATGAGAGGGAATGTCAGTGCAGGAGGAGAGGACGTGGGTGAAGCAAGGAGCTGCAGCACTGTCACTTTTAATGAGCTGGGTGATTATGTACTGGCAGCTGTTTGCAGATTAGAGACTGAGGACTTGGTCAGGGATAATTATCTCTCTCTGGAATTAAGAGATTTTTCTCTCTTCTGGCAGGGAAAGAAGTGCTGGGCAGTGCCCAGCATCCAGCCCCAGGAGGGGAGGGCCATGGTATCTCTTTCCCTCACCCCAGAAAAGGAGGAGTCCTGTCCTCAAAGAAGCCCAGAAGGATTGGATTACAAGCCATGGATTAAACCAATGTCCTAGGATGTCCTTAGCTCCTTACCCAGTGTGGCTTCCAGGCAGCTCCCTGCAGGATCCACTGCTGGGTGTTTTCCAGCCTAATAAAATATTCTGAAAGCTGGATATTGGGATGATCTGCTACAGAGGTCACACACCTGCAAGAGCCAGTAAGGGGTGAGGACAAACATCAGCATTTCCCAAACTGCACCCAAAGGCTGTTTCTTCATCTCCCCTGAGATGGAAAAATAAGCCTGCTCTCTGCAGCTAAAAACTGGTATTAACAACAATAACAGACTTTTCAAAATAAAATATTCAGCTGCAGAAAATATTTCTCAAAAGCAATGCCATTGCCTTCAGCTCTGCCAGCAACACAAACTGGCACAGAAATCATGGCACAGAGAGAGCACTGCAACCAGCTCTTGTTAAAATCCCAGCCTGACCCCACAGGTGGTGTGGAATTGTGGAATAATATCTTCCAGACTAAAATTTTAAGTTTATCAGCCCAAAGAAGTGACTAGAAGGGATCTTTTAAATATACTTTCATAACAGGTTATGGGTGCTTGATGATCCATCTTCTGTTTTAATTAAAGGAAGTTAAATTGATTATCAGGGAATGCCCAGGGTGGCTGCAATTGTTTTCCAGTGCTGAGGCTGCAGTGTGAAAGTGGCAGTGGTGGTGTGAATGTTACCTACATGTGACCTCTGTCATTCATCTCCTCCTGGTATGAAAACATAAATTATACAAAGGTTATAATGCTGATCTCCTCACAGAGGGGAGAACAGCCTGGGCCAACTATTAGAGTCTTCATACAAAAAAAAAAAAGCTTTCATAGCAAAATGTACTGCACCAGGAGGTTTAAAACCTTCCTCAGGGTGGCTTGAAAAGGCTCATGGTGAATCCAGGCTTGTTCTTGGTGCAGGATGAACACAGGGGTTTGGGAACAAGACAATGCCTGTTGGAATATCATTGTGGGTGTAGTGCACTGTACTGCTCTGGAAGACAAAGCCCTCAGTGGCTTAAACTGAGTCAGAAAGGATGGTCAGAGAGCCCAGAGTGGTGCCAGCAGAGCTTCTGTGACAAGGGGCAGCAGCCAGCAAAGTGATCTGTCCCTCTTCTCTCTCTTCTACCAGGCACCACTTCAATGCAAAGTTCTCTTATGATGGGAAATTCTTCCACTAAAAGCACAGGAGGTGCTTGGGATGGAGACCCTGAGAGAGGGAATGGATCAGGCAGAACAGAGGGCAGCAGGTGGCTTGGTGGGAGCTTGTCCTTGTGTCCTCATCCTCCTGTGTCCCACGAGTGCCAAGTGCTCACAGGAGCAGTGTGCTCCACAGGCAGCAGCATTCCAGGCATCTGACTACAAACTGGGTTAAAAATTACTCTGCGCTCAGAAAAATTAATGTCTCGGAAAAATAAACAGGATTTTCTGAAGTGAGTGGGATAATCATAAATTAGACTCAAATGGCAAGTGTTTCTGTGAGCACTGTGTGACACACTGAGCCAGCCCTCGGGGATTTCTGCTTTCCATATGCAGCAGCTCAGCTGCTGCTGCTCCCTGCCTGCCCTCACAGACCTGCACAGGACATGCCAGCCCTGCCAGCTGCAATTTCCCTGCATTTTAAAGGTGGGCACCAGGCCCCAGTGCAGGTTGAGGAGTTTCCTACATGGCAAAGCCATGTTCAGAATGTTTTGTTATTCCAGAATCCAGAGTTTGCCTATCAGGGTCCCAAGGAGTGAGCTGAAGGTGTAAGAGGAGCAGTGCCCTGAATCAGGCACGTGACACCTGGTCACACAAATTTACCTACTGGCAAAACCCCCAAAGAGTGGGGCTAGAAGGGACCTCACAAAGTGAATCCCAAACAACATCACCTTCATATTTGTTCTTTCTGACAGGAACCTAAAAAAACCTATTTCTGTTAAAGTTCAGTAATATACCCTCCTGTTCACATCCTCTTCCCTCTCTCCCCAGCCCTGCTGGCTGATCCACCCCAGTGCTTCACTATCCTTGTGTTACTGTTATATTTTCTGGAAAAATCCTTTTGCCAGGATTTCTTCTCCTGGGAAGCTGAGAAGCTTCAGAGATAAAGGAAAATAATATTATCTCATTGCTTCTCCTGTGTTTTGCTGCTTTAAAATGTGGTTTGGAGATTGTTTATCCAACAGGTCGTTGTTTGATTGGTTTCATGTGAATTGTTTTTACTTAATGACCAATCACAGCCAGCTGTGTCGGAACTCTGGAAGAAGTCACAAGTTTTTAATTAATGTCTCGTTAAGCCTTCTCTTTCTAAAAACATGGAGTCAAATTAATCAATTCCTCCTTCATCTTAAGAACCCCAAAAATACCACATCCTTGGAGTCAAAAGCCATTTTTCCTTAATTCCTGTCTGCATTCCTGACCCTTCCCAGCATGAGAGAAGCCCTCTGAATTCAGCTCTCTCCATCACCAGAGTTGTTAGATTCCTCCTCACAGCTCTTTACTGGAGGAACATTTTCCCTATTTTTCTTCTCCTTAGACAGGTTTAATCAGCTGCAGGTTTATGGCTCCCCAACAGCCCAGAAAACTGTAGAAAATAGTCTAAAAATAATAGGGAAAAACCATTTGTAAAAGCCCTTGCCTTGTTTGGGATCCATTCCCACACGGATGACAAGTTGTTGTGAGCGCTGACGTGTAGGCGGAATTGGCAATGCCTGATGAAAATGCTTTTAATTACCACACTCAAGTTAGGATTTTGTAAAACAATAACATTTTGCTTGTCTGAAAGCTGAGTATTTATTATTCTCCAACTGTCAAATATTAGTCTGAGTACAAGCAACAGCCCTTGGATTTCTTTCAAAAGGCTTGGGTGATCTTTTGCTAGCAACAGGCGAGGGGATACAGGTGCAGAGCAAATATCTCTGTTTTTACGCTTTTACCAGAATTTTTTTTTATCTGTCCATTCCAGGGATCCAATATGAGCTCTCTTTTAGGTCTCTTCTCTCCTGGACTTTTCTGGACAACAAAGGACACCTGGGCATCCACCAGCACTGGGGAACTCCTTTTGCTTTTCCCAGGTACACTCCTGTTGTACATCCCTTCTACTTTGGTTTGTTTGCACCAGCACCAAACCTCTCCTCCATTAAAATCAACTGTTTCTTTAATTCTTTCCCATTACCTCTCATTTGGTATAAATTACAGGACTAAGGGGCACTGGAAAAGCCAAACTTTGCTTTTTGTGGTCTGCAAAAAAGATATTTTGCCTCTTCTCCAACTTAAAAGGTCAGGGTGTCAACACTTTTCTCTCCAGTCTTTTGGAGCTGATTGATTGGAAGAGAAACAGCCCCAAAACTTTGACAGATGGATGAATGGAAGTGCTGAGCCTGTGTTGTCAGTGAGGGCCAGGGTCAATGTTGCAGGCTTATGGTATTGAAATCTTGGGGTTTTTCCTTTTCTGGGGCAAACAAACACACCTGGAAGGGGCCTTTCCACCCAGGTCAGGAAATTTGGGGGTGGGTATGAAGCAATCACAGCCCCAAGGCTGACAGAGCTCCAGGAGTGTTTGGACACTGCTCTCTGACAGAGGGAGGGATTTTTGGGGTGCCTGTGCATGGCCAGGAGCAGGAGTGGATGATCCCTGTGGGTCCCTTTCCTCTGAGGATACTCCACGATTTTGTCATGGGCCAGCCAAGAAAGCCAAGGATTTCAATTCCAGTCTCAAACTGGACAATTTGACTTATTCCTTCCTTAGAGCAAATCAGATCTGGGATGACCCAGAAACATGACCAAAGACAGTAAGAACACTGCCACTTAGGAGGTTTTCTCTCCCACAAATATATGGCTCCTGCTGGAAAATAATTAGAGAGAAATGAGCACAGGACATTATGCATGACAGTGTCTGATCTCAGAGAGGGAAGGGTTTGGGAGGATGAAGAGTTTACATTTGTGAGGCTGCTGGGAGTGCTGGCAAACCCACGTGATTTGCAAATTCCTCTCGTCTTCAGTTAAATAAGCTCATGGCCTCTGGTGCCTGACAAGAAATGCTCTGTCAGGAAGGCATGGGTGTGTTTTCTGCCCGTGTCACACACACATGGACACAAAAAAGTGCTTGTTTGCAGCATCTTCTCTGCATTTTGGTGTATGACTTGTGGCTTGTACAGAAGAAATGATACATAATTCTCTTCCTTCTATCCTCTCTACCAGGACAGCAAGAAACTCTTGGAGACTACATCTGCAGCCAGTATATACTGCAGAAGTGACCTAAATTGCTATTAATTGTAGTGGCAGGACTAAATAGCTGTTCTCAGTGTGTTTACAACTGGCGAGACAAACAGTTTGTTCTCAAGATAATGACAAACCACTTATATTTGGTCTACAAAAGGACTGTTTGTTCCCTAAATACCTGCACCAGGAACTGTGTTTGTGAAGGAAAAACAAAATGTCTTCATGAGCAGTGCCCTGCCTGGAGCTGCCCTCTCTAGGATGCTCACCCAGCTCTTGTCAAAGTGAAAAAAATCCCCAGATTTTGTTTTCTGCCAAGGAATGGGGACTTGGGAGCAAGCCCTGATCAGGTTAGAGATGTAAATATGTAAATAGAAAGCCACTTGGCTTGTTAGAGCTTTCTAACATTGCCACAAATTTCTCAAGGCCTGCTAGCCACCAAAACCATCCTGTATTTCTGCCTTGGAGTCTCTCACTGGTTTTGCTTTCAAACCAGAACAAGGATGTACAAGAACATGAGACATGGGCAGCAGGATGGTCTGTGAGAGAAACAGCTCCTGTTCCCTGGATCTCACTGCTCCCAGCAAGGCTCTGCATTCCCCCTGTTCAACCCAGACACAGGAGGAGATTCTTCACCTGGGTTCTTCACACATGGGATGATCCATGAGGCCAATATTATCAATCACTGGGCAAAGCTGCTCTGCTGAGCTCTGTAAATAAACAGCTTCCTCCCAGCCTCGTGCACTAGGCTGCTGGAGAGTATTTCTGCCAGAGGTCTTCATTGCTTCCTTAGCATGAATTCTCTTTTTGAGAGTGATTCACCTTGAGCAGTGAATGTTTTCTGGAGTATCTCATTCTGATCAGAGTGTTCCCCCTGACCTTATAATCTGCAGCTCTGTTAATGCCTTAATGGCACCTGGTTATCCTGACACAGCAGGACAGTGCTGGATCCACGTGCCACCAGGATTATGAGGCTTCTGGGCTTCCTGGGAAACCCTTGCTGCTGTTGGTAGAACAGTGGGATTCCTTTTCTTCCTTACTGCAAAGTACAGGATTACAGACCCCTCACCACTGCCTGTAAAAAAACCCCTCACTCAGTCAGGTCCAACTCTTCAGAACTTCTATTTTGTTTGGTTTTGTTTTTGGTTTTTTTTCTCCTTTCCAAAATTGCCTCTTTTGCAGAAAAGAGCTTTGCTTTTCTCCATTCTGCTGGCCTGTCCATATTCATCCTGCACAAGGCTTTTCAGGCACATTCCTTTGAAACCAGCAAAAATTCAGTACAAATAACCACCCTTTTCATTCTCAACAACACTTGCCTAGGAAAGAAGGTCTGAACTTATTCTTGCTGCTCCTCCTGCTTGGATTGGCTTTCCAATCCAAATCACTGGAGTTTTCCAGCAGAGCTGCAGCAGTATCTAGGTCCCAAGCTGTAACCCTCTAATGAGCACTGAACATGTATTTAGGACCCTTCCTTTCATTTCCTGTGTTCTGAAAGAATTTTGAGTACCTTAAATGTGAAAACTTCTCAAGTCCCTAGTTCTTACTGAGAAGAAATGCAAAGCACTGAGTAGGACTAGCTGAGCTGATAATTTCTCTTTCTGTCTTTATCATTTGTTTTCCTAGCCCTGTTTTCACTGTGGTCAAAAGAAAACCTTGAACCAGTTTGTTTTTTTTTTTTTTTTTTTCTAAAAAGCAGAGACTTGCTGGCCTTGCAGACCCACATTTACCTTTCACACTCAACTTTTCCAGTGTTTGCCCAAACTTCCTGACACCCAGGACCAGCAGCAGCCAGGACCAGTTTGTAGGGAAAAAGAAGGAAGAGCTGCAGGAATCAGGGCTGGGCTGGCAATTGTGGTGTCAGATGTTCTGCAGGGCTTGGTTGGATGCCCCCAGGACAGTGCAGTTGTGGGTGTTCAACAAACCCCTGTGATAGTCCCTGGGAGTTTATAGCATCCCTACATTGCAGCATTTACACCTACAGGGAAACTGTGAATATCTCTGGCATTCAGAGTCACACACACTCAGGGAGAAGGGCAAATGCACATTATATGCAGAATTGTTACACCAGAATTTTTTGACTGTTGCAAAAGGAGTGAAGTCATATTTGGCAAAGATATTCACTGGTTATATGCAATTACAACCACTGAAAATGTGAAGGTTTTCTATGCATTTTACAGGACATATTAAAAAAAATTCTTTGGAGAGGGACTTTGGACAAGGGCATGGAGTGACAGGACACAGGGAATGGCTTCCACTGCCAGAGGGCAGGGTCAGATGGGATATTAGGGAGGAAATTCTTCCCTGTGAGGGTGGGCAGGCCCTGGCACAGGTGCCCAGAGCAGCTGGGGCTGCCCCTGGATCCCTGGCAGTGCCCAAGGCCAGGCTGGACAGGGCTGGGAGCACCTGGGACAGTGGGAGGTGTCCCTGCCCATGGCAGAGGAGGGATTGAGATGATCTTTAAGGTCCCATCCAACCCAAACCATTCTGTAATTCTGTGATTCTGTCTCCACCCCATCCTCCCTATTAATGGTGCTTCACTTTGCAAAGACAAGTGAGATTAAATCTGAAATTTGCAGTCAGAACCTGAACTGGGGAATCCTGGTGTTTATGGACCACAGGTCATCCTGCCCTCACTGCCTCCCAAGGCCTCTCAGCTAAAAATTCCCAGTCCCTGGCACATTGTGTGGCAGGCCAGACCCAAGTGCAGCTGCATGGAGTGGCACAGTGCATCGTCTGCTGGCCAGGAGTAGGAGGAATTGATTTCTGCCTAATAAAGAAAATTCATTACCCAGACTGAATGAGTCAGAAGGAAAGGAAGGCTGGTGTAAAGAGGGAGGATGGACTCATGCACTCTGTTATTTCAGGCTTGCTTGGTTGCAGTGAAGGTCTGTCTGTGCAGCATCTCCATCTGCCCAGCCTTGGCCCGTGTCCTGTGCAGGATTTCAGCTCACAAACTGCTGCTGCTCTTCAGGGGGAGAGGCCTTTGGTGGAGGCAGGACTGCAGCACAGTTTGTTCTCCCTTTGGCAAATTAACACCTTTTTAACACACCCATCCCTCCCCAGGGCTGGGAGAAGGGGACATGCAGTGGCCAAGCAGAGCCAGCACACACAGAGGACAGGGACAGCCAGAAAGGGCTGAATCCTCAGGGACAGAGCCAGGCTGGTGACAAATTTTCAGGACCCAGGACATTCCTCTGGCTGCCCTGCAGGACTCAAGACCCTGGCAGGGGGCTCAGAGACCTTGGCACAGAGTCAAAGACACCCATGCCTTTGATTTTAACCCATGGAAACAATTCCCAACTTTGTGTGAGGATTTACAAGCCACAAGAGTTTGAGTAGAATGACAGTGAATTTGTCACAGGGTGAAAAAGTAGAATTTGGGGGTTTTAGAATGGGGGTTCAAGAAGCAAGATGGAGGAATCTGGGCAGGTCCTGTCCTTCTTCTTCTTCTTCTTGTCCTCCATCTTCTGCTGTGATGGTGACACTTTTGGATTGGTTTAGAGTAGAGACAAACTGTCTAACATAGGTGATAGGTATTGGAAAATTATTGTAAATAAAGTGCACCTAGTATAAAAGGCCAACACCACCCCAAGGGCAGGGACTGTGCCACAACCTGACCTGCTGGACAGATCTCAGCAGGTCAGAGAAAGAATGTGATAGATAAAAGAAAATAAACAACCTTGAAAAGCAGAGCCAGAGAATCCTGACTTTTTCTTTGGTCACAGGGCTGGGGAAAAAAAAACCCTCTTTAATACCTTGGGAGCCATTTCAGCAACACAAAACCCAAGAAAAAATGCCTGTTGCTCCTTGGCTCCAGAGCAGGCTCAGAGATGCACTCAGATGAGAGCAGGTCCTGGTCCAAGGAGCTGCCACCATGCCTGGATTTGGCTCCTGGTGAGGCTTTACTTCCCCAACCACCTTACCAAGCTGGAGAGCAAGAGCAGACTGCCAAGCCAGAGGGTCAACAGGCCAGGGCAGGGTTTGGGGTGTCCAGGAACAAGAGAAACCCTGGGATTTGTCTTGATCAGCTCTTGATGCTCCTTGCGCTTTTCAGGGCAGCCTCTGCGGGAGGCAGGAGCAGCAGAAGGGACGTGTGGGAGGCAGAAGATGCTGCAGGGAGCACCATGGGCGCAGTGGGAGCAGTGTGGGCACCCCCTTGTCACCCCAAATGGGGCACATGTCTTGTCACCTCTGACCTGGGCAGGAGAGGTCCAGTTTTGCCAAGAGGCCATGGGATTTTTTAACAGAACCTCCTTTCCTTTCCACTGAAGGATCTCTCCTTGGAGGCATCTTCCCTGTCCCTCACTGCTGTTTGTGCCAGGACTGACAGCATCTTCCATGGCAGGGAATGATATCTCAGTTAGGAGCCTCCTTGTTTAGTCTTACAGCTGTCAATTAATCCCACATTTTTGCTATTCAAACTAGCTGTGGGTAGCAACATTTCCTGCTGCAGTGAAAATTTGTTGTGAATAAGAGCTGGAAGGGAAACTGCATTAATATTTGACAGCAGTTGGTGCTGAGGGAGGCTTTGCACTTCACAACCTGAGACCCAGAGGGGTTTCTCAAACCAGCAATAGTTTAACAGCTTTTAACCACACTTTTGCCACATGCAGCCCAGCTGGGGACTGCTGCTGGCCCAGGCATGCTTGTGCCATGCCCAGCTCAGCTCAGCTTCCCATCTTGGGCTTGTCCTGCAGAGCAGAGATGTTTTGAGGGGGCACTGGGAGAATAAAAGCAGCTGATCACAGAATCATTGGATCACAGAGTGGTTTGTGTGGGAGGGGATCTTAAAGATCATCTCACTCCCCCTTCTGCCATGGGCAGGGACACCTCCCACTGTCCCAAGTGCTCCCAGCCCTGTCCAGCCTGGCCTTGGGCACTGCCAGGGATGCAGGGGCAGCCACAGCTGCTCTGGGCACCTGTGCCAGGGCCTGCCCACCCTGACAGGGAACAATTCCCAATTCCCAATATCCCATCCATCCCTGCCCTGTGGCAGTGGGAGCCATTCCCTGTGTCCTCTCCCTCCATCCCTTGTCCCCAGTCCCTCTCCAGCTCTTCTGGAGCCCCTTTAGGCCCTGGAAGGGGCTCTAAAGTTTCCCCTTTACTTTCCAGGCTGAGCACCCCCATCTCTCCCAGCCTGGCTCCATAGCAGTGCTTCTCCAGCCCTTGGATCACCTTTGTGGCCCTTCTGGACTCAGTCCAAGGGGTTCATGCCTTTCTTCTCTTGAGTACCCCAGTGAACAAGCATTGCCCAGCTCTGGGTCCTGGTGGCCCAGCACAGACACCCACAGCCATCAGGACATCAACCCTATCCTTCCACAGCTGCACCAGCCTTGCAGGTCCCTCCCCACTGACCCCCTGAACAGGCTGTGCCAGCAGACCTCCATGGCACAGGGATCCATGACTGAAACCACCCAGCAGCACTGCAACCAGGGAATATCAGGGAAAAAAAAAAATCTTTGTGGGTAAAACAGAATGCTTTTTGTGGTCCAAAATAGAGCTGTTCATTTTATATTTTTCTTCTTCTTTTTTTTACAATGTTTTCAATAAAGCAACATTAACTTCAAATGATGAAAGGGATGTGTTTCATATTTTGCAGAGTTTGAGGATGGTTACATAACCATAATGAGCCTGAACACATTCTGTGTTTTTAGATGCCTGCAATTTTTTCACCCAAATTAGGCTTTCTCAAAAACTGCTCCCCAGTGGGGCTGCCAACACAGTAGTGTTAATGTTGAGAGAAAATGCACTAAATCCACCTGCAAGCTCCATGAACAGGGTGGTGACATCCTGAACACCCAGAGGAACGAAGCCAAACCAGCACTGAGCCTGCACTTAGGAGTCCTCAAGGCAGTAGAGGTTGTAGGGTGGTTGTCCTGGGTTGTAAGGTCTGTGTGTGCTCTGTCCCCATGTGTCACAGCTGGGGCAGTTCTCTGCTGTTCTTGGGGCAGTTTTTTCTTGATCTCTGCCCCAGCCAATCCTCCCTGCAGGAGATCTC
This sequence comes from Agelaius phoeniceus, assembly GCF_051311805.1. Classification (NCBI taxonomy): domain Eukaryota; kingdom Metazoa; phylum Chordata; class Aves; order Passeriformes; family Icteridae; genus Agelaius; species Agelaius phoeniceus. The sequence continues at coordinate 4,072,465 of NC_135281.1, forward strand.
TGCTGTCCATGGCCACTGAGTGTCCCTGCAGGGCTGATCCAATTCCAGCATCCCATGGGGAGATGCTGCATTGCCCAGGGCAGGAGCCAAGCATTCCTCCCTGGATCCAATGGGAGCCTGGCACAGCCCAGCAGCCTTTGCCCAGTGCATTGCCAGAGGAGCAGCTTCTGCTGCCCTGCATGGCCAGAGGGAGCCCAGGCCCATCTGCAGCAGCCCTGGAGCTGCAGAGGAAAACTCCCCCCTTGTGCAGGATCCCTGCTCCAGCAGAGCCACAGCTGGCACTGCAGGAGGGCTGAGCCCCCATGGGATGGGGCTGTGCCACCCCCTGACACACAGGGGACAGGGCATGTGCTGACTCTGGCAGGATTGGTTTGTACTATTGCATTTGTATTTTTAATTTTCCTAGTAAAGAACTGTTATTCCTACTCCCACATCTTTGCCTTAATGTAGAATTATAGAATGTAGAACTCCTTAATTTCAAAATTATAATAATTCAGAGGGAGGAGGTTTGCATTTTCCATTTCAAGGGAGGCTCCTGCCTTCCTTAGCAGACACCTGTCTGTTCAAACCAAGACACTGATGCTTGCCCACAGTCCCTCCACTCCAGCAATACTCCAGCAATACTCCAGCAATACTCCAGCCCACTTTTCCATGGAAAACTCCCTCCCAGAGTCTCCCATGGCTGTTATGGAGAAGCAGAGCCTGGTGCTGCCTCCCCAGCCCTTCCCAGGCATCTCCAGCCCCTCCACGCCCCCGAGGCCGGCGGCGCAGGGGGTGCAGCCAGTGTGTGTGAACCCACCACCCTCCCACATCCCTGCTCCCCTTGGCACAGATAACAGCCCCCAGGAAGGACCTTGGGAGACAAGGCACAGATTTATTTGGTCTTTCAGCAGCGAGAGGCTGCTGGCTGCTGTGTGATCTTTGATAAACTCCGGGATGGGAGAGACGCGAGTTTGCACGAGTCCCTGCCAGCAGCTGACACAGATGCTGCCTGGCACGGCACCAGGGAGCTGTGACACTCATTTGATCATATGTTTATCCACATGTCCCTCACATACTGATAGGCACAGTGATAGCCCCTGGGCCTGCCCTCACAAAGCACGAGCAGCTGAATTTCTGTGCTGCACGCGAGGTTCAGAAATGATGGCACAACGTTTTTTTCCAAAGGCCTCTCTGCGTGCTGTAGGAACTTTCCAAACGTTGCTGGCACCCAAGACATGGAGTTTATAGAGCAGGTTTTGTCTTGCTGTGAAAGAAATAGTGGCAAGTCTGCACTTTGGGACTCCCTAGTCCAGATCTGCCCCACAACATTTCTCCCTGCTTGGCCAAACATTTTTTACCCTGACAGTCTTCAAGCCTTCCTGGCTGAGAGCTCTCAGTCCAAAGTAGCCCTGTCATGGTGTTCCTTCAGTCCCATGGCATGAAAACAGGACAGCAGCCACCTTGTGGGTTCAGAGGGACTTCTCCCATCTCCCCAAGAGTGGTGGCACTGGCTGCAGTGAGCCCTCTGCCCTGTGACTTCACTCTGTCAAGCTTTGCTCTAACTCTGTCTTTAACCATCCATTTCCCATACCCTTTTGCAGACACAGCCCATCCCAGCAGGGCTGGAGCTGGGGAAGAGCCCCCAGGAGTGTTCAGGGTTGCAGTTTGCAGCTCTGCTCTCCCCAGCCCTGGCATGGTGTTCTCCCAGAGCAAACACGTGCTGTGCCTCTGTATCAATTGCATGACCAGCTTCATTTTGTACTGCTTATGAATTATTGCTGGCCCCTGTGGCTCTTGTCAGCGCTTCCCCCTGTCTCACAGAGACATTGATTCATACACCCATGAATGTTCCCAGGCTTAATTAAACTCCTGCTCCCTTTCCTGACATTCTCCTTTGTGTGCACAAAGGTGGCTGATCAGCTTTGGGTGGGCTGGGGATGTGCCCACCTCCCCTGCTTTGTGCCTCCTCTGTGCTCAGACCCCATCAAATTTCAGATGTCTCCACCCCACCTTGAAATGGATCCATCATTTTTCTTGCTCTGCAGTTCAGTGTGCTAAATTCTGCTCCCCTTGGCTCTCTTGTCCACCCAAGCCCAGGGTCTGTGTGTGGCCCTGCTGCCCAGGCTCCAGCCACACTGGCCTTTCCTCCCTGCATAGGATTATTCTCCAGCTCTCTTCCACCAGCCATAAAAAGCAGTATATCACCAGCAAACTTGAGATCAAAACTGACAAGCAAGCTTTTTAGATGAGCCTGTTCTGCTGTATGTAATTAATGTGTCTTGTTTTCTTCATTTATATTTTATTTATAGGCTTTTATGTATTGTGAGAACCTCCAAGAGGGTTTTCTTTTTATGAATTACGCTTTGTAAAACAGGAGAACTGATGTTGATGAAATAGTTATTATCAGCTAAAGACTGCACTCCCAGACTGTGCCTCCCTTCCAACTGGCAATCTGTCACTCTTCCAAACGTGACCGACAGACAGACAGCCAAGGCAGCTCCCAGCAAGGAGCCAGGAGGAGGAGTGAGCAGGGATTGTGATGAAGGTGATTAAAAATAGAGAAAGATTCCTTCGCCACAAATCACAGCGAGAAGTTTCAGAGAAGAAAATAGCAAACCTAAAAGATATTGCCTAAGGGGGCTTTTACTGATCTTAGACTGTGCTGCTCGGATCAGTTCGCTCCACTGAGTGTCTGTACCAGTTTTTTTAGGATGGAAGAAATAATTGCCAGCATGGGGGCTGGAAGGAGGATTTTTTATTTTTAATTTAGTTTCCTTAAAAAGCCTTTCTTCATTTAAATCTTGGAAGCAGGAGTGTATCTGAGGGAGAAGCTGATTGAAAATGGATCATTTAGAGCTTAGCTCCCATCTTTGTGTTGATTAAGTGTTTACCAAGCTACTGCCCCAAAGGGAATTTTGCTGTTTTTTATAATAAATCCCTGAAAAACAAGTTTCACTGGGACCACTGAGATGGCAATCAAAGCTTGAGTGCTTTGGAATTAGGGAGTAAGAGCACAGAGGCTCCTGTACATTATTCACTCAAAGAAAACAGGAAACAACTCCACCAGTTCAGCAGCATCCTTCCTGCTAAATATGAGGATTAATGGGACAAATGATCTCCCAATGAAAAATCAAGAATGCAGGAGGGACCCCTGCCCACCATGGTGCTGGGGAGCAGGGACTGAGGCTGGGCTGAGCCAGGGGTGTGTCTGGAGCCTTTGGGGTGAGAGTAAATGAAAGGAGTGGGTTCTACCCACCCTCCACAAGCATCCATGAGGCTCTCCACAGAATCAGAGAATCCCAGAACAGTTTGGGTGGGAAGGGACTTTAAAGACCATCCAGCCCAACCTCCCACCTTCCACTATCCCAGGTTGCTCCAAGCCCCATCCAACCTGGCCTTGGACACTGCCAGGGATGGAGCATCCATCCATGAGCAGCCCAAAGTGTCCCAAGGTGCAGCCAAGCTGTCCCAAAGCACTGAGGCAGCCCAAGGCAGGGAAATGGTGAGAGATCCCTGGGAACACCTCAGGGAAGATGTGTGTGCTGAGACTGAGCCTGAAAACACCTCAGATTTTGGCACCGTTTTGTTTATTTGGTGCCCTTTACCACACATCTTCTGATGAGGCTCCTCACAAGTGATTTGGATCCTCTAATAAGCTCCTGCAAGTCCTCCCTATCACCATCACTGGCTTGAATAATGCTCTAAATGTCACTGCTGGGACAGGAAATGCAGCAGTTTTGATACCCTTGCTTCTGTCCTGATGATTCACGTTGACATTTACATGACCAAGCAGAGAGGGGGAAGCTGCTGAGCACATAACTGAGGCTGCAGAAATCTTCACAGTAACAGGATTCAAACCACAGAGCCCCCAGAACTTCCAGGAAACACTCTCACAAAGGCAGCAGAGCTTGAGCAGGCTCTAGAGAGCTGCAGCCCCTCCCAGCTCTCTGGAGGATGAGCTCCATGCCCATCCTGAACTCCCCTTTCTGGAGGATGCTGAGTGCAAGGATCTGGTGTCCAGGACCATGAACACCAAACTGTTAATGGGGTGTGAAAAATCATTCAAGGAGGTTGGGGATGTTGTTTTTCCTTTTAGGATGTTTTTCATTTATCATTTTAGGACTGTACATGAGGGCAGGTAACACCACTGGATGGACCTCTCTTCAAGAGACAGAGTCAGGGAGGTTAACTCATCACCTGGAGGTTGCTGACAAATAGTCCAGCCTCACCATTCTCATGACAAAGTTTCCATTGTAAAACAAATGATTTTTTATCTCCACTGCAGCTCATGGGCACTCATGGAAAAACCTGCCCTCATGATGAACCCTTTATAAAGAAGGTGAGGCAGAGTCACAAACCTCATATTTCCAGGTTCTGATGGGGCCTGGGGAGGGACAGGGCTCTGGAGATTCCTGCCCTGAAGGCCATTATTGTATGTGCAGGGAAATGTCCCAATGAGGGCAGGAATGATGCATCTGACTCCATGTTCTCAGAAGGCTCATTTATTATTTCATGATACTATATTATATTTTATATTAAAGAATACTATACTGTACTAAAGAATACAGAAAGGATACTTACTGAATGCTAAAAAGATAATAATGAAAACTGGTGACTCTCCCCAGAGTCCTGACACAGCTTGGCCCTGATTGGCCAAAGAGGGAAAACAACTCCCAGCAGAATGCAATGGAACAATCACCTGTGGGTAAACAATCTCCAAACACATTCCCCATGTGAGCACAACACAGGAGAAGCAAATGAGATCAGAATTGTTTTCCTTTTCTCTGAGGCTTCTCAGCTTCCCAGGAGAAAAACCCTGAGCAAAGGGATTTTTCCAGAGAATGTGAATGCCACAGACCATGGCCTTGTGTCCTCAGCTGGGCCCTTGTCCTTGGTGCCAGGGCTGGCTGTGCCCCTGTTTTGAGGACATTCCTGCAGTGTTTGCTTGGCCTCCTGCATGCAGCCCTTGTGGTGCTATTTTGGGTGGTTTCTGTGAGACAGGTCATTCTCACAGGCTTTACAACATCAGCAAAGCCTCTAATCAACCCAAATTACCAACTCCTTGGTGGAGTTCTGTGCTGTGCAAATCAGGACGTGTAAATACACAAAGATTTCTCGTTACATGTGTGGGCACTGGAGAACAGACCCCAAGGATCTCCATGCTTAGAAACTTTTCAAAACTTGACTGGATATGACCACGAGCAACTTCACCTGACTTTCAGGTGGGTCTGCTCTGAGTTGTGAGTGACACAGAAAACTTTCAGGAAGCCTTTCCAAATTAGATTATTTTGTAACTCCTATATGAGGTGACCCACAAACAAGTTATAGGCAGACAAAGGGATCCAAGCTGGTTCCAAATATCTTTTGGGGACTATTGATGGAAATTGATGGACTTTCTACCCATGACCCTGTGAGAAAGTGTTGTAACAAATCCTGTTGTGCACTGTTCACTGCCTTTCCAATGAATTACTGGCAATGTTCCTGGGTTCCAGCACAAACTGAAGGAATGGTGGCAAAACCAGCCCTGCCAGAGAGCAGAGGAGAAAGAGGCTTTGCAACTGCTACTGATGCCTTGGAGTGGCTGCCTAGACCAGAGGCTAGATGAGATTAAGAGAATAAAAAGTGGGTATTTATTAAAGGCCTCCAGACAGGTACACCCGGGCAGCCAAAAGCCTCTGAGGGGCTGCACCCAAGCAAGGTGGATGATGGTCACAAGTTTTTCAGACAATTATAAGTTTGGTCCATTTGCATATCAGGTAAATGATATTTGGTCCATTTACATATCATGATTAATCCTTCAATTACAGCTTTAGTAATGAAGTAATTTACCCCCAGTTTGCTCCCCCCCACCACCACTTTTATTTATCCTTTTAGGGGCCTGAGGCAGAATGTCCTTGATTTTCAAGCCTACAGGGATTGTTTGGTCAGATCAAAAAGTGAAGACAGTTAGTTAACATTCTATATGGAGTTTGGAGTTAGACACTAATGCAGTCAAAAATATAAAAGGTAAAATCCTAAGGCATCACTACCAGCAGTGAGGGAACAATCCATCCACTGGTGCTTCTGATTATTCCCCAGCTGATCCTGTGACAAATGCATCTGTCCCCACAGCTGTCTCTGGGAGTCCAGGGCTAAGAATCACCTGGAGGTGCTGTGCTCCTGCTTTTCCATGCCCACATCTGCCTCACATCTGTGTGCACAGTACCTAATTTCACATGTATGTGGGTGCAGAACCCTGGGCTTCTGCTGTTCAGAAAATGGAAGTCCTCAGGGAGAGAAGGGTGAGCTCATGCAGCCCTCAGGAAAGCCTGATGTTCAAAGGTTTTATGGAGCTAGATTCACAAGAAGGTTCCAAGCAGCTCCAATAGCATATTGAGGCACAAACTCAAAATAAAACTTCTCAAAATCCTAAAATTCCTTGCATTTTCCCCCACATGCTCACTGAGGGTGCAGTGGAGACTCACTGCCCAGCTGGAGGCCTTGGGGCTGCCTCCTCCCCTCAGCATGGAGACAGCCCCATGGCTTGGGTGCTGCCCTGGAAGGATAGACCTGACCTCAGTGGAGAAGCCTTTATGACCCTGGAGTCATGGAGGCACATCTTCAGAGGGTCTGCTAACCCTGCAGAGCCCTCCCCAGTGCCTCCTGCCACTTCAGCAGCTCTGGTTTGCTCTTTGCTTGCCCCATGCACCTCTTGGGGCTGCTGAGGGCTCCTCATAAGGTGCCCAGCTCCTGTGCCACAGGGAGCAGCACTAAAATGTAATCATTGCATCACTGAGTCCTGCTGAATTTAGGGCCCTGTCTCCACTCCCAGCTCTATATTTAGTACGTTGAGCAATCCCAATCACACCAGTTCCTGAGCCATCTGCATCAGTTGCTCCAAAATAAAGCAACCGAATGGCAAAGGGTGCTGTGCTCCAGCAAGAGGAGTGCTTTTGGCACATGGTGAAGAGTCCTCCTTCTTCTGCTCACTTATTTATTTATTTTGCTCCAAAAGAAGAATCCAAAGGTACAGAAAGCTTTGGTTCAGGCAGCAGCCCCAGCAATTGTATTTGTCAATATGTGAAGAGTGTCTGAAAGTGATGTATTTGCAACATATATGGTCCATTGCCTGATTAACTCAGAATGAAAACCACCCAAGCTTCACACTGAAATCAGTTAGCAATACAATATCTCTAAAGATTGTGCAATTACTTTTATTTTTTTTTTTCTGAATGGCTGCCAATAACTGCAACTTTCACAGAAGATAAAGATCTTTTCTGCTTCATTATTTCTGAGATGGCACATTAGGATCAAATGTAGCATCCTATTAAATAAAACTCCAGGAACACTATATATAGCACCATGGCAAATGTGGCCTGCAAAGCAGCATTGATCAGATCAGCACAGCAGCCTGTTTGCATGTTGAACAGTTAAAATATTCCTGCTATTAAAATTTATCCTCTTCTTGGTAAACCTGTGTTTACACGTTGCATATTGTGCTCACACAGCTGCTGCTGCCCCGTGAGCACAGACTTCAGCAGCCTCCTCTAACCTGGGCCGGGGGCAGAGGTTGTGCTTTATTTACCTTATCCAACAGACTTTGAGATGCACTCTCAATTCTCATGGACCTACAGGTCCTACCCACCCAAATTCCCCAGCAGCTCAAGGCAGAGATGAGGGCAGAGGTTGTGGTTTTTTGGTAACTGGACAGGCTGAGGTCCTCCTGTCCTTGGGGGCATGCCAAGGACACAAAGGACTGTTACCTGGGGTGTTTTGCCAGAGAGGAATTGATATCACCTGAGGGCAGTGGGTGAAAGCCAAGGTTTGAGTGACAGCCTCATCTGTCTCAGGACAGTCATGGAACCACCTCCCTGTGCAGAGCTCTCAGCTTTAACACCCAAACCCTGTTCTTGTACAAGACCAGAGCCCAGATCTGCCCTAGGTTTTGGCTGATGGGAGATTACATTTCCATCAGGAGGGTTATACCCACACCAGGGGGTTCCTGGACCCACCCTGAGCTCACACAAGGCAGCAGCTGGAGGTGCTTCAGTCCCTCAGTGCTGGGAGTCAGAGAGAAATCCTCCAGGAGATGAGACAGCAGTGTCACAGACATCTTTTATGAAAAATCCTTTCCTTAGGATTTTTACCTCCTGAGAAGCTGAGAGGCCTCAGGAACAAATGCAAACAATGGTTATCTGCTGCTGTGGAATGCAACAGGTGCATCTGGGATTGGGCTCATGTGGTTGTTTTTAATTAATGGCCAATCACAGTCCAGCTGGCTTGGACAGAGAGCCAAGCCACAAGCCTTTGTTATCATTCCTTCTTTTTCTATTCTTAGCCAGCCTTCTGATGAAATCCTTTCTTCTATTCTTTTAGTATAGTTTTAATATAACATATATCATAAAATAATAAATCAGCCTTCTGAAACATGGAGTCAGGTACTCATCTCTTCCCTCATCCTAAGACCCCTGTGAACAGGGTCACAACAGCAGCTCTCTCTCATCCAGGGAGAGACAGCAGCTCATGCAGGGTGCAGGCCACTCTTCCAGGGTCCTGCTTCCCTGGCACAGCCCTGGGGAATGGCTCTGCCCAGGACAGACCCCTCTCCCTTGCTGCCCCAGCTCCCGCCCCAGCTGAGCCCAGCCCGTGCTTGGCACTCTGGGATTCTTGCATTCACTTATCAAGGGGGAGGTTTAAAAATGCAGAAAACCCCTCTGAAATGATATTCCAGTGCATTCACAAATTAAGTGAAGGCACATTTGACTGGATGGGCATTTACATATAAATTGCTGTCTAATTGCACTAATTGCACACGTTCACAGATGCGCTATTGCACAGACAGGTTCTGCCCATGGATATCAGGTGTCTGCTTTGTTTTGTAGCAAAGATGGCTTTAAATCAATATGAATTATTGGTTCCTCTCTTGCCAGACCATGGCTTAGATCAACCACTGTCCTAGTCAGGGTTAGGGAGACCTTTTGAAGAGATTTTCCAGCTCCTGTTCTGAGTCATCCTGATTTCATACCCTCAGGCTTGCAAGCTTTCCCTTCCTTTCCAGGTCATAAATACTTGTCTTGTCTCAGGGAAACATTTGGTGCTGTTAGGTACTAAGGACACAGTGTAAAAATCAAATATCTTGGCATTTTACTTTTATATTGGAAACTGATCAAATAGTAAAAATGAATCTTGGATGAAGAAAATTTTAAAAGATAGTAAGCAGAATTTAATGTACTTCAATAACATCTTTTTTGTAGACTCGTTACCTCTTTATTTACCCTTCAAGATATTTGCTTCTGTTTTATAGCACAATATGTATTGAAGAGAGACATAAACTGGGCAGGGAAATGCCATTGAAATGAGAAAATAGAAAGTTAATGGTGAAACTAGAGTAGGCTAAATTAATTTACTGATTATATGACCATATCCCATCAGTAAGACATGAATTATTTTGTTTACAGTCTTCAGGTTGTTGCCTGGCCCTGCTACCCTTCACTGTTTTCAATTTAAACTGCAGTGATTGTAAAGAGAAGAGAAAATAAACCAAATGTTCCCATTCCACTTATAAATTTTATGTTTATAATCTTGTAGCCATCCATGGAAACCATGCCTGTTATTCAAGTGCCTCGCCTCCCCAAGCTGAGCATAATTATTACTGATACATCTGGATGTTTAACTACCTACTACAGACTCTTGAATTCCTTCCAGATATAAAATATCCATTAATACAGGAGTGGAGAAGAGTGGAGTCACAGGGGGAAGAAGAGAGGGGAGGGTTTATGTCTATTACTTCAATTCTCAGAGGATTTATGCCTTGCTTAGCACCACAGGGAGTAAAACACTATTACCTAAGCTGGTGTCATTCAGATAAAAGGATGTAATGTGCCTCTTTCCACTTTGTTTTGCAAAGAATCCTTCGTGCACAGTGGGACAGATCCACTCTAGCTTGGTGCCCTCAGAAGATGGAGATCCCCTCCCATGGTGCAGCCCTCCCCCAGCCCAGGGGCATCACTGAGCCATGTTTTTTAAAGCCCTTTGGGTTGGGTTTTCACTCAAAACCCACATAATTTTGTAGCCAATGGGTCCATCTGTAAGAACAGAGCTTGGGCTTTAATCCCATGCAATGTTTCTTGCTCTGGAGTCAGCTCTTGAGGGAAGCCCCAAAGGAGCAGGTGGGTCTGTGAGGAGCCCAGCAAGCACCAAAACAGTTGGTGTGAAGAAAGGGGCTCAAAGTGGCACCAAAGATGTTGATCTCTGAGTAAAAGGTGTGTGTCTTACCTGAGGGAAGAGCCAGCATTCCAGGAACATCCATGAATCCCTCCTCTGGGGGTGCATCCTCAGGGGCACAGCATCCTCCTCATCACTCCTGAAGGCAGCACTGAAACACCAGTTAGGAATTTGAGCTGTTTTGCAAAGATAGTTCTGCCACACAGCATTTCCTCACTGTATCAGCTCCATTAAGGCTCCAGCTCAGACTTATTGATTACTCTCTAATCTGTGCCCTATTAAATTCACACATCCATCTCACAATTACATCCGTGGCATCAGTCACTCGCCAGCAATGCCCCATTAGTCCCTATTATGAAGAACACGGTGGTAGTTGTGTTGCTGCTGCCTCATTACCCTCAGGATGTACCTGATCCATGGCACATGGGGCTGGCTCTGGTCCAGGGAGAAGCTTCTCCACAAAAAGCCAGGGCTGACTCCTCGCCTCACTTGAATCGTGGTTTTCAAATGTTCAAATGTGTGTGAGAAACACTTAGGTACAGAGAGTGTCAGATCCCTTTCTGTGAAACTATTATTTGCCTCCAGATAGAATGGGAAACAACTTGTCTCTGATCATAGCAGTTACTTATAAGCTGCCAGACTGGAGGGATAAGTGAGATAAATTAAACTGTGAGTGCTTGCTTTCCAAGAACAGCTCACTCTATTTGCTCAGGCGTTTAAGTACACACGCAGCTTTTAGCCTGTAATCAAAGCACGGAGCTCAAGCAAAAGGATCATATTTAGTGCTCCAGATCAAAGAGGGAGAGCTCAGAGTCATGTACCAGTGCAGTCCCTCCTGGTGTTCCACAACCTCTGCTCTCAGGAGCCTGAGGATATCTGCCCTTTGCTGCAAACAGGACACAACCACACTCAGTGACAGAACAGAGCAACCAAAACCTTCTTCCTTCACCACTCCACCTCTCACAGCCCCATTAAACCCCCACTTTGCAAATCCCCATTTGCAGAGGGTGCAACTGGTATTGTTCCATCTCCTGTGCCCGTTCCTGTGGTGGCACCACGGGCAGAGCTTCTGCAGTGCCTCCCACAGCTCTGCAATCCCTCTCCCCACAAATGTGCTTGGAGTGCTCATGGCTGCCAGATGGAATTTCACATTCCACACATGAAGGGGACCAGATGAGCACAAGAGGCTGCACAGGCTGTGCATTGTGCTTCCGATTCTTGTGGATTCCCTCTCACAGAGGAAGTGGCCTGGAATGGGAAGCCCCATCTGTCACTGAGATACTTGTTGAAATTGAATGTTCTGATTGGGTTTTTTAACTTTTTTTTTTTCCCCGAGATTGGAAATGTTTTGGTCCCATCAGCTCTGCCTTTAGCTCTAGTCACACAGTGGAGGTACAGAAAAAACATGAGAATATTTGGTTTTGCTGCATTTACCAAAGTGGATGATATTTTATTACTAATAGGTAGAATTTTAAGAGGTAATAATATATATATATATTATATATATTAATAATATATATATTGTATATATTATATATTAATAATATAATCACCTTGGAATTGCCTATTATATTATTAAAATATTATATATATACTATGTATAATTAATATTATATATTAATTATAGTGTATATTATATAGTGTATTAATTATATAGTGTATATATAGTGTATAGTGTATTAATTAAAGTGTATATTGATTATAGTGTATATATGTGTATATATATATATATATATAAAATATATATAATATATAATATATTAATAATATTATCACCTTGGAATTACCTGGAAAACTTTCAGATAGGACTGATTTATGCACTTTTGACTGGGCCTCCTGTGGCTTTAATTTTTAACTATGATTCTCAGATGCACCTCTGAAAGACACCCAAAGAAAAGCCAAGCAGGCAGGGTCTTAAGCTAAAAAAAAAAAGCAGGATGTGAAGCTGAGTGTTTAAACCCAAACAGGATTGAAGGTCCAGAAACAGGGTGGGAAGACAGGAGTGTCAGGAGACTGCTCTCAGCAAACAAAGCTGATGGGAACATTAAAAACACAATTATGTCAAGTTTGGATCAAAACTGCACACTCTGTAATCCCAAGTAATTTCTGAAGATGCTGTGGAGCCAGAACTCCAATATCTGAGGTCATCCTGAATCAATTTTTTTCCCTATTTTTGGTTTGTATTTTGAAGAGGGAAAATTGCTGTGAACAGAAGGACAACATCACAGCAAGGGTTTGGTGAGGGTAAAAATATCATCTGTGAACCAAATCTGGCCATCTAAGCCAAACCCTCCTACCAGGCATTGCTTCATCCATTCAAGGCTGTGCTTCCCTTTCTGCAAGGTGTCCCTGGCCAGCCAACACCACACGTGGCTGACTTACAGCTGAGAACTCATTTTGCAGCGATGATGATGATGATGATGATGATCACATCTTCTCCTGACTCACCAGCACAAACCCAACACCCCAGTGACTGAGGAAAGGTTACCTCAGTGACACAGCAGCATCTGAAAGCCAAGGCTGTCAGCCCCCCTCAGTGGGAGCAGTTCTGGGACAGTGCCCAGGTGCTGAGAGGCTGCTGGGCTGTGCAGTCACTGCTCTGGGGTGGGCAGAGCTCGTTGTGCACCTCAGGCAGGCTGAGCTCAGCCTGGCACAGCTCCTCCTGCAGATGGGACAGCACTGCCACTGTGTGAGAGCTTCCAGCGCTGCCACCTCTGCCACGCTGTCCCTGCACTGCTCTGCCAGCCCTGGGCTCTGCTGGGCTCCTCAAAGCCCCTCTGCAGAGGCTGGCACTGCAGCCAGGGGTTGGTGCCATGTAGGACAGCCCTGCCCAGAACAGGAATGCCACTGGATGGAGAATCCAAAGGAGAATCCCCTCCACCTCTTTGCTTCCTCTCTCCCAGTGTTTCCTCCATTGTGATTCTCCTGAAACAGGGCTGGGCACCTGGAACAGCATTCTTGTGCCTTGATCTGTGTGGAATGGAGCTCCTTCCTTGAATGTCCTACAATTTCCTTTTCTCTGAGGACTCACAGGCAGCCTCTGTTCCCACAAGGATGCTGGCATGGCCCTGCTGTCTGCTTTCCTCCTTTCTTTCCTTCTTTCTTTCCTCCTTTCTTGCTTCTTTTCCTTTGAAGCTGTGCCCTCACAGCTCAGCTGGAGGGACAATTCCCAAGGCACAGCCAGTGTGATCATTTCTGGTTCTGGCAGCATCAAGTGATCATGGCTCGTGCTCCAGATGAGTGGGTTTAAGATATCATGGGATTTAAAAATAGTTTTTAAAAAAAGGCATTTTTCTCTTGGTGTCAGGCTGTCCAAGGATGATGTTTTCAGAACCCTCTGGGTGGGTGGAACTACAAAAAGAAGCATGAGCTGAGAACACCTGAGCAGCACTCTGGGGGTGAGAAGGACCCATCCCACCCTGAGAACCAAGAGCCTTCAGCCTGGCTCTTACATTCCTCCCTGGTGCATCCCTGAGCTTGGAAGGGGAAAATCAGGCAGGAGATCCCACACCCATGTGTTTTCTGCAGCTTGGAACCCACAGGAGAGTTGTCTTGGTTTGAGTGATGTTTGATGGTGCATCATGAGTTCCCTGGGCAGTGGTGAGGCTGCCCCTAATCCCAGGTGAGCTGATCTGGGTACCAGGATGGCACAGGGTGTCCCATCAGGGTACCAGGATAGCACAGGGTGTCCCATCAGGGTATCAGAATGGCACAGGGTGTCCCATCAGGGTACCAGGATAGCACAGGGTGTCCCATCAGGGTACCAGGATGCATAGGGTGTCCCATCAGGGTATCAGGATGGCACAGGGTGCCCCATTAAGGTACCAGGATGGCACAGGGTGCCCCATCAGGGTACCAGGATGGCACAGGGTGTCCCATCAGGGTACCAGGATGGCACAGGGTGCCCCATCAGGGTACCAGGATGGCACAGGGTGCCCCATTAAGTTACCAGGATGCACAGGGTGTCCCATCAGGGTACCAGGATGGCACAGGGTGCCCCATCAGGGTACCAGGATGGCACAGGGTGCCCCATTAAGGTACCAGGATGCACAGGATGTCCCATCAGGGTACCAGGATGGCACAGGGTGTCCCATCAGGGTACCAGGATGGCACAGGGTGTCCCATCAGGGTACAAGGATGGCACAGGGTGCCCCATCAGGGTACCAGGATGGCACAGGGTGTCCCATCAAGGTTCTAGGATGGCACAGGGTGCCCCATTAAGGTACCAGGATGGCACAGGATGCCCCATCAAGGTACCAGGATGGCACAGGGTGTCCCATCAGACCCATCCTGTCCAGTGGGAGCATCAGGGTGTGTCCCTTCCCAGCTGCCTTAGCCTGTGTCCCCCATCCTGTGCAGGAGGAATTGAACCCCCAGGCTGGGCTCAGGCCTGAGGAATCATCCCTGGTTTTCCAGGGAGGACTGACAAGTGCATCAGCTCTGGAAACTGCTGATTGCAGACACTTGTGACTTTCCACTCAGGCAGGATTTCTGTGGCTGAAAGTCTGCTCTGTGAAGATGCCTGTTTCATATTCCTAATGCACCCACACCTATTTTTGATTAATACTTTCATCTCAATCCAATACTGAAACCCTCTATTAATATCTGAGGCCCTTGTGCACTGTTTGGGGCTGGTGTTAAGAGTTTCTAGTCAAGTGAAAATGGGTGTGTGGGAAGCAGGTGTTGCATTACCAAATGACCTTTTACTGTGTGCTGGGCTCAGCTCAGTGTCTCAGGCACTGCTGAACAGAGCTTCAAAACCTTTGGCAGGGAAGAGGGATTGTGCTCTGTTCTGCATTTCTGGCCTGGTCCAACCTGGCCTGGAACACTCCCAGGGATGGGCAGCCTGTGCTAGGGCCTCACGAGCCTCACAGGGAAATATTTCTCATGGTATCTAACCTGAACTTCCCCTCTTTCACTTTGAACTCCTTGTCCCATCACTACAGTTGCTGATGAAAAGTTTTTCTTTGACTTCCTTGGAGGTCCCCTTCAGATACTGGAAGGTGCTGTGAGGTCTCCTGAACAGCCCCAGCTGTCCCAGCCTGTCTGCATTTCTGTTGTTGGTGCCTTTCTCCCACACTTACAACCACCACTGCCCTCCACCACAACCCAGAAACATTTTTAATCTGCTTTATTGTGGAGTAGTTGACTTAATCACTCATTAAAAACATATTTCCTACTCCTATAGGAAAAGAAAATAGATTTAGGAAATAGAAATAGACAGATATAGGAAATAGATAGAGGAAATAGATATAGGAATAGATATAGTAATGGGAAATAGATATAGGAAAAAGAAAATAGATATTTTCTCCCTTTTAGACTTGTTTATTCCATGATGGAATTCCTTATTTCAAAGCTTTTGTGAAGAAAATGGTGGTGGTGGAGGGACATTTTTAAATAAAACCAAATCTGCTTGCTGGATTGAAATGTTGATGAAATGGTCTTAAATTTCACTTGTTGTCTCTGAGAGTTTGATGTCTCTGCACAGGGAAGGAGGTTTCCTACCTCACCTGGCAGCTGATGTAGGCCAGGGAACTCAGGATGTGCATCAAGCTCCAAATGCTCCTCTTGAGATGCCTCTGAAGCCTTGAGCCCACTCTCCCTCCTTTAAAGCTGTATTTGAGGGGGAGAACCAGGTGACCTTCAAGGTCCCTTCCAACACAAACCATTCTGTGATTCTGTGGTTTCCCAGTTCCCCTGACTCTGCCACCATAAACCTTCATGCTTTGGTGTTCACCTGGAGGAACCCTGGTGCCCTGAGCATCTGGAAGCTGCACAGGCACTCCACGAGCTCCCAGGGCACTGAGGCAAACCAAATCCCTTCCAACACAAACCATTCTGTGATTCTGTGGTTTCCCAGTTCCCCTAACTCTGCCACCATAAACCTTCATGCTTTGGTGTTCACCTGGAGGAACCCTGGTGCCCTGAGCATCTGGAAGCTGCAAAGGCACTCCATGAGGTCCCAGGGCAAACCTTGGGATCAGCTGCCTTAGGAACAGCCCCCAGTGCCCCTAAATGTGTGCAGGCCCCTGGGAGCAGCAGGGCTGCCTGGAGCACATCCACCCTTGTCACAGACATCTTTTATGAAAAATCCTTTCCTTAGGATTTTACCTCCTGAGAAGCTGAGAGGCCTCAGGAACAAAATGTAACCAATGGTTATCTGCTGCTGTGGAATGCAACAGGTGGATCTTTGATTAGCCCATGTTAGTTGTTTCTAATTAATGGCAAATCAAAGTGAGCTGGCTCAGACAGAGAGCCCGAGCCACAAGCCTTTGTTGTCATTCTTTGCTATTCTGTTCTTAGCCAGCCTTCTGATGAAATCCTTTCTTCTATTCTTTTAGTATAGTTTTAAGGTAATATATATCATAAAATAATAAATCAGCCTTCTGAACCATGGAGTCAGATCCTCATCTCCTCCCTCATCCTGGGACCCCTGTGAACAGGGTCACACACCCTCACAGGCTGGGCTGTGCCTTGCACCTCAGCAAGTCCCCAGTTTCCAGTTTCCAGGGAGAGACACGCAGGGATAAGGAGCTGCAGTGAGGGAGAAATGGGAAGGGGACACTGATTTTCTGGGCTGTCTCCACTGTACATTTTCCACCAGGAGCAGAGCTCATCTCCATGGCTTGTGGCACACCTTCCTGACTAGGCTGCTGTAGCCATGATATTTTCTGAAAAATCCTTTCCTTAGGATTTTTCCTTCTGAGAAGCTGAGAGGCCTCAGGAACAAAATGCAAACAATGGTTATCTGCTGCTGTGGAATGCTGTCGGGTCCGGCTGTCTGTCTCTGCCCCGACACGGGTAGAGTGGTTCTTTGGTGGCACGCGATGCAAAGGACGAGTCTGGACTCTTCAGCTTTCGGTCTTCAGGTTGTTTATTATTTCTTATCTACAAAAATTTTCTGTCTGCCCAACAGAGGTCTGATCTGCAGGCAGTCACAGGCACTCTCTGACCACCCACGGGGCGGTCATGTCTTTTTATACTAAAACCTACGTATACAATATTTACCTTTATTTCCCAATGCTTTTCGCCCATGTTGGCAAGTGCACCTTCACTAGAAACCAATCTCTAAGTGCCAACATCATCACAGGAGATGGAGGACAAGAAGAAGAAAGAAGAAGGACAAGACACGCCCCGATCTCTCCATCTTGTCTCCATAACCCCCCTGTACCAAAAACCTTAAAATCTATATCTCACCCTCTAAATGTATCTCTTTTACACCTTTTACTCTAAAGTGATTCTCTTGTCCTCAGAC
The DNA here is from genome assembly GCF_051311805.1 of Agelaius phoeniceus. NCBI lineage: Eukaryota > Metazoa > Chordata > Aves > Passeriformes > Icteridae > Agelaius > Agelaius phoeniceus. The sequence continues at coordinate 4,089,905 of NC_135281.1, forward strand.
TCTTGTTACTTCTGTGGATGGATCAAAATCAAGCCACCAAACACTCTTGGCAACATTCCAGGGTTTTCGAGACCCCCAAGGGTTCTCCTGGCATCTCTGGACATCGGGAACGATGTGCTGAGATCCCACAGAATGCAACAAGTAAATCTTTGATTGATCCATGTTAGTTGTTTCTAATTAATGGCCAATCACAGTCCAGCTGTCCAGACTGTCTCAGTAAATCACAAGCCTTTGTTATCATTCCTTTCCTATTCTTAGCCAGCCTTCTGATGAAATCCTTTCTTCTATTCTTTTAATATAATTTTAATATAATATATATGATAAAATAATAAATCAGCCTTCTGAAACAGAGCCAACATTCTTATCTCTTCCCTCATCCTAAAACCCCTGCAAACACCACCACAGCTGCTGTGCCCCTGGATGAGCTGGCTCTGCTGGGCATGGTCCTGCAGGAGCAGGGATGGGGTGGCCATGTGAGGGGTCCTGAGGAGCACAGACATGGGGAAACTTTGTCTTTCTGGAAGAAGCAATGGCAGATTTTGATGCAAACACAGATTTTCAAGCTCCACGGATGGATCTGTGCATGGCTTATTAGTGACTTTTCCATTTGCAGCCAACACCAGTGATACTTTCTTGAATCTGTGTGGGCTACTGGCCTGCTTTATTATTTTCCATTGTCTTTTCTCACTCACATTTTTAAGTCTTTAATTCCTTTTATGTACTTAAGAAAAGAGTCCCACACAAATGTCTCAAAGCCTTACAAAAGAAAAAAAGAATCAAACACCTATTGTCTTTGAAGATGCCTTTTTGGGGATTTTTCTCATGTTTTCTCACTGGTTTGGAGAAAAATGTCTTTGGCTTAGGAAGATTTAATAGAGGCAAGTCATGGTGCTGGGAGTTAATCCAAGACAACTCCTCATCTTTCCAGAGCCCCTTGTTGAGGTGATTTGTTCCATTGTACAGTCAGACAGGCACAGCACAATCCAAAGGGAGTCTCTTTACACTCCTTTCACTCAGGGAGTGAAATGGACTTTTTGGAGAGCTGGACCTCCCAGCTTGAGGGAGTTTTTAATTCTCTAGTGGGCCTTCAAAACACTCAAGTTCTCACCTGTTCCTTGTTCTTCTCTTTCCTGACCTCCTCATCTGTTTCAGTCCAAGGCTCTGCAGATTTTCCTTGTCACAGACTTTGTGTGGGAATCTGAAGCTCAAGGGTGAGTGATGGGACCTGATCTAGAGCCACCCATCCCAACTTTTCTCCAATGTCAGGGCTCCTTGGCATGCAGATCACAGAACTGGCTTAAAAGTCAGAATCTCAAATATTGTGAATGTGAAATTCACTTTGGGTTAGTTACAGCTTTATAAGTATTTAGCTACTCTATTTTAGACTTCTTAATAAAAACCTTGATGATTACAGGACTTCTACAGTTAAAACCCAACCTTTTATGTGAGGAGTATATTTTCTCCAATAAAGATTTCATGCACAAGATACACTGAACCAGGTCCTTAGACTCTGCAAAGACAATTTTTTACCATTAAAAATATTTTTTTACTAATATTTTCCATGTGGGTGGAGCCAAGAAGAAAAAAACTGATCCTTGCAAATTAAAAAGTCAGAAGAAGGCTAAAGAGAGTAGCAGGACTTAATTCTCTTGTAAGTCACTCAGCACCTTCACTCAGCAGTGAAGAGAGGGAAACCAACACCTTCCAAGACTGTTCTGGTGTTATAATAATTACACACAGTAGGATGGGATGTTCAATTTTGTCTGAAATTTAATTGAATCTGACTTCTCCCTCCAGTCTATAACCTCATGTTAGTGGTTCCAATCCTATTCTTTCAGAGACTTTTTGTTTATGGAAGTTTTCCAGACCAGGGAGAAGCTGTGTGATCCCAGAGCAGGCAGGAGCTCAGGCTGGTGGCCAGCCACTGGCAGTGTCCTTATTCCAGGACAGACTGGAAGGATGGCTTCTGTGAGCATAAAAAAATCTATGGAAATAACTTGGGGAAAAAAAAAAAACAACCCAGACTTTCTGCTCCAGGTCATGACCTGCATAAAAAACTTTCTGTCTGTGTTTTACACTCAATAGGTAATTTCACACTGTCTGTCTCAGGCAGAGCTGTCTGATATGAGCTGTTACACCACTGTCTTCAGCTGCTGGAGGCTCTGAGTCTCACCCCACCTATAAGTCTGCAGATATTGACTGACTTCAGGATGATTTCTAATAATAACTGGAGAATAACCTCCATCCTGTGCCCAAAGTGTTGGAGCCAGATGATCTTTAAGGGCCCTTCTAGCCCAATCCATTTCTACAACTCTCCCACCTGTGGAGGCAGGACTGAAACTGTGCTCAGACTCTGAATGTGCCAGGGAGCAAAAGCTGCCAGAGAGGAGCCACTGTGGGCAGGGGGAGAAGGATGAGCTTTTGGTGGCAGGGACAGCTGGCAGAGGGCTGGCCAGTTCCAGTCCTTCCACCAAATTCCTGCAGGAACCTTGCTGGTGACACACAGCCTGGTGAACTGGTGGCAGAGCCAGTCCCACACTGTCACTGCAGACACTGGTGTCACCTGGAAAACAGGGCCTCATCAAAAGGAACAGAAAGGAAATCATTTTAATCCAGCCTAATGCAAAGTTGCATTAGGAAAATAAAGCCTGAGAAAGGGGAGCTCCAGGCAGGATCTACCCCCAGCTCTCTGCAACTTTGAGCATTTGAATTTCTGCAGCAGCACATGGGGTGTCTCTGACAAGGAATGAGGAGAGAGGGAGACAGGGAATGCTGTCCTTCCTCTCCTCCCAGCACTCCCTGAAACTTCTGCAGCCAAACTGCAGAGCTCTGGCATCCATACATTAAGTCAGATGTTGGAGTATTCAGGGAACAGCCAAATAAATCAGAGCAGAGCGAGAAAAATATCTTGAAATGAGACATTTATGGAAATCAAAGAAAAGAATAAAAATTAAGCTGGGATAGAAATGTCTGATACTAAAGAGCTTACATTTCTGCCAAGGAAAGGCAGAGCAAGAAAAGGCTGGAAGGTGAATGTGAACATTTTCCACTCAGGAACAAGGCACACACTTTTGGGCCAGATGACAGTTAACAGCACAGAGACAAATTCATAAAGGAAGAGGCCAAACTTCCAAACTTTTGGCATCTTTAGGTGGGGCCTGGGATCCTTTGCAGCAGCCATGCAGGACCCTACAGGATTCTGCAGGAACTGGGCAGAGTTAGCTGGAATAGCTCAGGCTGCTGTCATGGAGATAACCACTGCCACCCACAGCAGCATGACTTGGGAAGGCTTCCAGCTTGGGAAGGTGCTGTGGGGGCTGCTCTTCCCATGATTTACACCTTCCAGGCTGCCCAGACAGCTGATGGCAGAGACACTCAGAGGGGGTGCCAGGAATGGTGGGATCCTCCATCCAGACCCTCCCCCAGGATGTGCAGTGCCTTGTCAGAGGGGAATGGGGCATTTATGGACCAACACTTCCCTGTGGTATTCACAGCCCTCTGAACAGAGAGAAGCTGTGAGACTCAAGCAGAGAATAAGGAAAACACAATTCTTATCTCGCTTGCTGTGCCTGTGTTGTGCTAGAGTAGAATGGAGATTGTTTACCCAAAGTGAGGATGTTTTGTTCCCTTGGCCTGTCAGGGCCAAGAAGTGTGTGTGTGTGTGTGGGACTGTCACAGGAGAGAGAATCAGAGATGAGTGCAGTGTGAGCAGTTGTGAGCAAGAGTGAGTGCATGCCAGATTCAATTTAGATACAATGTACATAGCACAGTATAATAAAATAATTAATTAGTAATTAATTAGCCTTCTGATGATGGAGTCATTAGCCTTCTGATGATGGAGTCAGATGCATTATTCTCTCTCCCCTTTGTCAGAGTCGCCTTTGATTTACAACAGTTCCCTCCCTTCCTCAGAAGAGAATAGAGTGGGGCAAGAACAAGATAAAGAAAGAGAAGGGTAAAAGGAGAAGTGGAGAAAAGCAAAAGCTGAAAGGGACAGGAGCAGGAGAGCAGCCAGCTCAGTGCCAGGGCAGCAGGGCAGCAGCAGGGCACCCCTGACAGTGGCATCACTTGGCCTGAGGGGCCAGCATGAGTGGCTTGGCAGAGCTGCCCGGGCTGGGGTAGCCCCAGGAGCTGTTCCTCATCACTCTGTGTGAAAAACGCCAATCGCTTGTTTTTAAAATTTTAAAAGTTTAATAGTAATAAAATGGTTATAAAAATAGTAATACAATTAGAGTAACAATAATTCGGACAATTTGAATTAGGACAATATGAGACAACAGAGACAAAGAGTTACAGATAGTCCAGGTACCTTTTCTGGGCAGCAGGAGCCCGAAAAAGGACCCACGTTAACAGAGGATTAACCCTTAAAAACAACAGCCTGTTGCATATTCATACACCTCATACATGATGCATAAATTCCATTCAAACACAGGATTCTGTCATCCTCAGCTTCTTCCTCTGAATCCTAACAGCACCTTCGAGTCAGTAAGAAGTTCGTTTCTTCTGATAGGAGGGCAATAAATTCTCTTTCCCTCAAAGATTCAGGTGTCCTGTGGCTGCTATCTCACTGCACATCCTTTCTTTAAAAAAAGTATCCTACATAGCATCGTTTCTATTTTAACCATTTTTATAACCTAAAACTATATTTAACACACTTAATTCTCTACTTAAGAGAATTAACACAGCATTACTTTCTAACACAACACATATAATATTCCTTTGAATATTTGCGAAAAGCCAACCATAAAATAGATGCATTTTTCACACTCTGCCCGGAGCTTCCCGTGCCAGCAGGGGCTGAATCAGCCTCCCACAGCCCGGCTGAGGGCGAGGTGGGCTGGCTGAGAGCGAGCCCTGTTCGGGACGGGGGTGGTGGGGCTGCTAATCACTCTTTCGAGTTTTCATTTCCTCGCAGCCACGGGCTGCCCTGCTCAGAAATGAAACTTAGAGAGACGTGCCAGAGCTTTCTGAGATGGAGGGAGCCACAATGACAGGTCATAGGATGCAGGACAGGGTGGCTGCTGGGTTCACAAAGCAGACATAGCTCTGGGCAGCATGCAGGGCTGGCTGAGCCCCCACTCTGCTCGCAAGGAGAGGGGAAATGTAGGTAAGAGTTTTACAAGTGCAGACAAAGGGTCCAGGAAGGCAGAGAGGTGATGAGAGAAGGGAAAGAGCTTCCCTCCTGCTGGCTTAGCAGAAAGCAGCGCTGGAGGGGATGAGCCTGTTCTCACTTTGGAGCTGTTATGGGCGTGGAGCAGCTTGCACAAGCCCTGGAGCATCCCTTGCGCACTTGTGTCTGTGCCTCAGGCTGCTGCCCTGGGCAAGTGCCTGTTTGCTGTGCTCCAGCAGGGCCAAGGCGTCATCTCCCGTTCCTCACCAGGACACACAGCTTCTTGCTCTGCTTTGTTCCAAGGTGAGGAACAGCCTTAGCCCTGATAAAAATTGCATTGCCAAGCTCCTTTTCCACCAGCAACTCCCGTACATCAAAGGTTCTCTTCCTCACACAGCTGGAGCTGAACGTGGAGACCCTGAGGCAGAGCTGAGCCAGGCAGGGGTTCAGCCAACCCAGACTGCCCTCCCAGGATCTGCCTGATTTCCACAATGGGAATGGGCAGGGAATGAAAGCAGAGACTTCCAGCTTCTACCTAGGGATAGAGGGAGAAGTCAGTCAGGTTTGGCTGGGTAACTCACTGCCCATTCTGAGGATCTGGATGGAGCTGTTTCCTGGTGGGATGGTGAAGAGCTAAATCTTCATCACTTCATCTACTAAGGAAGGACCATGGATGTTTCTCATCAAGGAGAGTGATTTCTTTTGTAATGCAAAGGAAATGTCAGCATTCCCTTGTTTGTGCAGTGCTCCAGAGCATTTAAAACACAAACCTAAGTGAGGACTGGAGACCTCAGACAGCCTGGACAGGAGCTCTTGCTCCCACCCACAAATCATTGGGATGAATTTGGGGTGATTAGCTCACAGAATCAATGGACTTGCTCACGTGGAGCAAGAGGACAAAAGTAGAAACTAGGAATGAAAAACAAGTTGAAATGCCCATCTTATACCAAAAACATCCCAAAGATCTCTATGCTGCCCATTAAGAGTCAGGCAAAGTGTCATGGTTGCTGATGTGCACCAACTTTGAGCTGCTTGCAATCTCCCTTGCACCTACTTTCATTCAGAAAGAACAGAGGCTAAAATATTTGTCCAAATGATTTCAAGGGTTCTTTAGAGGATTAAACAAATCTAGTGTTCAGAAATGAGCATTTTAATTGTAGAGCCACGAGGCAGGCTGAGGTATGGTGTTCAGTGATGCTTCATAAATCTTGCCAATTTGTACAGTTAGCTTAAAACGAAAGTGGTAATTAAAAGCAAAGGAACAGCTAGTCCGTTACAGACTAAATGCTTAGATTAAATATTACCCTGGATCTGATTATTAATGTGCAGGAGAGCTGTTTAGTGGCTCGCTATTTGTTCAGCAGGTTTTATTAATAGCTCCACACAAACATTTCCCGTAACGCAGGATCCTGCACCGAAAGCCGAGCGTGGAAACTTGCACGCTTCTCCTCCGCTGCTTTCACCCATAATTTCCACAGATTTTGTGCCCTTTTTTTTGCTCTCAGGTTTAGTCAGTGTGACCCCTCGGCATGGCTGGGTTTTTCACTGCCCCATTCCCAGCACAACAACTGATTGAGATTTTCCCCCTGCGTCACTGGAAGGTCCCGCTCCCCGTGACGCACCATCCTTGGCTGCAAGAAAATAGAACTCCAAGCTTGGGCTGAAGGGGCTCATCCCAGCCTGCCCTGGCCACCCACCACCAGCAGGCAGGAGCTGTGACCCCCAAGGTGTGAAACCCCAAGCGAGAAGCAGCACAAAAGCGCCAGGCAAGGAGGAAGAGTGAGGAGGGCACGGGGCTGTTTGCCTCCATGCAGCTTAGGTGAGTTCAGTTTCAGAAAGCTCAGACTCAGCATCTCAGATGTCAGTAGTTTCCACTGAGAGCTCAGGCCAAGTCAGTGAGGGATGCATATTAATAGGGGTAAAAAACGGTGCTCAGTTGATGGAAAAGTCCCATTAAACAGAAAATGACCCAGTTCACACCACCCAGCCTGCTCTTCTCATGAAAAATGCCAGAACATGGCTTGCCCAAGGAAAGGCAGACAATTGACTTGGGTTTGGCTGCTGCAATGGCTGGAAGGGCCCAAACCCCCCCTGGATCCTGCAGAGCTGGGGTGTGCTGGTGGAGCACTCAGTGGCACTGGAGGAGCACCTTGTTCCTGCTTCACCACTACTTAAAATAATAGAATCATCAAATTATTGATTTCTTGCTTCTCTTTTTTCTTTGTCTTCAGCAGAGATTCCTTCTCCCTTTCTTCACTTCTAATCCCACAGGGAAAGGAGCTGGAATCCTTCTTCCAGCACATATGTTTGGGGTTTTTTCCTGTGAAACCTCTGAAAAACCAATGCTGACAACAACATTAATGCAGGATTCCAGGGATGAACTTTATTGATTGTCATGGATGTGTGGGACGAACACAGTGCAACCAGAGTGTCCCAGATTGAGGCTGTGAGGTGTGCAATGGTTGGATTCCCACCACCTTTCTTTTTTTAAACTAAAAAGCATCTCTTTGCTCGATTTGCCTTGTTATCTGTTGATGAGATTAATCCAGAGCCTACCTCTCACTGCTAGCCCTGCAGGAATCCAGGTTGCCTGCAATGTCAAGCAAGTCTAATAAATAATTTGGATGGAGTCAGTGCATTTAGTCAAACAAATAACTTCATTCAAAGGGCAGAATGGATTTTGTCAAAAGCCTTTTTTCATTATGTCAGGATGAAGAAAAAATCGTGCAGCCCTTTCACTCTGTCACCACAAAGGCATTTGTTCAAGCTTCTGGCTTTGCTTGATGTAAAAAATGTAGTTGTCAAGGCCCACACAGTGAATTGCTCTTCCCTACCCTGTCAGCATGAACCACTCCTGCACAGGGATGGAGGGACACGAGTCCTGTCACTCCCAGAGACACTCCTTGGATGGGCTGTGTGTGAGAACAAACAGTGGGTGGTCCATGAGGAAGAGGAAGCAGCATTCCAGCTCTCCTGGGCTTGTTTGTGTCCCTTCCCTGTGCCCCAGGTCACCTCCACCAGCGTCCTGGGACATGTTCTGCAGCAGGATGCAACACCCTGAGAGCCCAGAAGAAATTCAGACATCCCAGAGTGTTCTGAAAAATCCCTTTTCTGTTCCCTGAAATAGCTTTGCTAATTTAAGCATGTACACATCAAACACACATAGGAGCAAAAACAGGGAAAGGAGAAATATGAGCATTTTAGGCATATCTGCATTATATTTATTAAAAGTAATTAAACAAAAGACTAGAACCTAGGGGCAAAATGCTGGGTGCTAGAAGGTCATTGATTTACAGTCAAAATGAGAGACAAAGAGAGTGTTCAGAGCAGAGTCATGGGCTGTATCTCCTGAGTGTGCTCTCAGAGAAGATGGAGCCACCCACGGGCACCAGCTCAGAATCACAGAATCACAGAATGGTTTGGGTTGGAAGGGACCTTGAAGATCATCTCATTCCAACCCCCTGGCATGGGCAGTGTTGTAGATTGCAATGCAAGTTGTTTTCAATTACCATCTGTATGGCAGATTATCTTTGTCAAGTGGGCAGTTTGCCTTATCTCTCTCTCTGAGTGACCACAATCACTCCTCCCTCAGGAGGACACCTGCTGATAACAGCCATTGAATGTCCCTGCATGGCTGATAAGAACTACAGCATCCCATTGGCAGATGGGAGCCCAGAGGGAGGAGCCAAGCATTCCTACCTGGATAGAATCTGGAGCTTCTGGAACACCAGCACAGCTTCTGCACTGGATTGCCCAGAGGAACAGCAGCTGCCTCTTGCCCTGGATCTTCAGAGGCAGAGACTGCACCTTTCTCCAGGATCCCTGCTCCAGCAGAACCAGCCCTGGCACTGCAGGAGGGCTGAGCCACAATTCCAATGGGACTGCTGCCAACAGCCTGACCCACAGGGTGTCAGGCTGGGTTCTGACTCTGGCACTGTTGGTTTAGTTACTGCATTGTTTATTTTATCCTTTATTTTTTTTTCTTTTCCCTATTAAAGAACTGTTATTCCTGCTCCCATATTTTTGCCTGAGAGCCCCTTAATTTAAAATTTATAGCAATTCAGAGGGGTGGGGAGAGTTTACATTCTCCATTTCAGGGGAGGCTCCTGCCTTTCTTAGCAGACTCCTGTCTTTCCAAACCAAGACAGGCAGGGACACCTTCCCCTTGCCCACTCTTGGAGTGATGTGTGTTACAGTTTGCCACAACAATCTCCATATTCACTGCAATCCATAGCCACACTCCCACCCTGACATTCCAAACCAGCAGCCCCCCAGAGGTCTCCCAGTTTGGATGCTACAGGTGCCCAGCCAAGCTCTGTCAGTCACAGGAGTGTGGTGGTCACCATGCAGCTGTCCTAGCACAGAACTGTGAATCCAGAGGGACATCACACCCACAGAAACTTGTCTACCTTCATGCCATGGCCTCCTCCAATAGAAAAGATGCTCCACACACAGCAGCAGCCTAATCAGGCAGCTGACTCATAGCTGCTGGGAAAAAGAGAGAGAAGACATCAATACAAGAAGCTATTTTTGTATTTTGAGTGCTGCTCTGTTGCTGTAGGGGACACAGAGAGCTCTGTGAGCCTCATTCCTGTATTGCACCAGCTCGTGTTCACATTCTGCTGTTCTTCCACCTCACCTGAGCTCCCACACCTTCATCCCTCTCCATCCTCTCACTTCCCACACCCCAGAGCAGCCTCAGCCAGCTCTCCATTTCCTCCCAGCACAGGAGCCTCCCCATCCTTCCTCAGACCCTCCCTGGGTCAGTGCTGAGGAGGTTGGGGCAGTGGCTCTGCAGAGGGGGCACAGCTGTGGCTCCTGCACACCCACCCTCCCAAAACAGCGTGGATGGGAGCACAGGGACACCCACCCCCCCAAAACAGCGTGGATGGGAGCACAGGCACTCCCACCCTCCCAAAACAGCGTGGATGGGAGCACAGGGACACCCACCCTCCCAAAACAGCGTGGATGGGAGCACAGGCACTCCCACCCTCCCAAAACAGCATGGATGGGAGCACAGGCACTCCCACCCTCCCAAAACATCATGGATGGGAGCACAGGGACAGCCACCCCTCAAAACATCATGGATGGGAGCACAGGGACACCCACCCCCCCAAAACAGCGTGGATGGGAGCACAGGCACTCCCACCCTCCCAAAACAGCGTGGATGGGAGCACAGGCACTCCCACCCTCCCAAAACAGCATGGATGGGAGCACAGGCACTCCCACCCTCCCAAAACATCATGGATGGGAGCACAGGGACAGCCACCCCTCAAAACATCATGGATGGGAGCACAGGGACACCCACCCCCCCAAAACAGCGTGGATGGGAGCACAGGCACTCCCACCCTCCCAAAACAGCGTGGATGGGAGCACAGGCACAACCACTCCCCCAAAACAGCATGGATGGGAGCACAGGCACTCCCACCCTCCCAAAACAGCGTGGATGGGAGCACAGGCACTGCTCATCAGGCTGGGAATGTGGCATGTCACACCCCTGTGGGAGCCCTGGAGGTGGCAGACCCACAGAGCCCCAAATCCAGGCTGGGATCCATCCAGGAGAATGGCAAAGCAGGGTTTTATTCAGAGGTAGCAAAAGAATAATGAGTTCATTAGATACCAATTGATTGATAAAGAGGGATTTATTGAAAGGTCTAATGTGTGTAGCCAAAATTAGTTTGCCATGTAATTAACTAAAAATGACTTAAGCAATGCATTCTTAATTATTATCTTAGTACAGCCAACTTGTAAGAAATTTCAAGCATTTAATTGGCATTTGATAGAATAGCTATAGCAAGCTAATTAGGTACCAAATTATGGAATGCGCTAATTGATATTTAATAAGTATGTCAATTGGTATCTAACTAGCCAATATGTTATAGCTATCTTGGAATGTGTCAATTAAGTGCCTAAAGATCTCTTTCAAGTAGATTATAAATGTAATCTATTAAGGATGTAATTTGCAACATTTTTTGATTATGGATTGTAACTTATTTGCTTCCTGAATATGTTATTGCTATTCACAGGCTCATTCACACAATATCATGCGCAGCGTTTTGCCTACTCGAGCAACTTTGACAACTGATATTTTCCTCAGCTCTACTCCTCTCTTACTCTGGTGTAAAGAGATTTCCACTCTCTCCACAGATCCCAGAAGGGGACATCAGAAATGCACACTGAGAGCCATGGGTGAATTTGTCAGCATTATCTTGGTTTAGTGGCAATTGGAGTCTACCCACAGTGTTTTGGTTATTTCAAGGGGTGGCACAGTCCAAGCTCTTTGATGTGTGGTCCTGTTCAAAGAATCACAGAATGGTTTGGGTTGGAAGGGACATTCATTGTCCCTTCCATGTCCCAGGTGCTCCCAGCCCTGTCCAGCCTGGCCTTGGGCACTGCCAGGGATCCAGGGGCAGCCACAGCTGCTCTGGGCACCTGTGCCAGGGCCTGCCCGCTCTCATAGGGGAGAATCTCTCCCTAAAATCTGATCTAAACCTACTCCTTTCCAGTTTAATAAAAGTCCTCCTCAGGAAAATTCAGAGGGATGCTTTTACAGTCAGAGCCATTGCACAGGTCTGAACCAGGGGAGAGTTTTTCTCTCCCAAGTTTGTTCATAAATATCATAAAAATTGCTGCTCTCAGGACAGGAAGAAGAGGGGGGAGTGCATGAGAAGCAGCTTAACCTAAAGGGTGAGATATCCTCAGTGTCCCTTGTGGGGCTGGCATCACATTTGGGGGTGTCAGGCTGGCTTGATTAGCTCCTAACAGGATTTACCCATTCCTTGAACGCCCCAGTCAGCCTGAATCCCCCAGGAATTTCACCAAAGGGTTAATTTAAAGCACGGTGATGACCGTGCTTATTTCCTTTTGATTTCTTTGATACAAGTTGCCATTTGCAGCGAGCCTGGGGAGGTTTTTTCCCCTGAAGCAATGCTCCCGTTTCTTTGTGTCATGTGTGAGTACAAGGCTGGTGCAGCGAGAGGTGCAGCACACAACATTAGTGCCTCAGCGATCTGAGCACTTTATCTTCATGAGTAAAGTACCCAGCTGCTCTTGAATTCAACTGAAAAAAAAAAAAAATATGCTGCCACTCGTAAGAGCAATACATTTTCAGTTACTAATAACAACTGTTGTCATGGAAACAGCCGGTCCAGCATGAATGTAAGGATTTGCTTTCAGGTCAGTGCTGTATTAGTCAGCAGCCTTTCAAAACCACATCTCCCCAGCACACAAGTCTCCTGTCCAATTTACTCTTTGCAGCACTTTTTCTCCATTGTGAATTAGTCCAAATTAATTACATTTTATGACAATTGTGCACGGCTCCTTTTCAACTCAGCTCGCTGTATAATTACTTGGAAATGGTTTATGGAGGCCAAAAGAAAATTTCATAACTGTATCCAGGTTTGGGAGTTCTGTTGTTTTTTTGGTTTTTTTTTTCAAAAGAATAGTAAGAGTAGAATAGGCTGAATTATCATTATGATCATTAATGATAATTGAGCATCAGGCCCTTGGGATGTTTCCAGGCTCCTGACCAATTTTGGGGGCTGTGGATGGGTGGAAGGGGCAGTGCAGGGGGTGCAGGCAGCTGGGGAGGGGTGTGAGGGTGTGCAGGTTTCCCCTGCTCTAAAGCTCATTTTGAGCTCCTGGGGTGGATGAAGGCAAAAGGAATCTGCCCCAGTCCAGCCCTGGGGCTCCTTTCTGCAATTTCCATCAATCCCAAGGACAGCTGGAAGAGGCTGATGTCCTTCAGCTCCCAGCTGGCCACATCACAGCCCCAAAAGCTCCTTCCCCACTGGGGAAGCAATGCCAAAGGAGTCTGGCTGTGGGGTTCTCACCAGAGGAACCTCCAGGCTGGATTTGGGCTCCCAGGAGGCACTTTGGACCATTTCTCCTGGCTTTCCTAAGTGTCCAACACCTTGAGCTCCTGTTGGTGCAGCAGGAGGAAGAGGGGTCTCACCCTTTTTGGACTCTGATTTGATTTTCCATTAAATGCTTTGCCTCTCCCCCCAGAGAGAAGCAGCCCCATCCCAAGTGTGGGTGCACCAAGCCTGTGAGACCCTGCTCCTCTCAAAGCTCCCTCCCACACAGACACATCCCTGCTGTTTCCTCAGAGGAACAGCAAAAATGTGCTTTAAATTTCTACCATTCTGGGACAAAACTTGCTGGAAAAATATCCCCAGACAAAGGGGCTGATGCTACTCCCAAGCATAGCTGGTGGCTGTGGTGCAGATTTTTCCTGTGGTGAGGAGCAGAGTTTGATTCTTCTTCCTTCACAATCCTGATCCTTCCAGCTCCTTTCCTTGCAGAATTGCTGCTATCCCTGTCCTCATGCATTTCCCTTCTTGTTGGTGTTTTTAGTTTTCTCCATATTTTTTCCTATCTCTCACCATAACCTGAAAATCAAATTAAATCACTTTATCCTTTATTACAAGGATGGACAGACAGGCCTGGCTGGAGGGTGAAGTCCTTGTCTTGCTGTGGGGATAACTGCAAGGATGTGGGAAAAATAATGAAGGGATTTGTAGTTTTTTGAAAAGAAAGGCAGAATACAGTTTTGGGAGGAAGATCTGATTTCAGGGAGCTGCAGATTTCAGCATCTTGTGATGCTTTGGGACATTTTGGGTGCTTTCCCTGGTGGGGTTCCCTATGGTGGGGACACATCCCTGCCTTGGAGCCTCTCTGGAGAGCAGGTCCCAGCTCTGCATGGCAGGAGGGGAGGGACAAAGATGAAAACCATCAAGAGGCTCAGTCAGAGCATTCCTGGCATGCAGTCAAACTTCTCCAAAGGCACAGCTGGAGTGGAGGGCAGGGTTTTGAGTCAAAAGCTGCAGAGGGAGGATGGGCTCTGACTCTCAGGGTCTGGATGCTTCCAAGAGAGAGGGGACAAGAAGGGCTGGAGGGAGCTGGTCTCAGAGCAAAGGGAGCTTGTTCCACACCTCTGTGCCTGCTCCTCATGGTGTGCCCTGCCTCCTTCCACCCAGCCCAGCAAGGCTGGACAGTGGGCACAGTTTGCTTAACCTTGAATGCTGCATCCAAAATCGATCCTGGTAATGATAACAGAAAGGGAAGGAGCCTGGCAGACATTGCTGAAGAAATGTTTGATTTCTGCTTTCACTCCAGGTCCTGCTCAGCCACATGGAACACATGGTCTCACTGTTTGCCTGTTAACCTGGCCCTGAGTGATTTATTCATGGATGCTTGGAGGGGCTGAGGCTCTCTAGAGCTGCTCCTGCATCCCTGGGCATGCACAGTGCATTGTCCCCAAAATCAGGGGGGCTTGGAGCAGCTGGGGCAGCTTTGGTTTGATGCTGTTCAAAGGATGTGAACCACAAAAAGTCCTTCTGCTTTAAGGGGTCTGCTCTCAGCAATCATCCCCCACTCTGAATGAATCACCCATCCCAAGGAAATGTGGGTGGCTGGAGCTGCCCAGAGGTTTTGAGGAGAGCATTTCAAGCTTGCACACGAAGCTTTTCCCATAGCTGAGATGCTCATCCCACCTGGGAGGTCTCTGCCACCCTGCCCAGAGGCCATCACAGCCCCCAGCCCACCCAGAGCTCCACCTCCTGCTCCTCAGAGCCTTTCCTTTCTCTGCACAGCCAGTCCAAGCTTTTCAGCTTGCCTGCTAGCTAAAATAAGTAAATGCAGGGTGAACATGATGGTTTCAATGCTCAGACTGTAACATTTCCTTCTCTGGGTCACTGTCAGAATCTCCAGCAGATGCTGTGGGTCTCTCTGTGCCTGTGTGTTAAGAGGAAATGAGCTGGGTCAGCACCTGCCCATGAGATGCTCAGACACACCCACAGGATGGTGAAGGTTTAACCTGCAGCCTTTTCCCCTCCTGCATCAGCCTGGGCAGGAGGGAAGGTGCCAACCTCAACTTTGGGCTCTTTGTGCTGATGGCAGATTCTGCCAACAGGGACCTGGTGTCCTGGCTCAGCACAGCCCCAAAACCACACTCAGCCTCCCCTGTGCTCCTCCTTGTGAGAACCATCAGAGACCCAGCCAGCTGAAACTCCTGCAGGCCTTGGGCCACCCTGCACTCTACCATCTTTGGTAAATAAAAGTATTAAAAATGCTTTGGGAACATTTTGGGAAAGGAAAAAAAGAGGCATGGGAGATATTAGCCATTATCCCATTCTGGAATTACAGAGGCCAGATCCAGAGGGCCACCAAGATGATTGTGAAGACTTCCCAGAGCTCTGGGCGAGATCCCCAGGGTGCTGGATTGCCCTGGAATCTGAAAAGAGCCGTGTGTTTGTGGGGCCAGTGGTGCTCCAAGGCACAGGGCAGGACCTTGGCTGGTCTCACCCATTCCAGGGATGATCTCCCATGTTCACTGCCTGTTGGGCATCTCAAACCTCAAATCACTGGTGAAGAGAAACATCTCCAGCCTCCTGGAACTTGCTGCAGCTTTGAAACCCCTTTGCCAGGCCAGAGAGTCATGGATAGAGGCTGGTCCCAGGAGATATTTAATAAATAAAATTTGAAGACTTAGAAATCCCTGTCTATTCCTGTGTTACTTATTGTTTACTTTTTATTATTTATTATTATTATTGTTTAGTACTTATTATTTTCCATGTTACTTATTGTTTACTCATAGTACTCAGGCCAACCATACATGAAACAATCTGATATAAAATGTTGGAGACCAAAGGCTCTAAAAGACTTCTAGAATTATGTAAGATCCATTTCAGGCTGTCCAAAATCTTTCCACAGACTAGTCAAAAGCAGGAGGAAAAGTTAGCCCAGAAAATACACCCAGCATGCCTCCCCCTCAGCCAGGAGAGCTGTATCCTCCAAGCCATTAAGGACCTAAAAATACAACAAGAGCGTGACGATAATAATATAACAAATAAATAAATTAAACAAATACTACTAATAAATGTAACAATTAATAAAACAAATATAATAAGAGCACAAGAGCCACCCCAAAAGGGTTGGGATAGCCAAATGCCCCAACAGGCTCAGCCAGACCTGCCCTTGTCACATCTCAGCTGTGCCTTTCCTGCTGAATATCCCTCACGTTGGGGAAGATACAGATTTTATTCATAGCCCACCACTTTCTACCTTTTTATTATTCTGTTCTGCCCTCTGAGAAGTGTGTCCTGTGTAGGGCTGCAGATGAAGTTTTGCTCTTACCAATACATGGTGCATTGAAAAACAAGATGACAACAAATGGAGAGCTGAGAGAAGTCTGGCTCTTATATAACACACAGAGTGTGCTGATATAAATGAGTCTTCAAAATGATAATGTCCTTCTCCCCCAGGCCTGCTCTGCCATGAAGTTGGATTTCTGGAGCCAGAGTTCCATTTGCAGCTCATTGTGTATGCTGGAGTTTTTCCCTTTTCCCTATTTTTGAATTTGTTTGCAGGCTGTAATGGGCCCCTTTCTGGTTCTTCCTCATATCCTTTGAATTGTTTTACAGGAGTGAAATGGAGGTTTTTGATGTATTGAATATATTTAATATTTTAATGCTGAGAATTTGCAGGACAGAGCAGAGACTGCCTCTTGCGATAAGAGACATTATTATTGTTGTGAAGAATTCCTTTAAGATTCCATCTTAATCATTCTGCTATTGAAATGGAAGAATAAAGTAATAAATGGTTTGAATAGACTTGATTAAAAAGAATAATTATATTCCTCGTGTGGGTTAAATATATAAACTCTTTGTGGTTTTGCATTCTTCCAGCATTTGCCTGGTAGAATGAGCTTTTCTCTTCAATAAGGAGAAGGGAAGGAGAGAGTCCTCTTGGCAAGGAGGTTTGGATCCTCTCTGGCCCCTCACCTGAAGGAGGCACTGCCCATGTTTTCCTGCCCTGCTTTGGGGCCGGATTTCTGCTGAAGTCTTCTCTGACTCCTGGGAGATGCTCCACGTCCTTTGGGATCCCCCATCATTCCCTGCCTCTCTGGGGCACCCACAGTGGGTCCAGAGGCCTGTGGTGGGATGTGCTCCAAGGAGGACACAGCCATGGAGCTCCTGACTCTCTGAGGAAAACACTCTCAGGAATTTGGGCAAAAAAGGACAAATTTCCCATTGGCAAAGGCTCCCTTGTGTCCTGATGTGTGTGTTCTGTCCCCATGTGTCAGAGCTGGGGCAGTTCTCTGCTGTTCTTGGGGCAGGTTTTTCTTGATCTCTGCCCCAGCCAATCCTCCCTGCAGGAGATCTCTGCTGTCCATGGCCACTGAGTGTCCCTGCAGGGCTGATCCAATTCCAGCATCCCATGGGGAGATGCTGCATTGCCCAGGGCAGGAGCCAAGCATTCCTCCCTGGATCCAATGGGAGCCTGGCACAGCCCAGCAGCCTTTGCCCAGTGCATTGCCAGAGGAGCAGCTTCTGCTGCCCTGCATGGCCAGAGGGAGCCCAGGCCCATCTGCAGCAGCCCTGGAGCTGCAGAGGAAAACTCCCCCCTTGTGCAGGATCCCTGCTCCAGCAGAGCCACAGCTGGCACTGCAGGAGGGCTGAGCCCCCATGGGATGGGGCTGTGCCACCCCCTGACACACAGGGGGACAGGGCCTGCTCTCACTCTGGCTGGGGTTTGTTTTCTTTTCTATACTATTTTACTTGTATTTTTAATTTTCCTAGTAAAGAACTGTTATTCCTATTCCCATATCTTTGCCTGAGAGCCCCTTAATTTTGAAATTATAATAATTCAGAGGGAGGGGGTTTGCATTTTCCATTTCAAGGAGGCTCCTGCCTTCCTTAGCAGACACCTGTCTGTCCAAACCAAGACACCTTGCCAATGTCAGCCAGGTGCAGAGGTAGCAAACCTTGGGGTGCTCACCTGTGCACCCCCTGCCAGGCACAGCTGCCACCTGTCCCCTGGAAGGGGTGGGGAAAAGCATTTCATTCCTGCTGGAACCCTGAGATGTGACACTACATTGCACCCTGGCTTACAGGGAATTCAGCCCACTGTGCACCATCAAGTGTTTCAAGGTGTTTCTCACCAGCCTCCTGGAATTCATGGGGGATGATGCTTCAGGTGGAACATTCTCCCCTGCCTGCAGTGGTGTGAGCCCCTCGTGGAGCCCCTTGCTGTCACCCTGCTGAGGTGCTCACCTGCTTCCTTCTGCACCTCACTCCCCCTGATGGCATTCCAGGGACAAAACACACGTGCCATTGAATCCACATTCCCTGAAGGAAGCTGCTCTTCTGGAATCCACCTTCACCCCCCCCAAAAAACCAAAAACAACAACAACCCCCCCCCCCCCCCCCCCCCCTGCTTTTAACCCTTGCAGTGCTGGGTCTCACAGGTCTGCCCTCTCCTTTGGTGCTTGAAAACTTTTCTTAGTGAAGACTTTGCTTCCAACCTACATTTTCCTTTCCCCTCACGTCAGAGAGCAGCTGCCTGCCTCCCCCTTCCCCTGCAGATGTGATCATAGATGCTATACTACTAAGGCTTCATTATTTTTACAAAAATCTACTCCAGTAAGAAGTGTTATAAATAATTAAAGAAACACTAGAGTTGTCAAAATAAATGAACAAAGTACACTTTGAGATGCATGCTCTTGGCTTATTTGGGGTTTGTTCAGTTGGCAGCTGAATTTCAGAATTCAGTCCCTGGAAATACCCAGTAGAAATGCAACCAGTGAGGTTCAGCCATCCACCAACAAGGAACCTTTGTGTTTCCCCCAGAGTCATCTAGGAACAGGGCTGGACATCAAATATCATGTATAAAACACCAAGCTCCAGTGCTCCTCTTGGCCTTTCCAGGGAAAGCCAGGACCCAAAACCCATCCAACCATGCATCCAGAAGTTAGCAAGACCACTTGTATGGCCTGCTTTGTGTGATGCTAATGTTCCAAGTGAATGCCTCATTGCTCTGCACAATAAACCTTCTTCTCTTCATTCAATGCTCTTTTCCAGAAGGTCTTCTTTGTCTCCATGACGACAAATAAATTGCTTCTTGTTCACTGAAATCTGCTAAAAAGCTCGTTATTAAGCTAATGTGCCCAGGGTGACAACGCAGCAGAGGAAGACAGTCCTGCCCCAGCAAAGGATGCTTTTCTTCTTGGTTTCCCATGTGGACACCACTTCTCTGGGCTCTCAGGACGGCGTTGCTCTCATTTGCTGTCAGAGATGCTTCAAAAAATCGAAGGCATTTGAGAGAGGAGGAGAAAGAACTCTTGAGTGCGAGCCAAAGACACTGATAATTGTCTGCCTGCCCTTTCCATCTGCTCTCTGCCTGCTGCTGTACTCCTTCCAAGCTCACTGCAACTCCCACCCCGGGGTTTGTGCTTGCCTCAGGCACACGGAGATCCAGGCAGTGTCCCCAGTGCTGGTGCCACCAGTGTCCTGCTCCTGTCACCTCCAGGGAGCTGCCAGGGGGCCAGGCCAGCATGGAATGAGGAATGAGGGATGGCTGGGGAGCTGCCAGGCTGTGCCTTGGTTCCTCAGGTCTCCCACACTTTGCCTTGGAGAAAGCCACTGTGTGATTGCACAGGTTTTGGGTTTTCTGTGACTGAAATGGTTCTTGAGGTATCAGAAAGTCTCTTCTTTCCCAGCCCCACGACCGAAGAAGAAGTTGAGATTCGTCGGTTCTGCTTTTCAAGGTTGTTTATTTTCTTTTATCTATAACATTCTTTTTTTGACTTGTTGAGATTTGTTTGGTAGGTCAGTTCATGGCACAGTCCCTGCCTTTGGGGTGGTGTTGGCTTTTTATACTAAGAACCTCGTGTGCTTTATTTACAATAACTTTCCAATACTTACCACTTATATTAGGCAGTTTGTCTCTACTCTAAACCAATCCAAAAGTGCCACCATCACAGCAGAAGATGGAGGACAAGAAGAAGAAGGAGAAGAAGGACAGGACATGCCCAGATTCCTCCATCTTGCTTCTTGAACCCCCATTCTAAAAACCCCAAAATTCTACATTTTCACCCTGTGACAAATTCACTATCATTCTACTCAAACTCTTGTGGCTTGTAAATCCTCACACAAAGTTGGGAATTGTTTCCATGGGTTAAAATCAAAGGCATGGGTGTCTTTGACTCTGTGCCAAGGTCTCTGAGCCCCCTGCCAGGGTCTGGAGTCTTGCAGGGCAGTCAGAGGAATGTGCTGGGTTCCAACACACAGAACCCTCAGGAAAACCCCCAGGAGCTGCTGGTGGCTTCTCATGGGCTGCCAACACCATTCAGCATTTCAGTGTTCTCCTGCTCCTTTCCCAACCACAGCATTTCTTTTACCATTTCTTGCTTTCCCCACAATCCAAAGTGCTGAAAGGTCCCGTGAGAGTAAACGGTGAGAGCTTTCATGTGGTTACTGTCACTAGGGAAACCACTTCCTTGTGATTCACATCTTCTCTGAGCCTCTCCTCCTTTCCCTCTGCATTCAGAAAGGTAATATTGAGCTGGTACACACTGGGGGGATGGGGCTGGGAACAGGAAAATGGATGAACATGCAGGGTTTTGGGGAAAAACCAGCATTGTGCCAGAGTAGGGCATAGGTCATCATTAGAGAAGGATAATTATTCAGAACTGGTTAAGAAAAACTCAAACTAAGTCAATGTGACAGTTCTACCAAAAAAAAGGAAAGAAAGAAAATAAATAAATAAAAATAAAAGGCCTTTTCCCTCCTCCTGATATTACTTTACTTTTCCCTTCAACCTGATCACAAAAGAGCTCATCATTAAGACAGGTGGACAAATTACAAATTACTACAATTTCTCTTCTCCTGAAGTGGAAGAGCCTGGTGGGAAGTGCCCTCTGCCCCCCAGGTAAGTGGGGCAGCACAGGGGGGTTTGTGCAGCAGGTCAGAGGGGGGCAGAGATGGGGCTGGGGTGTGAGACAGGGCTGGTGGAATCAGCTGGGATGAGAAATAACAGCCAGGCAGCAGAAACCCAGGATGTGGAGAACATCCCAAAGCTCCCACACAATCACAGAATGCTCTGGGTTGGAAGAGACCTTAAAAAATCCTCTTGTTCCACCCCCAGCCATGCACAGGGGCACCTTCTACCCTCCCAGGCTGCTCCCAGCCCTGTCCAGCCTGGCCTTGGGCACTGCCAGGGATCCAGGGGCAGCCCCAGCTGCTCTGGGCACCTGTGCCAGGGCCTGCCCACCCTCACAGGGAAGGATTTCTTCCATAAATCTGACCTAAACCTACCCTCCTTCAGCTTCAAGCCATTCTTTCCTGCACCTGTCACCACCAGTCCTTGTCCCAAGTCCCTCTCCAGCTCTTGGAGCCCTTCTAGGCACTGGGAGGGGCTCTCAGCTCAACCTGCAGCCTTCTCCTCTCCAGGCTGAACAGCCCCAGCTCTCTCAGTCTGGTTTCATGGACTGGAAGTTTGGAGCCCAGGAACACAGAAGAAACCTGGAAGCCCATGGCCAGGATAAAGAGCTGCAGAAATGGAGGCTTTCTTCAAGCACAAATTAATATGCTTATTCTTGCTTAAAGAAAAGGAAACATTACTATCCTTTGCATTAAGAGAAAAAAATTTAATGGAGATTATTTTTGATCTAACCCCATTTTCCCATTTATGTTAGCTTTTGCAAAACACATTTTCATTCAGAAGAAAGTGATGATTTAGGGGAGGTAGAAGAATGAAACCTCTGGAAACAGAAAGGCTGCAGTCAGCCCTTAACTCAGTCAATTCCTGGTGTGCTCCAAGCATGAGAGATGTCCCAGGTCTTTGGAAGAGTTCCCATGCTGAGCTGGGGTGGGAATGTCCATCCTGGAGCTCTGTCCCATCTGTGCTCCTGCTCTGTCCCTCACCTCCCTTTGCAGCACCTCACATCTGTGCTGGCTCAGCTTGCTGCCCCACAAATTGAGTTAACACTCCAATCCCTTTTACAGCCATGGAAGGTGGGTGCTTAAATCAAATGAAGATGAATATATTTGCTGACATATAATTGTTTTCTTTAGTAATTGCTCTCGGGTCTCTTTACATCTCATGGTTAATGCTGGCCCAGGATTGTTTGTGAAATGTTTCATTGTTTCTGATGAATCCTATGAAAAGTGACATTCCTGATTATTTTGCCATGCAGGAGATTACACCAGGCTCTATTGCTAAGCACTATTGATAGACCCTGTGCTGTCTTTTACTGTTTAGTTGCTACTAATAAATCAGAACTTGGTTTCTTCTCCACGTGCTGAATCTTTCATCACATGCAAACATGAGAAAAGATGTGGCAACTTCCCAGGGTGTCACATGGGGGAGTGGAGATGCTGGTGCTGCTCCAACATGGGGCTTGAGGAGGGGGTCCTGAACACCTTCCTGGTGTTGGGAGCAAGATGTGACCACCCCTGGTGGCAGCAGGACCTGGCTCCTCGTCCTCTCATGGAATGCCAGGCTTTGCTGCTGGTGCTGGGAGGGAAGGGGCTTGGCAGAGGCATGGCCTGATCCCCAAAGAGAGATCCCAGCACCTGCCAGGGCAATCACAGCTGCCTGACCTGAAACACTGGGAGCAGGAGCGGCAGAAATATTTCATATCTGAGAGTTGCTGTGCCCTGAGATCCTCCTTTCCCATGACAAACCCAGTGTGAGGGGTAGGAGAGCAAGATGTGCCCCATGCCAGGGGACAGGGACATGCTCCCTCCAGCCCTGGTGCCCTGGAGCCTCCCATGTGTGCCCAGGTGCCAAAATCCAGGACAGGATCCCATGGGTAGATGGGAAATATCCCTGATGCCAAAAATCTCATCCCAGCTGGGAGAAGGAAGGTGTTCAGGGGCCAGGAATCCCAAAGCTCAGGCTGCAGCATTGCCAGACACACTGGGGCTGGGGAAAGCCCTGGGTGCCACCGGGGATGGCAGCAGCTCCATCATCCCCTGGGGATGGCCACAAACCCCAACCATCCCCAGGGGATGCCCACAAACCCCAACCATCCCCTAGGGATGCCCACAAACCCCAACCATCCCTGGGAATGCTCACAAACCCCAACCATCCCCTGGGAATGCCCAAAGACCTCAGTCATCCCCTGGGAATGCCCATAAACCCCAACCATCCCCTGGGGATGCCCACAAACCCCAACCATCCCCTGGGGATGCCCATAAACCCCAACCATCCCTGGGAATGCTCACAAACCCCAACCATCCCCTGGGAATGCCCAAAGACCTCAGTCATCCCCTGGGGATGCCCATAAACCCCAACCATCCCCAGGGGATGCTCACAAACCCCAACCATTCCCCAGGGAATGCCCACAAACCCCAGCCATCCCCTGGGGGTGCCCATAAACCCCAACCATCCCCTAGGGATGCCCACAAACCCCAACCATCCCTGGGAATGCTCACAAACCCCAACCATCCCCTGGGAATGCCCAAAGACCTCAGTCATCCCCTGGGGATGCCCATAAACCCCAACCATCCCCAGGGGATGCTCACAAACCCCAACCATTCCCCAGGGAATGCCCACAAACCCCAGCCATCCCCTGGGGGTGCCCATAAACCCCAGCCATCCCCTGGGGATGCCCACAAACCCCAACCATCCCCTGGGGACACCCATAAACCCCAACCATCCCCAGGGGATGCCCAAAGACCTCAGTCATCCTCTGGGAATGCCCACAAACCCAAACCATCCCCAGGGAATGCCCACAAACCCCAACTATCCCCTAGGGATGCCCATAAACCCCAACCATCCCCAGGGGATGCCCACAAACCCCAACCATCCCCAGAGGATGCCCACAAACCCCAACCATCCCCAGGGAATGCCCACAAACCCCAACCATCACCAGGGATGCCCATAAACCTCAGGGCCTGCAGGAGGAGGTGAGGGATCAAACAGGGAGAGTGAGAAGAAGCACACACACACACACACACACACACACACACACACACACACACACACACACACGCCTCTGCATCCCCCCCAGCCTAATTGAGCTAATTAATTTAACGAAGAGACAGCACTCTGTAATTTGCCTAATTCAGTGAGAAGAGAGGCAGCAGCAGCAGCAGCAGCCAGTCCTGCTCCCCTGGATCCTCTCCTGCTCCTGCCAGGGGCTCAGCACCCCGGGGCAGCTCCCACCAGTCACACCAGTGCTGGCCACAGGCTCAGCACCAGCAGCATCCAACCCCTGAGGAATTCAAATCCCATCAACATTCCTCATGGAATTTCCAACAGGAACAGTGACTCCAAACTGAGCTCCTGGTGGTCAGGAGCAGTGAAATCTCTGTTTATTCTCCCAGTGTTAGGGTCCCCTTCCTGTTGTGGTGAGAAGGCTCCTGGATAAGGGGTTTTTCACAGATTCTCCTCTTCCAGAAGCTGCTTTCCTGCCTTTCTGTTGGGGAAGATGAAACAGGAAAGCCTTATCAATATGATTGTCTGGCAAAAGATTTTGAGAATATGGAAACTATAAGTGAGATTGAAATGAAAGCAAGCTTTGAGATCCCTCAGTTACTGAACAACAGGAAAACAATGGTGTGGCCAGCTGAAGGTGATCCCCTTTTGATGGAACAACACCCTCTGCTTGCAGACAGGCCCAAGGCTCAGAGCAGACCCCACTGGCTGGGCAGAAGGGGCCCAAAGAGGAGTTTTTAGGGTTTAAAATGTAACACAGGATGGTAATGTAATGATTCTTATAGGCTGTATGTAAATGCTGTAGGATTTGTATCTTGTACTAGATTGGTTAGTGAGAATCAGAATATTCAACACAGAAGATGATTTATTGTATTGTAATGGGAACTTTGCTCTCTTACCCCTTTATGCTCTTACCCCTTTTACTCTCTCACCCTCTCATCCTCTCTCCCCTCTCTTCTCTCAGTCCTGCTCTGGGCTGTGTCTGGCAGCTCCCAGCAGGGCCCTGCCCCCAGGCCCTTTGCAATAACCCCAAGTTCCAGCGCTGGCTGCAGAGATCTCTCGTGTCCCTCTGTCCTACCCCCATCACTCTTATACCTTCCTTGCTTTTTTCCTGTCTGTCTCTAAATGCAGGTGTTGTGTGCTCGTTGCTGGGGTGGTTCTGTGGATGAAGATGTGGAGAATGCCCTAACAGGAGGCTGCAGGGAGCAGGAGCTGTTGCAGGTTGATGAGGATCCATTCAAAGCCCTCCTGGCACGGCCCCGGCGCGGGAGGGACTTCTACGCTGAAATGGAATGCAAAATAAAAATTGCATCGGGCTGAGGTCATTTCTTGCATGATGTATCTTGGGAAAAGAGGGGTTTCTCTTCTCTCCCTGAGATATTGAGAAATTCAAAATAAAAGCTTTTCATTGAGGTGAGCAGCCTGGCAGAGGAGCACAGGCAGGAGCTCAGAGTGTTTTTAATTTTGCCTTGATTTTTTTTTTCCTCCCTATCTGGCAATCTTTAGGAAGAAAAAAAAAAATCTTGACATTTTTGTTTCCTTATTTGCTTGTCTTCTCAATATGTCAGGAAAGAGACAAGATCATAACACAATCCCTGGTTGCAGCAGACATATATTTGCCATCCAAACAGGTTTTCCCCTTTTAATGTAAGCTATTAGCCCAAGTTGTTGCTATAAATGTAGCAAACCCCATCTATTTTAATCAGCTTGTTTATGAGCATCTTTCTATTCCCAAATTGCACAGGAGCTCTCCTGCTAAATACTCCTTTCTTTTCAGGTAAGATAATTTCTGGGACAAAATGTCAGGGAGCTCAACACATCCCTTCAATTACTGCAGTACAGATTTTCTCTGAGCTTCTGGACAATAAGTAGCTTTCAGGGAAGCATTAAGTAGATTTGCCCTCAAGGGTTTGCATTTCAGTGGAGTGACAGTTATTTTTGTAAATACAAAATAAAAAAGAGAGAAGAAAAGAAGGAAAAAAACATACATACACCTTCCCCCAGCTCCAAGAAAATAGACAGACACGGGCTAGACAACTGCTTATTATCTGAGAACCTTGAATCAGATAGGAAAACCAGAGTTCCTAATGTCTTCAAATGTCACAGCATTATGATTTATACCAGAACACAGTGTACCATGCTTCATTACAGAGAAAAAAATAAAGAAAAATTGAATTACCGAACTAATGTCTTCCCCTTTTTTATTTTTTTTTTCCTGACTACTCTGAGGATATAAAATCCATCATTAGTTGTTTTTAAGCTTGTCTCTAATGATGAAAAAAATAATGGGGCATGAAACTCAGACTTAACAAAACAAAAATACAAAACACAGCATTTTACAGACTTTACGTAAACATAATGTGACAATGCACTTCCTTTCATTCTCTGCTATGACAGTTAATTCCAGACCAGGAAAACTGTCAAAAATGTTTAGTTCTGCTTGGGTTGAGTTAATTACAGGCCCTGGGGCTGTGTTGACTTTCTCCTGCTAATGGCACTGTGCTACAGGTAAAAATCCATTTGCAAGAATGTTTTCAGAGCTACAGATCTAATTTACTGAATATCAAATATTTATGCCATTGCAATTAAAGTGACAACGTTCCACCCCTCTTCAGCATACAAGCTTGGGCTTTTTAATAGAATTTATTATACAGTAAACATTTGGTAAAAAGTTTTGCTGGAGCTTATAATGTGAAAGCTTTGAATATTTTATTGATTTTATTTCTTTTGCACTCTATCCCTATCAATGCTGGGATGTTATGAACTTCTGCAGCACATAAAATTCCATTTTTTACTGTCAGAGCTCCCAGATAAAGGCTGGCACTGAGGGATGAAGCTGTGTTGTCACTGTCACATGAGGAGGAAGAGGAGGGACAGCAGCAGGGAGGGACAAAGTGCCAGGCCAAATCTGCCAAGACAGGAGCTGGAGCACAAAGGAAATGAATTTTCCTCGTTGGATGAATGGGTGAGGGGATTGTTCCTGGTTTATATCCACAGCCACTTTTTTTTTTTTTTTTTTTTCATCTGAATGATCTGACAAACCTGCTCAGGCTTATTTGCTTCTGCTGAAGGTATTTCTATTTGCAGGGAGAAAATCAACAACAGCAACAACAAAAAAATATCATTTCTGAGCACGTGTTTTAAAAAGCCATGTTTGGTTAAGATCCTAAACACATCCTGCAAAGAAAAGAGAAAAAAGAGCTGAGCAAAAGGGAAGTAAAGAGGGTGAGGAGCCACTAAAATTGCTATTTCTGCCTTAGGGGCAGCACCCAGGCTTGCCTGGATTAGGGAACAGAAAATCATAGAATTATGGAATTGCAGAATTATTTGGGTTGGAAAGGATATTAAAGCTCACTCAATCCTGCCCTCTGCCATGGGCAGGGACACCTTCCACAGGACCTGGAGCCCCAAGCTCCATCCAGCCTGGATTTGAGCTCTTCCAGGAGGGATCACCCTGTCCTGTCCATCCCTCAGTGATGTGCTGCCCCTCCTGAGCCTGCTGGCCCCCCCTCCTTGGGACAGCCAGCTCCAGCCCTCTGCTGGGAAAGCAGCTCCCTGACTGGGTTATAAACCAATCCCCACCCGTTTATTGAGCTCCCCTGGAGCTGCTCTGCAGCTTCCTGCTCTCTGCACAGCTCTGGTGTCCTTTTCCCTCATTTTGAGGCTGTTCCCTTCTTGAAGACCAGCACACAGGGGACAGGGTGCTTCACCTTGCTGCCCTCCCTGCCAAGCCTGACCAAGGACAGGGGGTGCCCCAGCAGCACCTGCATCAAGACTAAACCAGACCAGCATTGCCCCTCACAGGCTGCAAAGCTGTAAATCCTAGGATCCTCCTGGGACACAGATTTTGTCACAAAGATTTTGTCACGACCTGGCCCGTGTGTGAGCAGCTGACATTTCCCACCCTCACCACCTGGCCTGAATTTGCAGCTTTGCTCATCCCATTTAACCTTTCCCCACCAGTGCTCTCAGGGTAGGATCACCCTGCAGCATATTTGTGCTATTAGACCTTGGGTTTGCCACCCACAGGGATCCCCTCGGGCTCCTCTTTCCACCTGGTGTCTTTATTATGCTCTTCTTTCTATTCCACATGTCCTGCCACCCTGCCACCATCCTGCTGTGTTCCCATTGTGCCAGGAAAGCACCAATCCATGGATTATCTCCCTCCCCAGGGCTCCTGGATGCCCATGGAGCTGGGATCAGTGGTGATGCCAAGCAGGAGGCCTCATTCACCTCCTTCATCCATGGTCATTGTTGTGTCCAGCCAGTCCTATTGGAGGTGCATTGAGCTCCATCCCTAAGCCAAACAGGTCACCTGGAGCAGGCACTCCTCCTCCAGCTGTCCCCAGGATAAATATGGCCCAGGATCCCTTTGGGCCATGCCAACCCTCGTGGGGCTCTGCCAAGGTTAAGGTGCAGCCCTCCTGCAGTGCCAGGGCTGGTTCTGCTGGAGCAGGGATCCTGGAGAAAGGTGCAGTCTCTGCCTCTGCAGATCCAGGGCAAGAGGCAGCTGCTGTTCCTCTGGGCAATCCAGTGCAGAAGCTGTGCTGGTGTTCCAGAAGCTCCAGATTCTATCCAGGCAGGAATGCTTGGCTCCTCCCTCTGGGCTCCCATCTGCCAATGGGATGCTGTAGTTCTTATCAGCCATGCAGGGACATTCAATGGCTGTTATCAGCAGGTGTCCCCCTGAGGGAGGAGTGATTGTGGTCACTCACAGAGAGAGATAAAGCAAACTGCCCACTTGACAAAGATAATCTGCCATACAGATGGTAATGAAATACAGCTTGCATTGCAATCTGGAACAGTCCCCTTGGGGTGAGGGTGCTCAGAGAGTGCCCAGCTCTGTCCTGCCAGCCCAGGGCCCTGCTGTGCCCACCACAGGGATCCCTGTGCTCTGCCAGCCCTTGCAGGCACTTGACCTTCAGCCTCCTGCCTCTCTGCACACCCAGCACAGGCACTAATCACTTCAAACCCCACTGCTGTCATGTCTTATTGCTTAAACACCAGCTCTGCCAGCTGCACATTTACATCCTCAGCATTGACTCAGCTAATGTAGCTGTCATTTAAGCACCAGTGATCTGCCAGAAATAATACTGGGTACAGCAGCCATGGAGGGTTGAGGTTTGGGGCTTTTGCTTGTAGGGAGCAGTCCCTGGATGCCCCAAGGAGGGCTTGTGGCAGCTCCCACTGATGGACATTTACAGGATGCAGGTGAGCAGCATCCTCACACTTTGTTAGGGAGCTGTCCACAGCCCCTGCAGCCCTCCTAGCAAGGGAACCCAAAAAGATGTGGGGTGAGCTCTTCGTGGAGGGGTTGCCAGGGTTCAGGGTTGAGGTGAGTGGGGTAGGATCCCTGGGATGGGATGTGGGCAGAGGCAGAATTCCTGATGGACAATTCCTCTGGTCTGCTGAGATCTGAAGGCAGCTGGCTGTTCAAAGCTGCTGGGGAAGCTGCTCCAACACAGCACTCAGAGGAATTTGTTCCCTCCATCCCACCCCTCTCCTCTCCCACTGCAGTGTCCAGAACTGAATGGAGCTGAGGGCAGCACAGCCTCTGAGCTGAGGCAGAGGAGAGGCTGACAGGCTTTACAGGAGGATCCCATCCTGGAAAAGAGCCTCTGCATGGACTCAAACTCCCTGTGACTGCATCCTAACAGTGGAGGTCACATCCTCCAGTGAAGCTCTGCAGAGCTCAGCAGCAGCTCCCAAACCTGCCCAGGGCTCAAGCTCTCACCTCTGGCTGTCTCAGCACATTCTGGGGGCTGACACCACACTCTGGGGGACAAAGGGGGTCTCAGAGAGCACACCTGGAGCTGCCATGGCCACAAGGACATCCCTTGGAGCAGGGGTCAGACCTGCTGTGACAGTCTGTCCTTCCTGGTCCCTGTGCTGCAGGGCTGGGCCTGGAGGCTCCTTCTGAGCTGCTGCCAGGGAAGAGCTCATGTTCTGCCTTTGTCACTGACTTGTTGCCATGAAAGTTTAATGCACCCCCTCTGTCTCCCTGGAAGTGAGATGTCTCCTGTGTCCCTGCATGGAACAGGAGCCAGGCTGGGGAGGATGAACCCAGCCTCACCTCCTGCAGCCCCTGGGTCCAAGCAGCACAGTGGAGATCAGAGGGTGAGAAATGAGCCTCACTTCAAAAAAAAATCTAAAAGGTTTATTAAAACCTTATCAAAAATACAACAGAAGACTGATTAGAGAAAATATTACAGAGCATTTTCCACACCATGGAGGTTTCACCTTTTAACCCTTTAGCCCCTCCCAAAGTTCTGTCCATTGACTCCTTCTCCACTGTCCAGTGGTGGAGATCACTGCCTTAAATCTTGATTGGAGCTCAGGTGCTGCCATAGTGACAAACTGACCCTCCCAAATGTCCCAAACCCAGGCCAGCCCCTGATAACAACACAAGGGGGTAAAGCACATATATATGCTTTAATATATATATTATCTATGATATAACTATATATATATAGTTATATTATAGATAATATATATTATCTATATAACTATATAATATATAACTATATTATTATATTATATTATATTATTATATATAGTTATAATATAACTATATATTATATATAGTTATATTATAGATTATATATTATATATAACTATAATATATAACTATATTATTATATTATAATATATTATATATAGTTCTATTATAACTACATGTAATATATAGTTATATTATAGATAATATATATATTATATCTATAACTATATAATATATTATTTTTACAATAAACTATATCATATATAACTATATTATTACATTAAATTATATATAGTTATATTATAACTATATATAATATATTGTTATATTATAGATAATATATATTATATGTACAACTATATAATATATAGCATTATTATTATTATTATTATTATTATTATTATTATTATTATTATTATTATTATTATTATTATTATTATTATACTATATTATTATAACTATAAATCTATAAAAGTCCTCTGAACATATATACATAATATCTGCCTTTTAATTGTGAGAGTCCACCATCCCATTGCTCATCTGTCACAAGAGCAAAGATCTTTGGCCCAGCCCTCCCCACAGGTGAGGTGAGTGTGTGTAAGGAGGTCCAGCCCTGGCACTGAAATAAGCAGGGCCAGGGCTCAGGGGAGCCTGTCCGAGCTCTTGCTGAGCTTGAGGAAGCAGGCAGACATAATGAAATCTTTCATTCGTCAGTAAATGTCACTGTATGATGTGTAATTAATGGATTTACCAGGCCTGGATGTAGCCCAAACTGAAATATAAGCACTCAGGGAGCTGGCTGGGAGCAGTGTCCTCTACACTGCTTAATTATAAGGTCACTGCCAGAGCACCAGGAGCCCCCCTCACACTCTGGCCTGGGGAAATCTTGCCAGTTTGGAAATATTCCCCAGCAAAACGATGGATTTTCATGTCAGGGGAGCAGAGTGGGGGTGTGGGCAGAGCTGGATGGGCTGGCAAACCCCCGGGATGGGGCTGCAGGGCTGTGGAATGTGGATGTGGAATCACCCAGCCTGGCAGCAGGGAGCCCAGCATGCTCCCAGCTCTGGGCAGGGTGGAGGTGTCTGCACTTGGCATCAAAATTTGTCCTCATCTGGGAGTTTTTCTGCTGGTGCCTCTGCCTTGGTTTGAGAGGACAGGTGTCTGCTAAGGAAGGCAGGAGCCTCCTTTGAAATAGAGAATGTCAACTCCCTCCCTCTGAATTATTATAATTATTATTATTATTATTCTATTTTGAAATTAAAAGGCTCTCAGGAAAAGATATGGGAGCAGGAATAATAAGTTTTATTAGGGAAAAATAAAAATGAAATAAACAATGCAGTAATGCAAACCAACCCTGCCAGAGTCAGCACATGCCCTGTCCCCTGTGTGTCAGGGGGTGGCACAGCCCCATCCCATGGGGGCTCAGCCCTCCTGCAGTGCCAGCTGTGGCTCTGCTGGAGCAGGGATCCTGCACAAGGCAGGAGTTTTCCTCTGCAGCTCCAGGGCTGCTGGAGATGGGCCTGGGCTCCCTCTGGCAATGCAGAACCTGGAGCTGTAATTGGACAATTAACCCCAATATGGAAATGGACCAAAACTGATAAAAGTGTGAAAAGTTGTGACCAGTGTCCATCTTGGCCAGGCTCTTGTACTGCCCAAGGTGCATCCTCTAAAGTCCTTTGAATAAATCCATCCTTTATTCTTTAGCTCTGTTCCAGGTTACCTCTCACAAGCAGCACATGTCTCCAGCTGGAGAATTTATTCAGCCAGGACATATTTAACTCCCATTGAGGCCCAGCAGCAATAGATCTCCAGTTATTCTGCTATGAAAATAATAAATAATGGCCAAAAAAAGCCTGGCAATGGGCAAGAGGCAGACACAAGCACAAGTAACCTGTTCCCCTCCTGATGAGGATGTGGATCCTCTGCAGCATATTTCAAAAAACCCCAAGCCCATTATGAGGAACAATCAGCAGCAGATTTTAATAGATGCATTCTGCACTCAGCTGTCACCATCTGTGTTTCCCCATTAGAAATGCAGAATGAAGGAGCTGCACAATTACAGCTGGGATGCTCTGGGAGGCCCAGCACAGCTCTGAGTGCAGCCACCCCTGCTCTCCTCCTGCTGGGGAAATCCTGTCCCTCCAGCACAGCCACTGGCACCTGGGGCCAGTGCTTGGGCAGCCCCCATGGGCCAGGAGGGGTCCCAGGCATGGAGCATCCCCCTGGCTGTCCTGGTCAGAGGTGGGCAGGCTGTGGGGACCCCAGCCCCAGTTTGTCACCCAGAAATGGTGCATGATGCCATGAGACACTTCCAAAGACATGCTGGGGGTGCTGCCTGATTCCCCCAGACCTCACAGCCCCAGTTTGTCACCCAGAAATGGTGCATGATGCCATGAGACACTTCCAAAGACATTCTAGGGGTGCTGCCTGATTGCCCCAGACCTCACAGGGTTCCTGTGCATGATCCCACAGGCTGGTGAGGCCACAGAGCAGGAACTGAGGTGCCAGAGGATGCTGTGCCTTTCCCTCCAGCCTTTCCCTGCCTGCAGGAGGGTACCCAGCTCCATCCATGGGCATCCAGAGCTGCCAGGAGCTGCCAGGGCAGGATGGGATGTGTGGGGCTGCTTGGGCTGGGGAGAGAGGAACGACAGAACCAGGGAATGTCCTGTATTGGAAGGGGCTCATAATGCTCAAGTCCAGCTCTGTACTCTGCACAGAACACCCCAAAAAAGCCCCAAAAAAAGCCCCAAATCATGCCCAGAGGGAGAAGAGCAGAAGCAGCTGTGCCTTGGAGGTGGCCTGGCACAAAGTTGTTCATTCCCATGGGATTGTGCAGAGGAGCTCAGCAAGGAGAGGGCCCAAGCTGGAGGAACCTGGCAGGACGTGGGAATCCATGAGCTGGCAGGATAATTACTTTTTTAATCAAGTCTTTTCAAAGCATCTAATTTTATTACTTTATTCTTCCATTTCAATAGCAGAACGATTAAGATGGAATCTTAAAGGAATTCTTCACAACAGTAATAATGTCTCTTATCGCAAGAGGCAGTCTCTGTCTGCTCCATCCTGCAAATTCACAGCATTTGAATATTAAATATATTCAATATATCAAAAAAAAATCCATTTCAGTCCAGAAAAATAATAAAGAAGAGGGAAAAAAAAAATCCACGCGCAACAGAAATTTCCCCCTCTTTCTGCTGAAAAAAAAATAAAATTAAATAGCTCTCAATTATTTTCCCCTCCAAACTGCCCTCTCCAGGAGGGAGGCAGGAGAGACCTCCTGCTGCTGCCAGGCCAGGCAGTGCCTCAGCTGGAAAATGAACCTTTGCAGAGCTGTGATCCTACAGAACCCTCCCAGGATGTGCTGCTTGCTTTGGAGGAGGAGTGGGCTGGGCTGGTGACTCCCAGTGGGGTGGCTTAGGAGAGCACCCCCATCACATCCTGGGGGTGATGCAGGGAGGGGATCCCAGCCCTGGCTCTATCACAGTTTTAGGATGCAGGGAGGAGGATCCCAGCCCTGGAACCCAGCAGTTTTGGGATGCAGGGAGGGGATGGCAGCCCTGATCCCCAGCAGTTTTAGGATAATGGAATGGGGATGCCAGCCCTGGCTCCCATCACAGTTTTGGGATGCAGGAATGAGGATGCCAGCCCTGATCCCCAGCAGTTTTAGGATAATGGAATGGGGATGCCAGCCCTGGCTCCCATCACAGTTTTGGGATAAAGGAATGAGGATGCCAGCCCTGGCACTCAGCAGTTTTGGGATGCATGAGGGGATGCCAGCCCTGGCTCCCATCACAGTTTTGGGATGCAGGGAGGAGGATCCCAGGCCTGGAACCCAGCAGTTTTGGGATGCAGGGAGGGGATGGCAGCCCTGGCTCCCATCACAGTTTTGGGATACAGGGAAGAAGATGCCAGCTCTGGCACCCAGCAGCTTTGGGATGCAGGGAGGAGAATGTCAGCTCTGTTTCCAGCACAGTTTTGGGATAAAGGAATGAGGATGCCAGCCCTGGTTCCCAGCAGTTTTGGGATAAAGGAATGAGGTTTCCAGCCCTGCCTCCCATCACAGTTTTGGGATAAAGGAATGAGGTTTCCAGCCCTGCTTCCCATCACAGTTTTGGGATAAAGGAATGAGGTTTCCAGCCATGGCTCCCATCACAGTTTTGGGATAAAGGAATGAGGATTCCAGCCCTGGCTCCCATCACAGTTTTGGGATGCAGGGAGGGGATGCCAGCTCTGTCCCCAGCAGTTTTGGGAGGCAGGGTGGCAGCCCTGGTCCCCAGCATTGCTTTGGGACCCCAGCTGAGCTGCTGTTGCCATGTCAGTGCTTGATTTGATCACAAGAAGAGGCAGTGTCATCTAAATTTGAGGGTCATCAGCATGGTCCTGAGTCATGCAGGTTGTGTTTGTATCCTTTTTTTTTTTCCCAGGAGAGCACACAGTGAAAGAAAAGCTTTGGTGCAAACGGACAGGGGAGGGGAGTGACAGTGGCAGGAATGTGTTTGCAGTGTGATCTTGGGTTGTTTGTGACAGGTCAGACCTAAACTTACCTTTCAGAACTCGGGCTGGAAAAGGAAAACCCCAAAAGCCTTGTTTTGAGAAAGTGTCCACGGAAATAAGATAAAATGTTGGAAAATAAACACAGATGACCCTGAGCTACTGTCTCATTCCAAAAGCATGCATGTAATTTCCTAACTTGTTTTGCTTTGCTTTGCTTTCTAAAGGAAAGAGGTAAAAACAAATTCTCCTGTGTCAAACATCCTTTGGATGATTTCCCTTCCTGCCCTGATTCTGTCGGGATGTGCAGCAGGAGCTGCTGTGTGACAGCCCCAGGTTTCCCTGGGACAGAGCCCACACCTCCATCACCTGACACCTGCAGGGAAAGGAGATAGGAAACAGGGCCAGAGTGATCAGAAAAAAGAAAAAAAAAATTAATTGTCCATGTAATAATTAAATTTTGTTATAATGGCCATAAATAGAGAATTATCTTTCCTTACAGTGATTTTCTCCATTTTCTCTCCATGTCCATCCCAGTGACTCCTGCTGTCTCACTGGTTCCTCTTTGGGAAGTGCTTCAGAGGTGTCTGGGTCTCTCCTGTGCTTTCCCTGCAGCACAGCTGCTCCATGCAAACCCCAGGGAAGCTGGGCACTGCTCTCCCAGCATCCATCCTGCAGGCCAGGTCTGGTTTTGGCACCCAGCACTGGCCTCAAGGAGCCAGGTCTGGCATCAGCATCCTCTCAGGACACCAAGGAGCAGCTCAGGGGAGCCCTCACCCCCTGGAGAACCAACTCCAGAGGTCTGATGGACAGTTCCATCCCAAGCCTCAGTGAAATGTGATGGGAAACAGCATCTGAGTGATCAGCAATGATTGGGACACTTGTCCCTGGGATTTCCCACCCTGGGTCACTCCTGGCCTGGGGAATGCCCCTGCCAGCACCCAGCAGGGCACTGCTCACACAGGTCTGCAAATAAACCCCACCCAGGGCCTTCCCAGAGCACAGGGGTATCCAGCTGCTTCTGACTAACCTGGATTGAGGGGATGGGGCTCTGGAAGGGTGGAGGATAACCCAGGTGAGGCACTGCAGGAGCAATCCTCAAGAAAACCGAGTTTATTCCTGTGGTGTCCCACAGACCTGTTAAGCTGGAGGAATTTGCATGGCTTTTCTGTGCCTCAGTTTGCCCATGAGCAGAATGGCATTTTCAATTCTTCTTGAGGTGAATTTCCCTGCAAAAGCAGCTGTGGGGAGCTGGGGGTTCACATCTGTTTGCGAGAACTCTTCCCCACACACATCAGGAACTTTTGGGTCAGGATGCTCTGATAAGAACCACTCCCCTCCCAGCAGGTAGCACAGCAAGCTGCCTACAACAGCATTTTGCTTTTTAGGGGAGCCCTGGGTTTGGAGCAGTTACCCCATGACAGTTCTCTAATGGTTCCCCCCCCTGCATCAATCCTCCCTCAGATGAGGAATTTTAAATTGATATCTGTCTCTAATAGACTTCCCTCAGTCTCCATAAGCTGCCTGAGCTGCTGGCTAGAGATGAAAATCTACTTGAACCTGCCCAGCAGCAGTTCATCAATGACAGTTGTTTCATTAGTTGATGTCAACCCACTTAAAATAAATTCTAATTAAACCAGAAACCAAAATCATGCTTTTTTGGAACTCTCCTGTGCTGGTGGCATGCTCTGCTCTGCTCTGCCCCTTCCAGACCTGTTATTACTCAGTCTCTCGCCGTGTCTCTGCTGATGTATCAGACAACAACAAATAAATAGTGTTTTCATTAAAGCCTTTGCCAATCCACCAGCAGATTGAATTATTTGTCCCTCAAGGTGCACATGAATGAGAGGGAAAAGACAGAAAAAAGAAGAGAGCAGTGTGCTTCTGTCTCACCAAGCTGGAGCTGGATTCATCCTCTCTTTTCCTGGTTGGGATGCCTGGAAAAGGGATTTAAAGGCATGGGGGCCCTATGGGAGCTGCCTGCAGTGGCAAGGGGCAGCCAGGTGGGTGTTTGGTGCTGGCAGCTCCTGAGGGCTTGTTGCCTGGAGCCAGATCTTACTTTGGATTTTTAAAATTGCAGGCTTGGGGCAGTACACTGAATAGAAATACCAAAAATTCAAACCTCCAGGAGGAAAATCAGGTTTTGTCATTCAGCTGGGCGAGTGTCCCCAACCCCCAGGAGATGCTGCAGGGATTGGACTGGGGGCCACTTCCATCCAGCACACACAAATATCTGCCAGCATCAGGAATTGCCTGGGACAGGCTGCCCAGGGAAGTGGTGGAGCCGCTGTCCCTGGAAATGCTCAGAAATCAGGGGGATATGGGACTTACTGGCATGGGTGAGTGGAGGGCTTGGCAGTGCTGGGTCAGTGGTTGGATTTGATGGTGTTGGAGGCCTTTTCCAAGCTGAATGACCCTGGGGTTCCAAATTCCCTGCTGTTGGTAGAATTGTTTGTACCACACAAGTGAAAGGCTGGAGCCTGCAATTGGTGCCAAGAGTTGGGCACCTCTGCAGTGGTGGTGGGATGGCTCCAAAGGGGCTCAGGATGTGCCTGCTGCCCATCCCAGACCCTGACTGCCCTCCCAGGCACCCCCCAGCCCTATCTCAGTGCCCAGCTCCCATTTGGGGTGCACCAGGTGCCCCAGGAGCAGTGACAAGCAGTGCCTTGGTGGCCTCAGGGTGTCACACAGAGTTGGGCTGACAGGTCACAGGTACAGAAATGACAGAGTGGTGGCCTCAGCTCTCTTCACAGAGAGCAGCAGGCACAAGTTCCCCAGGGTTTTTCCTGGAGAGGCACAGAGAGAAAAAGAGAAAACAATTCTTATCTCTATTCTCTGCTCCTGTTGTTTTTGCACACGTGGAACGTGTTATGGAGATTGTTTCACTGACAGTGAGTTTTTAATTGGATTCTGGTGATGTATTCTGATGGTGATATATTAATTGTTTTTTTTATTGGTGATATATTAATCTGATGTATTCTGATGGTGATATATTAATTGGCTTTTTATTGGTAATATATTAATCTGATGTATTCTGATGGTGATATATTAATTGACTTTTAGGTCCCAGCTGTGTCCTGACTGTCTGGAGACAGTCACAGGTTTTTCTTTAGCATCCTTTGAGTGTCTCTTTAGTGTAGTTTTAATATAGTATTAGTGTAATGTACTATAACTTAATAAAGCAATTGTTCAGCATTCTGAACCATGGAGCCAGGTGCCAATCATTCCCAGACATTGGGAACTGCCCTGCATTCCACAGTGGCACCAGTGCAGGTGGCAGGGGTGGCAGGGGGTCCCTTCCTGTCTCCTCCCTGCCCCACCATGCTCATCCCCCTGCCCTTCTCCCCCAGGCAGTCCCAAGCCCCTCACTCCCTCCCTGCTCCATGCAGTGCTGCACTCAGGAGCTGGGGCAGCACCTTGCCACCAATACATTTATTTTTTTTTAGGCCCAGTTCCCACAGCACACGATTTCAGAAATGCAAATGGGCCTGCCTGCAGATTTTCAGGCAGGTGCCAGGGAAGGAGAGGGAGAGAGACAGAGAGGGATGCTCTGATTTTATCAAAATCAGTTTTCCTGCCCAGGGGAGGATGGAAAGCAGCTACTCAGCCTCAGGAAGACGATTCTATTTAAACCACAGGATCATGTTGTAGCTGCTTCTTATTTACCAGACTGGAAAGTTACATTAAGAAGTTATCACTTATCTTGCAGGGGAACAGATTAAGAGTGAAGGACCATTCCCTGGTTTGCATAGAGCTGCACTTGCCAGGTTACTAAAAAGACAATTGATGTAGCAGTTCAGGAAGAAATATGATTTTCATTACGATATGCAGGCATCAGGGATTGTGTTCTAATGGTCCCCTGTCACCAGTGAAGAGCAAAATGGCCTGTGACCACTGTAATGGAAAAAAGCTTTCTGGGGTATTTTGCATAGCATGGAGGGAACTTTGTGTTTGGGGTTTGGTTTTTTTCTTTTTTGGTTTGTAACCTCCTGGTGGCAGCATTAAAAGGAACAGCACCTGCTTTTTCTAAATAAAGAATTCAGAGCCCCACGGTGTTTCTCCCCACTCATGGCAGAATATTTATATCTGAAATGAACTTTTTTATTATTTGAACTTTTTTTTATATTTGAAGTTTCTCCCCACTCATGGCAGAATATTTATGTTTGAACTTAACTTTTATCTACAAGGTAAAACAGTTTGCTGCATTTTCAGCAGGGGTGGTCTCCTAGACTCCCCTCACACCTCTTTGGGCAGCTGAAATAAGAAGATTGCATGGAGCTCCCTCATGGTACAACTCTTTTTTGGGGTCAGTTCATGCTTTTTTGGAGCCAGTGGGCCTCAGGCTGTAGGAAAGCACCCAAGAGCAAAAAATGCTGGTTGGGATTTAAGGTGCAGAACCTGTCTGATTCACAGGGATTGCATCCAAGCTGTGTGAGCATCATGACCAGCCCCAAATCCTCCACTGCCCCTTTCCTCTTCTTTTCCCACCATGGTCAGTTACTTAATGGAAGGGGGAAGTGTGAGTGAACACCTCACCAAAAGCAGAGCTGTGTTTCACCACAAAGTGGGATTTTCCACCCCAATATTCCTGCCTGATTGGCTGGGAAGCAGAACCAGCCAGGCAAGAGGCAGGAACACGTAGATGGCTCACCCCACGCATGTGAACCAGAGCAAGATGGGAATATTGGCTATTTCACACCAATTATCCAGGAGTAATTCCCAGAGGGAGAAAAGACTCCAAACCACATTTGTGAATCATAGAAATTCTTAATAATTGATAAATTAAGGGATTTCACTCTGAATTTCAACAAGGAAGACAGGGAAGATGTAGCAGTAAGCGATGTGATTTCTCTCTCCTGTTTAATTACTTGACTGCTGTAAAAAACCAAACCAAGTTTCAAAGGTAACTCAAATTCCCCCATCACTAAACAGCACAGAGCCCTTCCCATCCTGTGAACTTGCAGACAGCTGGGCTGAGCAGCTTTCCTTTAAACCCACCTGAGTTAAAGACAAACAATTTAGGAGCATTGATCTGGAGCTGCGGAGCCTCCTGTTTAAACTCGGGGAGATGGAAGGAGCATAAAGAGAGTGCACAGGATTTTCTTTGCATTGCTTAGATTAAAGGACATCAGGATGAGTGGTTTGTGTGATGATCAAAAGATTCAACACACTCTGCACCTGTCACAGGTACGAGCTCAATTCCTTGTGGATAAAAACAGAGTGGAGCTGGCAGAGCATGAGAGACTTCCAGGAAGGGATGCACAGGGAGGATATTTAAAGCAGGTTGCATGAATATAGGATTAAATGTTAGTATTGGATGATAAAATGTTAATTTTGCTTAATTAGGCTGTTTCTATCAGAGAGTTCCTGTTGATCAGAGCACTCCCTACCAGATAAAGAAGGTGATAGGGAATTGTCTTCATAGAAATACGAGAAAGTTTCTAAATAGGGATTTGGGAAAAAATAAAACCAGTAAATGGCTGAATCTATTAATATTTGCAGCCAGACCCAATTGCCTGGCTGGGATGGAGAAAATGGGAAACTCATCTAAATTTGCTGTTTTACTGCTCCTCCAGAGGGTCTGACCTGCCCATGGCAATGTGGAGTCTCTCCACTTTCTCTGCTCCTAAAATTGGCCTGGAAACCTGGAGATGCTGGGACATGAAGAGGTGCATTTCCATGGTCAGAGACTGTTATTCCATGAGAGCTGAACTCAGCTGGAGAGATTGCATATTCTTTTAGGCCCTTTTTTGCAGTTTTTACCAATTCAACCAGTTCCTGGCCCAGCAGAGCCCCAGCAGCTTTTTGACACTCAGGTTTTGCCACTGTTGGATCTCCAAGAGGCCTCCAGCAGAGGAATGATCCACAGAGGGAAGAGAGGATCCTGAGCAAAGGCTGCTGCTGCTGGGAGGGAAAATCAAGCTGGGTGATGCACACCAGATCCACCAGTCTTGCCACAGGGCTTTGGCTGCCATCTGCCAGGATTT
This sequence comes from Agelaius phoeniceus, assembly GCF_051311805.1. Taxonomy (NCBI): domain Eukaryota; kingdom Metazoa; phylum Chordata; class Aves; order Passeriformes; family Icteridae; genus Agelaius; species Agelaius phoeniceus. Next base: position 4,130,718 of record NC_135281.1, read on the forward strand.
GGCACAGCTGGAGCCTGAAATCCTCACAGATTCCTTCCTCTGGGAACAAAACCATGAGGAGTCAGTCTCTCTGAAAAGGACTGCTTTGTTAAGTGATCTCCTAATGCTGAACTTCCATTTTTCCATGCTCAGGGCAAGTTAAAAATAAATAAATTCAGTATAACCATTAGGCAATTAAACAATGCCTGGATCAAGAGGGAAATGGGCAGGGTGCCAAGGAACAGGCAGTTGGGTGATGCTGATTTGGTGATACATTGCATTTTACACCAATTCCTTCTCATTTCATGTGTCACATCAGTGTCACTGGGCTGCCACATCCCTGCATCAAAAGGCACAAGCAGAGAGGAGAAAGGAAAGCTGGCAAGGTGCAGGTGCAGTGCTTTGCTCTCAGACTTTGGCCACTGGTTTCCTTTTCTACCCAAGGACACTAAAATCAGCTCTGAAGATTTTTGTTTCTCTAGAGAATTAACTCCTTAACTTCCAAATCCTTTATTGAACTAAAAACAAAACAAAACAAAACAAAAACAACAACAACAACAACAACAACCAAAAAAAGAACCAAAAAAAAACCAAAAAAAAAAAAAACCCACGAAAAAACAAAAACTCAAAACCCAAAAAAAAAAAAAAAAAAACCAAAAAAAACCCCCAGGGAGATTCAGGGAGGAAGGTGCAGAAATGGGCTGCATGGGACACCAGGTCTCCAGCTGGCCTGAACCCCATGGATGAGGCAGTGCAGATGTGCTCCTTGTGCTTTCACCTGCATGGACCATTCCATGTCATTGTCACACTGTGCTGTGCCAGCATAGGGAACCTGCAGCCAATGCCACACTTGGATTTTCAAATCATCCAAGCTGTCCAGAAGAGTCAATGGCTCAGTGACAGCTTTTGGCAAACCCAGCACCAGCCTTGGAGGAGGTTGTGGGTGCTAAGAACTCCAACTCTTTGATCAGAGATCTGAGGTACCCCAAGAAACCAAAGAGTTTGCCCTGAATGTCACTTGTGCCTCCAAATATCTGCCAAGCTGGGTCTAAATCCTCTCTACAAAAGCCAGTCAGCTTTTTTAACCCTGCTTTGTACCCCTGTTTTGTAACCCTGCTTTGTAACCCTGTTTTGTACCCATTTTTTACCCCTGCTTTGATCATTGCTGCTTCTCCTGAGCCAGCCCCATCCCACCTGGCCTTGGACACTTCCAGGGATCCACAGCTGCTCTGGGCACCCTGTGCCTGTGCCACCCTCACAGGGAGCAATTCCTTCTGCATATCTAATTAAATGTCCCCTCTTTCAGCTGGAATTGTTCTGGTTTCAGCAAGTGTTTGACTGAAGAAACAAATTCCAAGCAGGGATTCTTCCTCTGGCTGGTCACTGATGCACAGCTCCAACTTTGGACAATCTGACTGTGTCCCTCCTTCCCAACACTCCATGTCCAAGGCCAGGCTGGACAGGGCTTGGAGCAACCTGGACCAGTGGAAGGGGGTGGAATGAGAAGATCTTTAAGGTCTCTTCTGCCCCAAGCCATTCTGTGATGCTGTGACACAGAAAGAGCCACCAGGAGTGACACTGAGCTGGCAGGGATCAGGGTACCCCTCACTCCCCCTGGGAAATGAAGCCATGCCAGTGCTGAGCCTGGAAAGGTTTATTCTTCATGGAGGAAAAAAGAATACTTAAGACTGCAAAACTTCTTTTGACAGGGCTGTCTTTTAATTACCCTGTGGAATGATAAAATCCCAGCACTGAAAATGTGTCTTTACAAATCTCTAGCTGGAGTAATTAGTCCCGTGCCTGGCTCTCCTGAGAGATTATTGCTGCCTTCTTTTCAGATTACTTACCCAAATAGAAGTGGAATCATTGCTATGTTTGACAGTGGGATATAAAATATCAGATAAAGCTGTTAAAATACTGTTTCACACACTGTGTTTCTGCAGAGTAAGGAAGCATCTGCTCTCTCAGTATCAGCAGCAGAGATGAGCAGAAAATTCACAGCTGAGGGCTGAGATGAATCTCACTTTTTTTTTTCCCTATTTTTTTTCTCCTGGTCATTCCTAGAAAGATCCAAGTAATCAAGAATTGATTTGTTATTCAAATACTGAATAATATTTGCATCTGTGTCCATTTTAAGGCACGAATGTATTGGTGGGGGTTTGGGTGAGCCCCTCCTCTGGTCTGAGGAGCTCAGCCAGAATATTTGTGTGATAAAGGCAAAGGGGTAGCACTGAAGCCCACAAAATCCAAGTCTTGTGACACCAGGTAGAGATTTCAGGTGAAAAGTCAAGTCTCAGTGCAGAGGTACCTACAGGGGATGCAAACACAGGTAACATTCCTCCTGTTGCATCCTTAATGGATGCACTCAGAAGGAAGTTTCTCAGTAGACATGGCACAGATCCGCAGTGAAATTTGCCTCAAAGTTGCTATTTATTACTTTCTAGGGAAAGGGAAAAAAAAAACAAACCTTTCTTTGGGAATTAAAGTGCTTCCTACATTATGTCAGGCTGCTGAGCTCACAATGCTCAGAAATGCATTAGTGACAATCCTCATCAGTGGCTGGGCTGCTGTGCAGATCCCACCCTGGTTATTTCCTTTTCTCAGGGCAGGTTTATGGCCATGGGAGGTGCTCCCCAGGCTGGTGCAGGTGATGCTGTGGCTGCAGGGGCAGGGTGTGCCCTGTCCAGCCACAGCTCCCTCAGGCAAGGAGCATCCCAGCCCTGCCTCTTCACTACTCTGCTTCCTGCCATATCAAATAAATGGTTTTGTACAAACAAATGTTTCGTTTTGACTCCTCCCAAGGCAGCTTTTGTGTCTCATTGACTGCTGGTGTAACTCAGCATCTCAATGGAGACATTCCTGGGCCACCAGAGAGACAAGGAGAGCTCAGGCAGCTCGGGAGGATGAGGAACCACCACCCATCCTCTGTCCAGGGAAATTAAAACCCTCCTATGCCTTCCAAGAACAAACTCCATGGGTCAAAAATCTGCTGTGAAAGCCTCTAGTCCAGCCCATACTCTCAAGTAGGTCCAGCTGCAGCAAGTTCTTCAGGACCTTCCTCACTGGAACCCCAAACATCTCTGCAAACAGAGACCCCAGAGTTTCTTTAAGTCTCAATGTTTCACCACCATGGTGACATCATGACTTTTATAACCAAGCAGAACCTCCCTGGTGCCTCTCCTTGTCCCAGGGTGTGCCTTTGGGAAGAGCCTGACCCATCTCCATGCACCTTCTGACCTGGCAGCACTGAAACCTCCCCTGGCTCTCTCTGGGCTGCTGTGCAGATCCCACCCTGGTTATTTCTTCTTTTCCCACCCACAGGGCAGGTTTATGGCCATGGGAGGTGCTCCCCAGGCTGGTGCAGGTGATGCTGTGGCTGCAGGGGCAGGGTGTGCCCTGTCCAGCCACAGCTCCCTCAGGCAAGGAGCATCCCAGCCCTGCCTCTTCACTACTCTGCTTCCTGCCATATCAAATAAATGGTTTTGTACAAACAAATGTTTCATTCTCACTCCTCCCAAGGCAGCTTTTGTGTCTCATTGGCTGCTGGTGTAACTCAGCATCTCAATGGAGACATTCCTGGGCCACCAGAGAGACAAGGAGAGCTCAGGCAGCTCGGGAGGATGAGGAACCACCACCCATCCTCTGTCCAGGGAAATTAAAACCAGGCAGAGACCACCCAAGCCACTCCCATGGGCTTGCTGCCCTAAGGATCCCAGAGTACAGAAAGACTTAAAGGGTCACCCACCCATTCCTTAGTCTATTACCTGAACAAATATGTACAATGACTACAGCATGGCTAATGTTTCCTAGATATTTTATTTCAGAGTATCTTCTAAAAAAATCAAAAGTATAGAGATTTTCACCACTTCTTTTCAGCAGCTATTCCACAATCTAAACTAGTTCACTGTGAAAGTCTTCTTTTATCTTAAATCCTCTCCATTTGTAGTATCACTACATTACTCTTACCTCTAGCTGTGGTCCCAAGGACCTGCCCACCCCTCTGCCCTGACCCCCGTGTCCCCAGCAGTGCTGCAGAGCCCCAGGCAAGGTCACCCACGGGGCCATGCTGCATTATTGGTGATAATTGGTGGCAGGCACTAATTCCAGCCAGCATGAAGGCGAGAGCACAAGCTGCTTCCCTTTATTGCATTTGATTACACTTTTTTGTTTTTGCATGATTCCCTGCAGTAAGTAGCTCATAATTAACAGGGGATGAATAACATTGCTGCCACTCTGAGCATTAAGTTTTCTCACAACAAATGAAAACATAATTGCCATTACACAGCGCCCTTATCAGAGGGAGCACGCTGCTGTTGGGAGGAGGGAGATTTACTGATAGGCACAACTTGCACAGCTGCTCAGGGATGAGAACAAAACACTGGTGGCTGAGGGCTGGAGCTGCTGGGCACGCTGAGCTGGCTTCCTGCAGCATCTCCTGGCACTCCTCTGCACGGGCTCACGGCCAGCAACAGCTCATGGGCTCTGCAGAAGAGGAATCTGAGAGTCACAGAATCATCTGGGTTGGAGGAACCTTAAATCCCATCTCATCCCACCCCTGCCATGGCAGGGACACCTTCCACTGTCCCAGGGTGCTCTCAGCCCTGTCCAGCCTGGCCTTGGGCACTGCCAGGGATCCAGGGGCAGCCCCAGCTGCTCTGGGCACCTGTGCCAGGCCCTCAGCACCCTTCAACTTCTGCTGCTGCTTCTGCTGTGAAGCCTTCTTGGAAAGGCTGATTTGGTATTTCTCCTTTATTTTTACCATTTTCTCTTCACTTTTTTATCCTCCTTCAGTAGGTTTGGGTAAAATAGAGACTCTTCAACTCTATCAGCACTGGTCTGCCCAAATCTTGAGTCTTTCCATTTGTACAGTGATAGTTCACCCCCAGAGGGAACAGCCTGGAGGATCTCTGCATGGTTTGTGTCAGGACCCAGCACATTCCTCTGGCTGCCCTGGGTGATTTGAGACCCTGGCAGGAGGCTCAGAGACCTTGGCATGGAGTCAAAAACACCCATGCCTTTGATTCTAGCCCATGGAAACAATTCCCAACTTTGTGTGAGGATTTACAAGCCACAAGAGCTTGAGTACAATGGTAGTTAATTTGTCACAGGGTGAAAAAGTAGAATTTTGGGGATTTAGAATGGAGATTCAAGAGGCAAGATGGAGGAATATGGGCATGTCCTGTCCTTCTTCTTCTTCTTCTTGGCCTCCATCTTCTGCTGTGATGGTGGCACTTTTGGATTGGTTTAGAGTAGAGACAAACTGTCTAACATAGGTGATAGGTATTGGAAAATTATTGTAAATAAAGCACACCTACCCAACACCACCCCAAGGGCAGGGACTGTGCCACAACCCGACCTGCTGGACAGATCTCAGCAGCTCAGAGAAAGAATGGAACAGATAAGAAAAGATAAACAACCTTGAAAAGCAGAACCGACAAATCTCAACTTCTTCTTCAGTCATGGGGCAGGGAAAAAAGAGACTTTCTGATACCTTGGGGTCATCTCAACCACAGACACCTGAGATTTTGCTCCTGTAAAAGTCCAGGCTTCACAGTTACTCCCATGATGCTGGTGTAATATCACAGACCAAATGTTTAGGGAGGATATAATTGCCAGTTGCTACATGAGCTGCCTCCCAACATCTTACCTGGACTCTTTGAATGTGAATTCTCACCACAGGATAGGAGAATTAATGACTTTATTCTGAGGACAGGCTGTGTCCTGGCTGTAATTCCCAAGCAAACAGGAGCACAGAGCATAGGCAAGGCAGAAAATGCTGAACTACACTGATGGGTTTCAGGAAAGAGCTTCCTCACCATGTGCTGGGTGTAATTAGCACTCATTAGAGCTCCTTATTATACAGACACTCCCAGAGGCCCTGCCAGGATTTCTGCTGGGCACTGAGCAAATCCATGGAGAGAAACTCCCTGCTCCCAAGCCTCAATATCTGAAAAGCAAATCTCCCAAGGGTGAGGAATTCAATCAGTTCTCAGGGGCAGACTGAGCACCTCACCCCAGTGATGCACAGGGGAGTTTCCTGCACAGGGAGAGGGCAGGGCTTGGTGTCACAGGGGCTCCTCTGCTCCACTTCTCCTCCATAAAGAGTCATGGAATCTTTCAGGTTGGAAAACACCTCCAAGATCATCGAGTCCAGGCTGTGATGGATCCACACCAGAGCACTAAGTGTTTCTTGAATACCCAGAAAATTGATCACCTGGCCAGGTATTTTCCTAGAGCCAGGCTAAAAGAGACTCCTTTTCCCAAGGAATATTCATCCAATGCACATCCAGAACTGAGCTCTGATATCCCAACCCCCCTTGGAGCAGTGATGCTGGAGGCTCCACACTCATGGGGCACCACCACCCTCCAGCTGAGCCCCCATCACCACCCTCTGCATCCAGGGGCTCCCTGACCCTGGGCACCTGGACATCCAGAAAAATAACTATTTAACCTTTTGGAAGCTTTGTTGGAATCCCTGTTGCCATCTCCCAAACAATCCCAGCTGCAGGCTCATCTACTCACAGGTTTTAGAAAAGCTGGATTAGAAACAAACAGGAAGTTACAGAAATAACCCAGTTTCTCATCAGGTCACTCCAGGGTGGCTGTACCTACTCAGGGATGCCCTGGGTTAAAAAAAGCACACAAATGAAACCAATCAGGCAATAACCAACAATAATGATCCAAAAGAAGGACCCTCAACAAGCCCTGGAGTTACAACCACTCTTTTTTTGGACAGCTCCTGCCAGACCTTCCCAAAGCTCATTTCATTTTTATTTGTCAACCACAAGCGATGAGCTGCAATCCAAATACAACACGAGTGAAAACCATTCCTCCCAAAGGGATTTACAGCTTTTAAAAGATTTCAAGCAGGCCTTCCAAAACATTCCCAGGGCTTGGAGCTGGATGGTTGGCTCCTCACACAAACTCTGGGGATTTACACGGTGTTTTCACGGTGGCCACAGGCCATGGAGCAGCAGAGGGAGAGGTGGATCTTTGGTGACATCTGTCAGATGATGTAGGGGCACACCCTGTCCCCTGCAATTTGCATGTGGGTGTCATCAAAGTCTCTCACCACACAGCAGTGATGTAACAGGCTCAGGATTTGTCACAATAAAGTACTTTTTCTAATTAAAAAAAAAAATAGCCCTCTGTGTTTTTTGAATACTACAAGAGTACCTGAAAAGGAAGAAGTGAACAAGAAGACGTGCAAGATCTTTTGAAAATGAAGAATTCTCTTGATAAATACATCTCTTAATGAAATACAAGCAATTAAACTAAAAGCCCTATCGAATACTGCTTGTCACTCCACACATCAACATTTAATTGAATTTTTTTCCATCCCCTGGTCCTTTTTCCCTGG